>NC_045430.1:64653435-65280435 GCF_902635505.1 Sarcophilus harrisii | reverse complement strand
TAATGTTTTGGTGTTTATATGGAAGAAGGCCTCCATTAAAATACCTTAGTTCTCCATGTTTGACCCTATACTGTTTTAACATTTTTATCAGTTACTTGGTTAAAGGCATAAATAGTATACTCCTCTCCTCTGAGATGACACAAAGCTTGGAAGGGATAGCTAACATGGTGGTTTGTCACAGTTGAAATGATTTTGACAAACTAAAACAATGAACCTGATGTTATCAGATGATTTTGGTAGAAATAGATTTAAAATCTGGCTCTTGAACACAAAACATCCAATTTCACAAGTGAAAAATGGGAGAACTATATTAGATGGATATTAATTTGTTCTGGAAAATGTGAGTCAGCAATGTGATATGACAGCCAAAAAATGAAATGAAATCTTGGGCTGCTTTAAGATGGAGCATAGCTTCCAAGAAGAGGGAGATGATGATCCTTCAGTACTTTTTTCTCTTTAGACCTCATCTGAAGTATTACCAGCTCTGGAAACCAAGGTTTAAGAAGAACCATGCTAAAGCTAAAGAGTATGCAAAAGAGGATATCCAGATATGATGAAGTGTCTTGAGTTAATGCATATGAAAATTGGTAGAAGGAATTGGGCATGTTTAACTTGGAAAAAAGAAACTCCTGGAGGTGGTCTTCTTTTTAACTATATTTTAATTTTAACTCTTACCTGATTTTGTTTTGTTTTGTTTTGTTTTTGAAGTGGTATTTAGGAGAAGAGGGATTAGATTTGTTTTGTTTTTTTCTTGAAGGGCCAAAGAAGTAGCAGTGGGTGGAAGTGACAAAGAGGCAAATTTAGGCTCGCTGTTAGGAAAAATTTGCTGACAATTAGAGCAAAAATGTCCAAAAGTAGAATGGCCTACCTTGAGAAGCATTATTAGCTTCACCATCCTTGAAAGTCTTCATGTAAAAGTTGGACAGTCACTTGTTCAAAATACATAATGGTGCTTCTTTTTTTATGTACTAGTTGAATTAGATAGCCATTGAGATAATTTCTAACTCTCAAATTTCTGTGACCTGGTAGATTATAGCAAATTAGTGATTTAACAACTTAAGAGGACAGATTTCTGAGTGATGGCGATAAAGCAAGGGTTTTGAAGTAACAATAAAGAGCAAGGAATCTGCTCACCTTTCCTCTTGGCCTAATGTATCTGAACATGAAAAAAAATACACTCCATACTAAATAAGATGGCTAGGGAAGTATGACAATATGAAGAAAATAAAGGATAAAGAGGAGTTTATTTACAAGAGCTTCTAGAAGGCAAAGTAAATGGAGAGGGTGGAAGAAGAGACTATGGGGAGGCTAAGTGGAATGGAGGTTATATAAGGAATGATAGCAGTGTAAGGAGGTTATAACTTTAGTAAACACTGGATCACAGAAATTGAGGGACAGATGGGAATTTGCTAGACAAAGGAGAAAAGTGTTGGGGTACTGACTCACCAAGGTCATGGGAAGTCAAAAGATCGTTAGTATAGGAGCAGTATATTCTTTCACTAGATTAAAGAGATGGAAATGATTGGGAGAATTTACATTGAGTATCAAATTAAGTGTAACTACTTAGTAATTGGGTCCTACAAGTCAGGACTCACCTGTACTGAAATGACTGTACCACTAGTCTAGATCAGGATTACTACTGAGATATTGTTGCTAACCCATGGTCATGTAGCTAGTGAGTATGAGGCAGAACTTAAACTCCACAATAGAGTTGTAACTACAAGCCAGTTTCTTGCTTTTTTAAAGCCAACAGAGTTATAAACAATATTTTTTCAAAAGGGATTGCATTCAGGATGCCTTGGCACTAGAAGGTAAGATAGTACTGTGGCAATAAAAAGAGAAGAGTTATTGAATTCCCTTTTATCTCTCTTCAAAAATTCTATATTCTTTTCCTCCCAAACTCAAGGGTATGCTAGAGTCAGCTCAAACTGAAGCCAATTGCTAAATTTTCAGTATGAGCATTCAGTATGAGTAAAAATTGGCAAATAAAAAATTAGATCTTGATTTATTGTTTTGTTGATTGTCTAGATTTAAGAAAGTAATGAAGACAATGTTAATAGTACAAGTTAAATTTAAAAGTGTGTTGTGTACACTTTTTTTTTTTTTTTTTTGTCTTGAAGAGGTAATTGTTAAACATTTTATCAGCATGCCATTGCTTAAACTCCTAAACTTAGTACTTCCTTGACCCTTGTTGTGCTCTTTAGGTCTTTAATTTGATCAAGGAACAAAGCTGAAATTACATTTCTTAACAAAAGCATTTTCTAAATTTTGATGGAACAAGTAACTAAGCTTATTGTTAAAAGTTTAAATCTATACTTAATCATTCACTTGTGTGATTGTAGGCAAGTTACTTAATTCAATTCAGGCACTTAGTAAATGCCTAATGTGTCCTAAGTTCTGTACTATATATGTAAGCAAAAATGAACTAGTCTCTGCTTTTAAGAAGTTTATAGTCTGCTTAATCTTTCTGATCCTCAATTTTATCATTTGTAAAATGGTAATATTAGGACACTACCTATTTCATAAGGTTGTTGTGAAAAAAGATCTATAAACTGTAAAATATCACATTAATATTATCTATTATTATTTATTATGATTTAGGAGCCTTTGCTGGATGAACTTTGATCATGTGTAATATATGGTATTATATAGTAATTATATGGTAATATATGGTAAAGCACTTTGTACTATAAAGTATGATGCAAATAAACTTAGAAAATAAGAGAGATCCTTGATTATAGTGACATAGGTATTGCCAAGAGTTGTTTTCCATCAAGTGTTGTGTGTGTGTGCGCGGGCGCGTGTGCTTTTTTTCCTTTTTGAGGTGGATGCTCGGAACATTGATGGCAGTACCCCCCTCTGTGACGCCTGTGCCTCAGGCAGCATTGAATGTGTGAAGTTGCTGCTTTCTCATGGGGCAAAGGTCAACCCACCACTGTACACTGCATCCCCACTACATGAAGCCTGCATGAGTGGTGAGTAGTCTTCTGTAACCTAACTATCCTGGTTTTCTTTCATATTCTTTTTGTTTAAGGTTCCATGCTAGTCAATCAATAAACATTTATTAAGGCCCTACTATGTGCTAAGCATGGGACTAAGGATTGGGGGTACAGAAAGAGGCAAAGTCCCCTCAAGGAGACTGATCGAAGGAGATAAAATGCAAATACATATACACAAAGTTATATACTGGATCTAGAAGAAATTTGAGGTTTTAGAGCATTCCAGCCAGAGAAAATGGTTAGAGCTGAGAGAGAGGGGGGCTTGTGGAGCAGCCAAGAGACCGCTGTCTTAGAATCAAAAACTCTGTTAAGGAATGAAGTATAAAAACCTGGAAAGAGAGTTGGGGACTAGGTTATCAAAGCTTTGAATGTCAAATAGTAAAACCATGTTAGTGACTGAATAGTAAATGATTGGAGTGGGGCAAGAACTGAGAACCCAGCAGCAGGCTATTGAAGCAGTCCTTGTGAAGTGATGAGGACATCCCCTGGAGCGATGGCATGTCCAAGGAGAAAAGGGAGCATGTTAGAGAGGCTTCGGCAACAGGGGTACAGTGAAGGAGGAGAGATCCCACGGAGCCCAGGATCACTCTGGGCTGTCCCCATCAGTAACGGGGAAAGTAGGAATGGGGAAAGTTTAGGAGCAAAGTGAGATCTGTCTCAGACTTAATGAGTTCAAGATGTCTGAAAGGCATTGGAGATGCAAAATTGGAGGTCAGCAGAGATTGAAGCAGGATAAGTAGATTTGGGAATTATCAGCATAGGATTGGTAATTGCAACTTTTACAAGTGAGGAAATTGAGGCCTTCAGAGATTAAATCACGTGGCCAGAATCACAGCTTTCATAGAGATGGGAATCAAAGCCAGGTCCTTGGATTCCAAAGAATGAGGTGGTTCAAGTAATGATCTCTGAGATTTCTTCCAACTCTGTATCTTAAGTGGAAAAGTTAGTGCACAAAGACACAGAGGTAGAGATATGCATAAAATATTAATGGAACAGGAAATAAGTCAATGTTGATAGAACAGAGGGATACATGTTTAGAAAATAATGGAAAATAAGGTAGAAAAGTAGCTAGAAATCAGATTGCAAAAGAATATAAATTCTGATTTGTGAAGGAAGAGATATACAATTTTAGACATGTTTGAGACATTGAATTTTTCTGTTAAATTGCTATTTCATGTTGGATTTGAATTCAAAGACTCTGGATTCAAATCTCTGTTCCACTAATTACTACCTGACCCTGAACAAGTTATTTAATTTTTAATTCTCTAATCTTAAAAAAAAAAAGGAGGTGGGGGTTGGTCTTGATCATATCTAAATCAAATATTTTATCCCTGACACTCCCAGTTTCTGAGTTTGGTTGCCCATTCTCTGACCTCTGCAGCTTTGGATGCAATTAACCACATTCTTTTTGGATTATTTTTTCTTCCTTGATTTTCATGAAATTACATCCTCCTAATTCTCTTTCTACCTTTTATTCTATTTCCAATCTCCAGGTTGCATTTTGCCTCTTCTTGTACATTCTGTCTCTGCATTCTTTTTTCCTTGGTCTACATGTGCTTCTATTGAGATGATTTTAAATATATATTTCTATTCTTGAGCTCTCCTTTGATCCCAGTTCATATTGTAATTACCTATTAGAGATCTACACCTGGATGTACTGCTGGCATCTTAAACTCAACATGCCTAAAGCTGAAAACACTGTCTATTCTCTGAAAACTTCCTTATATCTTATTCTGCATTATAGTTATGTATGTGCATGCCATGTCTTCTACTGTGGATTGTAAGTTTCTTGATAGAAGGTACCAAGTTATATGTATTTAGTTTTATGTATTTAGTGACTAGCATAGTACCTTGAATATAGAAGATGTGTACTATGTTTGTTGAATGATGATGACAAGAAATCAAGGTAGAAAAGTCCATCAGTCTCTTAGAGCTGAAACTTAGAAAAAAAAGTTAGGGCTGAAGATAAAAGATCAAGAATTATCCACAAATGGATAATAGTTAAAGCCAAGAGAGTGGAAAACATCTCTGAAACTGAGGATATATATATATATATATATATATAGAGAGAGAGAGAGAGAGAGAGAGAGAGAGAGAGAGAGAGAGAGAGAGAGAGAGAGAGGGAGGGAGGGAGGAGAGAGGGACTAGAACTAAATATTGGAACAGGCTTATTTTGGTCAGTAGACAAAAAAGAATCAGGGAGGGAAACAGAAATAAAGGAAATAGAGCCAATATAATGTTAGTGGAAGATTGGTAGAAGGTTCATCCATAGCATTTTGGAGATGCCAGTACAAAAATGACTGCAGGATTCATAGTTTTTATAGTGTTTCCTGAAGTAAGAGGGAGACAATGGGGTAAAAGATAATGAATATTATCTTTCCCAGTCAGGACTCGTCTAGGAATAATAAAATAGGAATTGTCTACCTATTCCCAACAGAGAGGAAATTCTCTATCTAGTTTCTCTATTCCAGCTGTTATATAAGCATGATTGAATAGTTTCTCCTGTGCTTTGGTTTAGTAACTATTGTTTCCTTAGAGTCGCATGATAAATATGAACTACTTGCAAAACTAGGACAGAATTGTGGTTTTGTCTTTTTAAAGAGAACTTGGGATTCATCTTCTATCACATTATTATTTACATAAAAGAGAGTGGTCTACATTTGTTAACCTCCATGCTTCCTTTTTAATTTATTTAAAGGAAGTTCTGAATGTGTGCGACTTCTTATTGATGTTGGAGCTAATCTAGAAGCCCATGACTGCCATTTTGGTACTCCATTGCATGTTGCCTGTGCAAGGGAGCATCTGGATTGTGTGAAAGTGCTGCTTAATGCAGGTAAGTGGTTCTTAACTAGTACAGTATTGTTTGACACGTGACATTTGGGACCTTAACACAGCTTTTGCCTACTGGGGCTGATTACTAAATTGGGTAGAGAAAAGGTTTTAGGATGAGGCAGACAAATCAAATCTAGGGATGTGAATCATAGTGAAACTTCAAGACTTTATAGAATTCAATTAATTCTTAGGATTATCAGACATCCTCACAAAGTTCAGAATGGGCAGTTTCCCAAGATGGAAAATAAGGAATACATAGAAAACTTAAGATTTTTATATATTATAGTTTTAATAGCATAGTCAGAGATTTCAAACCTCCTTAACTTTCCATAATATCTAAAATCATTCTTTCTAGAAAAAGGCTTCCATGTTTTATTAATTCAATACTTTATGGAAGTTGTTTTTAAAAAGTTTTAAATTTTATCATTTTACTATTTTGATTGTGTCTTCGAAGTAGTCACATAGAACTGTCAAGAAATAGAAAAGAGCAGGTTTCTTATCTTACAAGCCTTGTAAAGAAGATGGATTTCCAGTTGTTAAGAGCTTTTCTATTTTCTTTAGTATGTCTTTTTTTCAACTATTACCATAGTAGTTATTTTTTTTTTTTTTGGTCTTTAATTCTGAGCATCACTTTTTAAAAATTTATTTAATAGCCTTTTATTTACAGGTTATATGCATGGGTAACTTTACAGCATTAACAATTGCCAAACCTCTTGTTCCAATTTTTCACCTCTTATCCCCCACCCCCTCCCCTAGATGGCAGGATGACCAGTAGATGTTAAATATATTAAAATATAAATTAGATACACAATAAGTATACATGACCAAACCGTTATTTTGCTGTATAAAAAGAATCAGACTCTGAAATATTGTACAATTAGCTTGTGAAGGAAATAAAAAATGCAGGTGGGCAAAAATATAGGGATTGGGAATTCAATGTAATGGTTTTTAGTCATTTCCCAGAGTTCTTTCGCTGGGTGTAGCTGGTTCAGTTCATTACTGCTCCATTGGAAATGATTTGGTTGATCTCCTTGCTGAGGATGGCCAGGTCCATCAGAACTGGTCATCATATAGTATTGTTGTTGAAATATATAATGATCTCCTGGTCCTGCTCATTTCAGTCAGCATCAGTTCGTGTAAGTCTCTCCAGGCCTTTCTGAAATCATCCTGTTGGTCATTTCTTACAGAACAGTAATATTCCATAATATTCATATACCACAATTTATTCAGCCATTCTCCAACTGATGGGCATCCATTCAGTTTCCAGTTTCTAGTCACTACAAAGAGGGCTGCCACAAACATTCATGCACATACAGGTCCCTTTCCCTTCTTTATAATCTCTTTGGGATATAAGCCCAATAGTAACACTGCTGGATCAAAGGGTATGCACAGTTTGATAACTTTTTGAGCATAGTTCCAAATTCATAGTAGTTATTTTTTAAAAATAGTTACTGGAATAAATTTATTTAATTATCTATTTATATAAATATGGAGGAATATCAATTCTGTTGAGCTTCTGAAATTAAACCTTTTTTGCCCAAGTGAAGGGAAAGATTCCTGACTTAACTTTTCATTCTAAGAATAGTGCATATCAAAACAAAGCATACAGCCTAGATAAATTTCAGAAATACTTTCCACAGACATAGGCCCATTAAGTGACCAGAGAACATAACTCTTTGAGAGCAACAAAGTTTTTAGGGCTATTACTTCATTGATGTTAAGAGTTGTGGGACTCTGGTGGTGGCTTGGGAGTAAGCGTCAGGAAGACTCATCTTTATGAATTCAAATCTGGCTTCTTGCTAGTCACTTTCTGTCTGTGTGACTCTGGGCAAATCACTTCACCCTGTTTGCCTCAGTTCCTTGTCTGTAAAATAAGCTGGAGAAGGAAATGGCAACCACTCTGGTATCTTTGCTCAAAAAACTTCAAACAAAAACATTAACGAAAAACAACAAAAGGGTGGTGTGTTAGGAGCTAAAAGAGCTCAGATTCCCCCAATACATCCCTACAAAGCAGCCAAAGAAATAATAAAGAAAATCAAATGAAAATAGCTATGTTGCTTCATCCAATTTAGGATTGTACAAAAAACAAAAAAATCTACCTGAGTCCTTCAGGGGCTCTGAATGAAGAAAAACCAGAGTAGGTGAAAGGCAAAGTGTACTGATAGATTCAGATCCATAGCAAAAGACAAGGTGAGAGCACATCTCAGGCTCAGTATTTGGGGAATCTTGCCTTGGCCACAGGAGGAAGGATGGTCTGGATGAAGGTCCAGTGCAGGCCCAGGCAGCTTTTGCCTGAATACACCACACGATGGCTGTCCTTGATGCTCAAAGAAGACCACAGTGACATCAGTGTTAGGGCCAAAGGGCAGCGGGTCTGACTGTGGCTCATCAGACCAGTGTGAGCTTGTCAGGTACAAGGGTCCATATGAACATTTGGAATGGACATGTCTTTAGATTTGCACATCTTTTCTTTTGAATTACTACAGTTCTGCTTTATTCATAGAGCACAGTGCTTTCTTTGATGTGAGCTTGCCATGCTGGGCCAGTGTCCCCCATGTCTCTCACAATTGATTCCAGAGTTCTTCAGAGAAACCTTGAGTGTCCTTGTATCCCTAAGTGCCTGCCTTATGTGAGTTCTTCGTCAAATAGTCTTTTAGACCAGTTCTGTTTGGCCAGCCCAAAGGAGTTGGCTCTCTGCAGCAATTGGAATGCTTGGCAGTTTAGTTCGACAAGGACCTCAGTGTCTGGTACCTTATCCTGCCAGGTGATTTTCAGAATCTTCTTAAGACAATTCAAAGGGAAGTGATTCAGTTTTCTGGCATGGTCCTGGTATCTTGTTCAGGTTTTACAGGTATACAAAAAATAAGGTTAGCACAGTGACTGTCTACCTTCAATTTGGTAGGCAGCCTAATACCTCTTCTCTCCTACACTTTCCTTTAAAGCCTCCCAAACACTGAGCCAGCTCTGGCAGTGCATAAGTCAACCTTATCATCTATGCATGTATATCCCTGAAAAGTATACTGCTCAGGTAAGTGAACTTATCTATATTGTTCAAATTTTTTCCATTTGTTTTAACAGATAGTTCCACATACAGATGGTATGGTGCTGGTTGGCGAAGAATCTCTATTTTCTTGGTGTTAATTGAGAGATCAAAATTAACACAGGCAGCAGAGAATTGGTCCATACTCTGTTGCAGCTTAGTCTCAGAAGTTGCATTGAGTGCACAATCATCTGTGAACAAAAAGTTGAGCATCAGCTTTTCCTCCATTTTAGCCTTGGTTTGTAGCCAATTCAAATTAAATAATTTGCTATTAATACAATAGCTTATCTTGATGCCTTTTTCATCCTCATTGAAGGTATCTGACAAGATTGCTGAAAATATCATTCACTAAAGCATGGAAGCAAGCACATAGCCCTGCTTTACTTCATTGATCATTGGGAAAACACAATCCATTATTCATAACCCATGGAAGTGGTGTACAGTACTGAAGAACTTCTCCAAGCAAGCAAATTTTGCCATGATCTTCCCACAAGCCCTCACAACTGACATTATTAGTCTAGGTCAGATGGCTAAATGTTGGATACAGACCTTTCTGCTCCTAGAATTTCTCTTTGGCCAGCAAACACCATTTTGACTTTTCTTCTGCCCTTTCTGAAGCCACACTGACTCTTGGGAGAATGACCATGTTCCAAGTAAAGGATCAGTCTATTAAGAAGGACTCTGGCAAGAATCCTTCCAAGCAAGGACAAAGAGAGAAGACTCCCTTCACCCCCACCCCCTTGATGGGACAACCTATTTCTCTTTCCTTTATAGAGATGGACAGTTGAGTAATCCTTGAACTCCTAGAGGATAACTTCCTATTGCCATAGAGCCAGTAAGATTTCAGTCAACTTTGACATTGCAATGGACCTGTTGCCTTGTAAATCTCAGCTGGAATAGAATCAACAGCAGGAACTTTGCCACACAGGAGGAGCCAAATGGCATTCAAAATTTCTTCAGTTGAAGTTCTGCTAGAGAGGGGTTTACTTCACCTTGAACAGGCAATGACTTCAGCATTAGTTGATGGAAGTGTTTAGCCCATCTCTCTATGATCATGTCCTTATTACTTCATAAGGGCTGAGTAGTTAAGAAGCACTATAGTCTTTGGCCCATAAATAACATTCAGGGCATCATAAAAGCACTTTGAATTATTACCATCAGTGAAAAACTGAATTTTATTTATCTTCCTCCTGAACCAAAAATCCTACATCTCTCTAAGCTTTGCTTGCACTTTACTTTTGATGAAGTTAAATGCTGCCTTCTTAGAGATAGATGAACTATTTTGTTGGTAAACTTGTGAAGTTCTCATTTTTCACTTGGCAGTTTCTAAAGTTCTCCATCATTTTTGTCCAACCAGTCTGGATGTTTGTGGCTTTTCTGGCTCAGATAAGTCAGTGCTATTTACCATGTCTCTGAAAACTGCCAACTCTGTTCCACTGCTGCCATCTGTGGGTTGGCTCAACTTTCCCTCTACATTAGCAACAAACTATTCCCCCACAGAGAAATGATCTAATCTTTTGACATTAAGACTTCTGATGAGAAGTTTTATATTGTCCATTTCTATTTTATATTTGTTAAATTCAGAATAAAATAAATAACTTTTGGGAAAATGTTGATGGATCACCATCGGGGGACTAGTTAGATAAATAAAATTCTTATTTACTGTTATCAGTAGACTAGTTAGATAAATAAAATTTTTATTTGCTGTTTTATAACCTGAATATTGGATAAAGTATTTCTCACTAACTTAAGGAACCTATTTAGAATGAACCACAATGTGTATTACAATATAATACACTGAGGTCTATAAATGGAATTGAAAGTCTTAAATCAAAAGGGTTTTTTGTGCTAATGACTGAAAACCAAACTGATATATAAATTGTACTTGGCAACATACTCACCTCCTCTTTCTTTTCAAAGGAAAGGGATGGAAAGATAAGAGTTGAATCTTTATTGCTTACTTGGCTTTTTATCACAAGACAAATTGTAACTGTATAATTCTTTGCTTTGAGTTTTTGGAAAGAGTTAGAGATGAATTAAGAAAATGCTCCTCCTACCCTTTTAGCATAATTTCAGTGAACTTTTCTTTAAATATGTTCTCATTAATTTATTTTCCTGACTCTCCTTTGGTTAAGACTCTAGATATCTTGAAATTATAAAATCAATAGATGTGATTTCACCATAAAAGAGTAACCAGGTAATAGTAAATCAAGATTTATCCCCTTTACATCTGTATGCTCATATGCAGGTTGGCTCTTGCTCGATTACAATGAGTAACGCTAGGACCAATGGGTAGAAGTTTTAAAAAAGCAGATTCAGTTCAGTGTGAGAAAAATCTTCCTAATTAATGATGAGAACTATCCTAGAATGTAATTAATTTATTTAATAGGCAATAAATTCCTCATTCCTCAAGTAATTTTTAAAAAATTGTGAATGATTATCTGTCACAGATATTGTACAGAGAATTCATATAAAAATGTTTCTCAAAGATACTTTTGTTCAGAGAACCAGGAGGAAAATGAATTCTCTACAGAGGGTGAGGTCTTCAAGATTTTTAGGTTTACAAGTGGCATTGTGTTAATATGAATTCCCAGAATACTACAGTTTCTTTAATCAAATTTTTCTTTTAATCAAATCAAATCAAATCAAAAGAGATCAAGTTTGTATTGACAATGGGATCAGATTTTTATCAACATCTTTTTTTTTTTATATTGCCTACATTTTTCCCTTTATTTTTCCCCTTCCTCTTCCTAAGAAAGGGAGCCATATAATAAAGAATTTTTCAAATTATAGAGGAAGAGAAGAAAAAAAGTTCAGCAAACCAGTCAGTATATTGAGAGGAAAAAATATGTTTTGTTCAGTGTTCCTCACTTGAGGATTTCAGAGAGGTCTTTTTTTTTCTTGTCTTTGGTGCTAAACTTATTCTTTATGATTTTGCAGATTTCACTTTTGACTGTTTTGTTGTTCTTCCCATTTACACCCTCGTCTGTGTGCATGTTGTTTTCCTTACTCTGCTTGCTTTGCTTTTGTCTCAGTTCATCATAAATCTTTTCATGCTTCTCTAGATTATTATGTTTGTCTTTTCTCACAGAACAATAATGTATACCACTAGATTCATAGTTACAAGATAGGCCAGTTCTTTGCTATTAAAAAATGTTGGTATGCATCATTTGGTATAGGTAGGCCTTTCTTTTTGTCAGTCACCTCCTTGGGGTATTTGCCTAACAGTGCAATCTCTGGATCAGAGAGTACGGACATTTTAGAAGGGTAGGCATATTACAGTGTTCTCCTTTTAACTTTTGGATAATGCCTTTGGTATGTATCTTTTGTTTCTCCTCACATTTTAGGAGCCAATGTGAATGCAGCAAAATTGCATGAGACAGCTCTTCATCATGCAGCCAAAGTAAAGAATGTAGATCTCATTGAAATGCTGGTTGAGTTTGGAGGCAACATCTATGCCAGGGACAATCGAGGAAAGAAGCCTTCTGATTATACTTGGAGCAGCAGTGCCTCTGCTAAATGCTTTGAGTATTATGAAAGTAAGTCTAATTTTTTTTTGGGGGGGGGGGATATTACCCTGTGTTTTGTTAACAAGGACCTGGATTTATTTATTTGTACAAAATTTCTAATCTTTCATTTTATAATTATCTAAGTAGCCACAATTTAAGTATTTGTTCACTAGTCATATTACGCTGTTCTTTATACAGTTGACCAATTAACAAGTATTTATTTAGCCTCTATTATGTGCCCAGTGCTTTGGTAGGAAGTGGGTAAACAAATACCATGAATGTAACAATTCCTGTTTGCAAGAAATTTAGATTCTAATCTGTTAATTTATATGTGCACAAGAAGGTCATAATATTTACATAGTTTTTTTAACTGTGGCCATGAGGTTTGTGTTGATATACTCTGAAGTTTCTTGTTATCCATAGTCTGCCTTTTCATGATAGTTAGTTGTTCTAGGTTGAAAAAGGTTCAGTCTGACCTGAAACAAGAGTGGAACTAACTGTCCTCTATGAGATTAATCCTTTAACCTTAGTTTCATTAGTCCTATATTCTAACTAGCACACGGTCTCCGAGATTTTTGATTTTTTACCTCATCAGTAAAAAAAAAAAAAAAAAAAAGAGTACTACTCTGATTCCCAATATATTTAATCCTTTTTAATTTTTTACATGATATACATGATTTTAAGTTTAGTTTATTTTGCTACTTGGGTTTTAATTTGTTATCATTCCTCAAAAGGATATTTTCCAAAGTTACATAATTTCAAATATGGTGGTTATGTTTACTAAATCTTAAGACTCATTTTTTAGCCCTACCTATCAGTTACACAAGGTTTTTATTAAAATTCAGCTAGTAAATTTCCATTACCTCTGATGTCAGTGATGTTTAAAAACTAATCTAAAAGGGCTGTATTTATGGGTTTTTCTTTTTTTAAATAAATGGGTTAAAAACTATTTGAAATATTTTTAAATGTTAAAAAATTGTTTCCATGTTTTCAAAGTATGTAAATATTAGAGTTTTTATAGGTGAGATACATAGTTTTTAGCAACAAAAATCAGAGAAAAATTTCCAAACATCCATGTTCAAAGTGTATTTTCCATAGAAAGAATTTTTCAAAAGGCAGTTATTTTCCCCCCTAATTGTTAAAACTTAACCTTTGTTTGATATCAAGCTATTTAGGAAACTAAAACAAGTATATATAACACCAAAAGCCATTTTCCACTGGATAAAAGATTTGAACAAACAAGTTTTAAAAATAATTATATACTATTAACCATATGAAATATAGCTGCAAATTACTACTAATAAAAAATGCAATTCAAAACAACTCTGAAGTTTTATTCCATACCCAGCAAATTGTCATAGATAACAAAATATGCCTATAGTCTGCTATATACTAAGGCAGTGACTAAAATATCCATAACTTTTGATTCAGACATCCTATAGATAGGCAGTAAATATACCCCAAGGAGGTTAAAGTTTAAAAAAAAAAGGTCTTATATCTATGTTTAATATGACTTTCTATAAGAAATCTATGTTTAATATTACTTTCCTATAAGAAATGATGAATGTGAAGATTTCAGAGAATCTTGGGAAGAGTTAAATGAACTAATGCAAAATAAAATATCCATAACTTTTGATTCAGACATCCTACAGATAGGCAGTAAATATACCCCAAGGAGGTTAAAGTTTAAAAAAAAAAAAAGGTCTTATATCTATGTTTAATATGACTTTCTATAATAAATGTATGTTTAATATTACTTTCCTATAAGAAATGATGAATGTGAAGATTTCAGAGAAGCTTGGGAAGAGTTAAATGAACTAATACAAAATAAAGTAAGCAGGACTAGAAAAACAGTATTCACAGTGACTTTAGCAACATAAATTGAAAGCAACAACAACAAAAAAAGAAAATAAGTGCTATTTAATTATAATGACCAAACTTTCCTGGAAGAGATACTACTGCTACTAATTAGTATATATATTTATATATATATATATATAAAACCCTTAAAGCTTTGTAAAGAGCTTTACATATCTTATCTCATTTTATCCACAACAATCCTGAAAATTAGGTGCTATTATTAATCCTCATTTTACAGATGAGGAAACTGAGGTGAATTGATTACGTGATTTGCCAGGGTCACCCTGCTTTCAAATAAAAGTCAGATTTGAACTCAGGTATTCCTGATTCTATGCCTATGATTTATTCCTGTTCTTTGTTCCTTGACTCCCCTCATTTACTTACAAGCTTGGTGGGGTCCATGCCCATATTTATACTTCCCAAAGTGTACAGACATGAGAATTTGTCTCCTTTGTTTGCAGAGGTAGGTAATCACAGGTGTAGTACACTGAGACGTGTAGGATGGCTCTAAGATTGTGGACCTAGGGACTGGGTGGTGCCCTTGACCAAAATAGGGATGTGTGAAAGAAAGAAAGGTCTTTGAGGAAATAAAATGAGACCTATAACGCAAATTGCCACCTATGCATGCCTACTCTGTGCATTCACAGCATCCTCCCAAAAACGAGGCAGTAGGTCCAAGCTTTTACTCAGTCATAGAGTCCCTGAAGGGAACCTTTTTAGTCATGAAGTGTCCTGGAGGGATGGAGGGTCACCGTTCCCTTCTCTTCTTCCCCCCTCCCCTCACTCCCCTTGGGTTTATTGGAGGAGGAAGGCAGTTTTTCAAATGGTGCCTGCTGGGGATGTCTGGGTAACAGCCAATACCTGGTGCAGAAAGTGAACAGTTGGAGTTCACAGAGAATGAGGAGAAAAGAGACTTGTGGAGTTCTGGGTCACAACCGGTGAAAGTCACGGTGGGGTTGTGTTGGAGATATCTTCCTGACTGGGTAATTTGGAAGAATCTTCCCCAGATTATTTGGTTATTTAGTGTCCCAATTTTGGAGATCATTGCCCTAGGAAATGAGTTAATCATTCATAGAGTAATGCTGCCTTATCTGATAGGTCTGGATGACCAATTAGAATACCATGGGTCTCAGAAACCCCAGGATAAAATCCCTTTTTCTGTTCTTTCTTCCTTGACTCCATGTTATTTATTTACAAGCCTGATGAGAGTACGTGTTCATCTTTGTACCTCTTATAGAAAATAATGGGTATTCATTAACCATTTGCTGTATGAATTAAAATCTTCTTGCTTTCTACTTGAGACTTTTTGAAAAATACAAGTATAAGGCTTTAGAATTTTATCTATAATCTTTTGGGGTCCATTCACCTGTTTGTTGTTCCTTAAACTTGACTCATGTATGTCCTTGTCTTCTACTTTTTCCAGAGACACCTCTGACTTTGTCACAACTTTGCAGAGTGAGCTTGAGGAAGGCTACTGGTGTCAGAGGGCTTGAGAAAATTGCCAAGTTGAATATTCCTCCAAGGCTAATAAATTACCTTTCATACAACTAAGACAAAGACATGGAAGAAAGAAGTGGTCTTGGGATTTTATCCTGTATTGCTAAAATTAATTTTCCCAACATCTGGCAGAGAAAAATGATTTTTGTATCTGTAGTGGTATTAATACTATATGCAGAACATTTCTACTTATCTCTGTTCTGTCAGAGAAATTATTTCAAGTGTAATAAGAAAGCACTAACTCTTAACTCTTTATTGTAGACATGCTTCTCGAATACAGCACTTTAATCTTGTCACTGTCACAGCCAATCACATTAGTGAGTGGAAAGGGAATTGCTATAGTCTGGGCTTCCTTTATTTGATGAACTTTCCTAAAGTGACTTACAGTATAAAGTGTGACTCAGAGCAGAGAGGGAAATGACAGTTGTGAATCTTTCTATGGAGACTTCTGAGCCTGCCTTTATCTGGTAAGAGCTCATGTTGATGTTTGGTACTCTAGTGTAACTGATTCCATTTCACACTTAACTTCTTTAGGATTATATGTTTATAGATAGGTGTGAGTTGTAGTTCAAATGCCTTGGAAAAACTTAAGGGCAGTCCCTTTAGATCATTGACAGCAGGACCCTGAAATAACTGCTCTATAAATACCCTTCTGTTTACATACTCTATTTTGCACAGTAGCAAGGCATTAAAAAAAGCCCACTGAGGCTAAAGGGATTTATGTTTCTCAGGAAGCTTTTTATGGGTCTGAGTTGTGGAGAATGATGACTGCAGCCTGTAATGATGTTTGTATTGATTGTAAGGAGTTCAGTCTACCACTAGTTTACTTAAAGACTGAAGGCCTGGTGAAGAATGGCATACTATTTACACAGGGGGAGGAAGAACCCACTGCCTTTATAATAGCTGAAGATTTAGCTTTTTTTTTTTTTTCAAGGTTCCCTACCTCATCATAGGTAAAGTTAAAACTTTCTCATTTGGGCAGTCTTTAAAGCCTAGTTAGTTCATTGTTTTAGGAAATGATATAATAAATGCTTTGTTCGTGTTCAGTCCCTTTCGACTCTTAACTGAAAACTCTTAAGCAATTAAGTCTAATAACATTTGCACATAATAAATTCCTATCTTCCTCAACCCTTCCAATATCCCCAAATCCAGATTTCAATAAAAGCTGTTGGTCAAAAGGAATAATATTGTATTCCATAGTCTTTTTTTTCCTAATGAACTCAAAATACAACAGAATTCCGGGGCAGGGGGTATTTCTCAGGATATTCCTTTGAAGTGAGGAAGAACAACTTTCACATTAAGTTTTGGAAAAAAAGAAAACTATGAAATCTTTAAAGGATTCTAGTGTTTTTACCCCTTCAGTGCTTGTTTTTCTACTACTATAATGCATACTCTCAGTGCCACTGTGAATTAACAACATAGAATGGGAGTGAGGAGACCTGGCTCAGTAACTAGTAGTGTAATTTGAAAAAAAAGCCTACCTCTCTGGGCCTTTTTTTCCCCCACCTCCAAAATGAGCATAATACATAGAGTATAGGTATTTTATGGTAAAGGATGTAAAAGTTATTTTTTAAAAAGTATGAAATGTAATACTAGAACAAAGTATTTGCAAAAACTGCCACATTTGACCTAATTAATTTATTTTCATTTAGTGTTACTACTTTCACATGTATTTATTTAGTCTTCACAACAATCCTGTGGGGAGTGCAAATTTTATACCTACTTTACAAAGATCTAGGATCAGTAAAGTTGTGGAGTTTTAGGTCACAACTAGGATGTGACAGTAATGCTAGTTTTTTGCTTTGGGTTCCTCTCTTTCAAACATGGGGTTATAACTATCCGTTTCATGAATGGCATATTGTGAAAAGTCAATCTGCTTATAAAGTGACATGTAGAAAGCAGTACAAAAGGACAGAATTATAGAAATCTCAAGAGATGGAAGGGATCTCACAAGTCACAGATCTAGTCTAGCCCATACCTGAATAATAATTTCTGAGTCAAAAGATGTGCTTTTAGACAGCTTTTTTTTTTTTTTTTTTTTTTAGTACTGTAATTGCAAACTGTTGTCCAGAATGATTGAACTAATGGTTCCAATAACGAATATATTTGTGTGTGTTCGACTTTCTATGCCCCCTCCAACACTGCTTCTGGTCTTGATGTCCAATGAAGATTACATGCCATTTCCCCAATGAAAAGCCCCTTCTACTTTTGGATAACTCATTGTTAGGAAGTTTCTTCTTATGTCTGGCACGAGTTTTCAATTTCCTTCTACTGCTTCTAAATCTACTCACTTGGGCCAAGAAGTCAGTTCTCTTCCAAATTATAGCCCTTCATGCATACTTGACAACCTCACTTAAATCTTAAAAATCACTGAAACAGAATTGAAAAGTAAGAAGGGACTTCAGAGACTCATTTACAAAAGGAATTCTTGATATCACATAGCAATAAAATGATCTAGCATCTACTTGAAGACCTCCAAGGAAAGGGAGCCCATAATTTCTCGAGGCAGGTCATTCCACTTTGGGAGTTGGAAAATTGTTGCAAAATTTTTCCTAAATAAAGTCTAAGTTTGCCTCTAGGCAACTTCTACCCACTCCTCCAAGTTTGGCCCTCTTGAGACCAAATGGAACAAGTCAAATTCCTCCTCTGTCTGATTGATAGACAGAACCTCCAAATGAATCTTCTCTCCAGGTTAAACATGTCCAATTTCTTCAACCAATGTTCATATAAAAGAACAGGCCTTCACCATTCTGGCCACCCTCTGCAAATTCTCCAACTTATACAACGCTAATATTGTTTCCTAGAAGTGACCACAACCGTTTGGATGAGAACTGATTGATAGGGCCCAGTTTAGGGGACCATTACCTTATTTCTGGGAGCAATGTGCCTTCAATATAGCATAAAATTAACTTTTTTGGCAGCTACATCACACTGCTCATTTATATTGAGCTTGCAGTCCACTTTAAAGCCCCCAATTTTTTTTCAGAACAATTGCTATCTACATATGAATATCCCATCTTAAAGTTGATTTTTTGTACCAAAGTTTTAAGATTAAATTTATCCTTACTAAAATTCATATATTATGAATACACTTTAATGATTTAAATTGTCAAGATCCTCTTGGATCATTTCTGTAATCCCATTAACCCTTTAATCTTTGTCATCTGCATACTACCTAGGCTTTTATCTAAAAATAAATAAGTACATAAATAAAATGTTAAAAGAGCACAGGGCAAGCTAACATCTCTGGAATACTCTACTGGAGACTTCCTATCACATTGACACAAAGGCATTAACAGCTCTTCTGAGTGCTGAATATTTCTGGTTCTTTTAACAGATTTTTATCTAAGATGAACTCCAGCCACATCATCATCCTGGTTGCCCTTGTCTAACCATTTTCCTAGTTATCAATGACCTACCTAAAATGTGACGCTCATAATTGAACATGATATTCCAGGTTTGATCTGATCGTGGCATGGTGATCAATGCACAGCATCTCATTGTCTTCCCCACCTGAATTATCCATAAACTCCAGAAGTCCTTCCGCTCTTTGCCTCTCCAACACAACTATTATATCTGTAATTCTGATTGCTTTGTCTTAATGTAGCCTGAGATTGCATTAGCTTTCTTGGCTATCATCTCATTCTATGGCTTCATATTGAGCAAATAAAACAAAACTATTTTTAAGTGGTAATCGTATGTTCTTGGGCATAAACGGGATTCTATTTAGAAATGTACAAGGGTATCAAACCTGTCATTTCTAGATAAATGAAGCCAACTTTTCTTTCAGTTGATAAAGTCTTGTATTTTTCCAAATATAATAAAGATCTCTTTGGCTATTGTGATTTTAAAATGAGAAATGGGTTAAAAGTGCTTCTCATAGACTCAAAAAATGGCAGTTGTACAAAGGATCCTAGCGATCATTTAATTCAATCACCTCATTCTAGATTAATATGTAATTTAGCACTAAATCTATGAGGTATCTGTGGCTTAGCTCTTAAACCTAACCACATCACTCTTTGATAATGTCATTCAATTAAATTTAGTAAGTATTAAATGCTTGCTATGTGCTGAGCTCTTATTAAATTTCTTTTGTAGGTTATGATTTACTCTGACTCAGAGGGTATCCTCTTGGTATTTTAAAGTGTAACTTGTGAGAAAAGACTTCAATCTTCGTGCTTAACTCAAAACTCTTTAATTTGGAATCAATTTTAAGGAAGAAAACTGTTTTGATTAAAGTGGGAAACAGCTGCTGTTTTCCTCATTTCTTTGAAGTAGAGTAAATGCAGCATCATTTTTGTCTTTTGAGTGCCCTCTGCAGGCAGAAGGGAAAGACTGGCCAGATTCTAACCACAATTATCTTTTTTCTTTTCCCACCTACATTCCCTGTGAATGCTAGAACTCTTTCCTCTCTTTGCCCTCCAAAACCCAGTTTTTAAAAAAAGGAACTAAAATTTTATGATTCCCATTTGGCCTGAAGAGGGTTTTGGCCTCAAAGGGGGAAAGGAATAAGTAAATAGCACCTACTATGGGCCAGGCACTGTGCTAAGAACTTTGAAAATATTATATTTAGTTCTCACAATGCTTTGAGGGAGGCGCTATTATCCCTATTTCACAGTTGATTAAGCTGAGGCAAACAGAAGATAAGTGGGGTGCCCAGAGCCGCATAGCTAATAAGTGTCTTGAGGCTGCATTTGAACCTCAGATCTTGACTCTGGTGCTAGGCTGTATCTATTACACTACTTTGCTGCCTTTGAGACAAGACTGCAGTATACACATCTAGCATATATTTTTTTTAATTGACTTGTAAGATTTAGTTTTTTTCTTCATCCATTGAAGCCACAACAATCACTTTTAAGAAATTCATTTCCTTTGTTTTTAAATATGAGGTGGCACAGTGTATAAAAAGATGACCTCTGAATTAGGAAGATCAAGGTTTAAGTCTCACTTATAAATTTTACTGGCTATTATGATTATGGTCAAATCCCTTGTCCTCTCAGTTACAAAGATACTGATCTGCACTGGTAAGAGAAGTTTCTCTTCTGGAGATCCTTAAATCTATGAAATCAAAGGTCATAATAAATCTTTATAAATCACATATAATCATATTATATATCTATAATATATATAATAAAATAATAAACTATAATAAACAAAGATAAAAAAATTCAAGTTCAATTCAGTGTCCCTTAGCATTTTCTAACTTCTTCACTCATGACCTGAAAAGCATTTTCAGAATCCAAAGACTTTGCTTTTTAGCAAAGGCTAATTGGTGTTGCCCCCAATCATAAAGGTTGTCATGATCTGAAGCAGTTTGGATAAAAATGTGTTTTTACTTGGACCAAACTTAAAATGCCTTCAGAGAGCATCGTATCTCAGAACAAAAGAGTGAAAGAAAGTATCTATGTCCCTTTTTCTTTTTTCTTTTTTTTTTTTTTAGCATTTTTCTCCAAATATGCTGTTCTTTTCTTTTCAATTTTTTATTTTATTATTTATTATATAAATATAATTATATATTATATATATATATATATATATATACTTATTTATTTTAGAATTAGGGAGAGGATTTTTCTGTCATTTCACCTAACAAGTCAAGATGAATAGTTGTCATTACATCAGGGCTCTCTAATTTGGGGTATACATGTACCCAGGGGATTAAAAAAGGTATTTTTTAGGTTCAAAAAAGCAAAGTGCAGCTACTTCTTAGTATTAACTTTAATCTCCATAATGTCTATGAATCCTATTCTTTCTTATCAAGGCTGAGATGATAGGAATATTAAGGCATTTTGTGAAGCAGAAGATGAAGAGGTGACTTGATTTAAAAAAATACTAAAACGAAGGGCTTCCCAACATAATCCCCAGATGTATTGTGGGGTAGCCCTGCTTATACAATGCTCACCATATTTTAAAGAAAAAATAAAATTGAAAGATGTGTCTCTCTCTCCCCTTGGTAGAAAGGAGCTAGACTAAGTGTCAAATAACATCTATCCTGTAATGCACAGCCAAAGAATTTCTTTTGATCAGCTGTACTTCTCTGTTGTGGGGGACAATTCTAAGTATGGGTTGATGGGTGAAGAATTCTTGGGACAGCTAGTAAAAAAACAAAAAACAAACAAAAAAAAACCTTTTTAATTAAATCAACCCTTCCTCGCTCTCCCCCTCTTCCTCTCTTTCCCTCTCTCTTTCTCTTTCCCCTTCCTTCCCTCCCTCTTTCTCTATTTATATTGGTCTTTTCCAAGGAATCTTCTGAGGCCCTTTACACATTCTCCCTTAGCAATTTTATTCACTCCTAAGGTTTCAAAAATTATCTCCAAATTCTCTGTCTTCATATATACATATATATAGTGTATAAATTTTCAAAATATTGTGTATATATCAAAATTAGCTTAAAATATTGTGCATATCAAAAGATGTATATTATCTTAAATATTGTATGTGTCAAATTATTGGAACTATATCTCAAAATATTGTGTATATATCAAAATTGGCTTAAAATATTGTGCATATCAAAAGATGTATATAATCTTAAATATTGTATGTGTCAAATTATTGGAACTATATCTCAAAATATTGTGTATATATCAAAATTAGTTTAAAATATTGTGTATACCAAATTATGTATATAATCTTAAATATTGTGTCAAATTATTGGAAACATATCTCAAAATATTGTGTATATATCAAAATTGGCTTAAAATATTGTGCATATCAAAAGATGTATATAATCTTAAATATTGTATGTGTCAAATTATTGGAAGTATATCTCAAAATATTGTGTATATATCAAAATTGGCGTAAAATATTGTGCATAAGGACCAGGAGATCATTATATACTTCAACAACAATACTAGATGATGACCAGTTCTGATGGATCAGGCCATCCTCAGCAACGAGATCAACCAAATCATTTCTAATGGAGCAGTAATGAACTGAACTAGCTATGCCCAGAAAAATAACTCTGGGAGATGACTAAAAACCATTACATTAAATTCTAATCCCTATATTTATGCACACCTGCATTTTTGATTTCCTTCACAAGCTAATTGTACAATAATTCAGAGCCTGATTCTTTTTGTACAGCAAAATAATGTTTTGGTCATGTATACTTATTGTGTATCTAAGTTCTATTTTAATATATTTAACATCTACTGGTCATCCTGCCATCTAGGGGAGGGGGTGGGGGGGGGGTAAGAGGTGAAAAATTGGAACAAGAGGTTTGGCAATTGTTAATGCTGTAAAGTTACCCATGTATATATCCTGTAAATAAAAGGCTATTAAAAATATATATATATTGTGCATATCAAAAGATGTATATAATCTTAAATATTGTATGTGTCAAATTATTGGAAGTATATCTCAAAATATTGTGTATATATCAAAATTATCTTAAAATATTGTGCATATCAAAATATGTATATAATCTTAAATATTGTATTGTCAAATTATTGGAACTATATCTCAAAATATTGTGTATATATCAAAATTGGCTTAAAATATTGTGCATATCAAAAGATGTATATAATCTTAAATATTGTATGTGTCAAATTATTGGAACTATATCTCAAAATATTGTGTATATATCAAAATTAGCTTAAAATATTGTGCATATCAAAAGATGTATATAATCTTAAATATTGTATGTGTCAAATTATTGGAACTATATCTCAAAATATTGTGTATATATCAAAATTAGCTTAAAATATTGTGCATATCAAAAGATGTATATAATCTTAAATATTGTATGTGTCAAATTATTGGAACTACATCTCAAAATATTGTGTATATATCAAAATTGGCTTAAAATATTGTGCATATCAAAATATGTATATAATCTTAAATATTGTATGTGTCAAATTATTGGAAGTATATCTCAAAATATTGTGTATATATCAAAATTAGCTTAAAATATTGTATGTGTCAAATTATTGGAACTATATCTCAAAATATTGTGTATATATCAAAATTAGCTTAAAATATTGTGCATATCAAAAGATGTATATTATCTTAAATATTGTATGTGTCAAATTATTGGAACTATATGTCAAAATATTGTGTATATATCAAAATTGGCTTAAAATATTGTGCATATCAAAAGATGTATATAATCTTAAATATTGTATGTGTCAAATTATTGGAACTATATGTCAAAATATTGTGTATATATCAAAATTAGCTTAAAATATTGTGCATATCAAAATATGTATATAATCTTAAATATTGTATGCGTCAAATTATTGGAAGTATATCTCAAAATATTGTGTATATATACAATCTCAAAAGATATGTATAAAAATATTGTGTATGTGCAACTTGTAAGGTTTCAAAAATTATCCCCATCAAAATGACATATATAGATATAATACAATACTTTAATATAAAACTTTTGAGATTTAATATACATATATATACACATATTTCCAATAATTTTATACGTTTAAGATTATATCCATATTTTGACATACAAAATATTTTGTTAATTTTGATATATACACAATATTTTGAAAATTTATGCACTATACACGTACATATAGGGGAAGAGGAGAAAGAGAGAAAATTTGGGGGCCATTTTGATGGAGATAATTTTTGAAACCTTAGGAGTGAATAAAATTGCCAGGGGAGAGGCCTGGGAAGAGGAAGCAGGGCCAGGGAAGCTCGAGCAAACCAAGGTTGGCATTAAAGTTCAGCGTTAAAGGGGATTTCAATAGCGCTGTATAAATACCAGCTATTATTTATGATCATCACCGTCATTAGTTCTTTTACACATAAGATGACGAAATGAGACCACGGAGAGGGAGGCCACGTGACACACAAACCAACGCCCTTCCCACAGCATCCCACGATACCCGCCAGGAAGCCACGACTCGGGTTTTATTCCGACGTTACGTGCTGCAGGACGAGGATGGAGGGGCGGGGGGAAGGGAGAAGGGGAAAAAAAGACAGTTTTTTTTTAATCTCACGGGATCCGCAGGACCCCGCGAGAACTCCTTAGAATCTCGTGTCCTTTCCCCCAGACGTTCGCTCCCTTCCTTTTTCCTCTGCGCCCTCCCCCTTCCTGTCCCTTCCCTCTCCATCCTCTTTCCCCATTGGCCGAGGGCCGTGACGCCATCGGCCGGCGCCGGTAGCGCCGCAAGCCGCGGGCGCCGCAGGAGCTGCGTCGCCGTCGCAGTCCCCCCCTCGTAGTTGCCGTAGCTGTTTCCTCGGGTCGTCGGGAATCATGGCGACTTCTCTGTGGAAAGGTCTGGTGGGTCTGGGCCTGTTCGCGCTGGCCCACGCCGCCTTCTCTGCTGCGCAACATCGTTCTTACATGCGCCTAACAGAAAAGGAGGATGAAGATCTGCCCGTCGATATCGTCCTGCAAACGCTGATGGCCTTCGCAGTGACCTGTTACGGTATAGTCCATCTTGCAGGGGAGTTTAAAGATATGGATGCTACTTCCGAACTGAAAAATAAGACGCTTGACACGTTAAGGAACCACCCATCTTTTTATGTATTTAATCATCGCGGTAGAGTGTTGTTCCGGTCTCCAGATATGGTGTATTCGTCCAACCAAGATGCTTTGTTGTCGAGGTCTACAGTGAAGTTACGAAAACTTGAACCTCTGCGTCGTTAAGATCATTCCTGTTACAATAACCCGGAAAACGGAGATATAATATCGGAGTTTGGGGTATAAACCAGTTTTTAAAATATCTACCGCAGACTTTATACTATTAAATATAACCAAGGACTTTGTTTGTACACTGTTAATGAAATGGCTGAATTGTGACTCGGCAATGCAGTATATAAGTTATTGCGACAATTATGCTGTGAAACGTGACTGACCTTTCATACTTTAAACACTGTTTCAGTTGATTTTTTTTTTCCAGTTAAAAAAACAAACTCATTTCTAAAAGTCAGACACTTGAAAAATTTCATCGAAGAACAATGGGAGTGTTTTATAGCAATTTATTTCCCATGGTTTGCTTACACGACAATTTTAAGGATTTTTTGTGTGTATGTGTGGAAATACTGTGTGGACTACTGAATTTTGCGTCAAAAGGTTGGAAAAGGCTGTTGGTCTTCAGTTTTTAGGGTTAAATGTGCTGTGACTGCTTAACTGCTGTGGTCCTTTGAAACCAAAATGGTGGCTCTTCGAGTTTTTTTTCCTGACCCTTCAAAAGTGGCTAAACGTAAAGTTCCTTTCAGTTTTATCAGTGACTTTCTCCTCCCTTTTCACACCTCCAAGCTGCACCTCCATCAATCGAAGATAACTGTCATGTTATTCTCTAACCTCTCTGGAACTTTATTCAAATATGCTGTTTTACTGGGCACTTTTTTGGCAGAGATTATTTGCCCTAACAGAAATTTATCTAACAAGCGCAACTTGCTTAAAGGTACTTGTGTTGCTTTCCTTCTTTGTAAAAATGTTCACTAATTGTTTATGTAACATGTGTAGTAACTGATGAGTCCTTAAAGATACTATCATTTAATTAAACTTATTATTTCATAGTTCAGCTGAAATCAGTTTTCCCCTGTTCTTAATTTTAAATATTATAATATATTATTATTTTTTAATTTACTAAATTAAAATTAAAGAAAAAAAGAATTGGGACAGTTAATTTCTTGGATTTGGAACTAACATTTGCACTTCAATTGCACAATTTATGATTCATAATAGGCTGATAGATTTTTCATCTTTTAAAGGTGAAGGTGAATTTAACTCGGTTTCTGTTTCATATCATACAATGTTCTCTTGAGACAAAACTAGATCTCTAGTTGTTAAGTTTTGCATCAGCCTCTTTTCTCTACCACAATATTTTTTTCAACGTGTCTTATAGATCCAAGTAAAATTACAGGTGGAAAGTTTACTTTCTTGTAGGATAGTCATTACTTGATTCTTGATAACTATAGATTTAAACGTGAAGTCAGCAATAAAAATACAGCTTTTCAAATGAGACAGTCAGTGAAAGTTTTCTGCTGGCACATCTGTCTAATTTTCTTAAATGAACCAAACCAGCTGCAACTCGGTTATAATACCAATGAAATGAGTTTAATTTGAAATATCAGGCTGAAATGTGGTAATCACATCAAAAAACAAGTTTTTCAGATTGGGTATTTGGGTGCTACTTTTTATGAAGTATTACTTGATAGGAAGAAGAGTCATTAATTTCTTCCCTTTGCTTTAGGTCTCAAAGATGCCAGTTTCTGCTATTGTGTATTGTGAGAAATAAAAAAGAAATAATAGGAATCCATTATTGCAGTAAAAATAAGTGATAGTTGGTAACTTTACGAGTAGGTCTGATGTTTAGGTGTTTTAATTATTTTGAATTGTTTCTTTTCCCATTCAAATGATGGCCTATCTCTTAATACATTTTGGGCAAATGCCCACTTAGATTTACTAAGTTTTTAGGAAAGGCAGACTATTGAATTTGAAAACCTTGTAATATGTTTATTTGAAGATTGCCTTAAACTTCTAAATTGTTTGTATTCAGTCAACAATTATTTATTAAATGCCTGCTATTAACCAGGCAAAATTAGAAACTTGAGATACAGATACAAAGAATGAAGTGATATTTTTTTCAAGGAACTTATATTTTATCAAGGGAGATACACTTAGAAATATAAGCATATACACACCTGCATTTTTGATTTCCTTCACAAGCTAATTGTACAATAATTCAGAGTCTGATTCTTTTTGTACAGCAAAATAATGTTTTGGTCATGTATACTTATTGTGTATCTAAGTTATATTTTAATATATTTAACATCTACTGGTCATCCTGCCATTTAGGGGAGGGGGTGGGGGGGTAAGAGGTGAAAAATTGGAACAAGAGGTTTGGCAATTGTTAATGCTGTAAAGTTACCCATATATATATATATCCTGTAAATAAAAGGCTATTAAATAAAAAAAAAAAAAAAAAAGAAATATAAGCATATATAGAATAAATATAAGTTAATAAGGGAAACCACCAATAGTTGGAGGGAATGAAGAAAAGTTTCTTGTAGAAGCTGGAGCTTGAGTTAAATCCTGAAGTAAGGGATTTTTTAAGCTGAAAGTAAGGAAAGGTGTACTTTATAGGTATAGGAGACATTCTATGCAAAGCCATGGAGTTTAGAGATGAAGCGTTCTATGGGAGGAAGCAAGAAGGCCAATTTAAGTAGATCTTACATAGAATATTTGAAGGGTAATAATATATAATGAGACTATACTTGAGGCCAACTTATAAAAGGTTCTAAAAGTCAAACAATAGGGTTTTTAAATTTTTTAATTCTATTTTCAGTTCCAAATTCTCTTCCCCTCACTTTTACCTTCCCTATCCAATGAGAAAGTAAGAAAAATAAAAGAAGTTACAAATATGTATAGTCAAGCAAAACAAATTCCTGCATTAGCATGTTTAAAAAAGAAAAGGCTTTTTTGCTTTCAAACTCTGTATTCATCACCTCTCTTTCTTCAGGTAAATGTATCTGTGTTTGGTTCCATTGTGTTTATCAGAGTAAATCGTTCAAAGTTGTTCTTAGAAAGAAAAAAGTAGAGTTTACATTTGATTTTCATATAGGGAGCCACTAAAGTTTATTGGGCAGGGAAATTATATGGTCAGAAATGCTTTAGAAAAATTGCTTTGACAGCTGTATTGAGGATGAATTAGAGTGCTGGTGAAGTTTGAGGCAGGGAGATCAAATAGGCAAGAAATGATGAGAGCCTAAAGTAAGGTGGTGTGGCTAAGAAGGAAGTAGATAGAAGGGATGTGGAGGCAGCAGGTGAGGGTATGCTAAAATGATGTCAACTATCCTCCATAGAAATCAGGAAGTTCAGGGTGAGGTTTGGTGAGAAAACAATTCTGTTTTGGACATAGTTTGAGATGCCCATGGGACATCTAATTTGGAATCTAGGAAGTGTTGGTTATGCATGGAATTGTCCATCAGGAAAGAGATGGGCTAGAAATACGGATCTTGGGAGTCATCTATCAATGGAATTTCACTGAGGGAGTGTATTTAAAAACAGGATAGAGTCTTGATGTATGCCCTACACACTTACAGATAACCAGATCTCTCTAACTATAGCAATGGATCAATAATGACGAACAAAAGGGACTGGGAAGAATCAAAATACTAAACAGTGTCATGAAAGGAGTAAGAAGATAGTCAATAAGGTCAAAACCTGCAGAAGGATGAGAACTAAGAAAAGGCCAGTAGCTTTGGCAATAAAGAGATCATTCCTAATTTTGAAATAATAAAATCAAATTGAAAGGTTTTGAGAAGGAAGTAAGAAGTAGAAGGAAGAGGAATTAATGGCTTTTTCTAGGAATTTGGCTGAGAGAGGGAAAAGAGGATCCTATGGAAAATTGGACTTTGAACTGGAGGGGGACTTTAGATGCCATCCAGTGAAGCTCCCTCATTTTACTGATGAAGAAATTGAAGCACAGAGAAGTTATCTGATTTGCTCAGTCACACAACTGTTAAGTGTCTGGGGCAGGATTTGAACAGGTCTTCTTGCCCTTGAGTACAAAAGTATATCTATTACTCCATGCATCCTCTGTAAAAACTTGAAGGGATGTCAGAACCTAGTCTAGGTATTTTTTTTAGGGTGAAAAAATGAAAAAAATAGTAGAGGGGCAGCCTAGGGGGTATAGTGGATAGAGCACCAGCCCTGAGTCAAGAAGACCTGAGTTCAAACCCGGCCTCAGACACCTAACACTTCTTAGCTGTGTGGGGCAAGTCATTTAACCCCAATTGCCTCAGCAAGAAAAAAAAATGATTTGAAAATAGTAGAGAGAAAGCACTTGAAGATTATAAAAGGAGAAAGGGAAGGGAAGACGCACTTAGGAAGTGCCTACTGTGTGCCACACTTTTTTTTTTTTTTTACAAAAATTGTTTCAATTTGATCTTCATAACAACTCTGGAGGTAGGTGCTATTATCCCTATTTTACAGTCGAGAAAACTGAAGCAAACAATTTAACTTGCTTAGGATCACACAACCAGTAAATATCTGAGCCAAATTTAAACTTAGGTCATGGCTTCAGGCCCAATACTGTTCACACTACTATTTGCTTAAGAAGACAGGAGGATATGAATCAAGGGTACATGTGGAAGAATTGACCTTGTCAAAGAGGAGGGCCACCTCTTCTTCAGAGGCTGCAGTAGAGAACCGAAGATTGAGGAATAAGGGATTTTGAGATGAAGAGAAGATGAGTAGGGTGGTTACAGGGAATGGTTTCTGTTTTTTGGTAAAGTATGAGGAGAGATCTTCAGCTAAGAGGACAGAAGGGCAGAATAGAAAGGGAAGGCTTGGGAATTTGGAAAAGGAAGCGGTGAACCACTATCCTTTTTAAAGAAAAGGTTTTTAAGAATCATTAGTGACTTTTACAAGACTTGCTTCAATTGGCTTTATAGTTGGTGAACATTGTATATAATTATATCATCTTGTGTAGACTACTTTTTTTTTGTAGTAGACATCAGGCATAGACTACTTTTGCAGGAAGTCTGGGCACAAGAGGCGAAAGATGAGATGGAAACTAGGTAAAGTAGAAAATTAAAAACATGACTGTTTTTAAGTCTTGGGCAAATACTTGGGTGTATTTGCAGGAGGAAAGAAAGGAACCAGTGGATAAGAGAGACTGGGTAAGTATAATAGAGTAGAAAGGTTCTAGAAGAAACATGAAGAGATGATATCAGAAACAAAAATAGATTATTTTTATTTTACATTAAGGCTTTTACTGTGAGATGGGTGAAGAATGATGATAAAGTAGCAAACTCAGTGGATAGGATTTGATGTGGAAGGCCTATCTTGGAATTCCACTGACATATATTAGCTTTTTGACCCTTGACAAAACACTCAACCTTAGTTTCCTCCTCAGTGAAATGGGAGTAACAGGCAGTTTGCTAGTGGGTAAAGACCTAGAATCAGATCCTGTTTCTTACACTTACTGGTTGTGTGATTCCAGACAAATCACACTGAAACTCTCAGGTGTCCTAAGCAACTTAGTAAGACTAAGATTTAGAGGAGGTGCCAGTCAGCATTAATAAAGAGAATTCCTCTCTAAGAGCTATGTATATCTGAAATCACAGCCTCCCCCCCAAAAAAATAGCAGAGCTGGTCAAAAATAATAATGACTTAACACATAATTTGCAAGCTTTGAACTGCTGTGTTTGTTAATTATTATTATTATTGTTAGAAGAGTTAAGGCCATTCACTTGCATCAATCTCATTGGTGAAGTCATAGTCTATAAATATTAAGTGCCCCACTGTGAACCAAACACTGTTGTAAGTGATGGGGTTAGAAAGAAAAGTCAAATCCCTCCACTCAGATTCCTAGTTTCTTCTCTCAAGGAACTCACAAATTAATGAGGGAGATTCTTAGAAAAAATAAATGCGCTATTTTGAAGATAATGGACAAAGGAAAGACAAATTAAGATGGATTGGGAAAACGTTCTTATAGAAGGTATAATTTTAGCTGGGACTTGAAGGAAGCCAGGGAGGAAGGAATTCTAGGCATGGGAGACTATCAGGAAAAAATGCCCAGAATTGGGAGATGAATTGTTTTGTTCAAAGAACAACAAGGAGATAAATGCCACCAGATTACAGTGATATGGGAAAGAGGAAGATATAAGAAGGTTTAGAGGTATTAAGGACCTTGAGTGCTACAAAATATTTTGTTTGATCTGGAGATGATAGGAAGACATGGTTAGAGAATGGGCTCTGTGTGTATGAGTGAGTGTGTGACATGAGTCTGTGCTTTAGCAAGGTTAGTTCAACAGCTGAGTAGAAGATTGGCTGGATAGGGAGAGACCTGAGTCAGGGGGACTGGCCAGCAAACTGTCGCAGGAGTCTAGCATGAGGTGGTAAGGGCCTGCACCAGGGTGCTGACAGGGAGGGACAGGAGGGAACAGAACAGAAGGATAGTGTGAAAGTAGACTTGGCAATTGATCAACTATAGGACAGAATGAATGAATAGTTGAGGGTAACACCTTGGCTGTGAGTCTAAGTGACTTGAAGCCTGGTGGGGCCCCTCTTGATAATAAGTAATAGGGAAATTATGAAGAGGGGAAGACTTAGGGGGAAAGATAATGAGTTCAGTTTTGGACATGTTGAATTTAAGTTGTCCATGGGGCATTCATTTTGCGATATACAACAGGCAGTTGGAATTTTGAGACTGGAGATCAGGGAAGAGGTTAGGGCTGGGAATCACCATAGGGATGATAATTGAATCAATGAGGGCTGATGAGTTTACCAAATTAAAGAATATATAGGGAGAAGAGAAGAGAGCCCAGTACAAAGTCTTGGCAAACACCCATGGTTAGTGGGTACAACAACCTGAATGAAGAGTCAGCAGAGAAGACTGAGTAAAAGTGATCAATAAGTAATGTCATGAAAATCTAGAGAGAAGAGAGTATTGAGGAGAAAAGGGTGATTGATCATGCTAAAAGTTGCAGAGATTAAGAAGGATAAAGAAAAAGTCATTAATAGGTTGTAATAGACTTATCCACTCCTGAAAATAAGTATATATGATGGTAAGGTGGTTAGGATGGTAAGGTTGTGAGCTTGATGAGAAAGGAAAGTTTGGAACAGAATTGTGGAGACTTAAAACATGAATTAATAGAATACTATTTCAAAGCTGTGGTTGTGAACTACAATTTAATTGTGGATAAAATCAGCTTAGTATTTTTACTCTTTTTAAAATTTTATTTTATTTTATTTTTTATAAAGCTCAACAACTTTAAAGCAAAAGTGGAAAGAGGAGGTGGTGGAAATTGCCTAGAATTGAAGATTATCAGAATTGTAGGGCATGGCAGAAAGTTTCTGTTTCTAAAATGATGGTGGTGAAACATTAAAGTGACATGGGATTAGGGCTTTGTGGAGCAAGTAAAGTCATAGTGGGAGATTAAGATTGGGAGAATGGGAAAGGCGTAGGACACTAGAGATCACAATAAAAATGACTTGAAAGTAAAGAGTGATAAAATGAATAAATAAGAGGTTGTTTGGAGAATAAAATTATAGAATAAAGAATTTTGGAAGTGCTATGATGAGTACTATGGTGTGTTGCTAAAGTGGGAGTGGAGAGAATGTCAGAATTGATGAGGTTGAGTAATTAGGGGCTTAGACTAAGTGGCCAACATTAATATTGCAATTCTAGAGGATGATGATTGGGGTGAAAATAGAGGGGAAAAACTATAAGGTAAGTGCTTAAATTAATGAGGTATATTTGGAATAATTATAGGTTATTGATGACAGCAAAATTGGAGAAAAGATGCTTTCATTGAATTGCATGGACTTTGAAGAATGAAATAATACTGTGGTATTATGATAGAAAAATAGCTTGAGGGCCTTGGTTGGGGAAACAAATACATTGGTGTGCCCTGCAGTCCCTCTAAATCCTGTGGAAACTCGAGAAGTTTGGGCTTCCAAAGAGAAGGTTGCAAAGATGTGTCTTCATGGTTTAAATGAGGGTTGCAAAGGTATTGTATCTTCCTAGTTTAAATTGGTAGGTAAAAGAAGGTTGGAGATAGTTTTTGAATGTAGAGGGGATTATTAAAAATCAAAATGTTCAGTTCTCTCTTTGGGCTTTTTCAAAGGATTCTTCAACATTTTTTTGTAGGCTTTTTTTGTAGGATTTAGAGCTGGAAGGGACTAAAAAGTCATCCCTTTCAAATTTTCCTTTACAGATGAGGAACTGATATGGGGGGGGGGGGGGACCTCCTACAACCGAGGAGTATTAAGTGGTAAGAGCAAGGCTTCCACTTAACTGTACCATGCTGCTTTTCATTGAACCCAGTTTGAGAGGCAGTATGGTATAGTGGAAAGATCATTTACTTAGGAGTCAGAAGAACTTGGTTCAAATGCCATTTCTTATTTACTTGGATGATTTTGGACAAGACATTTAAATTATTTGGACATCAGTTTCCTCAAATGTAAAATATGGGGATTAACACGTTATATGGGCCTTTAAGATACTTTCCATCTCTAAACATGATTTTTATGAGTCTTGATGTGAATCTGGAATTGATATCTTAAGTAGCATTATACTTCTCCTTCCCACCTCTTCTTTTTCTTTCCTAAGGTCAGACTCCTAGGTCAAAGACAAGTTAGGAAACACCAAGAACATTGTGTGTCATGCCATTAGATGCAGCAAACTCCAATTGATCTTGGGGCAGGTTGTGTGTGTGTGTATGCGCGCGCGCGCATGCTTCATTTGAGGTCTTGGGTCACTTATGCCCTCTTGATGTTTTGAGCTACCATTAGTCTTAATAGCATCAGAGAATGATGCGAACTGCTCTTTGTAGCTTTTCATAATTTGTTCCTTTAGATCTCAAAATGTAGCTAAGCAGGAGCTTCTATTCTGTGACCTTGCAGCTCCATCATTTCTGGTCACTTCACTTCCAAACAACTGGCTAAGGCTTGAAGACTCCTGTCCTACTTTCCTGAACTCTCAGAAACAGCTCTTTTTGTTTTGTTGTTCAGTCGTTTTTTAGTAGTGTCCAACTCTTTGTGAGCCCAGTTAGGGTTTTCTTGGTGGAAATACTAGTGTTTTGCCATTTTTTTCTCCAGTTTATTTTATAGATGAAGAACTGAGGCAAACAAGGTTAAGGACTTGGCCATGGTCACATACCTGGTAAGTGTGGATTTAAGTAAGGGTAGATTTGAACTTTCAAAGATGGGTCTTTCTGACTTCAAGTTCAGCACTCTACTGTACAACCCGGCGGCCAAAAGCTCTTCCTACCTAGATCTAAAGATTCATGGATGTATCAATGTATTCCCATACCTGCCTTTCCCCCCTCAAAAGCTGGACAGTAAATTTTACTGAGTTATATATTTTATTACTTCCAAAACTGTGCATATGTAGATAGTAGTAATAGTTAATATTTATATAATACTTTAGGGTTTGCAAAGTGATTTATGTAACAGTATAGGGAATGTAGTCATTATTGTTGTCCCTATTTTATAGATTAAAAAAAAAAAGCAGACTGACGTGGCTTTGGTCAGGTATTAAATACCTAAGACAAGATTTGAAATGAAGTCTTCTTGATTTTAGGTTCACTACTCTAATCAACATGACATGATATGATATGCCTGATAGGAATGCAGAGGTGAGCATGGGATGGTTGGTTTGCTAAAAAATGAAAGTGGTCAAAGGCATGTAGACTAAATTGTCATACCCATCAATATTCCATGAACATTCTTTCAAGAAAAGAATCTTAAAAGTTCTTGATATGGTGAATATTAATCATCATCATGAAAAATAAATATGTAATTTTAGTAGATAGGAACCCTGAAAATGACAGCTGTTCCATTCATTTTAGAGTCAGCTGTCTGTGAACATCAAACCATTGATTGTTAAAGTAAATGATAAATTAGAAGAAAATATAAAAATGAGAAAATACTATTTGTGGTTGTAATAATTCCATTCTGAATATATTTTTAAAATCTATTGTTAATTAAAAATAAGAAATTTAAAAAGTAAAGAAATTTATATTATTTCATAGATGTATTTAACTTTTGCAAAATTATTGTTACAATAAATTGGTCAAGAAAGTCCAGAAACTATATTACATGGCAAACATTTAATCTCTTTGTCAAATTCAAGTATATGCATCTAAGATTTAGAGTACAAAAATACAAGTACCATATGGATTCATTTATAAAATATTACAGGGAAAAGGAAAAAGAAGTCTCTAATAGAGTTTAGCATGAGATTTACCTAATTAATTTATACTGTATAGATGAAAGGACCATCACCACATTAAATGAAACTTTATTTGGTGGTGTTTTCATTAGTGAATACGCTTACTACTTTGTCTGAACACTTCAATACTTGGTATAATATACAAAACCATGACAGTGGTGCTTTAAGAAGATGAAGAATGACTGGATATGATGAAATATGTGCATAAAAAACTAAATCTGGCAGCTCTGATAACAGTTCTAAAGGCCTTTAGGGATATATTTTCAAGATATCTCAGAGAAGAAAGTTTCAAGGATAAAAGTAGAATGTGTTTGTTAACCCCTTTTGTCCAAAACAAGTTTGCAAAATGGTATCATTACTGCCAATCTTTATTCTTACTTTCTCATCATTCAATTCACACACAACACTGAGTGAATCATCAGAGCTAAAAATCAACTACATTTCTATCAATTCTCTCTTAAACGTATATAATTTCAAAATATTCTAGGTAAGCATTAAAGGTTTTCTCTCCAAGTAATCAGAAAGTCCTTCTCTTTATCAGACCTCAGTTAGCTGAATTTCTTGAAATTCAGTCTGTCCTACTTTCTGAGTTGATGTTCATTTTGATGGGGAGTCCCTGCCCAAAGAAAAGGTTGATAGCCCTGGAGCATTGAAAGTTTGTGAGAGTCCCTCTCTTCAGCGGGCTTTTACATCAACTTCAATCCATCCTTCTCTCATCATGAAAGCTTTAAGAAAAGTAGTTAGCACTTAGTTAGCAATGAATGATTTAATTGATTAGTTTCTCATCTCTAAAATCTTTGAATATGGCATGTACTGATAAGAAGTTTTTTCTTTGATGACAGCATAAACAAGAAGCATGTAGGCTTTTAAAAATGATTTTCTTTACAGCATATTATTTTATGCATTCTAGCTGAACTGTATATTGCCATTTTTGTTGTTGCTTTAAAAAAGCTCAATGTATTTGAATTAGTAAATAAGTACAGTCATATAGGTTATTTTAAAATGTGGTGTATTCCATACAGGTATTAAAATTATTTTAATAATTAGATTCTCTGTTAGTGTCTATGGCTTGTCACCATGGAGATAGCTTTTTATAATGCTCCACTTGACATCAAGGAATAAAACGAAGAGACATACTTAAAGATGTGCTGCGGTATATTGAATAAAAGGCTAGTCTTGGAGTCAGGATGACTTACATCCTGGTCTTACTAGCAATATGATGGTGGGATCAGTCATTTAACTTCAGCCTTAAGTAGTTTTCTAAGCCTATAAATTACAAAGGAGTTGTTGACCTGCATTGGCAAATGATGTTTGCAAACCATGAGTTCTCTACCAGTTAAATCACAGAACTAGATACAAAAAAAATTTATAATAATTTGAAAAAAATATTCTTAACATCTTCACTGGCAAAACAAGTAGATGAAAAACACATGTAAGAGTGACAGGGACCTTTGTGTAGGTGGCAAGAATACTAGGAAAGACTGCTGGCTCCATCATCCTTGGGGCTTATGAAAGGACACTTTAGTGCAGTTTGCCTGAGCTGGGTGTTACTAAAAAACTACGGGGCATGGGAGGAGTTGGAAAGAATTCCCTCATTCCATTTCTCTAGGAATGAGGGCTGGAGACCTTTGTTGGGAAGAAGGTGTGAGGGGAGAGAGATGAAAGCCTACCGAGCCACCTGGGGCCCTTGCGTTCATCCACTGGGCCTGAGGAACAAAGAGTTCAAAATTGTTCAGTCCTTGAGGGCTGTTGACACCAGTAATCTCACTGTTTCCTATCTCCCTCCACTCAGTAGAATAAGCAGCTGAAGCAGAAAACGACAGCCCCAACAACCTACAGATGGCAGCAGCAGCTTGGCAGAGGAGAAGGCCCTGTTCCATGTGATATGATGCAGAGGGGATGGAGCAGCTGCTGACATGGAATGGAATGGCAGCAGCATGGGGGACTCTGGGAGCACACTGAAGAGACTGAGATATGGAACTGAGAAGCAGAAGCACAGCTATTTGCTGGGAGACAGAACCTGGAGACGTGTTCTAGCTATAATGCAACCTTCCTCATCTTGGAGTTCCATTTGTATTCCCTTCCCCACCAGAGTGGAAATCGGAGATAGTGTATTTTGTGTGTATGAAGGGTGGGGCTGAGATTGATTCTACTACTTTATTTTCCCTTATTTTCTTTGCTTTTCTTTTCCAATTAAATGCTTTGCTATTTAGTTTAAATGTTCCTGTCTGGTCTGTTAGTAGGGAATATATTTGTGGAATTTTTTTCTCAAGATCCTTACAAGTATGGGTTTATATATTGTATTGGATGGAATTAAGAATACTGCAGGGATCCAGTGAAGTTTTTTTTTTCTTGACTTTTTTTTTTCTTGACGACTAGACATACAACAATAAGTTACATTATTTAAGTTGTTTATAGTAGAAGCATTAAGGATTTATTTTTTTTAAATGTCTAAGTTATAATTTGGCAGCATTTTTGTTATAGTTTTGAGGTCTATTAGCAATCCAGGCACCAGATTTAATGGTATATAATTTTCAGTGTCAAGTACATTGCAACAGTACCAGCAAGATAATTCAGTTATTGGAAAGCTTATGTTCAGTGGTGAAATTTAATTCTTATTTGTGACAGTTGATTTCGGGGGGGTACCCCAAATCTTTGGTGATGAGAATATTGAAAATAACATCTTACATTCTTTATGTGCTTGTTGTGGGGGAAAGGGGGCAAAACATCCAAGAAAGAAGACAGAATAATTCTTGGACTTTGCGAAATGTGTGCATTTCCAGATCTCCAAGGAGACAATAGACAAAGGGGAATTAGGTAATCAGTTATTAAATCATTCACTACTGACTAACTACTTTTCTTAAAGCTTTCATAATGAGAGAAGGATGGATTGAAGTTGATGTAAAAACCTGCTGAAGAGAGGGACTCTCACAAATTTTCAGTGCTCCAGGGCCATCGACCTTCTCTTTGGGCAGTGATTCCCCATTAAAATGAACATCAACTCAGAATGTAGGGCAGATTGAATTTCAAGAAATTCAGCTAAGTGAGGTCTGATAAAGAAAAGGACTTTCTGATTACTTGGAGAAAAAACCTTTAATGCTTACCTAGAATACTTGGAAATTATACACGTTTAACAGGGGATTGATAGAAATGTAGGTGATTGTTAGCTCCAGTGATTCACTCAGTATTGTATGTGAATTGAAGATGTAATGCCTGCTTGATGTTTGTGGAAGCTAGATAGCCAGTATGGTAGTGTTAGTAGCAAAAGGCCTCTGATTTTTTCCTTAATTTGAAAAAGCTACCACAGAGGTTCATGGTCAAGTGCTTAGTGTTTGTGGGAGCACATGGACCATATTTAGCTAACTTTTTACTTATGCCTTAAGGAATGGCTTCCCCTCTAAGATAACCTCCTATCTACTCTGTAGACACTTTGTATGTACTTACTTATTTATATGTTGTGTTTCCCATTAGAATGTAAGCTCCTGAAGGCAGATTGTTTTTATTTTTACCTTGTATCCCTAGTTGCTTAGTACAGTGCCTGACACATAGTAATAGCTTAATAAATGCTTGTTGATTGATTGATTAATTAATTAAGTGCTCCAGGGTACTATTTATCACATCACGTTCTTGGTGTACCTAAAACTGCACGATCAGCAGAAAGATCCCCAACCCCAACACCCCCCCCCCCCCCCCCCGCTACTCAAAACTGATTTATTCAATTTGGGAAGTAGAGAAAGAGCACATAGACCAAGAAAGATTTCTAAGACAACAAAAAGTGGCCCTATAGGACTCCAGGCAAGTGGATCATTGTTAGTTGACAAGTGTTGACTTTCAGTTGCAGTATGGACCTGGCTTGCTGTTTACCGAACCTTTGTTTAATTATTTTTTTCAGAGAGCAAGGAAGTTTGACTTTGAAGGTTGATAAAAGCCCAGTTCAAGAACAGCAACATAACAGTGAAAGAAGCAGTATTGTATTTGCTACACCTGTGCGCAAAATAAGTACACATATACTGCAATCACAAGAGAGTATACCGTGAACCTTCTAGAAATTTAGGAACGCCAGACTAGCATTTTGAATTGAGACAGTATCAGAAGTGGGCACTATTGAAAAGTATGGATATTAGAGAGTTCATAGAGGTAAAATCACTAAAACTTGGCAAGTGATTTGTTATGGGGGAGGAAAAAACCCTGGATGAGGACTTTTAATTAAAATGGTTGGTCATGGTTTCCCATCTTTCGATCATAGCCAGTCTCAATAAATACTTCATCAAGTATTTAAAAAATCGCTAGAAGAAATAAAACTAAAGGGAAATTCCAGTAACCTTTCATTCAGTTTAGAATTACACGGGATTCTGAGTAGGGTGTTTCCAGGGTAATTGGTAAACTGGCTTGAAGCCAATTACATATTTGGGGGGAGGAGGGCCTGCTTAAGCCATAGTGGGAGAATGGAGTCAGCCTTTAGTAGAGCAGTGTACAGGGAGAGGGTTCTGGACAATTAGTATACCTGGTATCCCTCTGAGAGATCTGAATTTAGATCTTGTTAGCATCAAAGATGAAACAAAATGTCTCTTAAAACTTGCAATATTTTCTAGGCTCCTTCCTTCTCTTCAGTCTCTCTTCCTCAGTAGGCTTTAAGGAGCTGTTTCTCAATTATGGTTTTCCCATTGTAATTGAGGTGATAGAGATGAAAAAGAGATTATAAATGATAAAGTACAATATTGTCTTTCCCTCTGTGGACTTAAAAAAATCTATTAACTATCTTATTGGATAGGGTAATTATTTCACAGGTGCCTGTCTAAGCACTGGAGCTATAATAGTGTATATTTAAAAAAAAATAATAGAAATCTATTTTCTCTCTCTCCCCATCCTCATTGGAAAAAGAAAAAAAATTCTTGTAAGAAATGCATAGTCAAGCAGAACAAATTTATTCATTGACTTTGTCCAAAAAATGGCTCATTCTGCACACTTGAGTCTATCACTTTTCTGGTAGGAAGTAGCTAGCATATTTTCATCATTAGATCTCCGGAAGCATAAATGACCATTTCTCACTGATCAGAACTCTTAGGACATTTGAAGTTGTTTTTTCCAGTGTTCTTTGTATTGTGTAAATTATTTTCTTAATTCTAATAATTTTTTTCTTCATCACTTTGTGTAAGTCTTAAAAATTGTTCATTTCTACAATATTGATGTTATAGTATGAATTATTCTATTTCTGCAAACTTCATACTGCATCAGTTCATACAAGTTTTTCCATTTCTTTTTGAAATCATGTATTTCCTCATTTCTTTTAGTAGTTTATTCCATCATATTCTTAAAGCACAATTTGTTTAGCCATTTCCCAATTGATGGGGCTTTACTTTGCAATTTCATAACTACAAAAAGATCTGCTATAAATATTTTTGTACATATGGGATCTTCTTTCTTTGATCTCTTTGGGGTATACAGCTTGGATCAAAGGGCAAGCACAATTTAACTTTTTGTATAAAATTCCAAACTTCTTTTTAGAAAGGTTGAACTTGTTCATAACTCCACCAGTAGTATTTCAGTGTACCAGTTTTTCCATGTCCCTTCAACATCATTTCCATTTTATTTTATTTGTTTTGATCTCTGCCAATCTGATGTGCAATTCCATAGATATAAGGAATTGTGCTGAGGAAATTTCCCTCTACATTCAATGCTAATAGGTACCTGTTCTGCAACTTACAGTCCTAGGAAATAGTTCAAAATACAGAGTTGATTTGACCAGCATCACATAGTATGTTTTCAGAGGCAGGACTTGATTCCCTAAGACTTTCTAGTTTCAAAGCTATCCATCAGGCCACTAACAATCCTAATAAAATTTGGAAATTATTTTAACAGTGAGATGAAGCCATACCAATTTTGTCTAAAAGGCAGCAACATTTTATAGAAATAATAGAAATGCACACATGGATGGATAAAGAAATTGATCCAAAAATGACACTTTTGGTTAGTGCAGGGAGAACTAGGGATAGAAAGGCCTAAAGGTTCTTTCTGGTCTTATGCAGAAGAATCAATGAAGAAACAGAGGTTCCAGGCTCTGAGTCCTTTCCTAGGGACAACCAAGGGGATAGAAACAGTAAGCACTCCTTCAGGTATCTGTTGCCTTCCCTTAGAAGCAAATCAAAGATCCAAAGAGGGCCAGAAGCCCAAGGCTCTGCCACCTCAGCAGCAAAGAGAACAGGGAGATTAATGGGAGAGGTTTATTATGCACAAATAAAGCAATACAAGCAAAGACCTCTACTTATATCAGGCCACCACAAAACAGAAGTTGGGGGTTAATTCAACTGTCTCTTTTAAAAATACAGTGGCAGCAGCATTCAAACTGAATAAGCGGTAGGATTAGTCAGGACCTCCCCATCTACTCCCAGAATTTATAAGAATGTAGAGCCTGACCTTGGCAAAAAAAGTGTTAGTTTGGGAAATAAGACTGTAGAATGAACATGAGAAAACTCTTAAGTGCAATGAAGAAATACTATGGGTTAAGAAAATTCCAAGAGTTAAATATGGAGAAAGTAACTCCATAATAATGACAAGTAGAAGCTCATGTAAAAAAGTGCTTAAGTGACAAGAATGCCAAGAATATGTATGTGAAAGAAACCAAATGAGAAAAAATTAAATGATAGTTCATGAAGAAATTTTTAGAAGGAAAATAGAGTAAAAACCTAAATAGTGGACTCCTTCATACATAGTATTGAACAAATAGAACTCAAAGATTTTATGAGACAAGAAACATTAGGACAGTCAAAAGATTGAAACAGTAGAAAAACATGTAAGGTATTTACTACAAAAAATCCAAATAAAATGATTGTGGTAAAAAGTCAAGAAAAGATTAAGAATCATCAGACTTGGAGAGGTTTCCGGGAAGATGAGAGATGAGGTCAGAAAACTTTAGATTCTCCAAATACCTTATATTAAAAAAAGACAGACTGTCATCTCAAAGCAGCAGAAATAAACACAGGATAAAACAGTTATCCTAAGACTATTTGAGAAGACCCCAGGAAAGACCCAATCTGTTGGTAGTAGGGAGAGGTTTTGTCTTCAGGCTGATTCTGCAGAATCAACCAACAATAAGCCTTGGGGACAGCTGGGTTGAGAGGCAGCCACAGCCTTAGACCATTTTTTCCCCCTTAATATTTATTTTTTCCGATTACATGTAAAGATAATTTTCAACATTTGCTTTTGTAAGATTTTGAATTTCAAATTATTTTCCTTCCCTTTCTTCCCTAAGAAGGCAAGCAATCATTTTAAACATATTTCTATATTAGTCATGTTGTAAAAGAAAAAGGGAAAACCCACAAGAAAGAAAAAATAGTATGCTTTGTATGTAATTTCAAATTTGCAAGCTGTTCTCTTGGTTCTGTTCATTTCACTCAGCATCAGTTCATGTAAGTCCAGGATTTCTGAAATCATCCTGTTCATTTCTTATAAAACAATGGTACAATCATAGATCACAATTTATTCAGCCATTCCCCAACTGATGGTCATTCATTCGGTTTCCAATTCCTTGTCACCACAAAAAGAACTACAAACATTTTTACATACTTCCCAAGGTAAACTATTCCTTGTTTTAATTTGCTTATTATGTCTAAATCATGAACCCATTTCGACTTTATTTTGGGAGAGGGTCTGAGATGTTGGTCAATGCCAAGTTTCTGCCATACTATTTTTCAGTTTTCCTAGCAATTTTTGTCAAATAATGAGTTCTTATCCCAGAAACTGGAGTCTGTGGGTAGCCTTTAGAGCTTTCATCTAGCAAACAGTTCAAGGAGTGAAGGGGAGGAGGAGGAATGCCTGATGATTGAGTAGGAGAGAGTGAAGGACCTTCCTCTGTGGAGGGAAACCGCTTACAGTTGTGCAGACCAGATTCCTCCTGAGCTTGACTGAGGCTAGGAGCTGCCCCACACCTGGTGAGCATAGTAGCAAAGGGCAGGGACACTTGCAGGAGAGCAGAACCCTTGGCTTCAGTTTTGGCGCAGAGAGAACAGCTCTGTTTGGCAGTCACGGGACAGACTGCAGGGAGCAAGGTCATTTGTAAGCTGGTGTGAGTGGGTGCCCTCATTATGGCTTAGGAGGAGGGTCCTGGCACAGAATAACAAAATAAACCTGACTTTGGGGATATCATTCCCCATAACTCAGGACTAGAACTTGATAACACTAATAGCTGCTAAAAACAAAAGAAAACAAACAAAAATAAATAAAAATGAGTAAGCAAAGGAGGAAAAAACCAACCTAACTAGAGGTACTTATTATGAGGATAGAGAAGATTTGAGTTCATGTTCAGAGAGAGATAATGAAACTTAAAAATGCCACTCTTTTTTTCAACCAGAAATGTAAAATGGTCCCGAGCACAAAAAGAACTCTTGGAAGAACTTAAGCAGGACTTTAAAAATCAAATGAGAGAGATCCAGAAAAAAATAGGGGGAAAAAAGGGCAATCCAAGAAAATCAAGAAAATTATGAAAAGAAAGTCAATCAACTAAAATAGACAATCAGAAATTTAAGGAAGAAAATAATTCCTTGAACATTATTAGAATAGGCAAAGGGAAGCTAAAATCAGAAGAATGAAAAAATAGAAGAGCATGTGGAACACCTTATCAGAAAACAAAGTTATGTGGAGAACAGATTGAGCAGAAATAATGTAACAGTAGTCAAACTACCTGAAAATTATGAAAAAACAAAAAAGGAATTTTGATACAATAATACAAGAAATTATTAAAGAAGTTTTAGAACAAGAAGGCAGATTAGAAATAGAAAAAAAAAAATCCACTGATCACCTCCAGAAAGAGATTCCAGGAGGAAAACTAACAGGAATATTAAATTAAAAATCTCCCAGGTTAAGGAGAAAATACTGAAGCAACAAGAAAAAAACAATTTAAATATCATGGAGCTACAATGAAGATTACTCAAGACCTAGCAGCTACTATGTTAAAGGACCATAGGTCTTGGAATACTATATTTCACTGAGCAAAATAGCTAGACTTATGACCAAAGGTAGTTGTAAGGGAGAGATCAAAAAGGAGTAATTATTCATACAAATGAGGCATAAAAAAGGGAAAACTGATATAGAAGAAACTAGTGGGAGGTGTAGTACTGAAACCTTATTCTCCTTGGAAATAAGTTTAAGAGAGAATAGCCTATATATCTTGAAGGTTATGAAATTTCTTCTAAATTGAGAAATAAGAGGGTAAAAAGGATGAGGAGGAGAGACAGCATAAGTGAGAGACTCTTAAAAGGACTTGGGTTAGTTAAGGAACAGGAGATCAAGGTGGTGGGTAGAAGTAAATCAGAGGAATGAGGAAGGATAGGGTAAATAGGGTGAGAAGGAAAAATAGGAAGAAAAATGCACAACTAATAATTGTAGCTTAGAATATGAATGGGAAAAATTTACTCATAAAACAGAAATGGATAGATTAAAAATTTGAATTCAACAATATGTTACTTTCAGGAAACACTGTAAAAATGAGAGATACAAACAAAAATAAAGAGAAGGAGTAGAATTTAGGATGTAAAAAAAAAGCAGGTGTAGTAATCATGATCTCAGACAAAGTTAAAATTAAAATAGATTTAATTAAAAGTGAAAAAGAGAAATTACCCTTAATGTGTCAATCATATTATTCAATATTGTTTTAGACCATTTAAAATATCTAGACAGTATAAAATATCTCAGTGTATAACTGCCAAAACAGACACTGAAACTATAGGAATATAAACATAAAACACTTTTTATACAAATAAAATCAGATCTAAATAATTGAAATAATATGTTTTTCATGGATTACAGGTAAAGCCAATATAATTTTTTTAATGACAATTTTACCTGATAAATCTATTATTCATTGTCATCTCACATTACTAAACAATTTTTTTTACTGAATTAGAAAAAATAATAACAAATTTCACTTGGAAAAACAAAGTTACGAATTTCAAAGAAATCAGGGGGAAAAAGGTGTAAAGGAAATAGATTTGGGAGTATCAGATTTTAAACTATCTTATAAGATGAGAACATTGTTGAAGTATAAAAAGGATAATTTCAATTATTTTAAATTAAAAATCAAATTAAAATTAAATTTTTTTTTCTAAACAAAACCTATGTAGTAAGAATAGAAGGAATGCAGAAAATTGGAAGAAAAAACTTTCATAGAGATCTCGGCTAAAGAAGTTCAGAAGGGTTTACAGATAAATGTGACAATGTGGATACTACCATGCTAAATTTAAATTTTACTTTTAAAATAACAAAGCTATATATAATAGACATTTAAAATTTCATCTATAAATCTCTTCTTTCTTTGTGTATGGAAGTATACCTAGGTGTTGATGTTTATCAAATCTATAATTTTTTTAAGAGTAGAGGAGAAAGTATAATAGGGAAAGGGAGACAGTGGCTCCAAACAATGGAATCAAGAGAATAACAAATACAAAGTTGCAGGTTATATATACTAGTTTTTTGGCCCTTTACCTTCTAGGGTCCCTCAAATCTGAAATGCTCTCCTCTCCCATACTGTTTCCTGGCTTTCCTGGTTTCTTTCAAGATGGCTTGCTTGAATCCCAACTTCTGCAGGAGGTCTTTCTTAGTCTCCTGCAGTGCTAGTGCTTTGCTTTAAAAGTTATCTTCTATTTACACTATAAGAATGCCAGATCTAGGACACACAAACATACACACAGAGAGCAGGTGGGCTGCAGCTATGTGTCAGGAAGACCTGAGTTCAAACTAGTCTTAGATACTAGATGTGTGACTCAGGGCAAGTCACATAAACCTGTTTGTTCCATTTCCTCATCTGTAAAATGATCTAGAGGAGGAAATGGCAAAACACTCCAGAATTTTTGCCAAAAAAACATAAAAGGTGTCACAAAGAGTTGGTCATGACTGAAACAACTCGACAATACATACACACACACATTAAACTCAATAATATGTATGTGTGTATGCATATGTTATATATGTGTGTATGTATATATATAAATCAATGAAATGTCTTCCATTGGAATGTGAATTTCTTGAAGGCAGAGGCCATATTTTTGCCTTTTTTTGTTTGTTTGTTTGTTTAAAAAGACTTAATTGTGTCTGAAACATAAGTGCTTAAGGAAAATTTGTGGATTTATTGTAGCCAGACTGCTCCAGTAGAAGTTGCTCCCAGAGCACTTGTGGGGACAACATCAGCATTTACTGATTAATCATAATTGTGTATTAGTTGCTTACCATTAAGGACCTACTATGACAGAAAACAGACAGAAAACAGAAAGACATATTATGAAGATAACAACAACAACCACAAAAACAGGGTATGATCCCTGCTCTCAAGGAAGCTGCATTGTATTGGATTTAAGTTTGAGTTCCTGACCACCTTTATAAAAGGAGGAGTAGTTAAACACCCTTTTGTTACTGGTAAATGTGCTAAAGGAGAAGGCAAGGCCAGCAGAAAGAATCCATGGGTAGCTATCAATCTTGGGTTTTCCCACTGCTACAGAAGCACTAGTCTTAAGGGAAGTTGGCTCAGTCTCCTTTGGCATTCTGAGAATTATAACAAAAATATCTTTGGCTTCCTATTACTCATACATCAAATCTTAAGGTGAGGAGAAATAGTACCCCTATTATAGACTGTGACCTAATAATACTTAATCAAGTATTAATTGATTAATCTCCCAGCCACAGAACTCTCTTCAGGTGATGAGGGAGAAAAAACTCAGAGGAAAACTCTATTTAATATGATACCTTAGATACTGAAGGCCATAGTAGTCAGCTTGACCATTAGCAAACTCAAAAATAGGTCTATTTGAATCAAACTCTGTTCTACTGATACAAATACAAATAAAAACAAAAATAGTTTTGCTCTCAAAGAGCTTGCAATCTAATGGGAGAAGACAATGTATAATAGGAAACTGAAAAGTATGTGAGGATATATAAGGGCGATATCCAAAGAAGTTCGAAAGTTACGTAGGTGGTAGAAAATGGGAAGAAAGTTGCTATACTCCTTCTTTAAGTATCTTCCAAAGAGAAGGTCCAGATTGCGGCTGAGGATACTGATGAGTTGTGACTACGAGGCAGATTCAGTTTTTGCCTAATGAGTTTTCTGGGGAAGGAAGACATGATGGAGAGATCCAAAGAAATATAAAATGAGTGTGAGATTGATAGTTAGCTCTCTACAAGCACAGGAGGCTTAGTGTGAGGACCTGTATTATTCATTTGGAGAAGAGACATATTCATGAAGCATCAACAAAAACAAGAAAACAGCTCTTAGCACAGTCACTAGTTAATTGCAGGCATTTAATAAATGTTTATTGACTGACTGGTTATTTATATATCTAGATGAAATTTATTGATAAATTATTTGTAATGTATGTTTTGTTAGCCACTAAAGTTTTAATACATATGGAGCTGATAGGCAATATTAGGTATATAGTTCTTAAAAAAAAAAGGAGCAAAAAGGGATTTATTACAATCCATATACTTCTGATATATCCTTCTCTGCGATATACTTTTGCTATAAGTATAAATTTGGTTATTTCATATAGTTCTGTAATATATGATGTATGAATATATCTTGTAAATATCATGCTTGTTTTATAGTGAAAATTTTGTTAACTGTATGATCATGGAAATGCTAATGTCTAGTACACTTTAGCTTTTTTCCAAGTAATTTTTCAGGGACTTAAGTTTTTCACTGAGAGGAGGATGTAAGGAGTATTCCAGTGAATTTGCAACAAATTCTGAAGGTATCCTGGGGCTAAAGGACATAAATTTTGGAAGACAAAAAGAAAGTTATTCGCATACAAGACAGACATCCTCAAATAGCTCAATTGCATATAAAGAAGCTGGAGAGACGGTGAATTTTGTCCTAGGACACGGACTATATACATATATCTTGATTTCTTGCCATTTATCTATATATGATTTCCAAAGGAATATGGGAGCTGGAACTTATTGATTTGATTAAATTAAAGTAAGATGGAATGCTTTACTGAACTAGAAAGGGTTATCAAATAGGAGAATTCTAATCTCTCCCATCTCTTGCTAGGATGTGACCAAAAATAAATCAAAACTGAGTAAAAGGGAAAAGGCTTCTGCCATTCTAGGCTCTTAATCCTAGATCATTGTCCTAGAGGAAAGAGCACTCTAGTATTCCAGCTAAAGAACACTTAGCCAAGCCAGTAAGGTAAAACAGTGCAGCTGCCTATCAAACAGTCTGCCATTGGGGTCCATCAGATTAACTCATTGAGCAGAGATGCTATGCCCTGAGGAGAGCCCAAAGACCAAACAGCCTTGTAGCCCTGCCTGCCTGAACAACAGGCAGAGCAATCTGCCTGTTACTGCCTCCCAGCAGATATGGCCTACACATTCCCACACAGAAGGCCATATCCTACAAGGAACAAGCAGAGCTGAGCAATTTATCCGTCATGGATAACAATGACCATCATTGTGACCTGAGGAAAGGCCCTGTAGTTCCAAGGTTGTGAGCTATCTTGACCATATATACTCTCTATGTATCCATGACTTACTATCATTATGTGTAAAATTTGTCTTCATTTTTCTTTTCCATGAACTATACATATACATTCACACCCACATGTACCCATAAATATACATACATGCATGTGTGTATACCTTTGGCGTTGTGGAAAAAACTTATCACTATTGTTTTTGCTATGCCATTTGAGTAAATATATTTATTAAAGAAACTGAGTCAACTGGCAGATTGGTAAGAGGTAATACTGGTGGGAGCTCATGAGCTAGAATTAAGAAGTTAGACAACTATAGGATTATTCCTAGGACCTTGAAAGCAATAGCAACTACCCCTCTGTGGATTCAATCTGCCAGTACTATTAAGAGTTGGACTGGTGAACCTAGAGTGGTGTATTACAGAAGCAGAACACTTTTCCAACTTCTCATTAGCTATATGAGGTCACATCTTTATCTGTTTTTATTTTTATCCTTTTTTTGTTCTTTTTCATTTAGCTCTTATGTATCTACTCTAAAACCCTGTTGTCTATCAGAAATACTAATTTATGTGTGTATTTTATTTAAGGTTTACAAATTTTACAGGGAAGAAAGCGTTGCTTATTTTAGAGAGATGAAAGCATTGCTTATTTTAGATCAGGAAGAAATCTGGGGGATTGGGCTATTAAGGACAAAGTAGGAGAACAGTAGAAGCCTGACACAGAAATTTGAGATTCACATATTCCTAAAAATAAATCACAAACCAGTTATGGTAGCAAGCAGCAAGAGAATAAAACATGAGTGAATTTGCATTCAATTTTTGAATAAGGGTCACCACTTTTAGTGGGGTAGGTTTGAAAGATAAGGTATTCTTTTGAAGGAAAAGGGAGCTGAAATAAAATCAGGCTTAACAGAAGAAGTTAGGGAAAAAAAGGTAGGAAGTTTTTTTTCTTTCTCCTTATCTTCCATCTTCTTTCTATCTTATTGGCAGCTCAGCCTGCTTTGCTCCTGAGGATGACCTAGTAGGAAAAATTGAATTAACTGATCTCTAGGGTTTCTTCCACCTTTAAATCCTGTGATACATGATCTCTTTTGAGTCTTAATTTCCTCACATGTAAAATGAAGATATTGGATAATAAATAAATGCTAGTATTAATATAAACCTCGAGATCCCTCTCGGTCTCTAATCTCACATTATAGTTATTTAATTAGTCAGGGCTCTTCTGCTGTGAGGGATGTCTAGTAGTGGGCAAGAATCAGGCTATAATCAATGAATGTTGCTTGTTAAGCATTCAAGCTGCATTTCTTGTTTAAATGTTTAGCCACTTGGGGGCAACCATGAGCCAGTCAGATGGTGCACTTCTCGGGGCTCTGGACTAGAAGTTAAGAGTTTCTCTCTCAACTGATTAATGTCTAACTTCTCAGCATGGATCTAACCGAACGAGGCTTGATGGTAGTCTTGCTAAGCCCCTCGGCCAAGTTACTCCAAGTCCTGGCTGTTGTTTATTTGACTAGCCCCATTCTCTCCACTATTATTGACGACTGGCACACTTTTGTAGTCCATACAATAAGGAGGGATTATATATCTGTGAGAAAGAGACCTATTTTGTCATATGGATCTAGAGCTTCCTTCAGCTTAGCAACTTTTCTTTAGATGAGCAGCTTTGTTAGAATGACCCTCTCTACAATGTTCTTTTTAATTTGGTTAGCTTGTTGGCCTCTTAGTTTATTGGAACTTCAAGTTCTTGATGAACTTGAAAAAATAGTGACACATACATACAGATAATTTTAGAGATTGCCCATGTAAACTATACTTTTCATGTGATTGCATGTTTCTTGTTGCACCTTAGTTACTACATGTTTAAATGTTTACTATTTTGCTATTATTTTTTTTAAATAATAGCTTTTTTAAAAAAAATAACTTGCAAAGATAGTTTTCAATATTTGCAAAACCTTGTGTTCCATATTTTTCCCTCCCTCTCCTGCCCTCTCCTCTAGACAGCAAATAATCCTAGATTAAACATGTTCAATTCCTCTGAACATATTTCCATATTTATCATTGTACAAGAAAAATAAGATCAAAAAGGGGGAAAAATGAGAAAGGAAAAAAAATCCATCAACAACAAAAAGATGAAAATACTACGTTGTGATCCACATTCAGTCTCCATAGTCCTTTTTCTGAATCCAGATGGCAGTTTCCATCCCAAGTCTATTGAAACTGGCCTGAATCACCTTGCTGTTGAAAAGAACTAAGTCTACCACAGTTAGTCATCACATAATCTTGTTGCCATGTTCAATAATCTCCTGATTCTACTCACTTCACTCAGCATCAGTTCATGTAAGTCTCTCTAGGCCTCTCTGAAATCATCCTGCTGATCATTTCTTACAAATAATATTCCATAACATTCATATACCAATTGATGAGCATCCACTCAGTTTTCAGTTTTTTGCCACTACACAAAGGGCTGCCACAAACATTTTGGCACATACAAGTCCCTTTCCCTCCTTTAAGATCTCTTTGGGATACAGGCCCAGTAGACACACTGTTGGATCAAAGGGTTTGCACAGTTTGATAGCTTTTGGGCATAGCTCCAAAAAGGTCTCCAGAATGGTTGGATCAGTTCACAACTCCACCAACAATGTATTAGTGTCCCAATTTTCCCATATCCCTTCCAACATTTATCTTTTCCTGTCATCTTTTGTTATTTTGACTATATCTTATTATGTTCATACTATAGCACCATATGTTGTTTTACTCATCCTTTATTTGTATGTATGCTAATGCTTACTATCATGCTGTAAATATCTAAAACCTATAGATTGTGTTATTGTTAGAGATAGCTAATTTTGCTTAGTTAGGCATAAATTGCTTCACTGTTTATATTTATTTGTAATGTTATAGGAATCAATGGATGTTGCTTGTTAAGCCTTCAAGATGCAAACATCTTGTTTAAATGTTTAGCCACTTGGGGGCAACCATGAACCAGTTAGTTGGTGCACTTCTCTGAGCTCTGAACTAGAAGATACGTACTCTTGAACTTTGAATGGCACTAATATGCAGTGCTATATACAGCATGTAATTTAAGCATGTTGTCACTGAAGTATTATCAGGTTATATCTTGTATGGTGATCATTGTAGCTTATATATAAGAAAATGATAGAGATTATGATATAAATTACATTGGGGCAGGCTGTAAAGACTTACACATATATGACCTGATGGCTAGAATTGTACATGATGAACTAGCTATCTTTCACGGACTCACAGAAGCAAATTCCCATATTAAGGATGTAGACCTCAAAAACTTAGAGAATTTAGTTAATAAGTTGTACTAGAACTGAACCATTATCACAGACTGAACTGTTGCCCACAGTTTCTGCTTAGATATAAAGTTGATCCATCAAAAACTTTAGAATAACATTTTAAATAAATGTCACCATACTAAATACTCATATAATGAGGATCTGCTCCCTGTTCAGAATGTCTCAAATGGACTCTCTAGAGATATTTTTTTTTACATGGAGGAAGCTAGGGAGCTTCTTCTGGGAGAAGCATAAAATTGTGTAAGTGAAGGGCCTTGGAGAGGCAGACTATGGAACATGCCTAGACAATCCATAATTGATTCTGGTTAGCTAACCATGTGTTGAAGAGAAGCTCTTTGGCTGCAGAAGCCTTCAGAAAACCCAGGTCAGGTGCAGTCTTTTCTTCCTCTCTTAGAACTCTTAGGAAAACTCAATGATTAGTGAAAGGAATAGAGTCTATGACCTTAGCAATTTTGAAAGGTGCAGAGGCTTCCTTGGTATCCTTATCCTCCTAAAGATTTGGTTTTACAACAAACTGGGCATTAATACCCTGAGGAACAAGAAATAACATTGAAAATGACCTTCAAGATCTTATTGGTAGCTGAGATACATGCAAGTCCATCTGGAATTGTATGTTGCCATGGGACGTGGTTTTGTTAAGACAAAACTATAGAGGAACTGAACTAAGCTATGTTCCTAATCCTCTCCTCTCCTACCCCATTTTTACGGCAATATGGGAGGAGTATACTCCTAAGATTCTGAAAGAAAATGTTTTTATGTTTGTTCTAGTTATATTTTTGAAATAAACATTGCTTTCTAAAAGCAACAGTTAAATGGTTAAATGGAATTGGAGTGCTCACTAGTCACTGTCCCCCTAAAAATGAGGGAATATTGCCAATGGGGTCTTGAGCATTAAACAAGAGAAATACTTCTATCCCCTCAAGGTGTCCCAAAATCCTGCAAGATATATCAAACACATATTATTCTCATGATATATAAGCTATATAGAACAAAACTTATAAGCAACATAGACCTAGGTAAGATCAAAATTATGTGGTAACAGGATGAAGTATATATAATCCTAGCTGTCCTATTTCTGGACAGCTGTTTCTGAAGCTATACCAAGCATACTTTCAGTAAATTTGTAGGATGAATTTATAATTTACTCTTATTCAACTACAAAAACCAGTTAATTTATGTAACTGTCCAGTAGCCCATAGAACATTAAATATAAAAGAATAAAAGGAGGATAACAACTTGTCCCAAGACCATTTATGTCTGAACTATATGTGTGTATATATATAATTTTTTTTTTTGCTGAGGCAATTGGGGTTAAGTGACTTGCCCAGGGTCACACAGCTAGGAAGTTTGAATGTCTGAGTCAAGATTTGAACTCAGGTCCTCCTGACTTAAGGGCTGATGCTCTATCCACTGCACCACCTAGCTACCTCTTAAAATATATATTCTTAAAAGATGAAAAGAACATAAGGAAAATAAATACAATGGAGAGGAAGTCTGGAAAATGGAAAAGGGATAAATCTTAGATTTAGGAAGACTTGGATTTAAGTTGTTATGCTAAAAATTAACATTAACAACTCCATTGTACTTTTATTCACCCTTTTGTGAAGTTAAGTTTCAATTCTATGTATGTTATTTGATTTGGGTTTCAATTTGAGTAACACAAGTTACTTGACTTAAAGAATGTCACAAGAATACCGCTTTTCCTCTCACTTCGGGTCTCCTAACTTCCCTTCCATCACTTAGAAATCAAATGGCTCAATCCCTATAATTCTAGGTTTCCTTTTTTTCTACTCCCTCCAAACTGTATATATTAATTGTAAGATGAAGCTTCTGAGAGTCTTGGATGTGGTTTACTTTGCAAATGCATGTGTTGCCGAATAAATCATTGCCTATATGAAATTACTTTATTGTACCATAACAAAGTCCTGCCTGAGACACAAGCTAGTTATGTAACTATAGGAAAGTTATTTAATCCCTCAGTATTCTATGCAACTCTAAAACACAGAGGCAATTTTCTGGGAATTTCTACATCATGATTTCCCCACACTGACCGAGAAATCATGTCTTGACTAAAAAAAAGTTAGCATTGGTATGATTTTATTTTAAGGTCTTGCAAAGCAAAAGTGAGATAGTTATTGTTATTATTTCCATGAAATAGCCAATAAATCTCAGAGGAAAAATTCCAACTCACACTTTTTGAACTCCAAATCGAGTGCTCTATCCAGTAAACCATGCTGTTATGGCACTGATCATAACATAAAATTTTAGAATGTTGAACATTTCTATCCATGTTAATAATAGCATTTTATTTTTGGATAGCTTTATAATTTATAATTTTTTCCCAAGCACATTATTTTGAGGCACAGAGATAGGACTAAACTTGGCTTGGTTTTGGGACAGTGAGCAGACCAGCCTGCTGACTGAAGGGTACATATTGAGGATTCATGGGAAATCAGGCCATAAAAACCAACCTAGGAATGATTTCCTTAAGGAGCTGGGAACCCAAACCAACCCTTAGAACTCAGTGTCTAAGACTCAGAAGGCACTTTGTATTTATGATTTCATCTAATCCTCATAGCAATCCTATGTAGTAGGAGTAGAAGCTGAAAGGGACCTTACAGATGATCTTGTACAAGTCCCTCATTTTACAGATAAGAAAATGGAGATCCAGAAAACTTAAATTAGGTTCTAATGGAACCTAAGAGATCATCTACTGATTAATTCAAGTTCACACAGATAATGAGTAACAGAACTGAATCCAATGCACTATAATAGACCACCTTTCAGGTAAGTATCATTTGTAGATGAAGAAACAGAACCAAGTTCACACAGACTGGATAGTAAGTTGAGCTTGTAACCCAAATCTTTTGATACAAACTTTTTGCATCATAATATGCTACCCCCTCATAGACCACATCTCTTACTTTAACTATCATTAATTGTGATGATTTGAAACTCTCCCCTCTCTCTTCCCCTCCCTCTGTGTTTCTCTGTAGTTTTCTTTCTTTCTTTTTCTTTCTTTCTCTCTCTCTCTCTCTCTCTCTCTCTCTCTCTCTCTCTCTCTCTCTCTCTCTCTCTTTTATTTATTTATTTATTTTTGGTGAGGCAGTTGAGGTTAAGTGATTTGCCCAGAGCTAAGGGGCAAGTAAGTGTTAAGTATCTAAGGAAGGATTTGAACTCAAGTCCTCCTGACTTCAGGGCTGGTTCTCTATCCACTGCATCATCTAGCTGCCCTAGAAAAGTACTCTTTAAAATGCAATTAAACTGATGCAAAGTAAAGGAAGTAGAACCAAAAACCCAATAAACACTATGACTACAATGTAAGTAGAAAGAGTAAGAGAGTGCTTTGTAAATATAATGATTAAGTTGGACCCTGGAGAAGACTTGAGAAAATGTTGCTCCTTTCCTTTGCAGAAGCAGTGGACTATGGTTATAGCAAATTACATATATATTGTTGTACATGATTGATATTTTAGTTGGTTTTGTCAACTTTTTTTCTTTTCTTTTTGAATGTTTGCTACAAAAGATATCTTGCTGAGGGTAAAGGCAGAAGAAATGAAGGTTTTGTAAAAACCAAATATATCAATAAAAATAAAGTTAAAAATTTTCTTTAACACATGAAATATCAGATGTCTTTTTCTTCTTTTTTTTTTTTTCTTTTTTGCACTGGCAAATTTTTTAAATTTTAGCTTTTTCCTTTCAAAATATATGCATAGTTTTCAACATTAACCCTTGCAAAACCTTGTGTTCCAAATTTTTTCTCCCTCTTTTTCTCCCACTTCTTCCCTCAAATAGCAAGTAATGCAATATATGTTAAGCATGTGCAATTCTTCTATATATATTTCCTCATTTCTCATGCTTCACAAGGAAAAATCAGATCAAAAAGGGGAAAAAATGAGAAGAAAACCAAAGAGAAAGCAAATACTAACAAAAATGGTGAAAATACTACATTGTGATCCACCTCAGTTCCCATAGTCCTCTCTCTCTATGTAGATGGCTCTCTCTATCACAAGACCATTGGAACTGGCCTCAATCTCAAGAGCCATGTCCATTAGAGTTGATCATCACGTAATCTTCTTGTTGCTGTATATAATGATCTCCTGGTTCTCCTCATTTCACTCAGCATCAGTTCATGTAAGTCTCTCCAGCCCCTTCTGAAATCCTGCTGATCATTTCTTACAGAACAATAATATCCCATAACATTCATGTACCACAATTTATTCAGCCATTCTCCAATTGATGGGCATCCACTCAGTTTCCAATTTCTTGCCACTACAAAGAGGGCTGCCACAAACATTTTTGCACATGTGGGTCCTTTTTCTTTCTTTAAGATCTCTCTGGGATACAAGCCCAATAGAAACACTGCTGGATCAAAGGGTATGCATAGTTCGATAGCACTTTGGGCACAGTTCTATATTGCTCTCCAGAATGGCTGGATCAGTGCACAACTCCATGAAAAATGTATTAATGTCCCAGTTTTCCCACAACTTCTCTAACATTTATCATTATCTTTTTCTGTCAGCCAATCTGAGAGATGTGTAATGGTACCTCAGAGTTGTCTTAATTTGAATTTCCCTAATCAATAATGACTTAGAACATTTTTTTCATATGACTGGAAATGGTTTCAATTTCTTCATCTGAAAACTGGAGAATGGCTTGTATTCTTATAAATTTGAGTCAATTCTTTATATACTTTAGACCTTCATCAGAACCCTCGGAAGTAAAATTTCCCCCCCAGTTGTCTATTTCCCTTCTAATCTTGTCTGCATTGGTTTTGTTTATTCAAAAACTTTGCATTCTATAATGTACATACTTTTTTTGCTACAAATTCCTTCCTTCTCCACAGATCTCAGAGGTAGATTATTCTTTGTTCTTCTAATTTGTTTATAGTATCACTCTTTATGTCTAAATTATGAATCCATTTTGACCTTATCTTAGTATAGGGTGTTAGGTGTGGGTCAGTGCCTAGTTTCTGCCATACTATTGTCCAATTTTCCCAGCATTTTTTTGTCAAAATAGTGAATTCTTATCCCAGAAGATGGGGTCTTTGGAATGATCAAACATTGGATTATTATAGTCATTGACTGTTGTGTCTTATGAACCTAACTTGTTCCACTGATTGACTGCTTTATTTCTTAGCCAGTGATTTTGATGATTGCTGATATAGCTGGGGTACTTTCATTTGCATTTTTTTCATTACTTAATTTGAAATTCTTGACCTTTTATTCTTCCAGATGAATTGTTATTATTTTTTTTTCTAGTGCCATAAAATAATCTTGGCAGTTTGATTGGTATGGCACTGAATAAGTAGAGTATGTAGAATTGTCATTTTTATTATATTAACTTGGCCTACCTATGAGAACTTTATAGTCTTTCAATTGTTTAGATCTGATTTTATTTGTGTGGAAAATGTTTTGTAATTGTATTCACATAATCCCTGACTGTTGTCTTTAGATAGACTTTCAAATATTTTATATTATCTATGGTTATTTTAAATGGAATTTCTCTTTGTACCTCTTGCTGCTGGACTTTGGACATACAGAATGTTAATGATTTATGTTGATATTTTGTATCCTGAACTTTACTAAAGTTGTTGTTTCTAGTAGTTTTTTAGTTGATTTTCTAGAATTCTCTAAATATACCATCATATCATGCAGAAAACCTTTCTTCATCTAAATTTTTCCATAATATTTTAAGTGCACCTGGGAAGATGAACTGGTTTCCTGTACAGCTCTCATCTGATATGTCAGCACCTAGATGTCTGATCAGATTTCTAAGATCATAAAGAAAAGTTAGATGCTAGGACATACAGGACTTATTCTTGTGTCTACCATTGGCTTACCATGAATTACAGGCAAGCTCTCTGGTGCTCATTGTCTTGGGTGGGGAGAGTGGGGGGGAAGCCAGTTATAATCCTATTAGCTTCTTCAAGGAGCTCAGAGAACTCTTTATCCATCCATCCATTCAAAAATTATTAAGCACATAGCAGGTGCTAGGAATATAAGCAAAGCTATAACAGGTTCTGTTCTCAGTAATCTTAATCTAAAAGGGAAGAATGACATGTATCCAAATAACTATAATGGAAGAATTGATACACATGTAGTATCCTTTGGGAAAACCCATTAAAAGTGCTTATCTTTTCCCCATTTAAGAACAAAGATATATATCAGTAAGATGATATCCTTAATTGGAGAAATTTTAAATCACCTGTTGGACTGGAATTTCATGAATATACTAAAGGTACATTCCCCACCCCACATATCTCTGTTTCCTCCTGATCTCAAAGTCTAAAGCCAATCCTAAGCTCTTGAAGACCAGTGGGGAGGATGTCCTTCTTCCCTTCTTGCCCCCTTTGCACATATTCTTCAAATCAAGCCTTTTTCTAGAATTCAAGCAGCAAGACATTGATAAGTACTAAAGCAATTGTGGCTACAGAAACAATAATGTTGGATAGTTAGTTAGAATCATTTGGAAAGAGAAGTCATCTTGGAAAGAATAGTTTAGATACCAATAGTTAGAATCATTTGGAAAGAGAAGTCATCTTTGAAGAAAAGACACCAATAAAGCTATATTCCACTTGACATTGATAAAGCTATATTCAGTGGAGATGAAATATAAAATAGCTAGAGAGCCATATTTTGTAAAAGTTCCCCAGAAAGTTTGTTTCTTATTTGATTATAATTATCCTCTGATTCTTTATTACTTAGCAGTTTTCTTCCCACAGAGGAATAAGCTTCCTGTTTCTTGCCTGAGTTTTGGTAGTACTCTAAGTACCTTTTGTACTTCGTCTTCTTGCTGGGGAGAATCCCTTAAACTAGAGCCCCAAACAGAATTGTGCCTCAGAAATCTGAGATCAGAATAGAATTAAGTTGCCCTGTTGAGAAGACAGGTCCAGAGCAATGAAGTTAGGTTGAGGATGGGGATTGATGAAAGGTCCTCAGCCTAATGGCTTTCGCCAGCCACTGTGCTAGAAGGGTAGAGGAAAGATACAAATAATTAATTATAATAATTATTATTTATTATTAATTATCAGAAATTTAAAGAAACAATATACATATTAGCCTGGGAAGATCAGGAAAAAACATCTTATATGATTTGGGTCTTGAATAAAGAGAGATTTCAATAGGCAAAGATTGGATGAGGATTGGAGGGAGAGGAGTCAGAAATGTACATTGTAGGTATAGAGAACCACAGGGGTAAAGGCCTTTAAAGGAAAGAGATCAAAATAAGATTAAGGATGTAGATCACTGAACTCAATGTCTTTGGGTGTTTATCTGGTATCTCTCCTTCCTGACCCCTTAGAATCATAGATTGCAAGTATCCCAAGAGAAGATAATCTATTTTTCCTTTGTCCTGAAAGGAGAGAGAGTTGTGGGCCCCGGGGGGGGGGGGGGGGGGATCTTTTGAGGAGCAAGAAATAAGCAAGGACATGGAGATTTGTACTGAGTTTCTCCTGTGGGATAAGTTTAAAATAAAAACAAAATTTTTAAAAATGGGAAAAAGGCTAGGGAGTTCAGGGGCAACTAGTGTTTGAACAGCCACCAGAGATCAAAGGAATCAGTCAATTCCTCACCCTTTAGCCATCCAGACAGCCTAAAGTCGATATTGAAAGATTGGATTATCTATGTAATAGAACTAATACCAGACTCTGATGTTTCTATTCCCCTTTCCCTATTCCCATTCCTGGAAGTTTATCTTTCTTTAGAGTTTGCTCACATTTCAGTTTATTATTGAATGCCCACTTAAGTAAATAATGATTGTTCAATAAGAGTTTATGATTTGTTTGTGTTTCATTAGTGGGAAATATGGGAGTGAGAGGGTAGTGTTGCACAGGCTACATAAAACTAGAGAAGGAACTAAAGAAGACTGAGAAGTGTCGGGATCTTCCTAGAAAGGGACTCTAAAGCAAAAATAAGAGAATTGCTTTATATCTTCTGTAGCTTCCCAAAGTGGGATGAGTGTCAAATTGGTTTTTAGACAAAGAATCTTTAAGCAAGCAAAAATGTATTTATTTATTTGATTTTATTTTTTTAAACATGATAAAAATTATGTAAATCCAATATGTGCATACATATTTATACAGTTATCTTGCTGCACAAGAAAGATAAGATCAAAAAGGGGAAAAAATGAGAAAGAAAATAAAATTGAAGCAAACAAAACAAAAGAAGTGAAAATACTATGTTGTGGTCCACATTCAGTTCCCACAGACCTCTCTCTGGGTATAGATGTCTCTCTTCATCATGAGATCATTGGAACTGGCCTGAATCATCTCATTGTTGAGAAGAGCCACATCCATCAAAATTGATCATTGTATAATCTGAACAAGCATCTTTAAGTAGTGAAAGGAGATACTTTGGTAAATCAGGAATTAAAGACTAGCCTAGAGCAGTGGTTCTCAAAGTGTGATCCAGAGAATCCTGGGTATCTCTGAAACCCTTTCCCAGGGCCTGCAAGTTCAAAGTAGTTTTTCTTTCTAATATGGTAAGTATCTGTAAGTATAACCCACTTAAACAAAAACTCTTTAGTAATATAAAAATACTAAGGGGGCAGCTAAATCGCACAGTGAATTGAACACTGATCCCAGAGTCAGGAGGGACCTAAGTTCAAATAGGACTTTAGACACTTAATACTTCCCAGCAGTGTAATCCTAAGCAAGTCACCTAACCTCAATTGCCTTGCAAAAGGAGGGGGAAAGAAAAAATATTGAGAACAAAAGTTCTAGAGCATTTTACTTTCCTAAGTTCTTTTCTAGCAGCTTCAAAGAGTGCCATCAGTGAAGGCATTGACTTAGCAAAAGTCTTAGGATAACCTTAAAGAAAAGTTAAGAAAAATTGTATTGTAAGAGACTGTCCAAGAAGCTTTCCTTATAATCCAAACAACTCCAACCCCAGTAAGAAGGAAAAGAAAACATTGAGCTTGGCAGGAACCTACAAATGTTGAAAAGATAGGGTGGAGTCTGATTATGGAAAGCCTCAAATACCAGAATAATTGAATAATAAATTCACTAAGACACTGTGGTGGACATTGAAGAATTCTGAATAAAGGAATGATGGCAACAGAGCATTATGTTAGGAAGATTCCACCAGCAGTCCCAAAGATGATCTGGAAAGAAGAGAGATGTGAGACAGAAAGATAAGATAAGATAAAGATATTACAATAGTTTAGGTGAGAAAAAAAGGACCTTAACTAGGATGATTGTGGTAGAAATTGAAAGGAGTGGACAGATGTAAGAGATACTGCAAATGTAGAAAGAATACCTTATTGTAAGTGCTTAACAAACAGTTTTCATTTATTTATTCATAGATTTAAAGTTAGGAAGGATCTTAAAGTCCACCTAGTTCAGCCCTTTCATTTTATATAAAGGGAACTGAGCCCAATGAGGAAAAACAACATTATGCTGTTCATTTAATAATCAGTATTCCTTAGTAATCCATTCAATTCTCCATTTGGTCAAACTCTATTTTTCACTTTAACCCAAAAGAGTATCTCCCACTCTGAACTAAAAACACATGATTTAATAACGGGATCACTCCTACTTTCTGGGATTAATTAAATTATTTTAAATTTAAATTTAATTTTTAATTTAAAGTTAAATGAAATCCCCATTAAATGTGGGACCTTAGCTTTGTTTACTGGTAATAAAGTCCTAGCTTGGGCTAGCGCTCCCATGGAGATAACTCTCCTGACCTTACTTCTCGTCAAAGTTAGGGGTGATTTTTGGTCTCCCAGGAGAAGGCTAAAGGGAGGGAGTAGATCCTGATTGGGGTGATTTTGATTTTCTGGCCCAGATTACTAAAGGCAGTTGAAGTTCATAAAGCAGTTAATATTTCTTACTTATCAGAGAGGGGCAGGATCAGCCACACTAGGAGGACAACCCAAATTTCCCCCATTATAAGGTTTTTCAACTCCCCCCTCCTTGAGTCTGAAAAGGGTCTTTTTAGTGCTATTGCTGACCCAACTGAAGGGGGTGAAGGGCAGGACAGGAGATAGTTTGACTCATTTATTAACTGCTATGTGCATCATTATTAATAAACTATATTCCTGCCCTGGAGGAAATCAATCATGCCTCTGTTTGCCTTATTGTCATTTTACCCCACCACATTAGAGAAGGTAAAATTATTTGCCTATGGTCAAACAAACAAAAAATAATAGAGGCAAGATTTTAACCCAAGACCTTTCATTCAAAGCTAATGATCTTTCCATTGATTCTCAACTTTGTCACTATCAACACATTCTTTTTCATACCCTGCCTGTGAGAAAGAGAATGATATATGATAATGTCATTTTGGTCATTGGGTTTTAATTTATCCTCTAAGACTACTTATATAACCATGGCTAAAGTATTTAATCTTTCTTGGTGTGGAAGTCACATTTCATATTTCATATAAATGCTTCATCTTGTAGCCAATTCAAAATAATAATTAAAAAATTTTTTTCACCTAAGTCCAGCTCAGCATTCAGTATTTCTTGGCAAATAAAATGATCTATACAATACTAAACCATAACTAGCCAGGATATGCCAAAGGCCAAAAACATCCCAATTTTGGTGAAAGAGGCCTTTGATCAGGTACACTCCTATGCTATGTTTATATTAGAATGTTGAGCTCCTCTTCAGGACATACTTCCAGAGTTTATAGGAGAGGAGAAGAACTGTTGTCTAGTTATCTACAGCAAAGATGTGGATCCCCCATATGGAATCATGTGAATGTATGGGTTGCAAAATTATGATTTATTATCAGTAAATATTCGATTTATATATCTGTTTTAAATACCTATATACCCAGACTTGTGTAAAAATTTCTTTGGTGAAATGGGGTCTCTATTGACAAAAGTTTAAGAAGCCCTGATCTAGGAGGGAAATGTCTCTGCTTAGCAACTTGTATCCTTTCATGCAGTTAAGTAAAAGCTTCTCACACTACCTAACCTGTGCCTGACACATTTGATATCCTGAACAGAATTCATGAATAATGGCTTAAAGCCATTATTATTATAATTAACCAAGAGGTTAAAAAAAGCAGCATAGTCAAAGGATGGATAATAGATTCCCATGCCAGATAAATCTCCCAGCATGGCCTTCTGCCAGTTGGTGGCAGAGATAGCCATCCACACTATAGCCATTAAGGAGGCCCAGTGGGACTAGGAGGGAGGGCCTGGACAGCAAGATAAATGACTCTAGCCGAGTGCCAAAGAAGGGAGGCAAGTATATAACCTATGTCATTCTCATTTCTCCTTACTGTTATTCGGCACTGGAGACTTAAAATAGTAAGATTTCATCCACCTATTACAAATAGTTATAGATTTGGAATGCAAAATTGTAGCCCTTTGGCAGAAGAAGTAACATTTTCTTCCTATCACTCATACACTGAAAACAATTGGGGCCAGATAATAGATCTGCTTATTGTCCAGGTTGTCCAGTACTTTCCTTGTGCCCTAGAATTTCTAGTTCTTCCTCTTACAGCATTCACAGACTGCACTTGCTGAAGGAGCCACAGGGGAGAATTTGAAGCTGGAAACTCTTTAATTATTGTCTGACATCTTGCCCAGGTCTCCTAAGCATCCTACAGCCTGCTTAATGGGTTAGGACCCATTAAGATATAGTCAGGGAGAGCTATATCCAGGATCAACTTTCATTAGTCAACTCTGACTAATTTTAATTAATCAGTATTAATATTTATACTTTAGCAAATATTTGTTTATTTTTATTTTTTATATTAAATATATATTTTTATATAAAAATATTTTGCAATATTTATACTTAAGAAAAAGCTACAAATAAGGTCTTGATTTTTTTTTTTTGGTTGATTGTCTAGAGTTAAGAAACTGACAGGGAAAATATTAAGAATAAACATTAACTAAAAACCATTACATTGAATTCCCAATCCCTATATTTATGCACACCTGCATTTTTGATTTCCTTCACAAGCTAATTGTACAATATTTCAGAGTCTGATTCTTTTTCTACATCAAAATAACGTTTTGGTCAGGTATACTTATTGTGTATCTAATTTATATTTTAATATATTTAACATCTAATGGTCATCCTGCCATCTAGGGGGGGTAAGAGGTGAAAAATTGGAACAAGAGGTTTGGCAATTGTTAATGCTGTATTGATCCATACTTAACGCCGTACACCAAGATAAGGTCAAAATGGGTTCATGACCTAGGCATAAAGAATGAAATCATTAATAAATTAGAGGAACATAGGATAGTTTACATCTCAGACCTGTGGAAGGGGAAGGTCTTTATGACCAAAGCAGAACTAGAGATCATTACTGACCACAAAATAGAAAATTTTGATTATACCAAACTGAAAAGTTTTTGTACAAACAAATCTAATGCAGACAAGATTAGAAGGGAAGCAATAAACTGGGAAAATATTTTTACAGTCAAAGGTTCTGATAAAGGCCTCATTTCCAAAATATATAGAGAATTAACTCTAATTTATAAAAAATCAAGCCATTCTCCAATTGAAAAATGGTCAAAGGATATGAACAGACAATTCTCAGATGAAGAAATTGAAACTATTTCTAGTCATATGAAAAGATGCTCCAAGTCATTATTAATCAGAGAAATGCAAATTAAGACAACTCTAAGATACCACTACACACACCTGTCAGATTGGCTAAGATGACAGGAAAAAATAATGATGATTGTTGGAGGGATGTGGGAAAACTGGGACATTGATTCATTGTTGGTGGAGTTGTGAACGAATCCAACCATTTTGGAGAGTAGTTTGGAACTATGCTCAAAAGTTATCAAACTGTGCATACCCTTTGATCCAGCAGTGTTACTACTGGGATTATATCCCAAAGAGATTATAAAGAAGGAAAGGGACCTGTATGTGCACGAATGTTTGTGGCAGCCCTTTTGTAGTGGCTAGAAACTGGAAACTGAATGGATGTCCATCAGTTGGAGAATGGCTGAATAAATTGTGGTATATGAAAATTATGGAATATTACTGTTCTGTAAGAAATGACCAACAGGATGATTTCAGAAAGGCCTGGAGAGACTTACACGAACTGATGCTGAGTGAAATGAGCAGGACCAGGAGATCATTATATACTTCAACAACAATACTAGATGATGACCAGTTCTGATGGATCAGGCCATCCTCAGCAACAAGATCAACCAAATCATTTCTAATGGAGCAGTAATGAACTGAACCAGCTATACCCAGAAAAAGAACTCTGGGGATGACTAAAAACCATTACATTGAATTCCCAATCCCTATATTTATGCACACCTGCATTTTTGATTTCCTTCACAAGCTAATTGTACAATAATTCAGAGTCTGATTCTTTTTGTACAGCAAAATAATGTTTTGGTCATGTATACTTATTATGTATCTAAGTTATATTTTAATATATTTAACATCTACTGGTCATCCTGCCATTTAGGGAGGGGGGGGGGTAAGAGGTGAAAAATTGGAACAAGAGGTTTGGCAATTGTTAATGCTGTAAAGTTACCCATGTATATATCCTGTAAATAAAAGGCTATTAAATTAAAAAAAAAAAAAAAATTGTTAATGCTGTAAAGTTACCCATGTATATATCCTGTAAATAAAAGGCTATTAAAAAAAATAATAAAATAAAAATCTGGGGGCAGTTAGATGGCATAGTATATAGAGTAACAGTCCTGAAGTCAGGAGGAACTGAGTACAAATCTGACCTCAGACACTATATTTCCTAACTGTGTGACCCTGAACAAGTCACGTAACCCCCAATTGCTTTAGAAAAATAAATAGATAAATAAATAGATGAATGAATAAATAAATAAATAAAAATCAAGTTAAAAAAAAAAAAAAGAATAAATATTAAATTTAAAGGTTATATATGCACTTTTGGAAGGTATAGTCAGCATTTAACAGCAAATCTGAAAGTTTTATTTAAACTCACCCTATTCCCATTTGTAATTTGACTTTCAGATTTCTCCAAAGTGAGTTGAACTTTTGCAAATAATTTTACATTAAGAATTGTTGGGAACCAGAGTGTGTCACCTTTCTGAACTCTGATCCATAAATTGGAGTTTATTAATATAAACCATGTTCTCTTTCACCCTTCCCCAACTATTTCCACCCCACCCTCAACCTTCATCCCTTCTTCCACCTGGGAATACAAGTTAAAAAACAAGTAGAAAGAGAAAAGTAAACAGGGATGACTAGTGTTGCCCCTTTGGGCCATGGAAAAATATATCATACTCATGTTCTTGTTTTTCCCATGATCTGAAAAGCAACATTGCCTATTTAGGAAATTGGCTATTGCTAGGGACATTTCAGAAATAAGTTTTGTTTATTTATTTTGGGGTATTTTTATGAGTGTGTATTTTGGTGCAGGTTTCTGATGGCCATCAAAGGTGTGTGGGTAGTCAATGTTTTACCCCATTGGGCAAAGTTGTGTTTGAGCAGTGGGGATCTTTCCTCCACTCCACAATTCCATTTTGTTCTCAAGATGTCTTCAGGACTGAAGCCTCAATGCAAAGGGAATTGCCTTGCTGAAAAACAAAACTCTGAGCTTTGTTTCTCTGTTGAGTTTTCCCTGAAAGCCCCCAAATCATCTGACACCTTGGTTGACATTATGCACACAGACACAAACACAGACATAAACACACAGAGGCAGACACATACACTGGGTTTGGGCCGAGGTAAGTAGTGACATTTCTAGAAGTACAAAGCGATTATGGAATCCAAAGCTGTCAGCCATTGGACCAAGACTCACTTTAGAATTCTGGCAGCTTCTGAATGCTGACCTCATACCCCTTCTACTTCACTTTGTGAGAAGCCCTTTGATCTCTGGGTCTTAAAGCAATTATTTTTAACCTGGGAATCCAGATATGGCATTCCGATTCATGTACACAAAAGGAAGAGCCTGATGATGGAGATGATCTTTGAGGATGGGAGTATTTTATCTCTAAATTATGATAGCTCATTTCTGGTTATTCGTAGGAAATGACTCTCTCTTGCCTTCCACCTCCCCACCCCCAACTACTCCTTCAATTTAGTTAGTAATTGTCTGCTTTAGGGGCAGTTCCCTCCCTGTGGCCCATTTAGACACTGGGTTGCTATCAGGAACATGGCCTTTTTTGGGATTTTATTCACCCAACTCCTATACTTGAGATGATAACATCAATTGGAACTGAACCTTATGGCAGAGAGCATAGACACCCAAAATTCCATTAAAAGTATTGGATACCCCTGAAAAAAGAGCAAAAAAGCTTGAGAAACTAAACAATCTGTTGGATAGCAGTGACCTCTTTCTGGTTTGAGGCAGTTTGGCCTTGAGTCCATACATGAAACTCTATAGAGCTCTCCTAGAGTAAGACAGCCACCACTATTGTTCTTATTTTGATGAGTCCCATCACAGCAGAAGTGCTCTTCCCAATTACTGTCCCTACCTGAGACTATCATTGTGGATGCTAGTATAGTGCGGATTTCTAATGGCTTCAGTATACCCCTGTACATTTCTGGGCTTTACCTGCCTTATTTGTGAAGTACTTGCTACCTTGGCCCCCATTGTTTGAAGGCAAGATATGTTATGTTTTGTTCCTTTTTCAGGGGTGTCCAGTACTTTTAATGGAATCTGAGGTGTCTATGCTCTCTGCCATAGGATCCATTTCTCATTGATAGCATTATCTTAAAGTATTGGAGTGGGGTGAACAAAACCCCAGAAAAAGCCGTGTTCCTGCTAACAATCCAACATCTAGATCAACCAGAGGGAAGGGACTGACTGCATTATCTTGCCCCTAAAGAAGACAACTGCTGATGACTTGAGATGCAAAGGTGGGTCAAGCTCCAAGCGCTCCCCAACACCTGCTTCACCTGCCTTCATGGCCATTGGAACAAATTGTTCTCATCTGTCCATTCCACCAAGGGAGTCTTTACATGCTTGGGGTAGACACCCCTCTAACTCACTGTAGGGTCTGAGACCCCTTGGTTACTTGTAATGTTCTTATTGGTTTTCTGGAGGCCTCTGGAGCAGCCTTCTTTTCAGCAGGTTATTACCATGAGAATAGTTGGTGTTAAAGTCCAAATTCTTTATTGTCTCCTAGCCTGGGGATGGGCAGCTTTCTTGAGGTCCTTCAGATGGCCTTGGTCTCAGTGGGGGGAGCAGGAGGACAGGCCAGCCACCATGAGGCTGATGAAGATGGAAATCAGTCTCCCTGAGTCCGAGGGCTTGAGCTCCCACCTCCAGTCCTTTGTCTTCTCTGGCTCTGAGTCTGAGGGCTTGTGCTTCAGCCTCCAACCACCACAAAGGTGGACGATGGAATGAATCTGTGTCTGAGTCCCTGCTGGCTTTATATACTCTATTATATAAAATACATCATCGTAGGTATGAAAAATGTTGTAGAACTACATTAAGTACTAAGTACATATACTGAACTAGAGAACTGTTAGTCACCATGCTAAACTAGATAACCATTGTCTTATCAATTCCACCTAGTTAGCACCTTGTAAGAGTCCTTGTTTCATGTACAAGAGTTCTGACCCATAACAGTTACTGTCAACCTGATTTAGTCCATCTGCCAAAATGGTTTCCTGGGGTGTGATTGCTGTGCATCCCAAAGCCTCTTGTATTCATCCACAGGTGAGATTAGATGGATCCACCAAAGGTGGAAAGCAATCCTATACAGAGGTCAGTGGCCCTCACCTCAGAGGTACTAGTTTCCCCTCAATCTGGACAGTCTACCAACACCAGGCCAGGAAACTGAATCCTTCCATTTGAATTGTTTTAGGAAGATTCTGAAGATCTCTTGGCAGGATTGTACTGCCAGAGAAACTGAGGTAAGACGGGAGATTGGTTTTTAATCTTTTAATGTGGAAAGTTTTAGCCTAGCTGACTGAATGGAACTCTTGTTCAAAAATCATTCAGCCTTGAGGACCTGAGGCTGGGAACTTTTAAAGGGTTTGCAACCAGGATCCCAAAGCTGAGAAGGCAATTAGTCTAACCTTTTACAGCTGCTGTCTTTACTTCAGAGAGAGAGGCGGGAGAAAAGAGTTAACCTAATATTTACAGCCTTGGATTGTGGCTCAGTTCCTCTCAGGCAAGGGAGTAGAACCATTCTTGGACAGATAGGGACTATAACTTAGGTTTTTGGCAGGAGGCAAGATAACAATTCTATTCCAGGGTAGTTTTGGACAAGGATGGAGTCAGAGTGGCGGGCACCTGGATATTGTTTTTCTTTTCTGTTCTTCATGGTGTCATAATGGTATGTAAAACTCAATTTCCAGTCTTAATGGCAAAGAAGGGAGGGTGGGACAGTGCCCAAGAGGATAAGGTACCAGACACTAAAATCCTTTCTCCAACTGAACTGCCAAGCATTCCATCTCTGCTGCAGAGAGCCCAACTCCATTGAGCTGGCTACATTGTTTGAATGCCAGTGGATGCCTGCTAAAAAGATTATTTTATGGAGAACTTACACAGACAAGCACTCACAGGGTGGTCAGAAAGTGATACAAGGACACTCTCAAGGTTTCTCAAGAACTTCAGAATCTATTGTGTAACATGGGAGACATTGGCACAGGACCACCAGCATGGCATGCCCTCATCAGAGAGAGTTTTAGGCTCTATAAGCAAGACAGAATTGAATTAGCTAAGAAGAAATGTGAGATGTGAAAAGTTAGAGAGTCCACTCCAAATGTTCCTAGGAATTATTTGTGTCCAACCTGAGGTAGAGCACTCCAAGCTCCTATATCTCAGATCTATTTCGAATCTCAGATATATGAGATCATATAAAAATATGCTCAATTTGATCAAAATATGATCAGCCACAAAGGGACACACTTCAACTTGACTTTAACATTGGATGTCATTTTGTCCTCTTCTGGAGGAAGGGCAGCAACCAACCAACAGCCAAGTCCCTAAACTAGACTTTATTGCTGTGGGCCCAAGTTGAAGGCTTAGGGAGGAACAGTCAGGATTATCTTCTTAAGTGGACCTTTTATTGCTTTGTTTTGTTGCTTTGGACCTTTGATGAATTCCTAGTCAATTCCTTGCATTGACAAAATTACCAAAACCATCATTGTAATCAATCAAAAGGCCAAATTAACATGTTAAATTCTTTTCCCACTTAGATTATCTTTCTTTTATAAAAGAATTTACAGGTTAGTCATTAAGCATTACAATGGCTAGTTCATTTAGGATTAGCTCACAGTCAATGGCACATTTCCCTGCTAATTTCTTTAGGAATTTAGTCCTCCTTATGGCACCTTCCCCCTTGTTAGTGGCAAATTCCTCTAGGGAACTTTGCCCTTGTCTTTACCCTTGTTAAATTTTCCCTTTTGGAAATTAATTCTTTCTCAACAATGTAATAAAATCTTTGCCACCTGATTTGGAGATTGTTTGAATCCACAAATTCTTTTGTGACATTGGCCTGAAACCTAATTTGGGGGTCCAAACCTCAAACCTCAAAAGGGACATTATACTGCATTTAGCTACTAACAGTCATTTGCTTTTACAAAGAAATTTTATTTCAAAAGGCATAATCACAAATCTACAAACTCATTCCCCAACATGTAGAGCTTAAATCTAACCTTAATCCCCTTTTTACCATTTCAGAATCTGGGGAGGGGGCGGGGGGAAGGTTTATAATTAGCTTAGTTACCATATAGTACAGTCTCAAGTTCCAAGACTAAAACCTTCCTGCTCAAGTCCCAGGCTCCTTGAAAGGTTTCCTTGTAGAGGTGGCTGTAACATCCCGCCTGGAATTCTGGCTCTGCAGTTAGCATGGCTTGAACTCTGAATCCGGTAGGAGTTACCACCCTCATCTGAAACTGAGAAGGAAAAATAAAACAGAATAAATAGAGACCTCCCCCTTCCCAGACCCATTTCTCAGAGCTGGGATTGTAACGCTGGAGAAACTGAGGCAACACCGAGATTAGTTTTTAATATTTTAATTGTGGAGAGTTTGGACTAGCTGGTTGAATGGAACTCACGTCCAAAAGACATACAAGCAACTGAGGCAGAGGCCTTTTATACACTTTTTTTTTTTTAAGCTATGCAGGATAGATGACAGATAAAGGGGAGAGGGGAAGGATACTGGGTGAGGGACAAGCCATAATTCCAGGAAAGGATCATAACTTAGTCTTGACAGGATGAAGTCAAGATAAGATGGTCAGGGGGCAGGAGATAACGTGGTGAGGGGCAATGCTCAAAGGAGGGGGAATTATCCCAGCAGGCATTTGAGATAAGGCACCTGCAGTTTTATGACTCAATGGCATTTCAGGATCTCTTTTCTAACTTAATTTTCCCATTTCTCAGGAACAAAGAAGTGGGGCTATAATAATTTTATTCAGGGCATAATAATTTAGGGGAAACTAAGGCATAATAGGATAGAAGGGAGGAATCCCTTCCTCCCAATTCATTTCATGATGCCTTCACTGTGGCTGAATTGTGTTTAGCCCAGTGTCCAGGAGGACATAGTAAGTACTTAATATTGATTGATCTGAATGAAAATTTCAAAAAGTTAGCTAAAATAGATGTCTGACATTTATAGAATAAGAATAGAAAAGGCTATACCAATTTCACAGGTGTGCATTGATCATTGTTAGGTAATTACAACCTCTTAAATGAAAGATAGCAAAACACTGGGAATGTAGACAAAACAGTTTTGAGTGTAAAAAGTTTTATCCTTAAAAAAGCTGAAGAGAGAGAGTGGGACAGAGAGATGATGAATGAAAATCCTGAGAGACAGAGTTTCTGGGTAATAATGATTTGGTTTTTCTTGGTAATCAAGTCCCCAAGAAAGATCCTGAAAAGTCTTAAATTCCTTCAGAAAGGGAATTCCCTTAATAAGTGAAAGTTAACCTGATTAGTAAACATTTAATGAGTAGGTGAGCTAAAATCTTGAGCTCCTCCTGCTGAGAAGTAACACAGTTTGGCAAGGAGAAGCCATTTCTTTCCTGACCTCTCTAACCGGTTTTCTGTCATAAACTGGGTCACCCTAAATCCTAATCAAGGACAGGGATTCCTTTCCCCAGGGTAAGGGTCTGCCCAGATTGGATTCTGTTTATACTCTAAATGGAAATTAGGTCTCCTATAAGCTTGATCAGTATCTTCCTTCAGACAGTTCAGGACTCTGAATCCAAGAGCACAGAGTGGAGAGTGCTATAGCCACGCCCGTTGAAGACCCAAATAGGAGAATTATTACTAGCCAAGTCCTTGGTATTGTCAAATGATTCAACATCAGAGATGGATATGGCTTTATCACTAGAAATAGCATTAAAGAAGAATTGTTAACATCTGTTTTGTTGTTGTACCCAATGGACCATAAGACTTTTCCATATGACTTGCAGCTCCTTGAGAGCAGGAACTATCTTCCTTTACTATTTGTTTCCTCAGAAAGTGTTTTGCACATAGCAAGTGTTTAATGAATATTTTTGTAACCCTTGATTCAAAAGACCAATTGTACGGGACTTCCCTCAATGGAGATTTGTTACTCCATCTGCCTATTTGAGGGTGGAGTTGGTGACAGCTGATAGGAAAAGAAATCTGTTCTACGTGTTGATTTCTTCCCAGAATTCTCTCCCTTTATGGATCTGAAGAAAGATCGGATTCCCTCTTATTATCTTCTCTCTCAATGCTGGAAGCCAGAAAATCCCAGATCCCTCTTCTCACCAGCACTTGTGAGTCCAACCTTCTCAAACAAACACGAGGCATCAAAAAAATCCCACATGATTGGCCTTTTGAGCTAAATTAATGAGGAAAGTCCATGGTCTTTTTAAAGCCAAGTATTACACATTCATCATTCATTCATTCAACATTCAAAAAATCCTAGTGAAGTAAAGGTAGTAATTCCGAAAAATTCAAAGAGATTAATAAAATTATAAATAAAAAATCAAATGTATTGATAAAACTAGGAGCTATTTTTAAAAAGCAATAAAGCCACCTGTAAATCAGTCTTTAAGAAAATCCAATTGCCATGTTTAAAAAATGAAAAAAGAGAATTCACAAGAAATGAAGAGAAAATAAAGATAATCATTAGAAACTATTTTACCTATTTATATGCCAACAAAGCTAACAATTGATCTAATTCTCTTTGAGAATGAAAGACACACAACAAATGAAATCAGTGAATTTTTACCAAAAAAATTAGAAAAAAGAAATTGAACAATGCATAAATGGCTTCTTCTTAGTCACTCAGATTCATTCTATCTCACCTTGACCACATCCCTTCCTTCCATCCAATTGACTGTTGAGTCTTGTAAACTTTTGGTATAAATATCCTAAATAATCATCACTTCTTTATATCACTTTGGCACTGCCACTGAAGAGGGGACCCCGAAACTCTGAAAATCCTTAAAGGAGAAAATCAGATTTTTGGGGTCCCCTCTTCACCACTACCTAGAGCAGCCGCTTATCATCTTATGCTTGGACTATTGCAACAGTGCTGGTTGAATTCTTTGTCTCAAGTTTTTACTAACTCAGCTCTCAGATTAATCTCCCTAAAGCATAGCTCTGACCATCTTGTCCCCATCCAATTAATTCTAGTAGCTCCCTTTTACTTCCAGGATCAAATTTAAAATTCTGTTTGTGCAAAACCCTCCTTGTTTTTTTACCTTTCCAGTCTTCTTACAAGTACTTCCCCCTATATATTCCATGTTGTATTGATAATTTTTTTCTCTATAGTAATTCACATAAGATACTCCATTTCTTGACCCAACATTTTCACTGACTGTCTTCTATGCCTGAAACTATCTCCCTCCTCATCTTTTTCTCCTGGCTTTCCTGACTTCTTTTAAGTGTCAGCTAACATTCTCCCTTCTTCAAGAAGCCTTTGCTTATTCCCTCTTAATTCTAGGGCCTTCTCTCTGAGGTTATCTCCCATTTGTCCTGGATAGATCTTGTTTATAAATAATTATTTTCATGTTGTCCACCTCATTGCACTATTAGCTCCTTGAGAGCAAGGATTGCTTTTACCTTTATATTCTCAGGCACAGTGCTGGGTACATATAAGGTGCTTAATAAATGTTTATTAACCTAACTAAAAGACAGATTTAATAGTTGGAGAGAGATTAATCACTCATGATTTGGCAATGCTAATATAATCAAAATGACAATGCTATATAAATTAATTTATTCGTTGTGTCATAACAAACTATTAAAATGTTACTTTATAAATAGAAAATAATAAATTAATCTTGAGCTAAGGTCAATAATCTGAAAGGAAATAAAAATGGGAAAGAGAAATTGGCAATACTAGATTTCATACTTTATTTAAATAAAGTATTTAATTTATTAAATAAATAAATAAATAAAACTATTTTATTTTTCACAATACAAATGTTGATCAATGAAATAGATTAATATAGAACATCTAGAAGCAAATGGAGTAGTAGCATAGGATTTGAGTGCTAGATTCCTAAGGATCTTGATTACTGGAAAAAGGATTTAACTGCTATTCAATAAAAATAACTGGGAAAATTGCAAACAGTCTATAAAAATCAGCTTTTAGAATAATAACTCAAACTATATGCCATAACACATTCCAAATGGGACATAGGTCTTAGATGTAAAAAATAACATTATAAATAAACTAGAGGAGTACAGGACAGGAGAAAAGTTCTTGATTCTATCTAGAGAGTCACAGGAAGTAAAATTTACATTTTTGATACCTAAAATGGAAAACTTGCACAAACACTATTAAGCAGTTAAAAGTATAAGGGAAAAGTTAACTGGGAAAATATTTTAAGTGAACTTTTCTGATAAAGGTCTGATATCCAAGTTATATATGGAACTGATTCAAAAATAGAATAAGTTATTCCCTACTGGTCAAAGGTTATAAAAGGGGGATGGGGGGGAAGCAAGTTATCACCAACTATATGAAAAGATATCTCAAATCACTGATAATAAAATGCAGATTTAAACAATTTTGAGATACCATATTACACCCACTAGACTGGAAAACACTTGTGAAAAGATTATGAGACGTCAGGTATACTAATACATTCTGGGTTGAGTCCAGCTATTTTAGAAAGCCATTTGGAACTATATTTTTAAAAATCATTAAACTGTTTATACTTTTTAATCTGATGATTCCTCCACTAGGATTATACTCCAAAGAGATTTTTTTTTTTTTAAGAAATTCAAAATTATGGGCAAAATTATTTATAGCAGTTTTTTTTTGTCATTTCAAAGTACTGGAAATTTTAATATTTTGGGAATGGCTGAGTAAATTATGGAATATGAAAGTTATGGTATATAAATATTATTGCACCACAAGAAAAAAATGAAAAGAATGAATTTAGTGAAATCTGGGAAGTAGACTATATGAAGTCAGCATAATTGGGAAAACAATGTCAACTGAAAATCTTGGGAATTCTGATCAGTGCAATGCACAACTAATACTCTAAAAGACTAATAAAGAATTATATTTTCTGTCTCTTCATCAAGAAGTCAGTACATCAGAAGGGCAAAATGAGATATAGAGATTTTTCATATTGTTCATCTGTGGATCAGTTTTGTTTGATATTATTTACTTGTTATAAGGAAGAGCATTCATTTGTGCTTTGTGTGAAGAATTTTGTGAGCAGAATCAGGTTAGAAATAATGATACCAAACAAATGAGAAAACATAGAAAAGAAGGTCAATGTAACAATTATTAAATTAACCAGAATCCTACCAACTGTTTTTGCTTTTTAAGGGATTCTTTTATTTAGTGAATTTTTGTGCCTATTTTGCCATTAGGCCAATTCTGTTTTTTAAAGTGTAATTTTCTTCAGAAATGTGTGTGCTTTTACCAAGCAATTATCTTTCTTTTTCATCATTTTTTTTTCTATCACTTTCATTTCTTTCTCCATTATGGGAAATCTCTTTCTTCAATTCTTCAAGGAATTATTATTGGCTTGGGTCCAATTAACATTTTTCTTTGAGGCTTTTTTTGGTAGCTGTTTTTAACTTTGTGGTTTTCTTCTGACTTGTTGTTTTGGTTTTCCCTGTCACTGTGATAGCTTTTTATGGTCAAATTTTTTTCTTTTCTTTTTTTTTCCCTTGTCAAATAGTTTCCTCTTTTCCCTGCCTATTTTTTTACTTTGAACTTTATGTTAAAGTTGGGCTCTGCTCATCTTTGGGTTGACATGTATTCTTCTAAGCTTCAGACTTTTTCTTGCAGTAGTTTTGGGGAGTCTACAAGTTTTTGGTGCTTCCAAGGTGGTTTGATCCTAAGAGAAGTGTGGTTACTATTCTGGTGTACATTCTGGTCTTTACCAAGGAAGGGCTTCTGATCCCCCCCCCACATCAGCACTCTTCCCTCCTTTGGTACTGTAACCAGGGTCCCTGATCCCTTCCTACCATTTCTCTCCAGGCTGGAAATGCAATCCAAAACTACCTGTGGGCAGTAGAATTACCAATTAGTACCAGCTGTTTCCAGTACCAACAAAGGATTCCCTGTAGTTTCTTTCTGAGCAGTTGTCTGACTCACTGTTTCTAGATTGAGAGCTCCTAAAGATGCTGCTGTTGATGTGGCCTGTGTAGGCTCTTGACAAACTTCCACCCTACCTCCACCCTAGTATTATCTCAAGTTTTTTCAAGTTGCCTACCTCAAGTTTTCATAGGCTGTAAAAATATCTTACTCCAATTTTTTGTTGGTTCTATTGCTCCAAAATTTGATTTGATCCATTATTTTAAAGTTTTTTTGAAGGGAAATGTTGGGAAAATTCAGTTGGAGAGCTGTCCCTAAATCTACCATCTTGTCTTCTCATTCCATCATCATTTCTTGTTGTACCATAATATTTCATTTCTATATCAAGATGTTCTTAGTTATTCTCCATTTGATGTATACTTCTTTCTTTCCAATTCTTTGATACAATAAAAAAGTGCTACTATAAATATTATATTATAAATAAATACTATAAATAAAGGACATGGGTACGTTAGCTTAAAAAATCTCTTTGAGGTATAATGCTAACACTGGAATTGCTGGATCAAAATTTATAGTTGGGGAAGAATTTAAGACAAAACAAAGAATAGATAGGATTGCAGATTTATAATTCATAATTTTTGTTACATAAAATTGGAAAAGTTTAGGTTCATATGCTTAAAGGGTTATAATGTAATGCCGGAGAAACTGAGGCAAAATAGAGATTAGAGAGTATTTAATAACTTATTTAAAAGAGAGAGATTTATTGGGACCAGATGGATCCATGGTTTGGTCCCAGGGCTGAATGAGACTATTGTTTCCAAGAATCCAGCAAACAATGTGAGTTCTCAATGACATATATACACGTGGCTCAGACTCAGGGGGTAAATCGAAGCAGGGTCTGAGTCAGGGTGCTGAGAGCAGGACTCTGACAGGGAGGAGCGAGCCATAGGAAATGGGATGACATAATGGGGGGAGGACCCCTGGAGATGGGGAGAAGCATCTTGATAAGATGGTATCTGATAATATTCTGATAGCTTGGGATGGGGAGAGGCATTCTGATATTCTAAAATATAAGATCTTTTATCCTTATCAAATATTCTGATTAAGAGGGAGGGGTGGTTTTGCAGGATTGAGCAGAACAATTATAAACTGAGTCAGAACAATTAGGGAACCTGAGTCAGGATAATTAGGGAAACTGAGTCAGAACAATAAAAGAGAACTGTGGCATAACAATAAAACTGTGCATATCCTTTGATCCAGCAATGTCACTAATGGTTTGTATCCCAAAGAGATCATAAAGGAGGGGAAAGGACCCATATATGCAAAAATGTTTATGGCAGCAATTTTTGTGATGACAAGGAATTGGAAACTGAATGGATACCCATTATTTGGGGAATGACTGAATAAGTTATGGTATATGAATGTAATAGAATATTATTCTATAAGAAATGATGAACAGGATGATTTCAGAAAAGCCTGGAAAGAGGTGAACAAAACCAAGAGAACATTGTACATAGAAACAACAAGATTATATGATAATCAATTCTGCCGGACTTGACTTTTCTTAACAATGTGATGATTCAAGACAATTTTAATAAAGTTGGGATGGAAAATACTGGCGCCAGAAAGAACTTTGTTGACTAAATGTGGATTGAAACATAATATTTACACCTTCTTTTGTTCTTTCTCATTCCCCCCTTTCTGATCTGATTTTTCTTGCACAACATGACAAATACGGAAATATGTTTAAAAAGATTGTACATATTTAATCTATATCAAGTTGTTTGCTGTTTTGAGGAGGGGAAAAAGGAGGGAAGGAGAAAAATTTAGAACACAAAATCTTACAAAAATGAATGCTGAAAACTATCTTTACATGAATTTTGCAAAATAAAATAAGTAAGAATGTTTTGAAGAAAGAAAAAATGAAAAAGTTTTGGTTCAACTTAAACCAATGTAATTAAAATTAGAAAGGAAACTGACAAATGGGGGAAAACTTAAGTTTCTTTGATAAAAGTCTCATTTCCAAGAGGGCTTTAAAAGAAAAGGAGACCAGTCTTTCTAGAAATCATTTTGCAACTATGACCCCAAAAGCACTAATTATGCATACCCTTCAGTAATAATAGGGTCATAGTGATAATACTACACTAAATCTATACCCCCAAAGAGAACAAAGAGGGAAAGGACCTACATGCCTACATGTACAGAAGTATTTGTAGCCTGTCTCTCTCTTTCTCTCTCTCTTTAGTAGTAGTAAAGAATTGGAAACTAAGTGGGTTAGTATTGCTCACTAATCAGGGAATGGCTGAAAAAAATTTTCAATTGGGGTTGAAGGAAAAAATGTTCTTATTAATTAAAAAGTTTAAAAACCTCAAAACAGAACAAAAAAAATGATATATATAACCCTGTCTTGGATATCATTCACCTAACTCACATTGCTACTTGCAGGTTGAATTTTTTTTTTTTTTACTTCCTGTTATTATTCTAAGGGCTCTGGGGTAAACCTATGGGTGGTTACCTTTCTAAATATTAGTTCATGAACTCCCCATGGCAGACTGAATAAGAGGAAGTAAACTCAGTCCTTTAGCAAAGATCAAAAGACATAGCAAAGTCAATAGTTATAAAGCATCTCCCACAAACATTAGGGGCATTGGCTAATAAGGGATTATGTTTTGCATGACTTCACTGTAATTGATATCTTACTTCTTATCTTCTCAATGGGTAGGGGAAGAGCAGGAGTGAGAGGGAGCGCTTGAAATTCAAAATTAAAAAAAATGTTAAAAAGAAACAAAAACCAAATATCAGGGCTATGCTCTATCACTAATACACCCAGACTGGAGGAGGGCATAGGTGCAAACTTAAAGAACATTGACAAGGAGACCCAGATGTAAGGCACACATGAGACCAAGGCAACTAGGAGTTGCTTGCTCCTCATCAGGACTGGCTCTTTGCAGAATAGAGGGTCTTCGCTGGATCCTATATGTTATTACACTTTTAGTCATTGAGACACTTCTGTCAAGAAATAAGCTATATAGTGATATGTCTATATTATTAATTCAAATATATTTTCATGATGTTAACCCAGTAAAGCACTTTTGATAACTTAAGTGTTGATAACTGTGCTTGTGTTTAATTATAGATTTCTACAACTATAACTTCATACTATATTTATAACCCAAGATCATTTTTATAATAGACTACTGCGGTTTCTCTCTTACATTAATAACTGATTTTTGAGATTAAGGTTTTCTTTTCCAGTTTCCTCATTAAGAAACAAACCTTTCTAAGTTTTTCAGCCAGTCTCTAAACAACATTGCTGATAGATGAGATTGCCCAAATCCTTAGAGTACATACTTGGATGGGACCCTACTAAAAACCTTATAAGAAACTAATCTAGGTGAATTCCAGCCCATTGTATTCCACTCAGGCGGGCTTGGGTGGAGGTAGATCTCCTTGTAGATTTCTTGGCTGAGGTAGGGGTGGTCTGGGAAGAGATGAGTAAGAGTGATATAATCAAAGTCTTGTTTCCCTACATCTTCATTAGGATAGATACACGACTCATAGTATTTATCCTCTCATTAATTATTAACCAATCAGAGTTAATTTCTACTTGTTAGGAATACCCACTCTTCCAAGGGTATGTAAGTGTTGAGAGGCCTCCATCATTGGTTTATGAAAGAAAACCAAATAACTATATCTTTATTAATTATTCACTAGTCATGATTAATAACATGATTATTAATTACCCCCAAAATTATGTCTATTGAACTTTTTATTTGTCATACTACAAAATTTCTGCCCTGGGGAGAAATATAACCCTCTTATCTCCATGAAGGTTAGAGACAACTGAGTGGATATTATCCCAGAAGTCAACTAACTAGTGAGATTTCTAAACTTCTGGAAGAATTTTTGTGAAAATTTTTAGGAAAAGGAGTCCAGAAAGAGAGGAATGGGAAACAAAGTTTGTGAGTTAATAATTTGAGTGTATATGCTCCATGGTGAGACCATTTGATCCAAAAGAAAACCATGTTCAAGTAGTCCTCTGACTTTTTGCTTCCCAAGCTTTCTTTTATGTCACTGCTTGCTCCTGTGGCTTGATGAGAGTATCATTACCTCAGTGAAGACAATAGTTGATAAACTACTCCAAGTTTCCCCTCCAAGATAATTTTCATCTCTATTACTTACAAGTCAGGGGAATTAGTAACTTTACTAACTGTGTAACTCTTTTGAGCTTTTGTCTCATCCTTTTCCCATGAGGGGTGTGATGGACAGTTAATAACTGAGAAAACAATCTGAGCTATAGGATTTATTAGCAAAATAGGCATAATAGATGGATCAATGAACTCCTTAGTCAGTCCAAAGATACTGAATATAGAGAGAGATTTTTATGTATTAAAGACAATCAAACAAACCAATTAATTAAAAGAAAAAAATTAAGAAGGTACAAAACTAGGTAATCTGATTTCTAATTGGAGAAAAGATTAGGGACTTAGATTTGGAGGAGAAGAGTTAATAGGTACAATTTCCTGAAATCAGAAAAACAGGTATCCCACTCCCTCCAAGCAATTGTAAACAGTCAGAGGAACGTGGAAACAATAATTGATTGACCAGTCTGGACCAGTTTTCAGATAAGATATATAGGTTGCTTGAGGTGTATAATTGTGAAAAAATTCCTTGCTTCAGTATTTGGATCTGATCTGGTTAGCTTAACCCTTATTTAAGGGTTTCTAACCTACAAGTAGAGGTGGTCTAGCTTCCCAGCCATACAGGTACAGGTTCAAACAATAAAATAAAATTTTCTCACAATTCTAATAGTTGAATAAAGTTTTCTCACAAAACAGAACCATAATTGAATAGAAAGGGAACTGACCTAGATCCAAAATTGAATCACAATATGGATTCAGCATGGGTCACTCAATTTTCACAGGGAGATATATGGTTGTGTATAGGGCTATGTTTGGGGATGGGAAAGTTGTTTCGTTTTGCCCATATAGGTTATGTGTTGTATGCCCATGTGGAAATGTTGTATGCCCATGTGGAAATATATAGTCCTGGCTCATAAGGAGGCAAGAGTAAGAATTTCTACTATCTCCTCCCCAAACCTTTTTCAAGAAATCCTTTATTCTGTTTCCAGGTGGAAAAGCAGGATGCTATGGCCAAATATTAGCTACAGCCTCAGAGAGTTTTTGTTGTTCAGTTGTTACATTTAGGGTTTTCTTGTTAAAGATATTAGAATGGTTTGCCATTTCTTTCTCCAGCTCATTTTACAGATAAAGAAACTGAGGCAAGGAGAGTTTAGTGACTTGCCTAGGGTCACACAGCTAGTATATATCCAAGGTCAGATTTGAACTCAGGACAATGAGTCTTTCTGACTTTAGGCATAGCACTCAAAGCACTGCACTATCTAGCTGTTCCAGAGAGACAGTATCATGCTAGAATTATATCTGTCTGTTTCCTTAAATATTGTTAGTCTGGGGGAAATTATTTCAAGCTACACTTCTGATTACCATCTCTTTATGTGGAAGAAGCTGTGTATCTAAGGCTTGACTCCCCTCTCAACAAATGCTAGTTTCACAATGAACAAACACAGGAAAGAGCAAATAAGTTTATTTTTCCAAGTTACTAGCAAAATAGAAATCAGAGAAAATACACACTTGCAACTATATATCAGACAATACCAAATGAGCGAACTATTTCTTTGGGAGTAAGATAGCTCAGAGAGTCCCCAGTCTTACCTAAAGAAAAATTCCCCAAAGTCTCTAATGGAGAAGTCTGGGGATGGAGATATACTAGAGAATCCTGGTTCCTTACATGTTGCCCTCTTCTCAGACAGTCTCTCCTTTCAATGATCTGAAGAGAAATTGGGAAGACCCAGATTCTGTCTTGAAGGTGGAACTAGAAGAGTCCAGATCTCTCTTCTCATTTTCACCAACTCCATCTATCCCTTATACAACTGTGAGACATTGAGTAGTCACTCTCCAAGAGTCTCATACATTTGATTTTTGAGTCAAAGGTTACAGATAGAAAGCCATAGTAGAAAACATAGTGCTCAGCATTGGCTGCGGGATATCCAATAACTTTTCCTTGCTCTCTGTTCTTTCGATGATATCTTTAGTTCCTTTAGATAAGGAAAACCAACTAGGAGATCAAATCAGTCAATCTTCAGGCTATTTACTGGAAGGTCAAATGCTAAAGCTAAAGTTTAAATACTTTGGCCAGCAAATGAGAAGATGGGACTTGTTGAAAAAGTGATGTTGGGAAAGACTGAAGGCAAAAGGAGAAGCAGATGGCAGATGATGAGATGGATAAAAAGTGTCATGGAAACATGGAACATAAACTTAAACAGACTTTGAGAAATAGTGGCAGATTGAAGGACCTAGTGTGCTACGGTGGAAGGGGTCATGAAAACAAGAACACAACTGAATAACAACAAAAAGAAGTCTCTAATCTTCATTATGTGAACATAAATTTCAGGGAAAGTGATTTGGAAATGCTTAGATCTAAGTAAAAAAAATTTTTTTCCCAAAACAATTGAATTCACACAGGGAAGCGCTCATAAGGTGGTCAGGGAAAGCCATACAAGGACATTCTCAAGGTCTCTCTTAAGAACTTTAGAATCAGGGGCAGCTAGATAGTACAGTGGATAGAGCACCAACCCCAAAGTCAGGAGGACCTGAATTCAAATGTGATGTTAGACATTTAACACTTCCTAGCTTTGTGACCCTGGGCAAGTCACTTAACTCCAATTGCCTCAGCAAAAAAAATCTAAAAAGCAAATAACAACAAAAAAACCTTTTAGAATCCATTGTATAACATGGGAGACCTTGGCACAGGACCTCATCTATGATCTATGAACAAACCAAAATTGAATCAGCACAAAAGAACTGAAAAATATGCAAAATTAGAGAATCCACCCCAAATGTTTATAGGGAGGACTATTTGTGACTGTGGTGGAGCATTCTGAGCTCATATTGATCTGATCAGCAACAGTTGGACATGCTGTAACTTGAACATGATGTCATTTTGGTCTTCTTTAGAAAAAGAAAAAAAAAGGACAAGTAAAAAGCAAATCAAGAGAAATACATCCTATTGCAGCGTGACTTGAAGGGAGGTGGTAGAAGTAGGGATCTCTACCTCTTTGGAAATAATTTACAATAGAATTAATAAACCAGCTCAAGATGATTTTAAGGGAGATTTTAAGTATGGCAAGATGAGTAATCTAAAGTAAAATAAAGCCCCTAAACTGGAAATGGAGTGGGTGCCAAACAGTTGGGGAATAACTGAGTAAATTATGGCATATGGAGGTAATGGAATATTATTGTTCTATAAGAAATAATCAGCAGAATAATTTCAGAAAGACCTGGGGAGACTTACATGAATTCTGATACACAGAAATGACAAGATTATGTGATAATCAATTGTGATAGATTTGGGCTTTTTTTAACAATGAAGTGACTCAGGCCAATTCCAATAGGCTTCTGCTGGAGAGAGCCATCTGCATCCAGAGAGAGGACTATGGGGGGGTCTGAATGTGGATCAAAACCTAGTATTTTCTCTTTTGTTGTTGTTGTTTGTGTGCTTGTTTTTTTTCCTTATTTTTTTCCCTTTTAATCTGATTTTTCTTGTGCAGAATGATAAATATGGAAATATATTTAGAACAATTGCACGTTTAACCTATATTGGATTATTTACTATCCAAGGGAGGGGAGAGAAGGGAGAGAAGGAGAAAATTTGGAACACGAGTTTTGCAAGGGTGAATGTTGAAAATTATCTTTGCTTGCATTTTGAAAAATAAAAAGTTATTATTATTTAAAAAAAAAATAAAGCCCCTAGACTTAGTAGTAAAGATAAACTTAAACTCCAGGCAAGAGTTTGTTAATGTGAGTTCCTTGTGGTTCTCCTTCTGAATTCTTTGTGGTTTACACTTAAATCTGCCTTGGCTATGGTTTTCTATTTTCTACCATTGTTATAGGTGCTATTACATGATGGGATAATAAAATCATTTATATCAACTCTTGTATGAGTATAATGGATACCTAAGTGAGATTCCCTTTATCGAGTGAATCTCTTAGGTTTATTTACATGAGTGTGAGGAGTTACTTGAAGGAGACATTCCTTACTCACTCAAGCATACATACTGAGCAAGTAGAGAAATTAGGTCTCTGAATTGGCTCAGGTTAAAATTTAGGAGAATTGTAGGTTACTTGACCTGTTTGAATATCTGTTATATTCCTGGGAGGAGAGAAGAAAGGGATGAGCATGCAGGAATATTTGTCTGTGTCTGTGAAAAAGCTCAAAGAGACATGGAAGATGGAGTACCCTCTTGATTGTTGAGAATAGCTGTGATTCCAGAGTTGCTGAGACCAGGGAATAATAAATAAAATAAAGAACTGGCCTATTCCTCATGGGAAAATTATTTATTTTAAGTTTCTCTCACTACATTTTGCAAAAATAGACTACTCAGTCTGTGCAATATAGGAAGGGGAAAATGATGTAAACAAATTTTTTGCAAAAATAGACTACTCAGTCTGTGCAATATAGGAAGGGGAAAATGATGTAAACAAAGGGAGAAGAGAGAGTATCTGTCTCTCTTCCCCACCCTTCAACCCCCACAAAAGGAGGCCAATGGAAATTTTATTTGGCAACTGAATACAAGCCTGGGATTGGGAATTGGGAAGGGATCTGGGCTCTACCTTCAAAACTTCCAGGGAAATTAGGGGATAATTCTAGCATATAAACCGAAGCTTGTAAGTAAATAAAAGCTCCTTTTTGTATGTTGTCTCCCTGCTTTAGAATATAGGCTCCTCGAAGGTAAAACCTGCCTCTTTTTTTGTTTTGTATTTGTATCTCCAGCACTTAGTATGCTCTTAGGCATAAAGTAGATACTTAATAAATGCTTGTTACCTTTACCTTGTTGCCTTGTGCCAGGAGACCTAATTACCTGGGTAATTGTAACCTAGATAACTGCAGACTCAGCCACATAAAATTCTTGTATATATATAAGAACAGGGAGCCTCTTCTGGGAAATTTAAAGAGTGTGTGAAATATGGTGACAGGTGCTGGCAGACAGTATAAAATTCATCCCTAGAGACTCTGCTGTCTGGAGGGTCATGAGAGCACATTCCATCTTCAAGTTCCAAAGTGTCTCTGTCACCTCACCTCAAAGCCCATAGCTTGTGGTTCTATTTCACTCGTACCTTAGAGCAGTGTTAAGTTCTTAGGACAGTTTTTCCAACTCTTTAATGTACAGCCTGTTCCTCTTGCCAGTCCAGTATCCTTTCTTCAAAATATTTTCTTGTGGCTTTCCCTTCTTTTTTGAAAAAATGAAAATGTGGTCATCAATAGCCTTGATTATTAGGGATTCATAGGATTTAGAATCACACAATAAAAAAGAGATGCAATGATTTTCCAAGGAGCTCAGACCCATCAGTCCATTCCTATACTGTTACTTCTCTGCTGTTAGTACCAGAATGGAGGCATATTTACCATATGGAAACAGGACATGTGGGACTCCTTTCCTTCTGTTTAATTCTGTTCATTGTCCCTTTTTGTTATCTCTTTTCAATATCTGTGAAAGAACTATATACTGACCGACTTGCTCAATGGACTGAAAAATAGGCAGTTTACCAAGCAACATGGTTCCCTCCTGCCAAGGTCAGAGAGAACAATGATAAATGAACTGGAGAGAGAATTTGAAAGAACTGACGTCATCAACAAGTATTTTGGTGTGTGTGTATATGTATGTATATGTGCTTATGTAAAGGAAGGTGAAAAGAGTATTCATAATAGATCATATTTCTATACAATACAATATAAAAATTCTAACTTGGAAAAGCGTAACAAAGAGTAAAGTTCATCCTCCAGTAAGGTACCTTTCATATGTAAATACATACACACTAATGTACATACATCCATACATACACATGCAAACTCTAAAATTATTTAATATCTGTTGACAGACACAAATAATTTTATTATTTGATAGACCTATAATTACTAATATCAAGTATGAGGCATAATATATGATGTGGGTTTGCCATTGTCATGGAAGATATCTAACAACTAATCCAAACGGAAGAATTCCCTATGTGTTTAGATCCTTCACATGCCCCTTTGTATAAATGTTATTATGTTGATTTCCTTAAGCTGTGGAACATTTTAAATGTGTTGCCTAGACTATAATATGGAGATATAGACATGATTATTTCTCATTAAAACGCATTTATTGATGGGAAAAATTATTTTTATGCAGTTAAAGTAGACTAAATGTTTTAGATAGCTTGAATAGACCACATTTCTTGTGCACAGAGGTGCACATTCTTGGATGCAAATGGACATTTTTCTTTGGAATCTATTAGGTTCTTTATTTAGTTCTTTGTTACATTTTGAGCTCTGAGCTGTCTCCCTTCCTTCCTTCCAACTTTGCACTAGAGAAGGCCAACAGATAAATATGTGAAACCATATAATACATACTTCCATATATCAGTTCATACTCTGAAAAGGGATAGCATCTTCCTTCATAGGTCTTTTGTAGTTGATCTGAATATTCATCTCATTCAGAATAGCTTAATCAATCACATTTACTCTTTGAACAATATTATTGTTACTGTTTACAGTTATCTTTATTCTGCTCATTTCACTATGCATTATTTCATGCAAGTCTTTCTATGTTTTTCTAAAATCAACTTGCTCATCATTTCTTACACCACAATGAGAAACCACAACTTACTGAGCCATGCCTCAATTAATGGCATCTCCTCAAATTCCAGTTCATTACCATCATAAAAAGAGTTGCTATAAATACTTTAGAACATTTGGTTCTTTTCCTTTTCCTCTGATCACCTTGAGTAATGGACTTAATATAGTGCTATTGCTAAGTCAAAGGGTGTATACTTAGTTTTATAATTCTTTGGGCATAAATTCAGATTAATCTCCATAATGATTGGATCAGTTCATGGTTCTACCAACATTGTATTGGTTTTTTCTGATTTTTCCACATTCCTTCCAACATTTGTCATTTTCCACTTTTATAATTTTAGTCAATCTAATAGATATCTCAAAGTTGTTTCAACTTGCATTTCTCTAATCAATAATGATTAAAAGCATGTTTTCATGCGTAGTTTTGATTTCTTCTTCCAAAAACTTCCTACTCATATCCTTTGAACATTTATCGACTGGGGATATGACTCATTCTTATACATTTGACAAAGTTCTCTATATATTTGAGATATGTGGCTTTTATCCAAGAGACTGTCTATAAAATTCTCTCTCTCTCTCCCCCCATCATTTTCTGCTTTCTTTTTTAATCCTGGGTACATTGATTTTTATTTGTACCAAACCTTTTAGATTTAACATAATTGGAATTATCCATTTTATATCGCACAGTACTTTCTATGTCTTATTTATTAACAAATTATTCTCCTATCCATAAATCTGATAGGTAATGTGTTTCATGGTCTTCTAATTTCCTTATGATATTTTTTTTTGTCTAGGTCACATGTCAATTTTGACCTTATCTTGGTAAATGGTGTAAGGTATTTGCTTTTATTTAGTTTCTGCAGGACTGCTTTCTTGTTTTTCCAAATTTTTTTTTTCTTTGCCAAATAGTGAGTTCTTATCCCAAAAGCTTAAATCTTTATATTTATCAAGTGCAAGGTTACCACAATGACTTACAACTCTGTATTGTATAACTATTCTATTTCACTATTTACTTTTCTATTTCTTAGCTAGTACCACAGAATTTTGATAATTACTGCTTTTGATATAATTTAAGATCCTTTACTGCTAGATCTTCCTTTATTGAGTGAAATCTAGAATTGGATTGCAAGATGGACTTAGTATGGTTGACTCAATTTCCATAGTAGGTTGAACCAATATAATAAAAATGATAATTTTACCTAAATTAACTTACTAATTTAACATCATATTGATCAAACTACCAAAAATTATCTTTAGAGATGAAAAAACAATTTAAAATTCATCTGAAAGAACAAAAGATCAAGAATATCAAGGTAATTAATAGAAAAAAATCTGAAGGAAGCTAGCCTATCCATACCAGATCTCAAATTATATTATAGTGATAATCATTAAAACAATCTGGTACTAAGAAATAGAATAGTAGATCAATGTAATAGATTAAGTCCACAATGCACAATAGTAAATAACTATAGTAATCTGGTATGTGGTTTGATAAACTTAAAGATTCCAGCTTTTGGGATAAGAACTCATTTGACAAAAAATGCTAGGAAAATTGGAAAATAGTTTTGCAGAAACTGGGTATAAACCAACATCTTGCACTACATATGAAGCTAAGGTCAAAATGGGTACATGATTTAGATGTAGAAAGGGATAAAATAAGCAAGTTAGGAGAACATGGAATAAATAAGGAAAAAAAAATTATGACCAAATTAGAGATAGACAATATTATGAGATATAAAATGGATGATTTTGACTGTATTAAATTTATGTGATTTTGCAAAAACAAAACCATTGCAGTCAAGAGTAAAGGAAAAGCAGAAAACTGGGATCTCTATTTATTTATTTAGCTTAATGCACATTTCTTTATGAATCAGGTTGGGAGAGAAAAATCAGAGCAAAAAGGAAAAAACCATGGGAAAGGAAAAAAATAGAAAAAAGTGAACATAGCATATGTTGATTTACATTCAGTCTCATAGTTTTGTTTTGTTTTTTTTTTCCTGAATGTAGATGGCATTTTCCATTCAAAGTCTATTGGAATTGCCTTGGAAAACTAGGATTAGGTTTGTTTGTTTTTTTAATAGCAAGTGTCTTTAATAAAGTCCTCATTTTTCAGATATATAAAGAATTATGTCAAATTAATAAACATTCAAGTCATTCCCCAGTTGTTAAATGGTCAAAAGATATGGCAGTTTTCAGAAAAAAATTAAAACTATCTATAATCATTTTAAAATTCTCTAAATTACTATTGATTAGAGACACAGGTATCACCTCACACCTATTCAATCAGCTAATATAAAAAAAGGACAATAATAAATGTTGGAGGAAATGTTGGAAAATTATGATACTAATATACTGTTAGTGAAATTTTGAAGAATAATTTGGTTCTTCTGACTCTAGGGTCAATGTTCTATCTACTGCACCATCTAGTAATTATTCCCAAAGGATTATAAAACCAACTCAGAAATACCACTACTAATTCTTTATACCCAAAAACGTTTTTAAAAAGTGATAAAGGCCTATTTGTTCAAAAATATATAGCAGCATTTTTTTTAATTAAAGCTTTTTATTTTCAAAACATATGCATGGATAATTTTTCAACAGTGATTCCTGCCAAACACTGTGTTCCAAATTTCCCTTCTCTTCCCCCAACTCCCATCCCTAGATATCAAGTAATCCAATATATGTTAAACATGCTAAAAATATATGTTAAATCCAATATATGTATACAAATTTATACAATTATCGTGCTGCACAAGAATAATCAGATCAAAAATGAAAAAAATGAGAAAGAAAACAAAATGCAAGCAAATAACAAAAAGAGTGAAAATGCATATAGCATCTCTTTTTGTGGTGGCAAAGAGTTGGAAATTGAGAGGATATCCATCAATTGGGTAATGACTGAACAAGTTGTTGTATATTATTGTAACAAAATACTATTGTGTTATAAGAAATGATGAGTGGGATGCTTTAAAAAAACCTGGAAAGGGCAGCTAGGTGGCGCAGTGGACAAAGCTCCAGCCCTGAAGTCCAGAGAACATGACTTCAAATGTGGGCTTAGATACTTAACACTTCCCAGCTGTGTGACCCTGGATGAGTCACTTAACCCCAGTTGCCTCAGGTGAAGTGAAGTGAGCAGAACTAGGAAAACATTATACATAGTAACAGCAACATTTGATGATTGACATTTTGTTTTTCCAAATGAATAGTGTTATTATTCTTTTTTTGCTCAATGAAAATTTTTTTTTGGTAATTTGATTGGGATGGCCCTGAATAAATAGATTAGTTTAGATAGAATTGTTATTTTTATTATATTGGCATGATCTACTCATGAACAATTAGTATTTGTCCAACTATTTAAATGCGACTTTGTTTGAATAAAAAGTGTTTTATAATTTAGTTCCTAGATTTGTCTCCACAGGAATACTCCCAGGCATTTTATATTGTCTGTGAATAACTTAAGTGAAATATCTTTTATTACCTCTTTTTTCAGGGCTTTGTTGATGATTTGTAGAAATGCTGATGATTTATGTGGATTTATTTTATATTTTGCTACTTTGTTAAAATTCTTACTTCAATTAACTTCTTAGTTGAATCTTTTAAGATTTACCAAGTATGCCACCATATCATTTGGAAAGAGAGACAATTTTATTGCCTTGTTTCCCTTTCTGATTCTCTCAATTTTTCCCCTTCCCCTCCTTATTTCTATTGCTAATATTTCTAATACAATATTTAATAATATTAGTGATAATGGACATCTTGGTTTCATTTGCTTTTTGTTACTTTTGCTATTGGTGAAATCAATTATGGTAATAGTTTTGCTTATATTGAACCAATCTTGCATTTTTGGTGTAAATCCCATTCAATCCTGATATATAATCTTTGTGATACATTGTTGTATTTTCCTAGCTAGTATTTTATTTAGGATTTTTGTATCAACTTTCATTAGTGAAATTGATCTATAATTTTCTTTCTCTATTTTTGCTCTTCCTGGTTTAAGTATTAGAGTAATATTTCTTTCATAAAAGGAAATCAGTGGGACTCCTTTTCCCTTATTATTACAAACAATTTATTTAATATCAGAATTAGTTTATTTAAAAATTTAAATTAGTTCATTTGGTAGAATTCACTTGTAAATCCATCTAATCCTGATTTTTTGGGTTCACTTATAGCCTGTTTAATTTCTTTGTCTAAAATAGGTTTATTTAGATATTCTATTTTCTTTTCTGTTAATCGGGGAAGTTTATATTTTTATAAGTATTCATCTCTTTTGCTTAAATTTCATTTTCATTAGTAGTATATTCACTCTTTTCATTTTTGATACTAGTGATTTGGTTTTTCCTCTTTCTTTTGAAAAATCATATTAACTAATGATTTATCTATTTTATTATTTTTTCATAAAACTAACTCCTAGTTTTATTTATTCATTTTCATTAATCTCACCTTTAATTTTTAGGATTTCCAACTTGTGTTTGGAAATTTTTAATTTACCTTTTTTCTAATTTTAAAAAATGGCATATCTAATTCATTGGTTTGCTATTTCTCTAGTTTATTGATGACAGAAATTTTCTTTTGATTATTGCTTTTGCTGTATCCCATAAGTTTTCGTATGTTGTTTTATTTTCTTTAATTAAAGTATTAATTGTTTCTGTTACTTGCTTTTTAATCTGTTCATTCTTTGAGATTAAGTTATCTAGTCTCCAATTATTATTATTATTATTATTATTATTATTTTTGCTGAGGCAATTGGAGTTAAATGACTTGCCCAAGGTCACACAGTTAGGCAGTGTTGAGTGTCTGAGGTCAGATCCGAACTCAGATCCTCCTAACTTCAGGGCTGGTGCTCTATCCACTTATGTTCCAAATTTTTCTGCCTTTCTTCCTCTGAAACTCTCCTGTAGACAGCAAGCAATCTAATTAGGTTAAACATGCAATTCTTCTGAATATATTTACATATTCATCATGCTGAACAAGAAAAATCAGACTAAAAGGTGAAAGGAAAAAAAACCCCCCAAGCAAACAAACAACAATAACAACAACATCCATATTCAATCTTCACAGCTCTCACTCTGGATATGGATGGCTCTTTCCAAATGTAATCATTTTTAAGAACTATAAATAACATTTTCTCACATAAGAAGTAAACAGTTTAACATTATTAAATCCCTTATCATTAGTGTTTCATGTTTAACTTACTATATTTTTCCTGATTGTTGTAGGTAGTGGTAAACAATGAAATACTGTAATTTCTGAAGACATCAAATTACAGCTCAAACAAGGGGCGTTTGGGGGACATATAATGGTTGTAAATAGATTACAGTATATATTTTTTGCAATATTTTTTCCTAATATATAGCTTTTTATTTTCAAAATACACACAAAGATAATTTACAACATTCACCCTTGCAAAACCTTGTATTCCAAAATTTTCTCCATTTCTTTCTCTGACCCTCCTCCCCTATATAGCAAATAATCCAATATATATTAAATATGTGCAATTCTTCTATACGTATTTTCACATTTATCATTCTGCACAAGAAAAATCAGGTCAGAAAGGGAAAAAAAAATAAGCAAACAACAACAAAAAAGACAAAAATTCAATGTGATTCACATTCAGTCCCATAGTCTCTCTGCATGCAAATGGCTCTCTCCATCACAAATCTGTTGGAAATGGCCTGAATCACTTCATTGTTGAAAAGAGCCATGCCCATCAGAGTTGATTATTACATGATCTTGTTGCTTGTGCTCTCTCTGTTCTACTTACTTCACTTAGCATCAGTTCATGTAAGTGTCTCCAGGCCTTTCTTGCAGCATGTTTTCAATGACAAATTGTGCAAAAAAATCTAAAATGAAACAAGACAAAAACATTTAAGATATAATCAAAAGAACACATACCAAAGGCTTAAAACTTAAATGCATAGGATTTTCCTTATTGGGAAATTAGTTGTTTAATGCTTCTCACTTGTGTAAGGGTTGAAGTTGTTGAGAGCTTCGGAGAAGAGAGAGATTCTGATTTCTGACTTTCAGCTTTAAGAGAAAAGATATACCAATTCTAGATTCTCTTTAGAGAGAGGACCCTGAAGAGAAAAAAATTCTGAGAAGAAGTCAATTAAAATCAACAAGTATTTATTAACCTGACTGCATTTGCTGCTAATTTATGCTATTTAATCTCAAATTATGTAGTATAACCTCAAATTATACAATCTCTACACTGCAGTAAGGCAAGGTTATTTTATCTTTCTAATCAACTCATTATATCACTTACAAGAGTGGCTCTTCTAGTGTTTTCATTCTTTCTCAAGCCTTCCACAGCTCTCTTCTCTAATTTACTTAGCTAAAAAAAAAAAAAAAAAAAAAAAAAAAAAAAAAACCAAAAAAAAAAATCTGGCTCATATTTCACTGGGAAATTGAGGCCATTTTCTGAGAGCTGTCTCTTTTCCTTTTTTTTTTTTTTTTTTTTTTTTTTTTTTCATTTCACATTACTTAGATGTCTTCCCCTGCTATATCCTTCACCCCTTCTCATGTGAAGAGGTAGTCTTCTTGCAGAGGTAAATACCTCTACATAGAGAAATCATCCTTTTCTATCCCATTTTCTCCAATAGATTAACCAATACATCATCCCCACTAACTTTCAGTCTACTTACTGATTGTTTTCCCATTGCCTATAAACATATTCATATCTCCCCCCTCCTCAAAAAACCTTCACTTAATTCATCCATCCTTCCTAGCTATTATCCTGTATTGTTCTTCTTTTTTGTAGCAGAATTCGTTGAGAAAGTTCTCTGTAATTAATGTCTCTACTTCCTTTCCATTCTTCCTTTCCTTACTCTCTGTAACCTGTCTTCCAAGCTCATCATTCAATTGAAACAGCCCTCTCTAAAATTAGTAGTGATTTGTAAACTGCCCAATCTAATGACTTTTTTCACTCTTTTTTTTCTTTATCTTTTTTTAGCTTTTAAAAAAACGGTATTAATTTTTCTAAATACATGAAGATTGTCTTCAGCATTCATCTTTGCAAAACCTCATGTTCCAAATTTTTTTCCCTTCCTCTCCCCCATCTTCTCTCATCAACAGTAAGCAATCTGATATAAGTTAAACATGTGCAATTCTTCTAAACATATTTCCATATTCTTCATGCTGCACAAGAAAAATCTGATCAAAAGGGAAATCTAGCTTTTGACCTTGTTGATCAGCCTATTCTTCTTCCTGATATTTTCTTCTGTCTGGATTTTTGTGATACAGTTCTGTACTACTTCTCCTCCTACCTATCTGATCACTACTCACTTTAATTGGTCCCCATGCAGGTATGTGTTCATTGCCCCCATGTTTAATCCATGGGCCAGCCTAGTTATATGGTTCCTTATGCATACAACCTGTTAACAGATTTACTACCAAACAGTTCATTCCTTTCATGAAATCTTTTGTTGTCGGGTAATAAGTTTATGCTTAGTTCCTCTAGCATTTGACTTAACTAGAATGCCTGCTGTCTCTTAGTCTTCATAGCCTGGCTCCCCCGTGGAATTCCACACATCCTGCTCTTCCGCCTGCACTCAACCTTCATTTGTTCTCTAAATCCTACTTTTGTCCATCCTGTCTCTCTTGCCTGTCTTAGTTTTTTTCTCCTCAATTGCATTTCATCTTACATGAGCACCTGACAAGGTCACAGAGAAAGCATGTAGGAACTATACTATCAACTCAATAAACTGGCTTAAAAATAGCTTCTGCTTAAGCCTTCTGGGGACTCCTTGTCTACCGGGCCCATCCTCCCCCACCTCTCTCACTCAGCTCAGCTGTCCTGGAGGAAGTGCTGTCAGTCACAAGTCATGGACAATGTTATTTTTAGGTAGTTTGATTCCTCTGTTTCTCATATTCTCAGAACAGACCATCCCCACCGAACAGTTTTCCTATCAGAATAATCATCATGTAATTCTTAATTTTTTTTTTTTTTTTTTTGGTCAGGGTCTTTTGCTTTGAGCTTTGAAACTTCCTTGAACTGTTTACTGTTTCTGGTTGTGGAACTTCAAAAGCAATAGGATATCAACAAGCCTCTGAGCACAGCCATGACTTGAATAGGGCAATATTTCTGGGATGGGAGGACCTACCTTCTCTCTCCCCCTTCTCCAGCCTTGCCAGATCACCTCTGATAGTTTGATCAAAAGTCAGACTATCAGATTTACTCTCCACCCATTTTTTTATCCCATAGGGGAAACAATTCCTCAATATGGCTCTTGTCCACAAGGCAAAAGAAACCCATGTTGGATGCTAGATAAGTTCCTCCCTGTCTAAGATCAGGTGCTTCCAAAGATTCTGGCCCTTCTGACTCTTTTTTATGAAAAACATGGATGCAAGAATTAGGGTAGCAACGCGTATGCAGGTCTTAGAAAGAACCAGGAAATTTTTGTTTCAAATCTTGTCTCTGACACCAGTACTCTGGTATTATTGCTTCATCTCTCAGGGTTCTAGGTCAGTAGTGATCCAAATAGAACCAGAGTAACCCATATCTACATAAGGATCCCTCTGGAGCAAATATTGATTTAGTTTTAGATTGTAATATTGTAATATTACAATAGATTGTAATATTGTTAAAAAATAACAATGTTTTATTGTATTTTTATTTATTTTGTTAAACATTTCCCAATTACATTTTAAGCTGATTTGACAGCACTTGGGAGTGTTGTGAGCTGTATGTTTGACACTTCTGCTTAGCTCCAAGAGAACAAATTGAAAGAAGCTGCCAACCTACATAGTTAGAGAGAAATTGCTTATCTATAAGTTCTGGTTATCTGGGACATCACAGGTCTAGTCCCTATCCCTGACAGGGGTGACTTGCTGCCAATCTGGTAAATGGAGGACAAACAGCTTTTTTGTTTTGTTTACCAGGCTATTCCTTCTCTGGGAAGTGATTTTCTCTCTTACTACCCCCTTGGTTACTTTGCCTGAGAGTAGTTTCCTTTTAAATCAGACAACAAGTAATGATGGAAGATCAATAAGATGCCAGCCAATCAGCTTTTCATACTGTTACTCAATTATCTTGATGCTCAGAGGCACCAAAGTGGCACAGTGATAGACAGGAGAACCTGAGTTCAAATCAAGTCTCATATACTTACTAGCCACATCTCCCTCAATTTCATCATATAATGTGAAGGTATTTATAGTATCTCTTTCCCTAGGGTTATTGTGAGGATCAAATTTGATAATATGTGTAAAGTCCTTTAGTGCAGTGCCTGGTGAGTACTCAAAAAATGCTCATTTCCTTCCTTCTAGGAAAAACCCAATGAATATGTTCTCTATGCTTTGGGACTTTGTAAAAATGAATTAAAAATGCTCACATTCCTCAGTCAGGAATCTTGCTCTGACAGATGCAGCCATTTAAAATCCGTCCCTTTCTGACTTATTAATTATCTCTCTCAATTTTACATTTAAGCAATAATACATACATTTAGCAATTTGTTTGATCCACATTTTTTTTAAATCGCATTTGCTGCTTTTAAAAAATATACTTTTAAACATGGATAATTTAAGGTGTGAAGGAAGTATAATTTTCTTTCCTTTTTTTTTTTTCATTATTTAGTATTTTTCCCCCCAGTTACATGTAAAATACTTTTAAATGTTTGTTTTTAAAACTTTGAGTTCCAAATTCTCTCCCTTAATCCCCCCCCCTCATTAAGAAGGCACATGTAAAGTATGCAAAACATTTCCACAAAAGTCTTGTTGTGAAGGAAAATATAGACCTACCCCCCAAAAAAGTCCTCAGGAAAATAAAGTTAAAAAAGAAAGTATGCTTCAGTTTATTCAGACATAATCAGTTCCTTCTCTGGGGATGGATAGCAGTTTTCGTCATAAGTCCTTCAAAGTTGTCTTGGATCGATGCTAAGAATAGCAAAATCATTCAAAGTTGATCATCCCACAACATTACTATTATTTTGTACACAATACATTTCATTCATGTTATGAACTCACAGAAGTCTTTCCAGGTTTTCTCTGAGAGCGTCCTGCTTATCATTTCTTGTAACAAAATAGTATTTCATCGTAATCACATACCACAGTTTGTTCAGCCATTTCCCAGTTGTTTGTCATCCTTTCAATTTCTAGTTCTATGCCCTAAGAAAAGAGCTGCTATAAATATTTTTGTATATATAAGTCTCTCTCTCTCTCCCTCCCTGTTTCTCTCTCTGTCTCTCTCTGTTTCTCTCTCTGTCTCTCTCTCTCTTTTTTTAATAAAAATCTCTTTTGGGATATATATTTAGTAATGTATTGCTATATGCATGGTTTTATAGCCCTTTGGGCATAGTTCCAAATTGCTCCACACAATGGTTGAATTCTACACAATTCCAAAAACAATGCATTAATGTCTCATTTTTCTCACATTCTCTCCAACATTTGTCATTTTCCTCTTCTGGCCTATCAGCCAATGTAGTAGATATGAGGCAGTGCCTCAGAATTGTTCTAATTTGCATTTCTCTAATCAATAATGAGTTAAAGCATTTTTTCATATGGCTATAAATAAATTTGATTAGTTCATCTGGAATCTATTCATATCTTTTGATCATGAATTAGGGAATGACTTATTTTTAAGAATTTGACTCAATTCTCTTTATGTTTGAGAAATGGGGCTTTTATCAGAGACACTTGGGGAAGCATATTTTTTTTTTGGATTTTTTTTTTATTACAATAACTTTTTATTGACAGAACCCATGCCAGGGGGGCGGAGCCAAGATGGCGGAGAAGACACACGCGACTTTCTAAGCTCTTCTCTTACCCTCGTTACCAATATTATATCGAGCCTCAAAAATAGTCTTGACTGCTACAATTCGTAAAGATAAGTAGAACAACTCACCGGCCGAAGAAAATCTGCAGTCTCGCCAAAAAAGGTTGGTTCCGGGGCCAGGGGGGAGATCGGCGCAGACTGGGAGAGAAATTAGGTTCCGAGGAGAGTCTCAAACCGAGGGTGAAAGCACAGATCTCAGCACAAGCGCGCAGCCCCAACCCGCAGTACGGGCTTTTCCTTGGGCAGTTGTGATCCTGCAGGGCAGGAGGACGCAGCCCGGTTAGCCTCCAATCTGCACAGTGGGGAGCTCGGCTTGGGGCCATAGAGCTTTTCCAGGGCCGATTTGCATTGGGCAGAGACACTGGGGCAGAGTTCCGGGCGGTCTGCGGTCTGCGCTCAGCTGCTAATACTCACAGTCCCACAAGAGGCTCCGGCCTGGGGCAGTGACACTTTCACCACTTAGTCTCTAGCCTAGGGCAATCGATAATCCACTCAGCCCTACTAAGCCATTTGATAGCTCGGCCAGTGCTGAATCCACTTCCTGTTGGGGGAAGGGAAAACTCTCACTCAGAGCACTCCCATACCTCGGAGCCGGAAATCGGTTTAAATCTTTCCCTGCTCTGCAGAGGAAGCTGGTAACCCCCTTGCCTAGGAGACATACCCTAAAGGCTTTAAAACATGAATAAAAAGATGAAAAGAACGATCGACAGCTTCTATGCAGAAAAAGAGCAGGTCAGCAAACCTGAAGAGACCTCAAACAGCAAAAATGCATCAGACTGTCCTCCTTTACATAATGCTCTCATAGAAGAGACCATTAAAAGTCTCAAAAGAGAGTTAGAAGATAAATGGGGAAAGGAAAGAGAAGCCTTACAAGAGAGCAACAACTTCCTGAAATACTGAATTGAAAAGTTAAAAATTCCCAGGAAGTGCAGGGAAACAAAATTGGTGAATTGGAAAAAATAAAAAAATCTCAGGAAAGTAAGAATTGTGAATTGGAAAAAATAAAGAATTCACTAGAAAGTAGGATCTGTGAATTGGAAAAGACAAAGAACTCGCAAGAAAGTAGGATCCGTGGAATTGAAAAGACAAAGAACACGCAAGAAAGTAGGATCGGTGAATTGAAAAGAAAATAATTCACTAAAAAAAAATTAGTGAAATGGAAAAAATTCCACAGACCAAAACAATACATTCAAAAACTCAATTGGACATATACAGAAAGAAGTAAAAAAAGCTAATGAAGAAAATAATTCTTTAAAAATTAGAACTGAACAAATTGAAACTAATGATGCATTGAGACAGCAAGAATCAGTCAAGCAAAACCAAAAAATGACAAACTGGAAAAACCATGAATTATCTACTTGCTAAAATGACAGACTTGGAAAATAGATCTAGGAGAGATAATCTGAGGATTATTGGACTTTCTCAAAACTATGATGAAAAAAAGAGCCTAGATACTATTTTACAAGAAATCATCAAAGAGAACTGCCCAGATGTAATAGAATCAGAAGGTAAAATAGGCATTGAAAGAATTCATCGAACACCTTCTGAAAGAAACCCTAAAATAAAACCCAAGGAATATTGTGGCAAAATTTCAGAACTATCAGATAAAGGAAAAATTTTACAAGCAGCCAAAAACCATTTAAATACCGAGGTGCCACAATAAGGATCACCCAAGATCTGGCTGCCTCTACATTAAAGGAAAGAAGGGCCTGGAATATGATATTCCGAAAGGCACAAGAACTTGGGATGCAGCCAAGAATAAACTACCCAGCTAAGCTGAGCATTTTCTTCCAGGGAAGAAGATGGACATTTAATGAAACAAATGAATTCCATTTGTTTCTGAAGAAAAAACCAGAATTAAACAAAAAATTTGATCTCCAAGAATAGAACTCAAGAGATGCAGAAAAAGGTAAAAATAACTCTTGAGAATTGTATTTCTGTTGTGGATATACAAAAAAATACATGTAAAATCTGATAGTACTGATATAACATAAAAAAGGGAAGTAGATACGGAAAAGGGATGATGGCAGAATAAGGTGGGAAGGAGGGATAAAAAGAGGGAAACCACATCCCACAAAGAGGCTAAGGAAACTTATCATATCTGAGGGAATTTAGAGAGGGAGGAACATTGTGTGAATCTTACTCTCATCAGAGTTGGCTCAAAGAAAAAATAATTGACATTTGTTTTAGAGAAAATTCTTCTCGCCTCATTAAAAAGGGGGAGAGGGAAAGGGAAAAGAAAAAGAGTAATAAGGGAAGGAAGGGGAAAGACTCAAAGGGGGAGGGAGGGATTATAAAGAGGATAAGTATCGTGATACAAGAGGGTGTACATAAGTTTAAAAGGGGAAAGAGGGTTGGGGAGGCAAGAATAAGTAAAGCACAATCTGGGGTTATTAGGATGGCAGGAAATACAGATTTAGTAATTCTAACCGTAAATGTGAATGGGATGAACTCCCCATAAAGAGGAGGCAGATAGCAGACTGGATCAAAAGTCAGAACCCTACAATATGTTGTTTACAAGAAACACATTTAAAGCAGGGGATACATATAGAGTAAAGGTAAAAGGCTGGAGCAAAATCTATTATGCTTCAGGTGAAGTCAAAAAGCAGGGTAGCCATCCTTATCTCAGATCAAGCAAAAGTAAAAATTGATCTAATTAAAAGAGATAAGGAAGGAAACTACATCCTGCTAAAGGGTAGCATAAACAACGAAGCAATATCAATATTAAACATATATGCACCAAGTGGTATGGCACTCAGCTTCCTAAAGGAGAAGTTAAGAGAGTTGCAAGAAGAAATAGACAACAAAACTGTAATAGTAGGAGATCTCAACCTTGCACTCTCAGAATTAGACAAATCAAACCACAAAACAAATAAGAACCCATGCCAGGGTAATTTTTTACAACATTATCCCTTGCACTTACTTCTGTTCCGATTTTTCCCCTCTCTCCCTCCACCCCCTCCCCTGGATGGCAAGCAGTCCTATACATGATAAATATGTCACAGTATATCCTAGATACAATATATGTGTGCAGAACCGAACAGTTCTCTTGTTGCACAGGAAGAATTGGATTCAGAAGGTAAAAATAACCAGGGAAGAAAAACCAAAATGCAAACACTTTACATTCTTTTGGAGGAATTTACACTTCATAATTCCACAATACTAAGGTTTTATAGTCATCAGGCCAAAGATTTAATACATGGGAAGTTTTCCTATTCAAAGGGGAGCAGCAAAACAATGGGGAAATGGGTTGGGGAAATCCTGTCACTGCCTCCACAAACCATTTCCCCATTCTCCCCAGGCACAACCTCCATCCACTTGAAATTGATTTTACATATGTAGTTGGGAGGCAGCAGTTTCTCTAAGAGTTGTAGGTGTTTTCTCCTATACTGATTGCTGATGTGTCACCATAAATTTATCAGGATCAAAGAAAAATCAGGAGCAATAAATAAATCAATAACCCTGAGAGATTCCACCACTCACAAAAAATTCCAAAGCTGGCAATTTAGCATGGGATGCCTTTGCTACTGTGTTAATATTAATAGCTCCAATCATCAACTTATGCAGTAACAGTATCACAAACGCAAGAACCCATGAAAGACTCCTCAATGTAATGACCAGCCAACATAACCAGAAGCATAGTGTCCACATCCTGACAGAGAGATGCTAAACTAATGCAGAATGAGTCATACTGGGACATGGCCAATGTGAGAATTTGTTTTGGATGACTATGCTTAATCATTACAAGAGTTTTGTTTGTTTGTTTTTTTAAGGGGAGGGATGAAGGGAAGTGAGAGTGAAAAAAACCCAGCTGCTTTTTAATTTAAAAAAATTGAAAACAAGAGCAGAAAAACATTGGTATTGTTTTGTAGCTATGATATAGATGGCAGTACAATGATAACTTCTTTTTTAAAAATTCACTGAAATATAAGGTGATTTAAATAATTTTAAACCTCTTTCCCTTATTGTTACCAACACTAGTTTATACTCACCTATTACATACAGCTTTCTCAAAATATACTTTAAAGCAAACATCAGTGGTTTAAAAAAAGGAACTATCACAAAAAACGAAACAATGACTGAGATTTTATAAAGAAGTGATAGAGGCTTTCTCAAAACCAGAAAATTACTATCAAAAGTGATATAATGTCTCTGAGTTTTTTTATCTCATTTTTGGTAATGGGACAAATTATGAGAAAAATCCTTATTAAGCTCTAGACGAAAAAGTTTTCGAAGTAGAATCTGTGGGTCTGAGTGTAGCAGTGACTACTTACTAAGAGTGCTAAGAGCCAGGTCTGCCACATTCCCACCCCTCCCTCAGTGTTCTTTGGGTCATGGTTCCTGAGAACATAGCAAAAGGTCTGAAACAATATATTTCATTTTTTACTTCTAATCTGTCATTTCTCTTCCAAAGGGCAGAAGTATCTGTCATCATTTACTTTCTTAAGTCATGCTCAGTCATTGTGTTAGATTTCTCAAGTCTTTCAAAGTTTTTTCCTTTACACTTTCCTGATCAGTACGCAAATTATTCTTCTGTTTCTGGTAATTTCATTTTGCATCAAATCATATAAGTCTTCTCCAGTTTCTCTGAATTCTTATTTATCATTTCTTACACTGACGAAAATACTCATTCAAGTCCTATAACCAAATTTATTCAGCTATTTCCCAGTTGATTTTTGCTTTTGATGCCCTATTTTTCCACCCGTATTCATGTAAATAGATTTACTTCAAAGGCTTGTTTTCCCTTTCATATATTCAATTAAATTGCCTGGTCAGACTGCTTTCTTGCTCCTTCTAACACAAGTCATTCCAAGTCCTTTCAGTGTCTTTATTCTTTGCATAGGCTGCCCCATATGGCTGAGCTGCATTCTTATCTCTCTCTTGAAATTTCTGTTTTCTTAAGAAGTTCAGTTCAGATTCTGTTACATGCATGAGACCCTTCTTGATAACCCAACTACTAGTGCCTCCCCTCCAAAATTGCCTTGTATTTATTTTGAATATAGATATCTTTTTTTTGTTTGTTTCAATGGTGTCTTCCAAATGCATGAAGGAATAGAGTGTATCATTTTTGCTTCTGTATTTGAGAGATAGTGAGCTAGCTTTGGAATCAGGAGCTCCAGAAAGTCTAAGTCCTTCCTCTGACTCATATTGGTTGTGTGATTTCTTAGTGCCTCAGAAAACTTTCTAAGACCATAAGTTGCAGACCAGGAGGGTTCCTCTCAGGAAATCCCCTATACCAACAAAATCACAGGTACAGCAACTTCCCCAGCCAAGGACATTCAGACCAGGCAATTTTCTGAGGTGGTAAATTTCCTACATTGGTCTTGTAGTGAGTGGAATCATTGCCAGTTATTTTTCTTCTCTCACATGAGTGACTTGAAACTGGGCTATTAACAAAAGAGAGATTCAAGTTTCAAGGGGGCAAGCTGTGGCAGGAAACTCTGGAGGAGGCTGGGTGGGGTGCAGATAGACTGAAAGTAATCCTGGAGACACCCAGCTTCCTTCAATCACTTTCCTTTCATGTGTGGGGATCTGGAGTTGGAAAGAACTCTGCCTCTTGCCAAAATTTCCCAAAGATCAGTGAAAAAAGGGGAGTTGCTATCTTTCACTGGGGAAGACTGAACATGGAGGATACGAAAGAAAGGCCAGACTGAATTTTTTTTAGAAAATCACAGCCTCCCAGATATCATTTAGAACACTCGTACAAAAGGAGATATGTGTGTGTGTGTGTGTGTGTGTGTGTGTGTGTATATATATATTCTTTCTTAACTATAACTTGCTTGGGGTGGTAGATAAAAGGAAAGAAAAGAATAAATTGAAGATGTGTGTAGTAGAGAACCAAAGAACAGTTTCCAAGGAAGTAAAGAAAAGATATTCATTCATGAATATAATTTCTTCTAATAATATATATATATATTTTCTTAAATTGGTATTTTTTGCTATATATTCTGAATTCTCCACGATATTGTTCTCTTTTCTTTTGTCTTATATTGCTTTTCTGCTTTTTTTCTTTTCTTATTTTGTTTCTTTTAAATAAAATAAATTTGGAAAAAAAAAAACAGTCATCCAGGACAAGGTTTCTGAAGATGAACTCCACCATTCTCTGTTTTCAAAGTAATTTTCAATAGTTGGGTTCTTTCTCCTTTTTTTATTTTTTAAAAATAAGAACTTAATAATATAATTACCTCTAGTCCTGAGATTGGGGGGTAGGGGAGATAGTGTTTCTGGCTTCAGGTCTTCCTTCAGTTCTTCCCTCTGACCTAGAGCCTCAAACTAAAAACTCCATCCTCCTGTAAGTGCCCTTAGCTAGCAGTGCTTCGCTGCTTCTGCACTCACCAGATGTGCTAGCTCCTTCTCACCCAAGGACACATCTCAGCAGCATAGCTGGGTCTGATGTTCTTAATGACCAACATTTCTTCAGTCTTTCTGGATTCAGACCCTACCACACCCCCCAGGCTGTCCAGGAAGTGAAAGTTCTTGTGGTTCCAACTGAAACCCAACTAGCCCCAGGGCCCCCCATTAACTGTTTCTGTGAAGATATCCTGTGAAGATATAACTTTATGTAGGCTAATCTTTTGTATTGGGTTCTTTCTTCTCTTTTTTCTTAGATTGTCTCTAACCCCTGTTCTGTTCCAATTCTATGTATTTTTCAGGGGTCTAAGCTCTCTATGAGGAGCAATTTTAATCTTACCTGAAAAATCAATCTTTACCACTGTTATGTCATTTGAATCTCACAACAGCCTTGAAAGGTAGATGTGATTATTTTCCTCATTTTATAGATGAGGAAACTGAGGAAGACAGAGTTTAAATGACTGAATGAAACTAAGGTCTTCCTGATCCAGGCCCAGTTCTTTCTTATTTGTAGCATATCTAATGCTATAATATCTAGATTCACTAATTCCTTAATGGAATCCTACGTAAAAACATGTTTTCTCTTTTAAATAGGATTTATGCTACGAGTGCTTCATTTCATCCCAACATCAAACCTGAAGTAACAAAGAAGCTGGTGTTCTAGTAGCTGTACAACATTAATTTATGTCAAGTCTGGGTTTTCTAGTACCCTTAAAGGAAGTGAGGGTTGTCTAATTTCTTTGTCATTGGCTTGAGAACTTACCAATTATTTTCCCTTGGTTTTAGTTGATTGTGAAGCAGCTAGGTGGTGCAGTAGATAGTTCAAATATGACCTCAGATATTTGTAACTGTGTGACACGAGGCAAGTCAATTAATCCTTATCATCAGTAAAATGAGCTCTCCAGAAATGGCAAGTCACTCCATATCTTTGCCAAGAAATTGGGGTTACCTGTGCAAAAATGTTTATGGCAGCCTTTTTCATAATGGCAAGAAACTGGAAACTGAGTGGATGCCCATCAATTGGAGAATGGCTAAATAAGTAATGGTATATGAATGTTTTTTTTTTTTAAATAGCTTTTTATTTACAAGTTATATGCATGGGTAATTTTACAGCATTGACAATTGCCAAACCTTTTGTTGCAATTTTTCCCCTCCTTCCCTCCATCCCCTCCCCTAGATGGCAGGATGACCAGTAGATGTTAAATATATTAAAGTATAAATTGAATACAAAATAAGTATACGTGACCAAACCGTTATTTTGCTGTACAAAAAGAATTGGACTCTGAAATATTGTACAATTAGCTTGTGAAGGAAATCCAAAATGTCGGCAGGCAAAAATATAGGGATTGGGAATTCAATGTAATGGTTCTTAGTTATCTCCCAGAGTTCTTTCACTGGGTGTAGCTGGTTCAGTTCATTACTGCTCCATTGGAAGTGATTTGGTTCTTCTCAATGCTGAAGATGGCCAGGTCCATCAGAATTGATCATCATATAATATTATTGTTGAAATATATAATGATCTCCTGGCCCTGCTCGTTTCACTCAGCATCAGTTCATGTAAGTCTCTCCAGGCCTTTCTGAAATCATCCTGCTGGTCATTTCTTATGGCATATGAATGTTATGGAATATTATTGTTTTATAAAAAACGATCAGGAAGATGATTTTAGAAAAGCCAATGATTTTGGAGAGACTTACATGAACTGATGCTGAGTGAAATGAACAGAACCAGGAGATCATTGTACACGGCAACATCAATATTATGCAACAATCAATTCTGATGAATGTGACTCCTTCCAATAATGAGATGATTGATCCCAGCTCCAATGATCTTGCAATGAAGAGAGCCGTCTCCATCCAGAAAGAGAATATGGATCACAATGTGACATTCTCACTCTGTTTGATGTTGTTTGCTTGCATTTTGTTTTCTTACTCATTTTCTTTCCTTTTTGCTCTGATTTTTCTTGTGCAGCAAGAAAATTATATAAATATGTTTACACATATTGGATTTAACATATATTTTAACATGTATAACACATATTGGATTGCTTGCCATCTAGGAGAGGGAATGGGAGAAAGAATGGGAAAATCTGAAATACAAGACTATGCAAGAGTTAATGTTGAAAAATTATCCGTGCATGTTTTGAAAATAAAAAGTTTTCCAAAAAAAATAAAAGAAAAGAAATTGGGGTCATGAAAAATCAGACATTGAACAATAACAGAAACACCCTACTTCCATTACATTACATTTTACTTAAGTTAGATTTTACAAAGGAATATTTACTTCAGAGGAATACAAGAACTCCCAAGTCTCTCCTTGGGCTAAGTACCTTAGTGTCTTAGGGCTTCCTCACTGGACTGGTAACAACATTTAGCATGGAATCTTGGTTTTAAGGTTGCCATGTCTTAGCTCCTGGTTCTTAGGGAGTCTAACACATGCACCTATAACTGAAAAGGACAAATGAAACAACCTTAAATGCAAAGCTTGATTCTTGGAATCATAGTGCTTAAAGGGAAAGACTAATGGTAACCTTTCTTAACATGTAATGTCCATGCTGTGAGTGAACAGCACCTTTGCCCTCTGATTCAGCTTGAAATAGGGAGAGGAAAATCATCCCTATCTGATAGTTTTTTTAAATGCAGCCTGTTGTCGCTATGTATTCAATGGATTAATAAGAATGTAGATGAAACATTTCTTGCTATCAAGGGCATATTATAACTTATTTCCATAATTTTGGCTTGACAAAGTTGATAATTTTCTCATATTTTGTTTTATAACAACAAAGCTGAATGTTAACTGAACTTATCTTTATTACAATTCATGATCATAATTTACTACTGTATGTGTTCATGATGTTTACTATAGTAACAAGGACATGTTGTACTAAATTTGAGTTTGGTATCTTATCCACATGTCAGTTCAATACATAAATTTTAAATTCTAAATAATTAAGGCAACAAATAAATTTAGGGGTCATTCTGTTATGCTTTTGCTTTAAATATTTCTGAAAAGCCTGTTTGCCATGATTAAAATATTAACATATAAATGGGTAACTATCAAATATAATTTGGCAAACCATACATTCCACAATAGCATTTAAGATGTCCTTTTCACATTTTCAGAAAAATAGACACTCCTATAAGAGAACTCCATTTTAAAAAAAATCAAGTTTACTATCATTTCCATTTCACTCTAGACAATAATAATAGCTAACATTTATGTGGTATTTACTAGTTGCCAGGCAATAAGCTTTACAATTATTACCTCATTTTGTTCTCAAAATAGCCCTGGAAGGTATGTGCTATTATTTGATCCCATTTTATAGATGAGGAAACAAAAGCAAACAGAGGTAAAATGACTTGCCTTAGAATAATGAGAGAATAATGAATCATATAAATACTGCAGTTCTGGAACTTACCTAAATAGACTTGTCTCCTTTATAGATATATTGGGGGGGGGGGGGGGGGGGAGAGAGGGAATGACTATTTAGGCTTTCCATGCCTGTAATCACAATGCTGAGAAATGGAATAGTAATGAGAGATATCTCTGAAAGTTAGGATTCCTTTTTGGAGAAGGAGAAGGAAAATCTAGTTTTACTTGTAGCTCAGTGTCTATCAGTCATCAGCAAGTTAAAACAACTTTTCTGGGAAAAATTTTCCCTGACAATTCTGGGGAAAATATGTTGAAAAGAGGAGGAATAAGGGATAGTCATTTTCTTCTAAGGAATTAGAATTCAAATTTATGTGACAGCCTGCATTTCACATGTTGGATAGCTAGAAAGAGGGATAGATAGAGACAGATTAAAGCATTTTTTAGTTGCTTGCTACATGTCAGGCACTGTGTAAGCACTGAAGATACAAATATAAATGACCATGACAGTCTTTACTGTTGAGGTTCTTACATTTTCACTTCTAGTTGGCAACACATAAAAGAGAGGTGAAAATAGGGACCGAGGGTGGTGGTGAAAGATAACACGCATGGTAACATGGTTTAAGAATTGCCTAGAAATGCAGTGAAGGTTTGGAACCAAGCAAGGCAAGGCTAAAACTAGCCTACCAAAGCCCTTAGTGGGAGGCTCAGAATCCAATTTTTCCACTGGAGAAAGGGTTCAAATAGAAATCCATGTGGGAAGATATTAAGTTTCCAAGTATTTTATTTCTCTAGCTCTTACAATCCAAGAGACTATGATGATGAATCTTTGAATGTAATTGGAACTTGAGATGGGAGAATGATAGTGGAAATGAGGAAGAGATGTGGGAACTCTCACCCCTGGTAAGAAAGGTTCCAAAACCTACTACAGGTTTTGGAAAGAGGGTAATTTCCTTCTCTGAAGGAGTAGGGAGTGGGCAGTCTTTCATTATCAAGGAACTGGGGACGATTGCAAAAGAAGTTTGAAGCCTGATGAGTCACCAGGAATAGGGCTCTTGAGGGTGTGATCTAATGGAGCCCTTTTGGATACTATCTCCACAATCTAAACCTAGCCCTCTCTGAGAGTGATCTTTAGGTGTGGCTCCTCAAAGAGTAGATAAGAAAGTAATTGATGCCCAGCTTATGTGGATGCTAATGGAACTGTATAAAGAAATCTAGCATCTGGTCAGTAGAGACCTTTAAGCCCCACCAAAGCCTAAGTCATGCTCTAACATTCTTGTTCCACTTGTACCATACAGGAAGCCAGACCACAGACAGAAAGGATATTATGAACTCTTGGGGGTCAATATGTGTGCAAGCTCTTTCAGCAACCTTTATGTTGTGTTAGTGTGATTATAGGCAAATGGAATCCCTTGTAGTTGGCTATCCCCTCCTGTATAGTTATCAGGTTGCTATGGAAATGATAGAGGTGATGGATAGTGTTTTGTCATTCAAGCTGCCTTTAAAGTAACCTTCTGTTGTTCATGGAGAAGACAGACAGCACCTGGCAGCTCAAGATCAACTTGTATACAAGAAGTTAAACAAAGTTTCCTGTCAGTGGCTACAACTATCATGTCAATGGCATTGACTAGGTAGTCTAGGTCCAGGGTAAATGATATGAGAGGGTAAAAAATATTTTTTTATTGCTTCTTTTGTTTCTTCCTATGGTTAAGTAGTTTGCTTTTTATCTAGGAAGGAGTCCAGTGTTTTTTTTTCTACTATCTTTTCTCAGGGATATCTGAATTTTTCCTTTTAATGGACCTATTATAGTAGGCAGGAACATGAAATGGACTTCTCTTCCGGATCTATATTAATGACATAATAAGGTAACTGAGACAGAGGCCCTATCATCTATGATAGCCCATATGAAAGAGAAGGGATGAGAAATCAATCCTAAGGAAATTCAAATTCCAACCCTCTGAGTCAGATGTTGAGGTATATGATAGATGGAGAAAACCAGCAGATTCTAGGAACAGTCCAGATTACAGTACTGACATTGACTTCTCCACAGTCTAAGAAGAAGACTAAAGACTTTTAAGGCTTTTTCAGGTTTTGAAAAACCCATTTCTTCACCTGGGTATCTTGATGGTTCCAATTTACTAAATCATCCATAAGCTAGCCTTTTTCAGGTAGAGTCCAGGATATGCTATAGTCCGGGAAGAAGAATGTCCGGTACATTCTTCCCTTGGACACTGATGACGTAGAAGGCTCATATTTCTGTAAGGGAAGTCTGTCCATGAAGACAAGGCTGAGTGGAACCTTTGAAGTCACTAAGGTGACCAGAAAAAGTAAGTGACTGTTCCTCTGTAAGTTCTCCAAAGACTGCCGACCACATTTTGTTTGAAAAGTATTTGCTTACTTGTTCCTGGGCTCTATTTGCTACTAACCAGATAATGCAAAACACACAATAACCCTTTGTTTAGAGTAGTCTTTTATGAGTTGTGGTGCAAGACTGCTCCTTTCAGAAGAACACAGGAGACATCTTTTATTAAATGGAAGTGATATATTAAAAGTTATAGCAACCAGGGTTGCTCCCATATTTGTGCTTTTCACAAACAAGATGCAGTTTTTCTGGAGACTGAAGTCTCTAATTCAGGACCTGGAAGCTACCTCTTTTGCTAATACAGTGAATCCCCACCTAAAAAGACTTAACTTCTGGTTGTCTGGTTTATTAATAGTTCAATCTGCTCTGGAACTATAATATGCAACTGGACTTAAGCATCCATTAATTGTCTAATAGGGAATACCTTAAGGAATGAGAGTCCTAGCAAGCCTTTCCAGTGTGCTAAGTCCCTGGTTACCTGACTAGAATGTGAGAGAATGTAGATTTGACATCATCCCTTTAATGTGACTCTCAAAGAGGGGGGCTTTCTGGGGAGGGAACCAGGGAATTCTGAGCAGGTAGCAGTATTGATAAAGCTTAAGTATTAACTTAGATCTTGGGATAGCTTTATGATAATAGGCTAATGACCTCTTAGTCACTTTAGATGACCCTGATATAGGATGAAAAATTGTTGACTAAAGGTATCTATATATACTGTTATTAATGTTCCTGCTCATAATTATCATTAGGATATGCACTATGAACTGCAAAGATTTGGCTTCACCTCTCTCTTCTTTCTCAAGAACTAGAACATTTAGAATTTGAAACTCTATCTTCCCAAGACAGTTGATGATGAAAAATGTTATCCACAAACAGAAAGAACTATGGAAATTGAATGCAGTTCAAAGCATGCTATTTTCACTTCTTTTTGGTTTTCATTTCTTATAGTTTTTCCCTTTTATTAAGATTTTTCTTTCACAACATGACTAATATGGAATTATGTTTAAAATGATTGTACATGTAAAACCTATATTAGATTGCTTGCTGTATTGGGGAGATGAGAGGAAGAAAAAAATTTGAAACTCAAAATCTTACAAAAATGAATATTAAAAACTATCTTTACATGTAATTAGAAAAAAAAATACTATTAAGTGAAAGAAAGAAAAAAAGAAACTCCATGCTTCTAGAGTCTAGGATTTCTGTCATTGGTTCTTCTATATTTTTTTTTCATTTTTTTTGTGACCCATAGCCATTAAATTTTATTTATATTGTTCTTTATTTTCTTTTTAGTTTATTTTTCCTTAGTACTATGCCAGGAAGATTATCCAGTAAAGGCTCTGAAGGTATTTAAATTGTGGAAAGATCCTGAGGAACTTATCAATATGATGTCATATGGACCGCCATTTATCAGAGTTAGACATAGGTTAGTCTACTTTTTCCTTAAAAGACAACAAAGTATTTTTGGGATTTGATTAGACCAGGAGCCCAGGATTCAAACTATGTCTTTCTTGATATAGCTTTCTGCTAGCCTCTGGCCATGTTCATTTCTTCTTCATCTTTGAGCACAGAAGCCCTTCCTCATGTAGACGGAACTCTGTTCTAGTTGTCACACCAAGCTTTGCTGATCAGAAATCTTTCCATATAGAGATAGGAGGGTGGGGATGGGGGAGAGATTCATGTCTATCTATCACAAGTGCTAAAGTACCTATATAGAATTTTGTTTGTTTGTTTATATAGAATATTCTTTCAATGCTATGGCTAACTAGGTTATCTTTCATTAATTGTTCCTGAATGACTTACAAATGACTCATTTCATTCTAACATTAAATCTGAACTGTCTTGAACCGAGTGCAGATTTGAATCAAACTTGTCTCTAATACCAAGTGAGATTTCCTTTTCAGTCCTAGACGTTCTTTTCTTCTCTTTTTAAACTGTTTCAATGACCTCATCAGCTTTTTTAGTTCAATTATCATCTTTGTACGGATCTATATGTGTATATTTTTCCTTCATCTTTCTCCTCTGCTCCAGTCTTGCATCAACAACTGCCTACTAGACATTTTCACCTGAATATTCCATAATATTCAGTAAGTCTAAGACTGAACTGATTGCATTTTTCTCCCAACTCCATCTCTTTTCCTAATCTCCTTCCTTTTGTCCTGTGAATATTCTTATATATTTTTTCTGTTCTGCAATTTAGTAGTATTTTATTTTATTACATGTAAAAAAAAATAAAAGTTTTCAGCATTCATTTTTGTAAGGTTTTGAGTTCTGCATTTTTTTCTTTCCCTTCCTTCTCTCCCCTCTCCCCAGAATAGTAAGCACTCTGATATAGATTATACATCTAAAATCATTTTGAACATATTTCTGTATTAGTCATGTTTGAAAGAAAAGAACAAAAGGGAAAAACTATAAGAAAGAAAGAAAAAAAAAAGTGAAAATTGTATGCTTCAAAATATATTCAGTTTCCATAGTTCTTTCTCTGCATATGCTTGGTATTTTCCATCTCAAGTCTATTGGAATTGTCTTGGATCACTGTATCTCTGAGAAGACTACGTCTGTCATCATTGATCATCACATAATCTTACTGATATTGTGTACTGGTTCTGATCATTTCACTTAGTATCAGTTCAAGTCTCTCTAGGATTTTCTGAAATCATCCTGCTAGTCGTTTCTTATAGAACAATAATATTCTATAACATTCATATACCACAATTTATTCAGCCATTCCCCAATTGATGGGCATCCACTCAGTTTCCAGTTTCTGGCCACTACAAAAAGAGCTGCCACAAACATTTTTGCACATACAGGTCCTTTTCCCTTTTTTATGATCTCTCTGAAGTACTGTGGCACTGCTGCATCAAAAGATATGCACAATTTTATAGGCCTTTGAGCATCATTCATTAAGTCATATCAGTTTGCAACCTTGGAGATATCCTTGATTCCTCCTCCTTCCTAATCTTCCATATCCAAATCCATTTCTAAGTCCTGTTGGCTCTATCTCCATAATCTCTGTTGCTTTATTCTTCTCTCCACTCATTCAATCACCTCCATAATTCAAACCATCATTGCCTTTCTCATGAACTATTGCAATGGTATTCTAATTGATCTTCCTTCCTGAAATGTTCCCTCATTAATCCATCTTTCACAAAGCAGTTAGTAGTATTTGCAAAATACTCCAATGGCTCCCTATGGTTCTAGGATCAAATACAAATGCCTTTATTTGATATTTACATTGCTTAATAATCTAGCCCCAACCTATTCTCCTATATTATTTTCTTCTTGCATTACATAGTCCAGCCAAACTCGCCTTCTGGGATTTCTTCATTCAGAGATTCCATCTCTCGTCTCCATATCTTTGCATAGATGATTAACCATTTCTAGAACATGTTCCTCCTTTACGTCTACCTTTTAGAATCTCTAGTTTACTTCAGTGTTCAGATGTAATATTATTTCCAACACAAGAGCTTTCCTGATTCCCCCATCTATGTAAGCTCCTGGACCATAGACAAGTCAGTCTCTGTCTTTTCAGTAAAATAAGGATAATAAAACTTATAAACCTACCTCACAAGGTATAAGGATCAAATGAGAAAATGTATATAATATACAAGTAATAAGTAATGTATATGCCTTTTAAAGTTAACAAATCCATTTACATATATTTTCTGATTTGAAGTATTTTGTAAATCTTAAGGCAATAGTCAAATAACCTGCACCTTCACTCCCAGGGATAAAGGGGATTCTGGCAACAGGTGGGAATGCTGATATTCTATAAAGCCACAGGCAGAAACTGAGGGGATAAAATGTCCATGTTTTCACAGCACTGAGTCATTTTCTATCCCAAAATAGCCCAACACTGACAGTGCATGGGAGGAAGGTTCCTTGCGACTCAGTGGAAGTAAAGGCCCCTACTCTGAGCGCTACTCTGTCCCTTCCCACTGATTATTGCTAGATTGATAGTGTACGAGTGTGTGTGCACCCCACTGCATCACAGGACTGGATTCCATTTCCATCTCTGAAACTTCTACTAAACTGTTGTAGTGATTACCATTCCAAGTGTCTTTCCTTCTTTGTGGAATCTGAACCCACTGACTAGTTCCCCCAACACAAACAACTTTTATTATAATTTGGGTCATGAGTGATCTGTGTTCAAATCTTGTCTAATATAACTGGTTGTGTTTGAGCAGTAATTCAAGTAACTTAATCTCTCTGACCTTCTACTTTCTTACCTGCAAGATGAAGGTAATACCTGATTTATAGGGTTGTTAGAAGAAAAGCCCTTCACCCATTTTAAAGCAGTTATATTGTAAATCACTCTTATTAGGGGAAACAGCCAGCTCTAAATTAAGTTTACCCAAGCCTGCTAGTAAAGATAGCCAAGCCATCCTCTCTGCTAGAGAAGAGAGAAGTCCTAGTGTCTCTGCATTATAAATCTTTAGAGACCTCAGAAAATTATATATATATATATATATATATATATATAATTATAGAAAAATATAGATTATAGATCTTTAGAGACCTCAGAAAAGTTTCCTCAGGATTGTAGATTTAAAGCTGGAAGAGACCTCAGAATTGATGTATTTCAGCCTCTCATTTCACAAGCAAAAGGATTATCCTCAGCTGATCTGAAGAAAAAAAAATTGAATCTCTGAAGAAAATAATATTTATTTATGGTGCAAACCCCTTATTACTTATGCCTAATTGTTATCTCAGCATATCATTAAATATTGATCAAATTACTTTGTGTTGTAAATTTTATGTGATTGGAATATAGGATACCAAATTTGGTTCTTATATATAGTACTTGCTAGATTTTGAAGACCCCAATGGAATACAAATATTTCAAGAAAAGGGCACAGATAGAACTGACTGTTGTCTATTGTTAGTTTTGCCTGGGGGTTGGTGGGGAAGTGACTGGGGGCTGTTCCTTGAGGACAGTGAACACAGCAGGTGATCGATGGTTGGTTAGATGGTATCTTGATGTCAGAGTACTGAAATCAGGACCCTGGATGTGTTTGTGATAGTGATGATGATGATGAAGCAGTAACTTGAGTTTTTCTTTTGACTGAGTGTATGAGAAAGAAAGTAATTAGTTACTCATTAAGCCTAAAGGGGAATGACTCAATGCAGGTGTGTGAGGAAGAGTACCTGGATAAGGCTGGGGTGTGGCCACTTGGAATAGAGAGATTGTATGATTCTGTATTTGCACCTGGGTTTGTGACCTGGGCAGGTATGGATATCTTTTGGGCTCTAGAAACAAATACTTCTTGGGCATAAACCCTAGATCCTTGTGAGCCATAATTAATGGCCATTAGTCAGAGTTCAGAGTGTACCATTTATCTGAATTAGCATTTTCTGACCTTTATGTAATTTTTTTCAGAGAAGATTGAGTCAGAAATGTCAGGAAAAACCGAGTGGAACTTGTTGAATGAACTAATGAATACTTGTGAGGATTCATAGCAATACATAGCAAAACTCCAGTTGTTGCAATTTGTACTCATAAAGCACATTTTCATTTCCAATTCAAAGAAATCAAAGAAATATTTTACCTAAGTTGAGTAAGGGTTTGTAAGAAGTGCCTTAAAAGACAAATCCACCATGGTCACTCTTATTTAAGTAAAGGCACTGATGAAAGCTGAAAGAGGTCCTGCCCTTATGAGACTTAATCTGTTTTAGAGATATGTATATAGAGAAGTTATTTGAAGAAGAAAACATTAGCAAGTAGAGAGATAAGGAAGACTTCAGGAGGAGGTAGCAGCCAAGCTGAATTTTGAAGGACAATAAAGAATCTGAGACCTCATTGAAAGGAAATACTGAATTTCAGGTGTCAGGGACAGATCGAGAAGGCAGAGAGAAGGGAATTCAGGGAATAACTCTGTGTGTATCCAATTTGTTGGAAATATAGAGTACATAATATGAAGCATCTGAAGAAGTAGGTTGGAGCCAGATTGTGGATTGAGATTTTTTGCAGACTGAGATTGTAGTATTTTATCCTAGAGGCAATAGGAGTCACTGAAACCAATTTTTTAAATTTTAAATTTTTATTGATATCTTTTAATCTTTTTTCCTTTATTTCTGAATATATTCCTTCTCAAACTCTTATCCAGAGTGACAGAGATGAAATGGAGGATCCGTACATGACAGAAAATAGAGACTAGAGTTCAGGTTAGATAGCTCAAATGCTACATTCTGAACAGGGCATCTCCTAGTTTTTCCCCAACCCAACTCCACCCCTGAGTGGCTTTCCTCTGAGATTTATTTCCATTTACACTGTATATACCATGCACATGGCATTTTTAATATGTTTATTTTTCCATTAGAATGTAGTCCTTGAGGACAAAGACCCTGTTCCTGTTCTTGTTCATGTCCCCTAACACATGTCCTTTAGCACATTGCCTGACAGAAGACTAATGGAGAAAAGACAAATAGTTCAGCAAATATGACCAATCCATTAATCATGTCAGACAGCTTATGAATGTTTCATACTAATAGTCTACCTCTGGGAAGAAGGGACAGAAGTACATTTTTTTTTCATCTTTTCTTTGGAAGCTGAACTTATTCATTAAGATTTTACAACATTCCTCATTGAAGATTTTGAAAGTAGGGGAGCACAGAGCAGATCTCTGCCTGTGCTTGGGGAAGATTTTGATTCCTGGGAGGAAGGGTTGAAGAAGAGAAGCAGAATGAAAAGAATAAGCATTAATTAACTAATTAATAGCATTTTATTTTTCCAAATACATGCAAAGATAGCTTTGCAAAACTTGTGTTCCAGGTTTTTCTCCCTCTCTTCTACCTCTCCCTTAGATAATAAGCAATCCGATATAGATTACATGTGCAAGAATTGCATATACATATGCATATGCATAAACATATTTCCACATTTTTCATGCAGCATAAGAAAAATCAGATCAAAAGGGGAAAAAAATGAGAAAAAAACAAGCAAACAAACAACAACAAAATCAAAAAGCTGAAAATACTATGCTTTGATCTACATTCAGTCTCCATAGTTCTCTCTGGATGTGGATGACTCTTTCCATTCCAAGTTTATTGGAATTGCCTTGAATCACTTCATTGTTGAAAAGAGCCAAGTCCATCATATCATCATATAATATTGTTGCTGTGTTCAGTGTTCTCTTGGTCCTGTTCATTTCACTCAGCATCAGTTCATATAAGTCTCTCCAAGCCTCTCTGTATTCATCCTGCTGGTTATTTCTTACAGAACAATCATATTCCATAATATTCATATACCATAACTTATTCAGCCATTCTCCAATTGATGGGCACTCATATAGTTTCCAGTTTCTGGCCAATACAAAGAGGGCTGCTACAAACATTTTGCACATCTGGGTCCTTTTCCCCTTTTTATGATTTCTTTGGAATACAGACCAAGTGGAGATCCTGCTGGGTCAAAAGGTGTGCACAGTTTTATAGCCCTTTGGGCATGGTTTCAAATTGCTCTCCAGAATGGTTGGATCAGTTCACAACTCCCTTAGCAGTAAGCCTATATTTATATAGCACCTAGCACTGTATGAAGCACATTCCGAATTACCCCATTTTACATTTGAGGAATCTGAGGTAAATGGAAGTTAAATGACCTGTCACAGCTAGTAAGGCTGAATTTAAATTCAGGTTTTCCTGAGTGCAGGTCCTGTCTCTTCCTATATAGTGCCCTTCCTGGACTTTTAGTGGAAGTTTTGTTGACTCAGGGACTCATTATTCCCAGCTCTGCTTATCAATCAGTGTTGGGGGAGGTGTCAACCAGTCCTTGAATATTGGTCACGTAGCCAAGTGACCTTTATACCCCTACCTGTAAATTGTCACCTTCATGGTAACTTTGGAGATGTGCTGAGATGCAAGGGCCCAACCTCTTCTGCTGATTTGGACGTATCTGAATTATCTTCAAGTTATCTATAAAAACTGGCTCCATCTCTAATCCATTGCTAAACTTCAGTGATCAGTCAGTCAACATGCTGCTTTGTTGTTGTATTTATAATAAACTCATTCTAATTTTCTTTGTTCTGAGTTTTGCCTTGTTAATCAGGGTAAAGCCCAAATGAAGAATTTTCCTTTCAACAGCTATGTCTAGTGCGGTCTGGTCTATACAGTCAGACCCTATATATCTGTAAGAGGAAATCCTATACATTAAAGGTATATGATTTAACATTACTCACTTAACTGAGCATAAAGTTAAAACATTAACCCATCTTTTCTGGGCAATCTCCATTTCATTCCTTTTTATCCTTATGATTATTGTTATTATCCACATCCAGGTTTAGTTTTCATTCCAATATGTTTTTCAGGTATTTTCTCAGATTTATATTGAAACCATTCTGTTGGAAGCCTTGAGCCTTAATTCTTTTGAGATCCCTTCCGTAATACCCACAAAAATTTCTTGCTCAGTCTTTCTTGTTTGGAGCACATGGCATCTTGACTACTTTTGTTGTACTGAACCTCCAATCTTGAATTATGTTATATTAACTCTCTTATAATCTCTCTCTTCCCTACTGAGGCTGCAATTATTTAAGACTAGTTACAGCACAGCAAGCCTCACCCTACCCCCGGGCCATTTACCCTGTCTCTAGTTTAGCAATAATAATCCTTTAAATCCATCTATCGGTATTAGAATTCTTCCACCCACTACAACTTACATCTGCAGTTAGCAAAAACTCCCTAGTCTATTATTATTACCATCCTATCACTATGTAATCATTGAGTATTGCAGTAGTAAGAAATAGGGCTAGAAAGAAATAGCCTAGGAAATAGGCTAACTGATACCTTTTCTTCCAGGGGTCCAAACTGAATCCTTCCAGATCACAGCCACCTCCAACCACTGGAGCCAACTTCAGCAAGCACCCTCTCCTTTCCTCTCCACCGCCATGCCTTTCTCTCTTTCTGGAGACTGGGGAGAAGGGAAATCTCTTAGTACTAAATTCCTGAGCACTGTGGTCTCTAAATAAGCCCGACCCAATTTATAACTGTTCTCTTCTAGAGAAAAAAATGGGAGAATGGTGCTGCTTTTGCCAGGAGAAAAAAGTCAACAGTCCATTTAAAAGGGTTCTGCCTATGGAGAGAATTATGGAGTTATTAATAGAAATAAAAATCAATTCAGAAAAAGCCTGGAAAGATGTATAAATTGATGCTGAGTGAAATGAGCAGAAACAAGAAAACATTGTACATATCAAACAACAAGATTGTGTGATTGATTATGATGGACTTAGCTTTTCTCAGCAATTCAGTGATCCAAAGCAATTCCAATAAACTTTGGATGGAAAATTCTATCCGCATCCAGAGAGAAAACTATGGAGAATGAATGTGTATTGAATCATACTATTTTTTTTACCTTTTTTTTTTTTAATCATTTCTTGTGATTTTTCCCTTTTATTCAGATTTTTCTTTCCCAAAATGACTCATAAAAATATGTAAGAAATGAATTTACATGTAAAAAAGAAACAAAAGTCAATTACTACTGTACCCAAGTAATGTCTAACCAACAAATTGGAAAAGGAATCTTTCAGCCAATTAAACAGCTCCAGTTACCATCCCCTCCTTAAACTCTTCAAATACCCCTTACAAATTGACCTAATTTTAATAATGAGAAAAAGCAACATTGATTATAAAGGTAAAAGCTTAGCTTTACAGTAAGAAAATAACTTGGAAATGAATACCCTATTAATAAATATGTGAAGAAAGCACTTATAAAGTGTTTACTAAATACTAAGAATTTGTGCTAGACATTGGGAATAAAATGTAAGCAAATAAAACATGTTCCTGTCCTTAATTAGCTCATATTCTAATGGCAGAAGACAACATATAAAGGGAAGATGGAAAGATTTAATTGGAAAGGAAAGGGAAGCTCTCTTAACACAGTGTCAAAGGTTTGGCATGTCAAGAATTCCCAATTAGGGACTTAATAAAGCAGATTAGGCAAACAGGTTTATTTAATACAGACAACTAGAAATAATTAAGGGGATGGGGGATACCACTGGGATAGCCTCTTTATATGGAGAGTGGTACTCGGAATTAGGTCATATGAAAAATTTAAAAAAGAGTTCAAATAGAAAAAAATTTAAAAAAGAAAAAGAAAGAAAAAAATTCAAATGAATTTAGCAGAGCCTTCTCTTTAGGGGAGTTAGACAGACCATGGTCTGTTACCAAATAAGCCCAAGTTGAGATAGATATACTTCAGTAAGAGTAGATATGGTATCATTATTTGATAATAAGAAGGCACAGATAAGGCTTGGAGCTTGATATGCCAATTGGGAAACTTTAGTGACTGGGGTGGATCCTGATAGTAAAGAGGCTGGGTCAAAGTTTTCCTATTCCTGTCCGTTGACCAATTTTTCAGATTCATAACCTCTGACTTTTGTTTAAATGAAAACCCTTGTAAAATGCTAAAATGTAAAAAAAAAAAAAAAAAAAAAAAAAAAAAAAAAACAAAACAACCCAGGTCCAAAAAGGTGACTTGCAATGAACCAGAATCTGATCACAGTTTAGAAAGATTATAATTGCATTTATTGCCTGAGAAGAAGCTTGCAAGCTGGAGCAGGTGAGACAGTGTTCCTATCTGCTCAGAAGGGAGTGGGAAAGAATGAGGCCTTTTTACATATTTGAGGTATTTAGGATTTATTGAGGTCTTTATGACTAAGTCAGCATTAAGGGAGAAGCACAAAAAATTGGAAAGTTATGCAGGAAGTAGGAGTCTAGGAAGAAGAAGACAGCTGTAAATACAATAAATCAGAAAGGAGGGTATTTGTAGCTCTTAGAATAAAGAACCAAGATGTTTGCTTTTCTCTTTGAGTTAGTCGAGCAGTTGCAGGCAACTGTGAAATCAGGTAAGATTTTCTTCACAAAGGATCACTGGTATGTCAAGCAATCCTGAATATCAGAAGTCCTCCTGATTGGCTAGTTGTTGCACTGCTCCATTGTCTGATTCTCCTGTGAAAAAGAGAAATTCTGGCATATTTATTCATTATATGAATATTATAGCCCACGTTCACACTTTTCACTCACTCCACATATCCAGTCATTTGTCAAATCTTGCCATTTCTATCTCCACAACATCTCACTAGTCAGACAGTCACCACTTTAATTTGGACCCTCGTCACCTAAACTTTAGCAGTGACTTTTGTTGCCCTGAATCCAACTTAATCTGTATTCTTGAGTTGCCATATTTTGCAGAAACGCTGGACCTGGGATATACAGGAAGTCCTGAATGTGTGAAGGGTGATAGACCCATCCTGAGCTGACATAATTTGTTTGTATCCCAAACTGGACTCCCTGTGTGTCCTTGGGAGCCAAGAAAGACCCCAATCAATCTGCCCCAGACTGAGAAACTGCTTGTGCAGCTGAGACCCTTGTAGATAAGCAGAACCTTATTATCTTCATGGTCTAGCAGTTCCCAAGGGGAAAAAAAATGCTGCTTTTGCTATCACCTTTCTGCTGCCCTTTGGGAAGAGTTTTGTCCTTTTGTTCACTTTAACTGCACCTTTCCCCTATCCATACCATGTCCCTTTAAAAGGAAAGTCCTGTTTTCTCCTCCTTTTGTTGTATTGTCATAAATACACAAACTTCTCTGTATGCATTACGAACTCTTTCCTCTGGGTTTAGTTCCACTTTCTCTTGTAATAAACCTAGTTTTCACCAAGTTGTGATTGTTGACACTTCCAAAGTGATTTCTCTGGAGCAACTAGATGACACAGATGGAGCACCAGCCCTGGAGTCAATAAAACCTGAATTCAAAGTCTGGCCTCAGACACTTAGAGTTACTAGCTATGTGACCTTGGATAAGGCACTTAACCTGATGCTTTCCCTCTATAACTCCCTTCCCCCCCCCACAAAAATACCCCAAAACCAAAGTGATTTCTCTGCCTCAGATCTCACTTCAATCTATTTCTCCACACAGATGCTAAAATCATTTTCCTTAAATGCAAATGTGACCATGCTACTCTCTTGATCAATTAATTCTAGTGATTCCCTATTACTTTCACAATATTTGGACAGTGCAGAGCCCAGGTAAAGACAAAAAATTTATATCCCTCTGTTTAGCTTTTAAAGCCCTTTATAACTACTCCCAAACTATAGGTTTTTTTCCACATTCCTCCTTTTCCTGCATTTTACAATCCAAACAAACTGGCCTTTTCTCTGTTCTTTATACACGTACTCTTCATGCCTTTGCACTCCTCAATGCATGTCTAACCTTGAGGAACTACTATTGGGAAATAGAGGTTTGGTTCTGCCCTATTATTTCTTCTGTACCCAAACACAATGAGTGGATAAAGATGGTTCTGGGCAGCCTGGCTTCTAATGAGAGGGGATTGGACTACCTGTTCTCACATTCTTCAGCTCTTTTATCCTGCTTTATGCCTTGAGGAAACATAGTTTAGGTTATGGTTTACTTCTAGGATTTTCCCCAAAATAGGGGAAGTTAATGTGTTCTCAATGTACAACATACATCAGTATATTGTAATTTATTACTATACACAAAAGAAATGTTAAACATAAAAGACCCATAGAACAAATTTAAAAGAATGAAGTAAATACTATAACTAATTTTATAATTTAGTGGAGGGCTGATATTTAAACCTCATAAAAATATAAATGATATTGGGGGTTTGCATAGGCATTTTATATTTTATGAGCTCTGCACTGTCCAAATTCCTGAGAAGTTTATAACTAGGCTTGTGCCAATTTTCTTTTTTTTTTAATTATAAAAATTCCTTTTTACTTTCTTTTTTCCCTCTATTTTATTTTTACAAATACATGTAACGATAGTTTTTAACATTCATTTTTATAACAGTTTGTGTTCCAGATTTTTTCTTTTCCCCTCCTTCATTCTCAAGACAGCAAGAAATCTGATATAGGTTATATATGTATAATCCCTTTGAACATATTTCTATATTTGTTATGTCACACAAGAAAAATCAGACCAAAAAAGGAAAAAAAAAACATGAGAAAGATAAAGCAACAAATAAATAAAAAGGAGAAAATATTATGCTTCAATACACATTCAGTCTCCATAGTTTCTCTCTGGATGCAGATGGCATTTTCCATTTGGACCAGTTTTCTCCAAGAAAACTTTCTAACTCCCAAGGTTGCCTCCCAGCTTGGACACATCTACTTGAAATGTGATGCTTTATCACCTGCTTAGGAAAGGAAATTTAAAGGCAGACCTTTATGGTCTGTGAGTGGAGAGTAAAAACATCCTTCCATCCTCATGGAGAGTCCAGAGGCAGAGTGCACTACCTGCCACACTAGAAAATGGCTGTTCTTTTACCTGACGTAGCCTCCTCTTCTCTTGCTGCTGTCATGGAATCAGGGTAGGACCATCCAAAGCTTGCTATGTCATATCCTACTGCCAGCACTTCACAGCCCCTGCATGGCAGGTCATAAAGTTTCCACATATTCCCCTGGCACCAGGAGTGAAAGGTTGGGCAGTTCTGATGATCACCTGCTACATTTGGATTGTCTTTTCTCCTCACCTCCACTTCAAAAATTTCCTCTTTTCCTTTAAGATTCAGCTCAATTCAGCTGACTTCTACCTTTTCTGATACTCTAAAATACTAGAGCCTTCATCTAATTGCCTTGTATTTAACTTTTGCATTTATTTGTATTTATTCTCTTTATATTCTGTATATGTATTTAGTGTCTCCTCATTAGAATGCAAACTCTTTGAGATTAGGGATTTTAAAAAATTTATATATCTTGCACAGTGCCTAGTACATAACAAGCACATAATAAAAGCTTTTCGATTAATTGGTTGATTAAAAGTTTCAAGATTTTTTTCACAATTCTTCAGCCCACTCAGTGGCTAAGTGCTCCTGTATGGAATTAATATTCCATTAATATATTGGAAATCTTCATTAATTTTACTCATCCTGCTTTAATATTTCTCTCTTTCTCTTTGTTTCTGTCTCTCTCCTTTTTCCTCCTTTTTTTTTCTCCTCCTCCTCCTCTTCTCTATATTTCTATTTCTACCTTCATACCCGCCTTCCCTCACTCTGAAATTTAGTAGCGATAAATACATACCTTAATCTTGGCTTCAATAATAAACTTCACAAGATCCAGATGGACAGAATATGTAGCTTAGGTAGCACTTAGAAAAATACCTGAAGATTTAGACAAGTTCAATATGAATCAATAGTAAAATATAGCAGCCAAAAAAACTCCTGTGATATTAGGCAGCAGCAAGGTAGCATTGAATGCAGAACAGTAGGATCTCTGTTGTTCTCTGCTCTAGTGAAGATTATTGTTGGAATTTTGTGTTCAGTTCTGGGAACCATATTTCAGGAAGTACATTGACAATCTTAAGACCATCCAGAGGAGGGTTTTTAGGAAGATGAAGGATGTTTGACATTATATGGACAGGCCAGCTGAGGGATTAGTTTGTTTGGAATTATGCCTAAAGGGCTATAAAACTGTGCATACCCTTTGACCCAGCAGTGTTTCTACTGGGCTTATATCCCAAAGAGATCTTAAAGGAAGGAAAGGGACCTGTATGTGCCAAAATGTTTGTGGCAGCCCTGTTTGTAGTGGGTAGAACTGGAAATTGAATGGATGCCCATTAATTGGAGAATGGCTGAAAAAATTGTGGTATATGAACGTTATGGAATATTATTGTTCTGTAAGAAACAATCAACAGGATGATTTCAGAGAGGCCTGGAGAGACTTACATGAACTGATGCTAAGTGAAGTGAGCAGAACCAGGAGATCATTGTGTTGAGGTGTGAGAAATGAGGGTTGAGATCCCATTATAGCAATGGGACCCCCTGGTGGTTGTCTCAGGTTCTAAGAATTAGCAATCCCAAATGGTGAGGTTTGTGGCAAAAATGGGTTTATTACACTGAGAAAAAAATAACTCAGCGGCAAAATCCTGTTAGGATTTTTAGCAGAGATGGGTTTACAGGCTTTTGGTTATATTGCATTTTTGTTCTAGCTTAGGTTCTGTATGGATTTTGTTTGATGGCCTCTGAAGTCCCACCTGTGAAATTTGGTGAATCTGAAGTATATATTTGTATTATAATTATAATTATATTATATATATATATAATTATATTATAATTATAATTATAATTGTAATAAATATGGGATAATTGTAACTGGGAGTTAAATCGCAACAGGAATTATCATAATATGTCTGTGATTTTTACTGTTTTGCAAAAGAACATTTCTTATTTATCACTGCAAATATTTTATATTTCTATTTTTTGTAACTTTGAGCTTTATAGTCTTAGCTTGGTTAATTTAAATGTAAAGTATTACCTAAGAGCCCATATGAAAGCAGAGGTACATTTGTGGGCAGTTCAAAGTATGCTCAGGGACACAAATGGATAGAGTTGTTTTAATGTGTCTTTGTAGATGCCTTAAATGTTTGAAGTAAGTCACTGTGTTTAAGGGTGTGAGTGCATGAAAAGGTTCATTTGGGTGTAAATATCTGAGCCTGCAAGTGTGGGAGAGTTTCCAGAGTAAAGATCCATGTGGTATCAGGAAGGGTCTGTGAAGAACTTGTTATGGGTTGGTGGGTGTACATGGTTAGGGCATGCAAGCTGTGAGAAGGATTAGGGTTAGCTTGTTTCCTGTTTCCTTTGAATTCAAGATCACAGAATCTCAGAATTTGAGAATTGGAAAGGATCTCAGAGGCTTTTTAGTCAGACTCATAAGGCAGGCTCACAACAGGGGTACAGTTCATCAGCTCAAGGATCAGAAAAGGCAATAAATAAACCCCTGCCAGAAATATTCATATTTCAAAGAAAACATAGGAGGGTACAGTCAGTCGCTCTATGTTCCACCCCACCCTCTTCCCCATTATACCCCCTTTCCTCCTTTTTTTTCCCTCTCCTTTGAGGAGAAATGGAAATAAATGTCTGCAGAGAAGCCAAGAGCAAAATAAACGGGGGGGGGGGGGGGGGGATATGATGGCCTCTTCTCAGGAAAAGGGAAAGAGGAAAAAAAATAAAAGTAGTAAGTCTGTGGATTTTGTTAAGGGAAGTAGGAGATTGGATGCAAACCAGGAAAACCAGCAAACCAGCTAAAACTGAAGTGGGGAAATTGACTTTCTGCTATCAACTCTTCAAATATACTATCCTTAAGAGGTCTCTCCCATTATTCAACAATTCTGTGCTGGGCTGAGAAAGATACAAAGCTTAGATAAGAAAGTCCCTATCTTTATGGAGCTCAATCTTGACCCATACATAGATATCTACAATAAACAATATTACAGGATAAATGTGACAGATAGGATCATATGTACTATTTTTTAAGGATCAAAGACTTAGATTTGGAAGAGACCTTAAAGATTTGTTGTCTATTCTTCACATCTCACAGAAGAAGAAACAGAGCAGTGATTAAATCAATAATTGTCACAAAATTGTCCATTTTCACATCTAAGAGATGAGAAGGGCATTTGAATCTAAGACCTTGGACTCCAGATTCAGTGTTCTTTTTCCATGTTGCACTGCTTTGAGGTGAAAAATAATGTGAAGTCCAAGATTATTATTGATGAAGATATAGGGGAAGTTTTTTGAAGTTATTTTTTTAAAAGATTATTAGAAACCAAACAAGTGGAAGTGGGGAGGATCCCAGGTATAGGGAACAGCTTGAGAAAAAGATCCTGGGTTCCTGGTTAGAGAATGTCCTAGAAGAAATTTCAGAGACCTCAGAGGCATTTTACTTCAATTCCCTCATTTTACAGAAATTTTTAAAGAAAAAAAAATGTCAGGGAAGTAAAGTAAATTACTCAGATTACCCAAGTGGGATATGAATGCAGATTCCCTACCTCCAAAAGCATTACAGGATCTGAGGCAGAAAATTGCAGACCATGTATAAGGGAGAGACAGAATATAGATAATTTTGGTAGTAGCAAAGGTTTCCAAGATAAGGGCCAGACTTCTGGAGGTCCATTGTATGACCTCAGGGGTTTGTGATCAAAGTGCTTAATCAGAAGAGGGATCACATAATACCCTTCCTGAAAGTCTATTGAGGGACTTTCTCCATCAATTCTAACAACTAGATTTAGGTAATCAGAACAACAGCTGCTCTCTCTTCTCCTGCTCCTTCCCCTAGTTTACCATTGCTTTGTCCCTCTCCCTGCTCCCCTTACCTCCTGGATTTGGCAGATGCCTCTTGGATTGGTGCCAGAAAATATGAGCTCCATTGCCCTTTTTTGGTTTTGGTGGAAAAGGAGGTGCTTTACATTTGCGTTGCAGATATCGTATCATCTTTCCTCACAAATCCACCCCTCTTCTGAGCTTCTTTTTAATCATCCCCGTTTATAACATTGGTGTCATCCTAGACCTCATGTATACAAGTGTCTGTCAAATCTTGATAGCTCTTAGATCTATATTGTTTTTGTTGTTCAAATCACCACCACCATAGTTCAGGGTCTCATCTTCTCTTGCCTGGACTATTGTAATAATGGACTCCTAGTATACCTTCCTCAATCTCTTCTCCACTCTAATCCATCCTTCATATAATTGCCAAAGTTTTCTTCCCAAGATTTGGGTCTGACATGGGTCAACCCCTTACTTGATAAATTCCAGTGGCTTTCTATCGACTCCAAGATTAAATTTAAACTTCTCAGTTCAACATTTTAAAGCCTTTTACAGCCTGGATTATCTTTCCACCCTTATTTTATGCTAATCAGTCCAATCAAACTGGCCTTTCCCTCAGATGTCTAAAAGACACAACTAAATATACTCATAACAGTTGGTTGTAGTAGAGACTTAGGAACAAAGTAGATGCCATCAATTAGAAGAATGACTAAACACTGTGTTATATGAATATTATGGAATATTATTGTGACAGATTCAGAGAAACATGAGAAAATGCATTTGAACTCATGCAGAGTGAAATGAGAACATAATGAATAATCAACATGAAGACTGCAATAAATAAAAAAAACTTTGAAAGTTCTGATGGAGGTGATGATGAATTATGACATCACATTAACTATCTATGTTATCTCTGACAAGCATTTAACTTCCTTAGGCCCCAGTTTCTTCATCTGTAAAATTAAATTGATTGGTTGTCTAATGAGATTCCCTTCCAGCAATGATCCTATGATGATGTTTAAAAATAAAGTTTAGGTTTGGCTAGAGTCTTCCCAAAAAAGTGATCAATAGGATATCTCAGAACAGTATTCAGTGTGCAATGTAGATCAGACTGATTGATTTTCTGCAACACGCAAAATGTTTCAAACACAAAAAAATTCATGAATAGAAGCAACTGGGAGGTTCATAGTGTTCTAATTATACCTCAGGTATTAACGACTGCAAAGAAGAAATCCCTTCCTATCCTCAATGAACCTTCAAGGAATATCACAAATCCAGTTATAGTTAAAAGAGAGGAAGAAAATGAGTGTAGAAGTTGTTTTCCCTGTAAGGTCTATTGAATTGGTAGATCAAGTTGTTCAATGATTTTTGAAATATCCCCTTATTGTGGGCAAGAAGAGAAGACAGAAATTAGGATCAGGGCACAGAGACTAGCCGCACACCTTAGGTTGCATATGCTCTTTTCCAGGAATCCAAAGTACGTGTCTCAATGGAGATGGTCAGGGCACAGGCAACAATCCATGGGAACTATCCTAGCCAGAGCACATTTCTCACTAAAAGGGGCTGGGGGCAAGACATCGCATGTTCTAGGGTATGGCCACTGTTATATACATGATAGAGTTCATAGTTTCATATAAAATCTTCCTTTCTATTCTTTGTTCTTTGAAAAGAGGACATTTATTAAATTCATAATAACTAAAATAAATTAATGACATTTTCTAAGTTTATCTTTCTGTGCTTAGGAAGGATAGATTGTCCCTTGCTGGCATATAATATGCAAGGGATTTTGGTGCAATGGAAAGAGAATTGGTCTAGAAAAAAGAAGAGAGTTTTTCCTTCTTATCCTGTTCCAGGAAATGAGGTTGATGAAGATCCTTTGGATCCCAAGAAGAGAGAAAAGTGAACATATCATCATTAATCCCTAAAAAGCTGCATTAAAGCGTTTCAGCTATTTATTAGGAGATAAAAGTTCTTTTTGGCAATGTTAAGTCTGGAAATTTGGTATCCAGGCAATTTTGCTGTGATATTACTGAGGCTGGTTGATACCTTTAACTTCATCCCTGGTGCTGGATAGATTTTTATTGCCAAACTCAGTTTCTCACTGGACCTTACAAGTGAGGCTAATGTACATATAGATGAGATATTCTATAAAAAACTCAATAAAATGTTAAAAATTATGCATGTGCTTTGATACTTAGTAACTTTCATGCAAAGGTAGGAATAGGTAAGGTAGGTAAAAATCTATTAAAAATATAGAATAGGAAATAATGAGAGGGACTGAAGACTCAAATCTATATATCATGAATATTTCCACAATGTAAAGAAGTAGAAGACACTGTATATGAACACTAAATAAAATGACCAAACAACAACAACAATGAAATTACTTGTATTTTAGCAGTCAGGAAATGACTTATATCTTATGTGGGAGTCATTTCTGAATCATGTTTTTGAGTAAAATCTGATGATTAGTCACAGAAAAGATTGAAATTAGTGCAAAGGTAACAGAAAGAACAAAAAAGTAAAATAAAGATATGGGGTATCATTTAAATAGCTTCAATTTAGCCTATTTAAATAAATTATTGATGCTAAAAAATAAGATATGATTAGGGAAAAAAGGACATAAACACTAGTTAATGGAAATCCCATATAGTTTAACTGATATAATTTGATTGTCACAATGAGTAGACAAAAAATACCCATCACCCTAGCATCATTTGTGAATATACCATCATCTTTGATGGTATCCTCATACAATGATAGTTGGGGATTCAAGTACCAGTAGATTTCAAGAAGGAGAAGAGTTGGGGCAGGTAGATGGTGCAGGGGATAGAGCACCAGCCTTGAAGTCAGGAGCATTTAAGTTCAAAATCCAACCTCAGATACTTAACCCTTTGTAGCTGTGTGACCTTGGGCAAGTCACTTAACTCCAATTGTCTTGCCAAAAAAGAGAGAGGGAAAAATAGTCAAAAGATTGAAGTCATATCTTAGCTTATCAGGAGATCTGAAACTTGTGAATGACACAAAAAACATGGGTTTGAGTTGAATGTGAAATGCATGATATTCGCAAAGCCATTAAAGCTTAAAATTTCAGTAGGATTCTATGGCTTCCCTATATATATCCATCTGTCCCACAAAAAATACTTCCTATCAGAAGAAATATAATGATAAATGGTTTATTTGGGATGTTTTTCTGTATTTGTCCATATGTGCCTATAAGTTCTTTTTTGTCATATACTTTTTTGTGTTAGAGAAAATTGAGGGCTGTTCTATTTCAGATACCATATTGTATATTAAATAGTTTAAAACAAAAAACCCTACCCTGTTTTATTTGCTTTTTGGGGAGATTTGAGGAATGAATTGTACCTGAATTTTGTTTCAGATTTTCCCCAGAATTTTAAAGGGAAAAGCTACATTTTCCCTTTTTAAAAGAAGGGGTATCTTGGAATACATTGAAGTCTGTGATCCCAGAGCTCCTTACCTTTTTAGGTGGGGTCTCCTGGGCTATGAGATATATTAGAGATTGTAAATCTTCAGGTCCCTGAGTTACCTCCAGGATAATAAATGAAAGGCCACATAAAGCAGATGAACCCTTTGAGAGAAGCACACAAAATATTTTCAGTTTGCTGTGCTTAGAACAGAGATTAGTTGGGAGTAGAAGAAGGGTGATAGTGCTAAAATCTATAAAAGCATACTCAGAAACAAAGCAATCCACCCCATTAAAGGGGACAGGGCTAAGCACAATGCCTGGAAAATAGTAGGCATTTAATAAATGTTTTTTTTTCCTCTCCTAAGTGATGTGAAGTTTCAGTGTCAGAGTCAGAATTTCCAGCCCTGGAGCTTTCCAGCTAAAAGCCTCTGTGATTCTACAGTTCCCTCTCCACCCAAACAGCACAATAAGTTTTCTTGTGCCTTATGACAGACACTGAAGATGAGAGCTCCAATCATAGCAGAACTGAGTTTGCTCCAGGAATCTGGATTGGAGTCAAATCTTTGAGTTCCTCACACACTGAGCTTTTTTCTAACTCTAGCTGTGCTTCTCCCCAAGCCCTGTCCATGTCTGATGGAAACAAGGTAGTGGAGCCAAGTTCCCTGCCTTGTACCCTCAGCATCCTGTGCCTGGTAGTCTGTGTGCAGGAGGGAAATAGGCTGGGCTCCAGTTCAAAGTGAATGTTCCACCCTCTTCCTCTGAGACCCGCACTTCTGTGTTGTGCTGCCAGGTGATGTGAGACCAGTGAAAATTCAGTCTGTGCTTTGTTTTAAAAGCCAGCTCCACCTCTGCTCTCTTCACCTCTAGCACTTTTGCTTTTAACAGGAAAAAAAGCTGCTTCTAAGACCATGAGCTCCCATCTCTGTAGAAGATGGCAAAGTACACAGACCTCCTGCCTGACTTTAAAAAAGAGCCTAAAGGCAGGTAACTCATTCCTTCCTCTCACAAGGGCTTTCTAGTCCTGCCCTTGATCCAGTAGTCAAAGAGCATACCTAGCTTCGGGAAGAAGATCAACTCTGGAGCTGGGTTTGCCAGCTCCTCCCGGTGTGGAAGCTGAACTCACTATCTTGACTAATATGAGGTGTCTGGGCGTGCTTGTGCCTGTGAAGCAGGGTCTGATAGAAAGCTTCCAAGAGCTTTTCCCCATTGATGATAATAATTTATGCAGTTCTTCAGCGTTTACCAGCCCTTTAATATATTATCTTGTCCTCAAAACAACCTAGTAAAGTAGTTAGCATAGATAGTCTCTCCATCTTACCCTAGAAGAAATTGCAGTTGAGAGATTAAGTATTTTGGCTAATAATAGGTAAAGCCATGATTCAGGCTTAAATTTTCTGACTTGAGGCAAACAACATGACATAGTGGAAAGAATATTGGATTTTGGAGTTTGAAGATTTGGATTTGCATCCCAGATTTACTATCTGTTGTTTACAGGTAGTATACTGTAAAGGAAAGAATCTGGATCTGAAACCAGGAGACTTGGATTCAAGTTTTTGCCCTAATACTAAGCCTGGTACATAGTAAAGCACCTAATAAGTGCTCTATGTATCTATCCATTTATCCATCTATGTATCTACTATTTCTCTCTCTCTCTCTCCATTCATCCTTCCATCTATTTACCAATCTATCCATCTATCCATCCATCCATCTATCTGTTTACCTGCCTGCCTGATTTTCCGTCCTTCTGTCCATCCATCCATCCATCCATCTGTCATGTTGTGCAACAACATGACATAGTGGAAAGAGTATTGGATTTTGGAGTGAGAAGACTTAAATCTGCATCCCAGATTTGCTATCTGTTGGATACAGGGAAGTATACTGGAAAGAATTTGGATCTGAAATTAGAAGACTTGGATTCAAGTTTTTGCTCTAATACTGAGCCTGGTACATAGTAAAGCATTTATTAATGCTTTATTTACATTTATCCATCCATCTATCTATGTATCTACTATTTCTATATATCTCTCTTATCTGTCCGTCTTTCTATCCATCTATCCATCTGTCTATATGTCTGTCCATTCCTTTATCTGTATCTATCTATCCATCCACCAACCTACCTACCTATCTCTCTATGTATGTCTATCTTCCTGCCTGTCTTTCCATCTATCTGTCGTCCATCCATCTGTCTGTCTATCTGTCTATCCATCTACCTATCTAATCCATCCATTTATCTGTCTATCCATCCATCCATCCACTTATCTATCTAGTTATCTATCCAATATATAGCCACTTTAAGGACTGTATTTTATATGCATTATACTTTTACAACATACATTATAATTATACATTAAAATAATGTACAATGTGTCTTGCCTTCTGGGGCAAGAAATTTCACTTCTCTGGTATCAGTTTCTTGAAATGTAAAATGAAGAGTTAGATGAGATGATTTCTATGGTCTTTTTTCACTTTCTATGATGTCATGTTGCCTCCTTCTCGTAAATAAAAACAATAAAGGAGGAAACAATTTTGTAAGAAAAGTCAATTTCAGACTAGGGGATGGACTAGTGGAAAATGATGGGAGAACCAGAAAACCAGAAGATTATAAGATCTGATTACTCTCATGTAAGTTTGATCTTTAAAGTGATAGGTCACCTTCTAAGTTAAATGTTCATAGGACAATATTATGATGTCTTTCCTTAGCAACATTTTAGAGTCAAAAGGAGGGAAAATTGGGGAGCCCAGGGAGAGGACTATACCCTTTTGGTGGCATTTGCTTCATCATTAGCACTTTGAATAATATCAGATTTCACCATATCTAATCCTTCTTTGGGGGAACAGAGTGAGGTGTATCCTGTCACCTTCTGTCACCAAGGCAGCATGGTCTGAGAGAAAAGGGCATTGATTAGGAAACACTTAATCTGGTTTTAAAACCTGGCTCAGATGCATATTAGCTGTGTGATTATGGTCAATTACTTCATGTTTCAAGTCTCAGTTTTCTCATCTATAAAAAAGAGAGAATAATGTTCACTCTACATTCTTCACAGAATTGTTGTTTGGAAAATGCTTTATAAACGTAAAACTATTATGTAAATATAGGTAGGCTCTTAGTATAAGAAATGCCACAACCTTTCTTATCTTCTAGGAACATCAAATCAGAGTTCTTTTTCCTTAAGGGAGTTGGAAAAGGGAGTAGAGAATGACTCCATATCTTTAAGGGATGAGGAGAAGTTTGGCAAGTCTGTAGGCAAGATATGCGTAAGCTTCCTATCTTCCTAAAGAAGGCAGAACAGCTGATAATTGTGACTCTCTTGATGAATAGGAGACAAGTGGAGCAAAGGATTGAGGGATTTAGGAGATATGAGAGCAGTAGGAAATCTTAAAGTCTTGGGAGGAGAGGGTATAATGTAGCCAAGGAGTTAAGGGTGATAAAAGCAGGGTGGGTGAAAACATATCAATTCAAACATGGGCAACTGGTTAGTAATTAAATTGACTTGTTGACTGACATTGAAATTTATAAATTGGAAGTCTAATCAGTAACCCAAGGTTCTTACACAATTGCCCATCAGAGCATCCCCAAGGGGGAGATTCTCAAAGAAGAAGCTGTTTTTAATTTAATTTTTTAATTTTTTATGTTTACTGTTATGTTTTGTTATGTTTATGTTATATTTTATGTTTTTAATTTTATTTTTTACTCAGTTACATGTAAAAACAAATTTTACACATTTATTTTAAAATAATTTTTGATTTCCAAATTCCCTTCTTTCTTCCCTTCCCTAATCCTTGAAAAGACAAGCACATTGATGTAGATTACACATGTGCAGTCATGCAAAACAGATCCCCCTCCCAAAAAACCCAAACAAATCCACACCAAGAAAAATGTAGAAAAAAGGCTGAAGTCTTAATGGTCTAAAGGAACAAACAGCTTTGAAGGGGAAAAGAAATCACAAAAGAGTAAGGTGGAGCCTAGGAAGTATATTTGAGAGAGGGAAGGGCTGCCTAAAGTTTAACAGAATCTTTGTTGTGGGTGTGGGGCTGATAGAGGATGGACTGTTGACCCCAGAATACTACCCAAAAGTCTCACTGAAATCACTGTGGAAATACTCCCAAAGAACTAAGTTATGAATACTTAGAGAGTAAAAGAAGGACCAAAGAATGTTAATATTTCATTATCCACTAAAGCCATGTAGTTCCTTCAAGTCAGTTTCTTCCTAGGCTCTTCCCTCTCAGCAAATAATTGTGTTTTGGAAGCTTTTTGAAAATATATGTCAGCATAAACTGGCAACCATGGTTATCAAAACCCATTCCCTAAGTACCATTTCAGAATGTCTAGATTCCTCAAAAAGGTTTCTAGAGTGATGAGGTAGAGTCTGAAAACAATCTGTCTTCAGATTATAGGTTGTGTTGTATCTGAATTCTCTGTCATCACAATCTTGCTTTTCTGGTGAATTAAACCCCTGCCAACTTAAGAAAAAAAAAAAAAAGCTACTAGCCACAGCTATAATACACAAGATTCTGGGGGTAGGAAAGGGAAAGAGAAGTTATAGATAAACCATATTTTCCCACTCAGTGGCAGTTATGCCCTTATCACATCACCAGTATTATTTGGGCTTCTCTCTACAGGAAAAAGACAATTCTGCTGCCAAAGAAAGATTGCACCCAATATTATCTTGAATAGCAAATGCTCTTTTGTTCCCTCACTTTACTAAATTTCCATTTTTCAGTTGGTTTTACTTGAATGATTCATGTTTAGGAAAAAAAATTAAAGTTTGTTTCAACTTCAGCAAATAAAGTTTGTTTCAACTCCAGCAAATAAAAAAAAGCACTAGAAAAAAAAATAGTAAATACTCTTCCTTCTCTTTAAGGGATTTAAAGGGATTGTAAAAAATTTATTTAATTTTATTTATTTAATTTATTAATTAAATTATTTAATTTAAAATTTTTTAAAGGGATAGGAGCAAAAATAGGACATGTGATTTCACTGGTATAGGGAACTCCTGTATGAGGAACATTCCTTCTACCAATGTGGGTTGGCGCCTTTTTTGCAACTTAAGAGAGTTGCCTCGAGCCCTCTCAAAAGTGACTTGCCCTAAGTCACAATGGCAATATATTTCAGAAGTAGGACTTGAATCTAGCTTTTCTTGTTTTCAGAGTCAGCTCTATTCCCTGCTCAGTGCTGCTCCTCTCCTTTACTACATTCTATGAACCATGTTTAACCACCAGGGGTTGCTAGTGGTATTGCTAGTCACTTATTTGATCCTAGGAAGCCCCACACTCACCCCCAGGTAGATTCTGGGGAGTGCTGAAGAAGGGTGACTGGCAAATTAGCTCTGCCTTTCCCTGGAGGACCACAACTCTTATTAATATAAGGAGATGTGGTTGCTATGGATTCATCCAATCAAATCATCTTCCTGAGATCAAATCTGGCCTCAAACACTAACTGTATGACCCTGGGAAAGTAATTTAACCCTGTTTGCCTCAATTCCCATCCATAAATGAGTTTTAGAAGGAAATGGCAAAACACTGCAGAATCTTTGCCAAAAAACTCTCAAATGGAGTCATGAAAAATACTGACTGAGAGAACTGAATGAGGACACTTAGCTGCTAGAAACTGCCTCCTCCCAAATTGCAAAATGTAATTAATCCTCGCTTATGTGACCATGACATAAGGGAGTAAGACACTAATGGGAAAAGGCATTCATGCTTGGATAGTGTGTGGTCTTTTGCTTTGGAACAGTCCTGGAAAGGCTTGGAGGGGGTTGGGGGGATGGTATGGGGACAACTGATTTCTAAAGACCCTGGGAGTTCTATTTCTTTCCAGCATGGGAAGAATGGGGAATAATGGAAAATAAGCACTAGAGTGGGGCTTTCTGCTCTAGCAGGAGTTTTAAGGATCTCTTGAGAGAAAAGAAAGAGAACAAGTGCAAAGCAAATAGGTGATGGGGCTTTTCCAACACAAAGCATAGCAACAGCCCTGGAAACATCACCTGCTTCTCCTATGGGGAGACTGGGGAGGTAAAAGCTAAAGTAGAAAGGTAAAAGACTTCTTTTTGTTCCTCTTCTCCTCCTCCCCTTCCTTCTCCCCTCTTTTCCCTTTTCTTCTCTTCCTCTTTTTCTCCTTCTCCTCCCAACCTCTCCCTACAGATTTCCTTAGGGGACTGTCATACTGAGAGAAAATGTATCTCAGGAACAGGACAGCTGTCCTTATTCCTTTCCTTGGTACAAGTGGCACCCATTTCTGGGAATATTATTTTAATTTATATTTATTTATTTGCATCTGAGGTTGTAATATTCAATCGCATAACCATCCCTGGTTGATCCTTTGCATTTCCTTTTGCCACAGCTTGAGAAGATAGTGAGGAACCACATTAAGGAGATTTCATATTTCTGGAATCTTCCCCCCACTCCAACCCATTGTTAAGAAGATTTTTCTTTCTAACCAAGGGCATCATCCTAAGCTATTCAAATGTTTCCCATCTACACTTCCAAGTATAGTTCCAGAATGACTGAACCTCTGCATTTACATCCACTCATAAAGCCACAAATCTAACCTATTGGAACCTTTAGGGAAGGAGTCTTCCCCTGGAGTGCATGGCTATCATGGATTTCAGGGAGTTCGTGAACTGGGATGGGAAAAAAATCTTTATTTTCAGTAACTGTTAACATAAATTAAAGAAAATTAAACTTCCTTTAGTATCGTCATCATCATCATCATTCTGAGAAGACTGCGGAATGGATCCAAGACATTAAAAATGTTCTTAATCCTGATCTACTGGTTCCAACTTAAAAAAAAAAAAAAAGAATCAGCAAGATGAAAAAACAATGTATGATAAAATATCTAGCAGGCAGATGCATTCCCACAGTTTCTTCTAGACCCAGGGTGTCCCATAAAGGACATACTCTGAACCAGGTATTCCAGTAAGGGTAAGAGTTCAACTGATTTGTCTCCCAAAAGCTGTTCCTATTAGAAGCAGGCAAAAGAGTGTAGTAAATACAATCCAGCTTCCTTCTGATATTTAACTTGTAGAAGGCTAGTCATTAGGTAAAAACCCTGCACTTTATATATTTCTAGAGAGAACTATAAGGGATCTTAAAGGTCAGCCATTCTGACTTTTTCATTTGAAAGCTAAGGTCATGAAAACCCAAAGAGATGAGTTTGCCCAAAGTCATGCAGGTAGTGGAAGAGATGGGGTTCAAACCAATGCAGAATTGGCAAGAGTACGGGCTCTGGGAGGAACTGGGTTTAATCCTGCCTCTGCAGGGAAAATCATTTAATCTCCCTAGATTTTGGTTTCTTTATCTGCATAATGGGGGCATATAAAATGACATGCAAGATGCCATTCAGTTCCAGATTATGACCTTCCTATAGTATCCCCCACAAGTGGTCACCCTGTCCTGATTTAAAGGTCTCCAGCGAAGGGGAATGTGTCACTCTCCAAGAGCCTATTCCACTTTAGGGCAGCTCTGATTACTAGGAAGTTTTTTCCCCCTGACATCAGGTTTAAATTTACCATTTGCAACTTCCACCAATTGTTCCTTATGGTCTCTGGGGCCAAACAGGACAATATTAATCTTTTTTTACACAAGATAAACCCTTCAAACACTTCAAGACAATTATCATTGCTCTCCTAAAGTTTTCTCTCCTTTGTACTAAATAATCCTAATTCTTTCAACAGATTTTATGATGTGGATTCAAGACTTTTCTTGAACCATTCTTGTTGACCTCCTCCAGTCATTCTTCAGTTTATCAATGTCCTTCTCTAACTGTGACGCCTAGAACGGAGTATAATTCTCCAGGTGGAGTTTGATATGGACAGAGTAGAGAAGAAATATCCTGGAAGCTATGTTTCTTTTAATAATGTTCAAGATTGAACTGGCTTTTGTTATTATCATATTGCCCTGTTTATTCATTTTGAGATTGCATTTAACTAAAACACATACGTCTTTTACAAATTGTAACTAGCCTTTTTGTGTTGTATGGCCAGATAGTGTGGGACTGGGCAAGACCCAGTCCTGGCTGAGGGAGAGGGAGAGGATACAAAATAAAATATGATAGGTTTGTGAGCCCTAAGAAGAGGGGTCATACCAGGGAAGTCAAAGCAAGCTTTAAATGTGCATGAAACCAGCAGTGTAATGTCAAAAGAAACTGAGCAAGACAGAGATTAGAGACCAATTCAATAGTTTATTAAATGGAGAGAAATACTGGGACCACTGGATCCCAGGGCTAGATGAGACTATCATCTCAAAGAGTCTAGCCCCAAGTGTTGGGACAGCAAGCTTTTTATGACATAATGCAGAGACCTAGGTGGGGATAGCGTCATAGATGGAAGTTACTGATATTCTAATGACAATAAGGAATGTCTATAACACCTTTATCTCAACCATTAAGAGGGGACGGTCATAACCTTAAGGCAGAATACGAAATAGGACAAATGGAGGAACTGGTCACCCCCCCTTAAAAGTGACCTTTGGCATTACATTCCCTCTTTTTTCTCTTGGAACTATCCAAATCTTTGAATTACCTTCCTCTAGAAAGCCTTAGCACTATAATTTGAACAACCCTATGTGAAGTAAATCAAAATAAAGCTAGACCAATGCAAGGACAAGTCTCTCCCTGATAACCCCAGGATTAATCAGCAATACACAAAGTTCCTTATTCCTTATTTCAATTATTTCTGACAATGTCAGATCCTCTGCAGTTAGGGAGCATATGGACAGCTGTGGTCATTTGTGCATGACTCGGCCTCTGCTTACGGAGAGCAGCAGGCTCAAGGCAGTTGTGTTGCCCATTCAGAGGGGCAGCCGGCTCTAGGAGAGAAGGGCGAGGCTTGGAGTAGCCCCACCTATTCTACCCAGAGGAACAAACAGGGCTGCCACTAGAATGCAGATTTCTGAGCAGATTATGCAGTTAGACCAAGGCAGGCAACCCCAAACTTTTTAGAGGCCTCAATATCAACAAGGTCCTTTTAAGTACGCTGAAATACTAATTAAGGACCTGGGGTAACAAGAGTGGAGAAACATATCAGAGAGACTGCCAGTTCCAAGACAGGTATCCAATTTCTGGTTGTATCTAAAAAATAATCCCCAAAACTGAGTCTGCCAGGGCAATTCCAATAGAATAAGGGATTTCCAAGTTAAAACACAACCACCAAATCGTAGTCTAGTAAATTTAAGCAAGGAGTAAAGGACTTCCAATTAAATCTAAACTAACAAGATACCAGTTTTCCCAACTTCCAATTAAATCTGAACTAGCAAGATACCAGTTTTCCCAATTTCCTATTTCTTCTCCTCCCCCTTTTTTTTTGGAAAGGAATTATCAAATGACCATCCCACATACAAATCATACCCATATGCATATACATAACAGACTAAAAGTCCCTCAAACATAACAGCAATAGTTACACAAGTTTAACAATTTCCATTCCAAATCTTAAACACAGCACAGTAATACAGTGAAAATTTTAACAAGTCAACCACTTTCCCACTCCCCCCCATCAGTCCAAATTACATCAGGAAAAGTGAGTGCAGGCAATGGCTGTCATTTGCTTCTTCAAGCTGAACCAGGACGATGCTAGGGACAATGCTCAGTCCACGAGGGGGATGGGTCTGTAGTGTGGCGAGCTGACAAACAAAGGTTTGATCTAGGTCCCAGAAGCAAGTCAATATATCTGCAATTTGACCAAATCTAGAAATAAAAACAAATCTAACAAAGAAAAGTTAGAACAGTCTGAGATAGAAAGTCCACAAGGACTGGTACAAGATATGGCTTCTCATTAGTTAAAAACCTTAAAAAAACTTGAATATCCAGACACAATATCTGGTAACCAATAGATGACCAGACTAAATATTTATTTGCTCAAGTATTTAGGATATAGTGATTACACATAACCAGATTGGAAGCAGCAAGGTATGACAATTGAATTAACAATTTCTTATTGACCATTATAGAAATCAGTTACAGGAGGGAAAAAATGCAGTGCATATTAACTACAAACCCAAGATATTTTGCCTCTAGTAACAAATCCTAAACAGATATTTACCATAACCTTATCAGTTTGCTGCTTTTAAAATGTCTGGAACAGTTTAGAGGAAGGGGGGAGAATAGAATTCCATGTGATTACCCTTCCCCCAACTCCACAAGGGTGGGGAGCGAAATCACTCCAGGCTAACTAAATGGCTCCTATAGCTCAAGTAGCAGCAGTGGGGAGGGGGCTGAGTTTAAATCTTTACAAAAGATCCCTACCCCACCCAACATTTAAAGTAGCAGAAATCAGTCGGTGGGTGGGGGAATCCCATAAAACTAAATGTCCAGCAGATCTGGATTTAAAGTATATAATCCATTTCTATCTCATTTCAAATAATAAAACAACATAGTTTCTCTCCTTCTGGCCCCATGTGGCCATTATTCCCAATGGACTTCTCCTAAGCCTAGCCTGACCAGGGATGAAGCTTTCAGAAAAGTCCTTGTTACAAACTTAAGGTAAAATTAAGAGACACATGACCTCTTTCAGGCAAGTTAACAGAACTTCTTTAACAAGCTATTGTTCCTTTAAGATCTTATACTTAAGGAAAACCAATTCATTTCCCAAATTTAGAATCATCTTTAAATACCTAATCAAATGTTTTCACCAGCTGAAGTATTGAAATAACCAATTCCCAAATTTGATCATTATTCTTAAATTTAACAGAGCTCTTAAGTTACCGAAGCAGACAAACAAATTACAATTTCACAAAAATCACATAGAACATAGAGCACAACTAGACTGTCTAATAATATACAAGACATACAGAACCCTGATCATACTTAGACTGCACAATTACAACATTCAGTAGGACACTAACATTAAAGCCAAACCAAATGGCGTTTTTAAAACCCCCAGTCTTTGTAGATAGCCCCCTGAGCATGCAAAAGCCGGAGGGGCCGGATTACTCTAACTAACCCAGGATGACCCAAACAGGGAAACTGAGTCCCATTTTCAAATGTATATACTTCCCACTCGATGGAAGAAGTGGGAGGACCTCTCTTAGAAATGCAAAGGACGGGCCTTTGTCTCTGGAAAAGAGTTGGACAGAAAGTTTCCTCAAGCAAAGCATCTGCTCCAGGAAAAGAGTTTTGAGGCGGTGGAGTGTCTAGATTGCAGACAAGTAAAACCTTAGTTTTTCCAACCTTTGCAGCCTTTTTTTAGAGATAGAGCCGCAGCAATTCCTAAAGAATTGTGCCAGAGCTCCCAAGAGCTCCAAACAACGACTGCAGTCTTGATGACTGCAGTGTCCACCACAAGATAAGGAAAGAAAAAGTCTTTTACCTTGTCCAAAATTCCATCACACTCCAGTAGCGACCCCCTGCTTCCAGTAGGCCACTCATCAACCAAGCAAATGGCACCCCCAAAAAGGGCACCCCAAGTGACCCCGTGTCCGGTTATTCACTAATCAACCAAACCAACCGATACCCCAAGAAAAGGGCACCCCAAAAGTAAACCAAACTAAACAAACAAAACCACATGGTACCCCAAAAGGTACCCAGACAAACTTACTCTCCTGTGGCCCAAATGGGGTTATCTACCATCAGGCTATTGTGGCTGGGAAACTGCTCTCTTTCCCGGAGGCTCTGGAAAGAAAACCAGGACAACCCAACCTCTCCAGGCCAAGAGTTCAGATTCGCAGCCACCGTGCCCAAAGCAGAGAACCGAAAGTCTCTTATCTCTAATCCTGCTCATTTTCTAATTATCTGGGTGGTACCTCCAAATGTAATGCCAAAAGAAACTGAGCAAGACAGAGATTAGAGACCAATTCAATAGTTTATTAAATGGAGAGAAATACTGGGACCACTGGATCCCAGGGCTAGATGAGACTATCATCTCAAAGAATCCAGCCCCGAGTATTGGGACAGCAAGCCTTTTATGACATAATGCAGAGACCTAGGTGGGGATAGCCTCATAGATGGAGGTTACTGATATTCTAATGACAATAAGGAATGTCTATTAACACCTTTATCTCAACCATTAAGAGGGGATGGTCAATTTATGCACACCTGCATTTTTGATTTCCTTCACAAGCTAATTGTACAATATTTCAGAGTCTGATTCTTTTTGTACAGCAAAATAACATTTTGGTCATGTATACTTATTGTGTATATAAGTTATATTTTAATATATTTAACATCTACTGGTCATCCTGCCATCTAGGGGAGGGGGTGGGGGGGTAAGAGGTGAAAAATTGGAACAAGAGGTTTGGCAATTGTTAATGCTGTAAAGTTACCCATGTATATATCCTGTAAATAAAAGGCTATTAAATAAAAAAAATAATAATAATACTTAGAAAAAAAAAAAAGAGGGGATGGTCATAACCTTAAGGCAGAATTAAGAAATAGGACAAATGGAGGAACTGGTCACCCCATTAAAAGTGACCTTTGGCATTACAGCAGGACCTCTGAAGCAAGGACATTCTTGGGAGGGGGTAACGGTATAAATCAGTATACACTTTGTGGTACAATCCTGTACTTAGATCCTATTCCTAGCTTATAAGAATAGAAGCAATAGCCAGAGGCTAAGGATATTGGGTCATCTATATGGCTAGCCATACTGCTCTGGGGACTACATATAACTCTTGGCACATAGTAGTACTTTAATAAACTGTCACTAATTGGTACATAGTTATTTAATAAACCATCACTAATTGGTACATAGTAGTTATTTAATAAATCTTCACTAATTGGTTGATTATTTTACCTCTATTTCTTTAAAAGCATACCTATTTTAGAGTCTACTTTTTTTTAAGATCCATTCCTCCTCTCCCAACTTGTAAAATAATATCTTCCTCCTCTTATGACTTTTCTTGCAACTCTAATATTTCTTTTGCATATCATTTTAATAAGCATATATGGATGCTTCTGTTTAATATAAATCGTGTGGTGTGGAATGACAGATATTTGATCTGGTAACTGGTCTACCCCATCTCCATGAGACACTGCATCTTTGTGGGGAGTGAGAGAAGTTATCAGCAAACATTAATCAAGCACTTTCTATGTTTTAGGTTTGATGCTAAGCATTAGGAAAATAAAAACAATAAAAAAGAAATCCTTGCCCTTGGAGCTTAAATTCTAATGGGGAATGGTAATGCATCAAAGGCAGCTGAAAGTTGGAGTTGGGGGAGGAAAGAAAGGAACATAATAGAAAATACCAGAGAAGGAATGGCATGAATATGATTGATCTGGGAACTTCCTCAAAATAGAGGTCAAATAATTAAGTAAACAAGCTCCACGCCCAGCCCAGTGCTGTAACAGGCAGAATGGAAGTGCTGAATTAAGCTAGTCTAAGGATTCCCTTTCATGGCCAACCTCATGCAACTTCACTCTCTTGGGTCAATATAGGAGAGCCTATTCCTTTCCTTGTATATCTCAAGGAAGGCGGTTTGGGGTAGAATTATATCTCTCTGCCTCATATCAAATAACTGTAGACTACTGCTCTGATAAGAGTTTAGTTTAAAAGGAATCATCCTTCTTAAGGGGAGGGTAACTTCTCTTAATTTCACCATTTTAGCTCTCTCCCACTAAATGCTGATTATGGAACTGACAATTGTGAGTAACAAGTAAACTTTTTTTTTTTTTTAATCAAAGTGAAACAGTAAACAGAAATTGAGGAAGTTATATAGATTAGAGAAGATGATAGAATATTCAAGAGTAAGTGAGTTATTTGGAATCTAGTTAAGATCTTGGTTTAATCAAGGAAAGAGAGAATAATCTTTCCTGATAGGGGAAGAGAGAAATCTGTTCTCATTAGGCTTGAGGGATATAGTAATTGGGAATCAAGGGAAATGTTGAAGTTTAGCTTCTTCACATGTCAGGAAGAGCTCTAGTCTTCTTTTCAAAGATTCACATTTGATTCTCTTGACCACAATTCTGTTTAACCCAGCAGCCTCTCCAAATCCAAAGAAGTCCCTTCTCTTTATATATTCATAACATGCAGTATCACAGGTCTGCTCTTCAGAAAACTGCCCCAATTTCTCCTGGATGGGGATGGTGTGACATTCCTCCTTTGGATTGAAATTTTTGCAGTCCCTTGCAAAAATCAGCTAGGGTCATCTTGAAACCTATATGCCATTAACAGATTAATGTTTTAAACAAGGGTAGTTTTCCTCACATCTCAGGTGTCCCACTTAGAATACCATTTAAAATAAAAAAACAAAAACAAATGTGCATTAGTAAAAATGACATGACACTATACAAAACATCAGCTGACAAGATACTTTAGTGACATGTCTAAGTTTATGTGTAAGGCAAAGTAGTCACATCTCAAGAGTACCTGCAAAGCCATTGTACACAGCAAATAATAAATAAGACAAAACATACCTACTAGCAAAATGAAACTAGTTGTCACAATAACATCAGTAGTCCTATTGTAATGAAATCTGGCACATGTCTCTACTTCTGGAGATAATATCTCTCTACACAAGAGAGGCTGGGAACTGCTTCTGGAAGAGTGGAAACGAGAATTTGTGGATTTTTCTATCCGGTTGGAAAGAGCCTTTAATTATTGTCCATATAGTAGAAATATCAGCTTCATCAAAGGGAATGTATCACCTTTTTACTCTGGAAGAGAAGTGATTCCTTCAGGGAAGGCATTTAGAGGCTTATTCTTTTGCTCCTCTCACTGGAGCAGGATGACTCCAACAAATGGGTCTGGAACTTAGTCTTCTTATTTGTCCTTTCTAGATACAGTTTCCAAGTTAGACTGGGAGCACAAATCATGGTGATCCAGGAGCTCCAGGAATCCAAGCCAGGTCCTGCAGCCCTCATAGCACTGAGCCCTCAAAGAGCACAGCACATATATATGGAGTCGCCCTTGGGATTCTAGTCTACTAGCCTGGGACAATGCAGTCTCAGGCTTATGTTTAATTGTAAACCTAAATTCTTACCTCCACACCCAGGTTGTCCAGAAAAAAATTATGCCTGACATGTTGGGAGAAATGCTTGTAATTTGTTCGTTCTATATCTTTGAAATAAAAGTTAATTGGATAAAGGGACCTGGAGTGCTCATCATTGGGTTCCTAAAAATGAGGAGAAACATCTGATAGAGGTTTTAGTTGATAGCAGAAAAAAAAGACAGCTCCAAATCCCTAAGTACCTGAGGACCCTGAGTGAGGAGAAATGTAACAGTCCTGACCTGGGGTGAATAGATCAAGAACAACCAATTTTATACTATATGTTTTTTATACATATTTATGTATTTGTCATGTTGTTCAGGAAAAATCAGACCAAAAGGAAAACATCATGAGAAAGAAAACCAACCAACCAACCAAAAAGGTGAAAATGCTATGTTTCAACTCATAATCAGTATCCATAATTATCTCTTTGGATGTGGATGGCGTTTTCCATCTGAAGTCTAGTGGAATTGTCTTGACCACATTGCTGTTACTATGTACAATGTTCTCCTGGTTCTGCTCACTTCACTCAACATCAGTCTGTGTAAGTCTTTCTGGGCTTTTCTGAAATCAGCCTGTTTATCATTTCTTATAGAATAATAATATATCATTACATTCATTCATATACCATAACTTATTCAGCCATTCCCCAACTGGAGGGCTTCATTCAATTTTTAGTTCCTTACCACTGCAAAAAGGGCTGCTACAAACAGTTTTGCACATGAGTCCTTTCCCTTTTTTTATGATCTCTTTGATCCAATGACACTGTGGGATCAAAGGGCATGGTAGTTTGATAGCCCTTTGGGCAGAGTTTCAAATTGCTCTCCCGAATGGTTGGATTATTTCATAAGTCTACCTACAATGCATTAATATCCCATACACTATATTTTTAAAAAAACAGGCAAAAACAATGAACCAAACAATTTAAAAACATACATTGCTATAACATAAATATAACAGGACATAATAATAATAATTAATAATAATAATATTATTATTATATTTAATATAATGATATTATTATATTAATATTAATATACAAGATATATAATATCTTGTATTAATAATACAACAAGAACAATAATAATAATATTAACAAGAACACTTAACCATGTAGCAGTTAGCATGTGTAGCAAGAAATTTGTATACTTATACATAAGACACACTTCAAATGGACAGTCTCTAATACTATTACTGGGATATGTATGTCACTATTTTTTCAGATTTACCAGTCTAGTAACTGGTGTTTATTTTTCCTTGGTTCTGGCTGTGTTGGAACTAATAGATTCGATAGTTGGCCATCAGGGGTGTTACAGACTTATTTGCCTATTCCTGAGGTGACAGCTGGGGCAGGCTGCCTGGGTTTGGATCAGTTTTACCTAAAAAGGCAACAAAGATGCTTCTGGAGCTTGATTGTCTCTTCCTCCCTTGACACCCTTTCTCATATTTGAAGAGCACACGAAGTTTCACCTGTAACATGTATATAGTTGGGGCTCCTTGAATTTGGTTTTTGATTGAAGTCACCATAACCTGTCCTCCTGACCAGATGAATTTCCATAAGAAAATATATTGGGCTGTGTTTAGAGAAATTAAGTGCCCTTGTATCCTTGTTGTACATCTTTGTGTTAAGGCAAAGTAACCCCCTTTTCTCTTTACTTGGAAAGGAGGACAGATTTTGCCCCTTTGTGATTTTACTGATGGGGTCAATCTAGGACAACAATTAAGTTTCCAAGTTTGAAACTGTTGTTCATTTTGCTGCTAAAAGGTGAGGAGGAATACCCTAAGTTTTTACTCAGAAAGTATTGAAATCATCCTGGAGACTTGGTTGGATCAAGGGACCAAAGATTTGGGCTGTCTACAACACTTTCTCATCTCCTGAGTCCGAAATAGCCCCAGACACCTTTTCTGATGTTTAGCTGGTGTATCACAGTGAGAAAGTCTGGCTGCTGAGTTTATTCAAGGTATCCTCAATGCCTTGTTGAATAATCTCCTGCTATGGCCAAGTATGTTAACTGCTAATTGGCATACAAGCATTTCATTTTGTTACAACACAAAATCTAAACTACCAAGCCACCGTCCCAGTTAGGGCCATCCGGGGACAAAGTGCCATCAGTCATGTGGGACTAAAACTTAATGAGACAGTTAAGTGAGGGAGTGCAGAGGAAAGTGGTGTTTTGGGTGATGTTTCAACAGAAGGCTGTCGCTTATTTTGAGTTATTTATTACTTCTAGTAGATTAGAGGGTAAACTTTCTGTGGCTATTTACCACAAGAGACCAGAATGATCAGTGTTAATATACTGTACATGTCATTAAGGACTGGGTCATTGAAGGTAACTGAAAAACTCTTTGAGGCCCACCAATTGCATTACTTCTGGGCCTTCCATATTGTTAATTTAAGCATTCTCCAGATTCTAGTGGATATACTCAAAATAGTTTATCTTTAAAGCAGACAGGAGAAATTTAATTTGGTGCATTGAAAGTGTTAATTTCTCCCTCCCTGAAGGAGTAGGTATGCTGGGCCCTTTTTTTGCTCATTTTTAAACGTTTTAAAGGTTTGGGCAAAGGAAATATTGTTCCAAGCTTCCTGTACAGACAGTGGGTTCACACTGCCCAGGGCCAGTTCCTTCCTGTGCTGGGTGGACCCCATTATTCTGGGGTTCAGGGGTTCACTATTTATCTTCAGTAGTTGCCTTGGGGTTCTCACAACTATTCTGTTGATCCACTGGCTTATGGATCCATAAGTATCCAACAGTATCCAACACTGCTGTATTTTTGCAAAGAGCCTCTCAGTAGATTTCCCTGGTGTGGATGTTAGACAGCCCTGCGTCACTGTGCTGTACCTGCACTCAAGGCCGCTTCCTCCATGCCCCATTGAAACAGACTTTTTCTGAAATTCTTCCAAAAAATCTTCTGCTGGAAATGTTACACTCCAAATATTTGTGGGTTCTGTCACTCCAAAACCAGGTCAGCTTGAAGAACTATCCACCATCTTGGCTCTGTCCTCTACTTGATTTGTTTTCTTTGCACCATGTTTCTATTGTAGTTTTATTCTTCCTTTTTTAAAGACAACTTTAAATTTAGAAGGCCAGGGTTGACCAGAAACATTCCTAAAGTGATTTAACAGGTTGAAGTTCCCTCAGAAGAACCTTACCACCAAGCATGGAATATGGTAGGAGAAATACCTTAATCCCTGACCCCATGCAATTTGGATTAAGGTATTGAGAACATTTTCCAAGATTTGGTTGACTTAAGAGTATTCAAGCTTTTAACATGAGTTTCTGATTTTCTGAATATAGAACAATCACAAAAACAATCATTTCTGATGCTTGGCTAGTAAATCACAATGGGCAAACTCAGATAAGGGAGCTTTGTTCAGGTGAATTTGAGATACTCTTGATGCCCATTTGAATAGTCTTTCTCTGCTATGATTAAGTAAATTTCCTTTTGTTAACTGCTGAATGATTTATAAATATTTCATTATCAATATCAAATCTAAACTGGCTGAGTCAGGGCCAGACCAGAATTCATTCCCTCCCTCCTTGCTTCTTTTTGTCCTTCCTTTTCTTGCTTTCCTCCCTCCTTCCCTTCCACCTTCCTTCCCTCCTGCCTGCCTTCCTTCTCTCCTATTTTCCTTTCTTCTTTCTTATTTTCCTTTCTTTTCCTTCCTTCCTTCTTCCCTTCCTTTGTTCCTTCCTTCCTTCCTTCCTTCCTCTCTCCCTTTCTTCTTTCTCTTCCTTCCTTCTTTTTCCTTTTTATGAGCTTGTGTTTATAAAACTGCTTTGTAAATGATGCTTATGTTTGTATGCAAGAATATGAGTGGAAGTGTGTCTTTGGAAGTCCATTAGGCAATGAGAATGGAGAAATAGGATGCACACTGGATATGCTTTTAAAAATTTAATTTTTTGTGTGTGTCTGTAACCCAGGGATCAACCTTGATTCTTTTATATGACTCTCCTTATTGGCAGAGAGAATGATTACTTGATACTACATAACTTGCATGAGGATAAGAGTTGGTGGGAGCACTGAAGATAAACCCTCTTCATGCTTCTGGCTTTAGGAGAGAACTGAAACAGTATCTTTTGGGGGAGGGAAGGATAGAGGAGTGAAAGAAGGGGAAAGGTAAAAAGAGAGGGAGGGAAATGGGGGGGGGGAGACAGAAGGAGAAAAAGAGAGACAGACAAACAGACAGAGAGACAGGGGAATAGAGAGACACAGAGAAACAAAGAGAAGAGAGAGAAAGAGAGAGAGAGAGAGAGAGAGAAAAGGGAGAGGCAGACAGACAGACAGACAGAGTCAGAGATGGAGAGACAGAGAGATAGAGACACAGAGAGAAGACTTTGGAAGAGCAGCAGACATACATTGACATGACCCTTATTTCTAGCTTACCTTTTTAGAGAATTTCCCCTTGGGTGAGATCAGGGATTCTGTTGGTTGATAAGAAATATCTCACTCTCTTAGCCAGTCAACAAGTATTTATTATGTCTACTTATTCTGTTGATCATGCTCCAGGCACTATGCTAAGTGCACCCGGTGAGAAAGTTTATCAACTCTTGAGTATTGTCTCAGTGATTTATGTAACTTTTCTGAGTTCTGTTTGCTATCCCCCTGGATGAATGGTTATTGTGTTCATTTGTTTTTCAGTTATGTCCAATTCTTCATGACCCCATTTGATGTTTTCTTGGCAAAGATACTAGACTGGTTTTCCATTTATTTTTCTAGCACTTTTTTACAAATGAGGAAATTAAGGCAAACAGTGACTTTCCTAGGGTCACATAGCAAATAGGACTTGTCTTGTCTGAGACAAGATTTGAACTCAAGGAACACGCCTCTTCCTGACTCCGGCCTTGGCATTCTATCCACTGTGTTACCTGGACAGGTAGACAGTAATTGTGATAATCTTTTGTGTAACAAGGATTTAGTAAGGAGGGAGTTAGGCCCCGTTCTTTCCTTTAAGGGATAATGATCAAGAAAATGGCTTATTTGGGGAAAAGAGGGACAGATAGAGGATATTTTAGTCCAATCCTTCTCTCAGAGGGAAGCAAAATGACCATTCTCATGGTCCCAGTCTTCTATTCCCATCCAGATAGAATCAGCATCTTCTTTGGACAGGGATGGTTAAAAAATCCAGAGATATCTATTCATGTGTTTCCATGAATTGCATTTATATACCTCAAGTGAAAATACATAAAACCTACATGGGCAACACATATATCCTACATGTCTCATGCTTAAAGTTATATTTCTAAAGAAAAGCATAACAGTTAATTTTTAAAAATTTGGTTCTTTTATTTTCATTGGTTTATCTGAATAAAATGAATAAAAATGGTGCCCTTTATTACCAAGTATACAAAAAGTATTTGCTTTTAAAAAAAATTCTCTGGCTATATACCCTAAGGAAACATCCTACATTTGCCTAAAGGAATAAGGATATCAGCTTTTTAATTTTTCTGTTTTTGGAGACTCAGTTTCATTCTTTGATGATTCCATTTGTTCTCTGTTCTCTATTGCCTTTCAGGGAGATTGCTGAAGCGGAGTGTCAGAACTCCAGGGCCAATCCCATCAACCTGGGAAGCAGACGGCATGAGAAAAATGTTGTTTAATTAGCATAAATGAGCTAAGCAGTTCTCAGAATGATTAGGATATATTTTTACATGTTGGTGTGTAGTCATGCCAGATGAATTTTCTGTCACTGCTATTTTTGGTGTCCAAACTGAGTAATCAGTATTCCACTCTGACTAATCTATCTACCCAATAGGAAGGATAAACTGGTTGTGCAGAGCCTGGGTTTTGACTGAGAAAGCTCCACCTAATACATTTCATGAAAGGCTGTGGGAAAGAGTTTATTGAAAAGATCTGGTTAATGTTAACTACAATAAAATGCCACTGGAGCTCTGTGTTGTATAATTTCCTGGTCAAGAAAGGGACTATATTTCTCTGTGAAGGTATAATATTAGCTTGACAATGCAGTGCTAAGAACTACTTTTGAATTCAAGTTATCCCTCTTCATCGAGGCCCTTCTTAGCTCTGGACCCATGAGCACAAACAGTATTTAAAACTGGAGAACTGGAGAATCCTGATCTCCAAAGAAAGGCTTCTACTGATTCTGGTTCCTTATGTCACACACCCTGGAACACCAGAAGAATAATTTATAGCTTGGGATTGGCTCATGTCTACAACTTCCTCAATATGAGAAAAAGAGAAAGATACTCAATGTTCAATGTAAGTCAGGTATAGAAAACTATTTTTCCCCTCGGAAGACAAAAGAAATGTTAAATAAATGCACATTGACATAAAAATTTAAATAAGCAGCAGTAATTTGTTATTGTTATGCTCTTCTAGGAAGTCAAGACTTAATTATCAGAACATGAAATGGCTTACAGTACTCCTGAATCATTATCTCACATTTTACCTGGGCTCTGCACTGTCTAAGCTATTCTTACAAGGTTTGTCTTCTGGAAAGGCAGATCAGGAATTGGATTCATCTTGCTGCTGGTGGTCATCCTCCTGGTGCAGAAACTACTTCTGCTGGCAATCTCAGACTAAAGGACCAGGAATTTCATCCTTTCCAATTTGTAAGAATGCATTCAGAGCTAGAAATATCTATATCAGAATCACTATTCAGTCCCGTCAAATGCTGTCTTTATTCTTCCTCTTTGAGAGACATTTGGGGCTAAGTGACTTGCTCAGAATCACACAGCTAGTAAGTGCTAAGTGTCTGAAGGCTGCATTTGAACCCAGGTCCTCCTGACTCCAGGACACGTGCTCTATCCACTGTGCCATCTAGCTGCCCTTCTGCTTTTACTCTTACTCTCTAGAGAAAATCACAAAAATACACTGCTTGACTCCACTACAAATTTATGTTATGTTACCTCATTGGGAAGGCAACCCCTTTTATATCTTTAATCAATACACTAACTTTCCCAAGTGGCTTTTCCAGAAAGTTTCATTCCTTACAAACCTTCCACAGTTCCTTCTCCCCCTACCCCTCTCAGCTGAGAACTTTACCTCATATTTCACTGAAAAAATTGAAACTATTCCCAAAGAATTCCTTCTTCCGTTTCTTACCTCACATACTCAGATACCTTCTGCCACTGCCTTTACCCCAGTTTCACATGAAAAGATAGCCTTTCTCCTTGACAAAACTAACCCTCTATAAGCACAAATGATCCCATTCCAACTCATTTCCTCCAGCAGATTGCTTTCTCGATCATCCCTACTCTCTCACTAATCTTCCATTGCTTCCTATCTGCTGGCTGCTTCCTTATTGCCTATAAACATGACTATGTTTCCTTGATCCTCAACTGTCACTGATTCATCTTTCCCTGCCAGCTATTGTTCTATATCTTACTTCCCTTTAAAGCCAAACTCCTTGAGAAGACTACTTCCTTTTCTCTCATTCTCTTCTTAACTTTCCACAGGCTGGCTTCCAGGCTTATCATTCAACCAAAACTGATTTCTCCAACATTACTAATGATCTCTTATTTGCCAAAATCACTTCCTGGACTTTTTTCAGCTCTTCTTATAACTTCCGAATTTCTCTGTAGCATTTGAGACTATTAGTCACTCTTACTCCCTTCCATGTTCTCTGCAGTTCAGTGATACCAGCTTCCTTGTTGCTCCTCACTTACAACACTCCATCTCCTGAGTTTCAGCATTTTCACTGGCTCAGAAAAGAACACAAAACAGAAAAGACAGCCAGGGTCTAAATCCCAGGCTAACTGACCTTCTGCTTTAGTATTCCTAAAACACTGTGCTTCCAGATTGGGAAGGACATTCTGCATTCCTTACCCAACCCTCGCAGCTAAGAATCTTACCTCATACTTGACTGATAAAATTGAGGTCATTTGTATAGAGTTCTCTTCCCCCCACCCCTTCTTATCTTCCATCATTCAGAAATCTTTCCCCATTGTCTCCTGATGCGTTGATAGTACTTGCTCTAGCATTATAAGACTACGGTCTCAGATAAATAGGTTGTTCTTGCCTTCTACCTACTCCAAACATCCTATCGCCTCCCGGCTTTTCCAGAAGATGGCCCCTAGTATCATCCTCATTCTTTCTCTAATCTTCAATATCTCTCAATCTCTAGTCCTTCCCAACTATCTGTAAATGTACTCACATCTCTACCAAGAAAGACAATCTCACTTGGTCCTATTAGTCTTGTTAGCTATTATCTGACTCCTTTCCTCCCCTTCAGGGCTAAATTTCTTTTTTGACCATATGACTTTTTAAAGATAGTATTTTATTTTTCCAAATACATGCAAAGATTGTTAGCAACATTCACCTTTGCAAAACCTTGCATTTCAATTTTTTTTCCTCTCTCTCTCCCCCTCTTCCCCGAAGACAGCAAGCAATGTAGGTTAAACATGTGCAATTCTAAATACTGAAATCTGAATGGTGATGTCTTCCAAAGACAATATCTTCATTGCCAAATCTAAGCATCTTTTCTCAAACTTAAATCTTCTCGAGCGCTCTGCATTACTTGACAAGGCTCACCTTTCTCCTATATCAGTGCTCACCTCTAGGCTTTCCTTTTCCTTTTATGGATTTCCTGCTTGTTGGACCATATCTTTTCCATCTCCTTTGCTGGAACTCCTTTCAACTCATACCCATTAACCCCGTGTAGGTATGACCCCAAAACTATGTGCTAGGATCTTTTTTCTCTATATACTCTCTTACTTGGTGATCCCATCAGGTCCCATTGTACAAACAGAACTAATGCAGACAAGATTAGAAGGGAAACAAGAAATTGGGAAATCATTTTTATATCCAAAGGATCTGATAAAGGCCTCATTTTTAAAATATATAGAGAATTGACTCAAATTTATAATAGTTCAAGCAATTCTCCAAGTGATAAATGGTCAAAGGATATGAACAGACAATTTTCAGATGAAGAAATTGAAACTATTTGTAGCCACATGAAAAGGTGCTCCAAATCACTATTAATTAGAGAAATACAAATTAAGACAACTTTGAGATACCATTACACACCTCTCAGGTTGGCTAAGATAACAGGAAAAGATAATGACGAATGTTGGAGGGGATGTGGGGAAACTGGGACACTGATACATTGTTGGTGGAATTGTGAATGGATCTAGCCATTCTGGAGAGTAATTTGAAACTATGCTCAAAAAGTTATCAAACTGTGCATACCCTTTTATCCAGCAGTTACTATTGGGCTTATATAGTGTTACTATTGGGCTTATATCTCAAAGAGAGATATTAAAGGAGGGAAAGGGACCCACATGTGCAAAAATGTTTGTGGCAGCTCTTTTTGTAGTGGCAAGGAACTAGATATAGAATGGATGCCCATCAGTTGAAGAATGGCTGAATCAACTACGGTATGTGAATGTTATGAAATATTATTCTATAAGAAATGACCAGCAGGATGATTTTAGGAAGACTTGGAGAGACCTACATGAACTGATGCTGAGTGAAATGAGCAGAACCAGGAGATCATTATACATGGCAATAACAAGACTATACGATGCTCAATTCTGATGGATGTAGCTCTTTTCAACATTGAGATGATTCAACCAGTTCCATTTGTGCAATGATGAAGAGAATCATCTACACCCAGAGAGAGGACCGTGGGAACAGAGTGTGGAACACAGCATAGCATTCTCACTCTCTCTGTTGTTATTTGCTTGTATTTTTTCCTCACTTTTTCTTTTTCTTCCTTCTTGATCTGATTTTTCTTGTGCAACAAAACTGTATAAATATGTATACACATATTGGATCTAACATGCATCTCAACATATTTAATATGTATTGGACTATCTGCTAGCTAGGGGAGGGGGAGGGAGGAAGAAGTGGAAAATTTGCAACAAAAGGTTATGCAAAGGTCAATGTTGGAAAAATTACTCATGCATATGCTTTGTAAATAAAAAGCTTTAATTTTTAAAAAAGTAAAGAATTTGGAAGAAAGTAAACAAAAGGAATAGTTTTGTGGAATTATATTAGAGAACATCTGAATAGGGGAAGGATATAGATGATAAATTCAGAAAGTAAATCACAAACATAATCCTGAGGTATTACACATTTGGAATATAAATAAATATAAATTTTCTAATGAAATAAAATCCCTAGCATTGTGAAAAATATGGGCCCTTCTCTTTGCCAAGGTCAACTCCTGTACATATATTCTTGACTCCATACCCACTCACCTTCTGCAGCAGATTGCAACTATAATCATCTTTTCTACCTTAAGCTTCAATCTCTAACCTCTCTAGCTTTGCTTCCTTCTTTGCTGTCTAAAACCATACCCAAGTATCTTCTATCTTTAGAATAAACCAAAAACTCTCATGTGGCACCACCATTTGGTCAAGCTCTTATTCTATAGCTCTCCTTTCTTTGTTAACTCCTAGAAAAATGTTTATATTCAGTGCTTCTACTATATTTCCTTGTACTCATTTCTCAACCCTCTCATTTATGAAAGAAGCTCTTAGGTCTTATATAGCCTGATTGTAGTTTCTATATGAACTGCTTTTGAGGGGTGTTTTTTGCATTTTTTCCTTTGATGTGAAGGCCCTGGATCCCTGGATTTTAGTTTTGACATTCCTGAATCTTTTCCTTTTGGGGCTTCTTTCAGTTAGTGATTGGTGGATTTTTTCTATTTTTACTTTACCCACTGGTTCTAAAACCTCTGAAAAGTTTTCATATATAATTTCTTGAAATAGAGAATCCAGGATTTGTTTGTTTTTTTCCCTCCGTGAATCATTTTCCAATAGTCCAATGATTTTTAAATTATATTTCAAAGTCCAAGTCTTTTTGTGCAGCAAAATCTGTATGGACATGTATACTTATATTGTATTTAACATATGCTTTAACATATTTAACATGTATTGGTCAACCTGCCATCTGGGGGAAGGAGTGGGGGGAAGGAGGGGAAAAATTGGAACAAAAGGTTTTGGAATTGTCAAAGCTGAAAAATTACTCGTGCACATATCTTGTAAATAAAAAGCTATTAAAAAAAAAAGACTTCACATTACCACTAGATATTCTTCTTGTTTGGATGGTATTTTTTACAAAGTAGCTATCCCTGGTTATGACCCTGATCAATCCTCTTCAATCTTTCTATTTTTCACTCTACTTGGATTCCCATTTATACCATGGGGCTTACCTCCTACTCTCTCTTTAATTTCTAGATCTTTCCCTGTATCTCCTACTCCAGATCATCATTTTATTTTATTTTTTCTTTGTTTCTTGCTTCAGCTCAAGTTTTAGAAACACAGTACCCATATAGTGGTCCCTTTTTGTCTTGACCATTTAAGTTAAGGTGTTTGTCCTGGCTCCAGGAAAAAAAAAAAAAGTAATGTTAGGCTAACAGTTCATTGGTATGAAACTCTCTCCTTATTAGTGGAGATTAGTGCCCTGTTCGGCTATGAGAGGTGAGAGTTCCAGTCATCTTTGAGGTGCTCTTCAATTGCTTTGGGCTCTGCAGTGGTTTTGACTGTCAATCCTACTTTGGGTTGCTGAAGGAAAAGACTATGGGAAGAGATGAGAGGAGCTGAAGTCTCTATCATTTCCCTCTCTATAGATATAGAGACTTTGAGGCACTTGCTCTTGAATGAGGTCTAAGACTTTCTTGATTGAGCTAAGTTATCTTCCTTCCAATGAGAGAGTTCCTTTACTTTATATTGCTTGGTAATATTTCTATCTGTATACCTTCTTTATTTCTATTTTGCTATTGAATTAGATAAATGGGTTTCTTGGCTAAGTGCTAGGCAGAGTTGGTATTTGGTAGGAAAGACATCAAGCCTTGGGAATAAATCTGCTTTTTTTTAAATAATGAAACAATGATCAGAAGTTAGCTTGAATCTGAAGACCTTATATTTAATATTAATAATATTTAAGTAGTAGTTAAATATAATTCTAGCCTGGTACACGATCTCTGGAAGTAGGTCACTTCCTGCTTTTCCTCTTGATAGGAATTAAAGTGCCTCTTGGAAAAGGGTTGGGGAGGGGGAGGAATGGGAAAGGACTAAAGATATTATTCTGCCCCCTTTGAATCGTGTGATATTCTCTTTCTACATGTGGAATATGACTCTTTGTTATATATGGGCTTTGCCACACAAAAATTTAAGGTATAGATAGCAATAAATACAAAAATAGCAGAAAAGCTTTGAAATTCCACTCCCTCACCCTCCACCCCTCCGAATCTGGCATGGTGAGACACACATAATAGATGCTCAGCAAATATTGTTCACTTGATACTTTCAGACTCAGTGATTCATTCTTTCAGACCTGTACTTCTTCTTTGTGGCTCAATTGAAGGAGTTGTCTCGGAGCCTGGTTGTTATGGTGACAGCCACCCCAGAAACCAGGCAGTAAGGTGAGTTGAACTGAGGATTTGACCCGTTTGTATTCCTGAGGTCTTTCCCCTGACTGTCCTCTTGGTGGAGAGACACTGCTTCAAACTGCTCAGTGCCTCTTTCTCTCCTCCTGAGAAAGGAGGCTTTTATTTTTCAAGTTTCTAGTGGAAACAATGGGGTCATTTTTAGCTGCAAGTTTGTGAGGATAAGTAGGAGCCAGTAGGGATGGGCTAGGTTTTATTTAAAAATTGGAGGCACAGGAGTCAGGAGTTATTCTTTATATAGCTCTGTGAGGTCTTGGAGTCCAGAGCTTTGATTTATGGGGAAATTTGCTGAAGCACGAAGGCATGGAGGTGATGTTTATACATTCTTTTCTCCAAAGCTGAGTGGAATGTTCTTCCAAAGTGGAACTGAGTGCCTTTGGGGGGTGGGGGAAGAGGAATGACTTTTAAAAAAAAATCTAGTTTACAGTTACAAAGGAAAAGTAACTGAATCCTAGACTGTGACACAGAGTAGCAAATGACCAAGAGAATAGGAAAGTCTAGGTCCCTTATGTTCACTCTCCAATTCAGTTTTGCTCAGTATAATGAACATTATGAATGTAAACCTTACCCACACAGTTATGGCTATGTATCTGCCTTCAAACTGGTCAGATTTCCCAAAGTTCCCAAACTACTTATGAGGGCTCCCCCAGAAGGAGCTATGGGTGATGCTAAGAGGGCTGCCATGGCGTCTATATTATTATGGACTGACAGAAATATAAGAAAACCTTAGGATTCCAGGGCTGATCTTTTGAGCAGGGAGCAGAGCAATGGTAATGAGGAGAGGATGAGAGAGGCAGGATTGCCAGGCGCACTTTGAGGCATGTCAATGGCTCTGTCTCTGTCTCTGTCTGTCTCTGTCTCTCTTTCTCCCTGTATCTGTGTCTGTCTGTGTCTCTCTGTCTCTCTTTCTCTGTGTGTCTCTCTGTGTTTGTGTCTGTGTCTCTCTCTTTCTTTTTCTATCTGTCTCTCTCTCACTTAATTTAAATTTGCATTGTGAGCATCTAAACTTCAGAAATCATCAAATGCTACAAAGCAAGACTTGCTTTATTATTTTGTTGATTATTGAGATTTAAGAAAGCAGTGGAGAAAATGTTAATACAAATGTAAATATGTTTTGCATGACTTCACATGTATACTTGACATAATATTGCTTGCCTTCTCAATGGATGGGGGAGGGCTTGGAGGGGGCGAGATTTGGAACTCAGAATTTTTAATAAGTGAATGTTAAAGTATTTAAAAAAAAAATAATGCTGAAATCTGGAAGTATGCTCAAAGGGCTGTAAAACTGTGCATACCCTTTGACCCAGCAGTGCTTATATCCCAAAGAAATCATAAAGGAGGGGAAAGGACCCACAATGTGGAAAAATGTTTGTAGCAGCTCTTTTTGTGGTAGCAAAGGATTGAAAAATGAGTAGATGCCTATCAATTGGCTGAACAAGTTGTGGTATATGAAGGTAATGGAATATTTCTGTACTATAAAAAATGAACAAGCTGATTATAGAAAGGCCTGGAAAGATTTACAGGAATTGATGCTGAGGGAAACAAGCAGAACCAGGAATATATTATACACAATAACAGCAAGAATGTGTGATGATCAACTATGAAAGGCTTGGTTCTTCTCAGTGATTCAGTAATCCAAAGCAATCCCAATAGACTTTGGATAGAAAATGCCATCTGCATCCAGAGAAAGAAATAAGGAGATTGAATGTAAATCAACACAAGCTATGCTCACTTCTTTTTTTCTTTTTTTATCTCTCCTATGATTTTTCCCATTTGCTCTGATTTTTCTCTTCCAACATAATTCATAAAACAATGTGTATTCAAATAAATAAAATAAAAAATAAAAATAATTCTGATTAAACTTCAAGTCTGTTTCTTTTTTTTTTTTTTTTTTGCAAGTCAGGTGTTAAACATTTAACACATTAGTGGAGAGGAGCTAAGCCTTTCTTTTTTTTTTTTTTGTTTTTTTTTTTTTTTTTTTTTTTTTTTTTTTTTTTTTATTTAATAGCCTTTAATTTACAGGATATATACATGGGTAACTTTACAGCATTAACAATTGCCAAACCTCTTGTTCCAATTTTTCACCTCTTACCCCCCCACCCCCTCCCCTAAATGGCAGGATGACCAGTAGATGTTAAATATATTAAAATATAACTTTAGATACACAATAAGTATACATGACCAAAACATTATTTTGCTGTACAAAAAGAATCAGACTCTGAATTATTGTACAATTAGCTTGTGAAGGAAATCAAAGATGCAGGTGTGCATAAATATAGGGACTGGGAATTCAATGTAATGGTTTTTAGTCATCTCCCAGAGTTCTTTTTCTGGGTATAGTTAGTTCAGTTCATTTACTGCTCCATTAGAAATGATTTGGTTGATCTTGTTGCTGAGGATGGCCTGATCCATCAGGACTGGTCATCATCTAGTATTGTTGTTGAAGTATATAATGATCTCCTGGTCCTGGAGCTAAGCCTTTCTAACCAGGCCTTAGTCAAGAGAAGCCAGGCATTATGTTCTGTAGCTCATGAGAAAATAGCAGACCAGTAAACAACCCCTTATCCTCTTTGTTAATCAATCCCCTTTACCTCCCACTTTTCCCTTTGCTCTTCTTCTTCTGTCAAGTAACTTTAACTACACCAGGCAATTTCAGCTTCTCTATTTGCTTTCATGCCTATGCTATTTAAATTCATAGTAAAAAACGGAGAGTCATAAAATGTAAGGCTGGTTGATTATTAGATGTATGGGGGAGGAAATGGGAAGAGATGAAAGGGGGGGGGAAGTGGGCTAGAGACAGAGAGAGAACAAGAGCTAGAGCAAGAGCAAGAAAAGAGAGACAGACAGACAGACACAGACAGACAGTGAGACAGAAAGAGACAGAGACACATACGCAGAGAAAAGAGACAGACAGATACATAGACAAAGATAGAGATGTATATATAGAGAGAGACAGACACAGAGACACATACAGAAAGGGGGAGAGAGACAGAAAAGGAGAAAGCGAAAGAAACAGAGAGAGACACAGACGGGGAGAGAGAGAAAGAAAGAGAGAGAGAGAGAGAAAGAGACAGAGACAGAGAGAGAGAAATTTCTTAAAGGGACAGAAGACATCATTTTTCCTTAGCACGGAGAGAATTCCTATACACTTAATTTGCAATGCATTAAAGACCACTAAAACTCCAGGCTTATTTCTTTTCTTTATGAACCTAGAGTGAGAGTGGATCTAACTTAAGGAAATGTCCCACCAGGCTAGCTACTTTTTGCCTCTTATATAACTTCCTGAAAAAATCCTCCAAGGGGAAGAAAGAAGGAGGCAAGGAGGAAAAAGGCATTTATTAAGTCCTTACAATTTGCCAGTTTTATGCTAAGTGCTAAGAATGCAAATACAATTCTGACTTGACTGGATGCTCTGGGCTTGGCTGAGAGCTCTGAGGTCTCCTGTGGTCCCTACCGCTTGGATATAGTAGCCTTTTTTGATTGACTTCCTGTATCTTTAAAAACTGGCAAGTCTGAAATGGTCACTTTCTCTTTTCTATCACTCTTTCATGCTTTGTTTAGAGGAGATAGAGCCCTGTTTACCTACAGCATAGACTAAACCAGAGAGAGGGGAAGGATTTGTTCCTTCTTTCACTCTAGCCTGGAGGGTATTTGTTTCTGTTCTGTTATTTGTCCTCAGTTTTAGGTATCAGAGGTGAGTAATGGTGACAACACAGGATTGCAGGTGGACTGGTGCAGCCAGCTAACCTAGCATGGAAGCTGTGAGAAGTTTGGAATTCTAGCTTAAGGGGGATTTTTGACTTACACTTACAGGCAGTTGGGGTCAGGGTGGTCAGTGTTATGCATGTCTAGTGGGGGGAGGGGAATAGCAGTATTATAGAAGCAAAGAGAAAGACAGTACTTGTCTTCAAGAAGCTTAGATTCTAACAGTGAAGACAACATACAAAAAGGAGCTAAAAAGGGATCAGAGGAGAGGAAATGAAGTGACATGGTTGTGATGCCCAGAGAAAATCAGAAGAGCTCTGGGAAGGAATGAAGAAAGACATGTGTGGCTACTTCCATAAAATGGAAGCTTCAAGAGTAGCTCACCAAAAGGAGAAAAGAGATGGAATACTGGGAGGGTACATTATTCAGGGGAGGAGGTCCTGTAAGTAACTTCATGCATGGGTATCATCCAGAGTTACAGGACTTTGATTGTAACATGCTAGTTTGAATGGGCTTTATCCTTAGGGATAAAGAAAAGATGGTTTTTAATATCATTTGAAGCAGACATTCTTGGGATACAAGTAAAACCAGCTTTCCTTTAAACTTCCAGTAAGAGATCACAGAAAGCATGTACTCTAGCCACATTCTCTTCAGAAAAACTACATCTTCTTCTCCTCTGGGATCTAGAGGTATCCCTAAAGGATTGGGATATTTCTTCTCTAATGCTATTGGCTCAAGCTTGCATTTTGTGTGTGTTTCCTGTACTGTTAGCTAACCACTAGTGACTAGTACCCCAATTTCATTGAATTAATTTATAGCAAATAGCTTTTACAAAAACATATTTACTTCAAAGATATAGCAAAAACAAAAGTACAAATATTCCCTTCTTCAGCACTGAAGGGGAATATTCTTTGATTCTTGGAAAAAGTGGGCTCCATCTTAATAAGGTTTCTACATAGCTCAGTTTCATGTACTGATCTGGACAGATGGAGTTCTTGTTCCAGTTAAGATGGGTGGAAAAGGTCAACATCAGGTATCATCCCTTAGGGGCCTCAAACTGGACTGGTTGGCTGCAAAAATTGGCAGGGACTTGACTCCCAGACCTTTCAAAATTTACAAGATAATAGCTTTCAGTTTCCTTCACCTCCCATGACACAAAGGATCAAAACCTATGTGTTAAGGACCATGCCTAAGTGCGAAAGCCCCCACAGCTATGAATCATAACACACTTGAAGGAATTGCAAATCAGTCTTTATTGATGGAGATGTTGCTTGTGAATTGAGAATGAAATAAATTGGAGGCAAGAGAGAAGAGGAGAGAGGTCAGAGAATATAACTGCCTCTCAGTCTCCTAGTATTGTTATCTTCTCACATGAAAGGATCTATTCTGCTGGTTGGAATTAGATCCCCAACAACCACTACCAGGTGGCTCCTGCAACTATGGTCATGGGATGCATATTGGTCTATGTGGAGAAGACCTAAGGCCTTTTCCCTTAAAGCAGTGTTTCCCAAAGTGTGGTGTATGTACCCCCAGGGGTATGGGAAGAGTTTGGTGGGGGTACACATTGTACCGGCGTTTGGTGGGGATATGCACTGCACTGTGCTAAGCTGCACCTAATTCTACGTTTTCATGAGTCAAGACAATCTTGTGAGGCATGAGATGGTCCGGTGTGACATGGCATGAATATACTGCACTTCGTTACAGAGACAAATTACTTCGTTAATAGTGGCTTCTCCAGGCGCCTGTGTATTTTTAGCTTTTGTGCGATTTTTCTTATAGGAAAGGTTTGTTATGTGCTTAGTAAATCCCACTGATTTTGATTATTTTTATATAGAAGGATGAAATTGTTTGTGCTAAGATAACAGATAGTCATAATTTGGTTCCCTGGTTGTTAATTTTAATCTGAGATGCGGCTCCACATCCAATAGTCTGTTCCTTTTTTTCGACTTAATGTCTACAAATGCTGAAAAAGCAACTTCACATAAATATGAAGTTGGAAAAGGCAAGATGTATTTCAGAACTTTTTCTGTTAAAAGAGGATACACATGTTGCATTTGTAACCAGAATGATGTTAAAAGTACACTCCTTATGTTTATTTTTCAAGAATCTGTTTGAAGCCAATTACAATAATTGTTCTTCTTCCACATGCGACAAACTTTCTGGCATGGATTTATATTTTATTATGAATAATTTTATTTTTAATTTATTATTATTTTGTGTATGTACCAAAAAAATAAAAATAAATATATTTTGATTGTTATTAAAATACATCCACTTTTTTTGACAAGGGGTACTCAATGTTACGAAAATTATAGAAGGGGGACACATATGTCAAAAGTTTGGGAAACACTGCCTTAAAGTATTATCGCTCTTTTTTCACTAAACACAATCAGGATGGAAAAAGTCACTTGAAGAAAGGAGGCTGAAGCCTTAGTTAGCTGGAGCATTTCAAATGTACCCCCAATTTTAGCTTTGTAGCCATGACCAACTGAAGAGGCTCCTCTATCATATAGTTAGCAGACCAGAGCCAGTTACTGAAAGTCTAATCTTTAAATCTCTATTCCTCATTGACTTTTTGTACTTTCTTTACCATTTGTAAAGTCTTTTTTTTTAAGCCTTTTTTTAAGGTATTATTTTAAGGTATTATTTAAGGTATAATTAAGGTATTCTTTATTAAGTTGTGGACTTGTTTTTCATGATTTTTTTGTATCTTTCTCATTTCTCTTCTCAATTTTTCCTCTACCTCTCTTCCTTGATTTTCAAAATCCTATCTGAGTTCTTCTGTGGCCTGGGACGAATTCTTATTTTTCTTGGAGGCTTTGGATGTGGGTGATTTGACTTTGCTATCTTTTCAGTGTGTGTTTTGATTGTTTTTTTCATCATAGTAACTTTCTATGATCAGAATCTTTTTCTGTTGTTTGCTCACTTCCTCAATCTATTATGTGACTTTTAACTCTTTGTTAAAGTAGGTCTCTCATCATTAAAAAAAAAAGGAGAAATGAACCCATATGTGCAAAAATGTTTATAGCAGCCCTTTTTGTAGTGGCAGGGAATTGGAAACTGGAGAATGACTAAATAAATGATGGTATATGAATATAATGCAACATTATTGTTAAAAAAAAAAAAAAAAAAAAAAAAAAAAAAAGCTCAGCAGGCTGATTTCAAAAAAGCCTGGAGAGACTTCATGAATTGATGCTGAGTGAAGTGAGTAGAATCAAGAGAACATTGTACACAGCAGAAACAAGAAGATTATGTGATATCAACTGCTGATGGACTCGTCTCTTTTCAACAATGAGGCAATTGAGGTCAATTCTAATAAACTTGTGATGGAGAGAGCCATGGGGAGACTATGGAGACTGAATGTGTATCACAGCATAGTATTTTCACCTTTGTTATTATTATTGTTTGTTTTCTTTTTTTATTTCTTACTTTTTCTCCTTTTGATCTAATTTTTCTTGTGTAGAGTGATATGTGTGGAAATATGTTTAGAAGAATTGCACATATTTAACCTATATTGGATTACTTGCTGTCTAGAGTAGGGGAAAGATGGACAGGAAGGGAGAAGTTTTTGGAACACAAGGTTTTGCAAGGGTGAATGTTGAAAACTATCTTTGCATGTATTTTGAAAAATGAAAAGCTATTATTATTCCAAAAAAAAAAAAATTGGGACTCTGCTTCCAAGGTGGAATGTGCACTATTCCAGATGTCAGGGGTTTTATAAAGCTGTTTTCAGAGATACTTCTAAGGACCTGTAAGTTTTTAGTTTTTCCAGGGTAGTATGATCTAAGAAGAGATGTGTTTACTACTCTCCTATCTGTGCTACATACAGTATGATCTGTGAGTGATCTCAAGCACTCTTTTCTTCCCTAGAACTGTGAGAGTCCACATTTCACTGTGGCTACAAGCTCTGGTGTCCTAGTGCTCCACCTCGCCCCAGGATTGCCACCCAGGACTGTGACCCGGATCTGAGTATGGGCAAAGGAACAAAGTCCTGCTTCAGTGCTCAGGAGGAAGTGAAGGCCCTGAAACTAAGAGAATTTTGTAACTGAAAGGGCTCAAGTCAAGCCCCGGCTTGCCAGAAAATTGTTGTTTGTGAGTTAGTAGCTGGGATAGCTCATCTCCCAAGTGAGTGTGGAATATCTATTGAGAAATATTACAAAGCTGTTTTACCTCCTTGGGGGAGTATAATGGGCGGGATAGGTTACTGTTTCATGTTTTAAGCATTTCTTAATACACACTTATGAGTCCAAGCTCTAAGTATTTCTTCTGTGCTCTAGGAATGAAAAACTTCCCTATAAGCAGGGATGTGCTGAAGTCTGCTCTAATCTCTGAGAGTTGATTGTGACATTTTCGATAGGAGCCTAGGTACTTCAGAACTCAGCCACCACTGCAAATCGTGGTTGTCTAAATTTAAGAAAGCACTAGTAATGCAGAATAAATTTAAAAGTACATGTGCATTCATTTCCCTCAGGAGAGCCCAGTTTTTAAACATTTACCGGTATGCCCTTCTATATAGCTCTATAAATATTGCTTGTGCACATTGGAATGCAGAAGAACTTTCAAAGAATGAAATCATCACTAGGTCGTGGGCCTAGTAAAGATAGGCTAACAACAATAACAGCTGGCATTTATATAACACTTTAAGTGTTGCCAAATGCTAAGTATATTTTCTCTTTGGAACCTCATAACACTCCTGCATATGCTTGATATTTTTTGGATATTAAGCATATTTTCTAAAAGGGCACCTGTCAACTCACTTTTGGGAATACCCCTGACATGAGCTCTGTTGTAAAGATTTTCTCTAGAATTTGGAATAGAAAGAAAATCAGCTAGAGAGTTCAAGATAAAAAAAACAAAAACCTAAATAACTCTCTCTGAAGTCAAGCTCTCCTAGGACAGAACCTAGTTTAAGTCCAGAATGCTAGCCCCTCCTAAGAGGAAGCTCCTTCTTAGGCCATGAGTAACAATTTTTTAAATTTTGTATTTTTTTAAAATTAAAGCTTTTTTATTTATTTACCCATATACATGGGTAATTTTTCAATACTGACCCTTGCAAAACCTTTTCCCTTCCTTTCCCACACCCTTTCCCTTAGATGGCAGGTAATCCAACACATGTTAAATATGTTAAAATACATGTTAAATCATGGATAACATTTATAAAAAATCTACTATGTGCACAATATCATATTGTGTGCTAGTGATCAAAGATGAAAAGGAGTATGGTTTCTACTTTAAAACAGCCTCCGGTTTATCAGGATGCACAAATAACTGTAACTTGTAGCCTGAGACTCAAGGCTTTTGGTTTTTATGGACTGGATTCAATCTGGGGGAATAGGGGATTACCATGTAATCTTATTCTCTTTGGCTTGTGCCCCACCCAGGTTTTCCCTAGAGAATCTTAGAATGTGGATATTTCTAGCTCTTTACAACAATGGAGAAAGTGTCTTTAATATTCATTTTATTTATTTTTTGTTTTTGTTTTGTGTGTGGGTTTTTTAATAATAGCTTATTTTCAAAATACATGCAAAGATAGTTTTCAACATTCACCCTTGCAAAACCTTGTGTTCCAAAATTTTCTCCATTTCTTCTTCATCTACTCTTCCCCTAGACAGCAAGTAATCCAATATAGGTTAAGCATATATAATTCTTCTAAACATTTTCCCACATTTTTCAATGCTGAACAAAAAAAAATCAGATCAAAAGGGGAAAAAAATAAGAAAAAAAAAAGCAAACAAACAACAAAAAAAAGGTAAAAATACTATGTTGTGATCCACACTCAGTCCCCATTGTCTTCTCTCTGGACATAGATGGCTCTCTCCATAGCAGTCCACTGGAATTGGCCTGAATCACCTCATTGTTGAAAAGAGCCACATCCATCAGAATTGATCATCACCTAATTTTGCTGTTGTTGTGTATAATGTTCTCTTGATTCTACTCACTTCATTAGTATCAGTTCATGTAAGTCTCTCCAGGCCTTTCTGAAATCAGCTTGCTCATCATTTCTTATAGAACAGTAATATTGCATAGAATTCATAAGCCATAATTTCTTCATCCATTCCCCAGTTGATGGGTATCACTCATTTTCCAGTTTCTTGCCACTACAAAGAGGGCTGCTACAAACATTTTGGCACATGTAGTTTCTTTTCTGTTTTTTATGATCTCTTTGGGATACAGACCCAGTAGATACACTCAGCATTCGTTTGAACAAAATATCAAATATATTCAACATGGCAGGAAAAAAAAGAATTTAAAATCTCATAAACACTCAAAGTAATGTTCTTTCCTCTTGGATGAACCCTACCTCCCTAATTATCTAAGCTGGCTCTCTCTAAACTATCCTGTGTTTAAAGGTCTCCCCACTGTGCAAAAAAAAAATATTTGGGATTTCCATATCATCAAGGAATTCCCCTCCTCTAGTGAGTGTCACTTCGCTCAGGGATTTATAAAGTTCAACAATACTATAAATGCCACCTTGGGGTTGAGTTCCAAATCTGGGATAGCAGTGGACTTACCCACCATACCCAGATCTGTTTGGCCTACATGACTCACAGCACCAGTGAAAATGAAGTTCCTCAACTTGGTTGCTTTATCAGTCTACTGTGTGGTTCCTTATTTCCTAGAAGAAAGGTGATTTCCATGGGACAGTTAGTCCCCTTTTTTAGGGGACTAAGTCCAAATCTCTTATGTAGTCTCTCAAAGATATGGTTTGTCCATGTCCCATCCCCTATTCCTGGGCATACCCCAGTACTTCTCTCTTTTTTTTTTCTCTTATTTTTTTTCTTGATGATCTAATCATTGGTTCATAAATCATCTATGCTGATGATTCCTAAATCATAAATAAAATAAAACATAAATAGTACTGGTTTTTCTCCTACTGCTATATTTACAACTATTTGCCAGACATTTTTCCCTCTTGTATATTGACATCCCAAGTCCAACATGTTTAAAATCAAACATTATTTTCTACCTTAAATTTGCCCCCTCCTTTTGATATTCCTCTTTCTGTCAAGGGGACAACCATTTTTCCAATGACCCAGGTGAACAACCTAGGAATTGTTCTTGAACTTTTACTCTCATTCACTCTGGTATTCAATCAATTGGCAATTTTTGTCATTGTTTTATTATCTTTTGAATTTGCTGGCTTCTTTTTCTTAGTTCAGTCTCTTATTACTCTCACCAAGACTTGTTAAAGTTGTCTGTCTCTCTGCCTCTATTCTTTCTCTTTTCCAATCTATCCTCTATATTAGGACTTCTTAAATTTTTTCCACTCTCCCCTCTTTTCCTACTAAGAAATTTTTATGCCCAGGTACATAAAATATGTAAACCAAACATTTACTGATAATAAATCATAATTTTGCAACTCTCACATTCAGTTATATGACCCCACATAAAGTTGTGATCCATTTTAAGCCTTTGCTCTGCATAGCTGCCAAAATGAGATTCTCCAGACATTGGTCTGACCATTTGCTCCCATTTTCCCAGGGAAATAACTCCTTATTTCCTCTCCTAAAGGAGAAAATCTAAACTACTTAGTTTGACATTTTATATTCTTAACATTCTAGCTTCAGGCCTATTTCTGCTGGCTGATTAATATGATTCCTTCTCATTCTTGGAACCCTAAGGCCCATTCAAGGCTCAGCTCAAATATTACTTCCTTCTAGAAATTTTTTTCTGATTTCTTCACTTATTAGTACTCAACCCCAAGTCATTTGTATTCATTTATGTATTAAATGTTTAGCCTATATTTACTTTTCTATGTAATCCCTTAGTAGGACATTAGCTCCTTGAGGACAAAGACTAATTCATCACAATGCCTAGCACGTAATAGATATTTGATATTTGCTTGTTGATTGATTTGTGTCTTCCCTTTTAAAGATCAAGTCCAGGTGTATAAACTAACCACCAATCCATGCTTAATGTTAAAGGAGCAAAAGAGTCCCCAGACATCCCAAATATTATTAAGAGGTTAATATTAAGTACATGTAAGAGGGATCCAGGAGGGCCTTGCCCAGGTTCTCCTGTGTATATAGTCTCTATGCAAATGTATGGGGAAGGGGTCAGGGCAGGCAAAAATGCTTTGAAAAATTTGCAGAGGGAAGAATCATTTTCAACTAAATGAGCATCTGGGCAGATTTCATTGAGAAGATAGCATTTAAATTGGGTCTTGAAGGGAAAGTTTTCAATAGCCAGTTGGGTGACATTCTGCTGTCAGTTGACATGTGCTTGGAAGTATTCAACAAGTTGTTTATTTTTGAGATATAAAACTCATGTTGAGATTAATAATCAGCTTGACCAAGTCAGTTCGGGCTAGCTCCAGGACACCCCTGCTCCTATGTCTCCTCCCTTGTAAAAAGAAGTATTGAGTTAAAGCATTATCTCTTAACCACCTTTAGTTAGCCAATTAGAATGGGCAATACATGAGGCCATTATAATCTATCGGTCACATTTTATGAAGCCCTGAGGTAATGAGAAGTAGGGCAGGAAAGTTTTGATGAGGAGATGTGAAGAGATTCAGCAAAGACTTTGGTGCTTTGGGCAAAGGCAGCCCCAAGAATATCCACAAATGTGCTTGTTTCATGAAAATATGGTAGGGAGACTGGACAGAGTTATCAAAATCAAATTGCCCTGCACCAGTACACGATATGGCCTGAACCAGAGTAAAATATAATTGGGAAGTGTTTAACAAACTAAATAAAAATACATTGTGTTTATTATGTTAATTTATGATTTTTCTGAGCCAACATGTAGTAGCAGGGATCTGTTTTTTATCTGTTTTTTTCCCCCTTTTTCTTTTTTTTTGGAGATAATAGGGATTAAGCTTCTTGTTCAGGGTCATCTGAGGTCAGATTTGAACTCAGGTCTTTCTAATTTCAGGACTGCTGCTCTATCCCCTGGGGTCCCTAGCTGTCCCTTAATTTGAGTTTGACACCAGTGACAGTAACTGGGCACTAAGTGTTAAAAAAAAAAAAAAAAAAAAAAAAAGAACCCAAAGAAAGGAAAAGAAGATGAAAAAAGCAGGGTGATATTCGAAACAAACTCCAAATACTTCATAACTTTGTTTGGAATACAGCTTTTGCTTTGACCTCCATTAAGTAGGCTATTCTAGAAGCAAGCTGACCCCCAAGGGCAGGGTATAGGTGAATGGTCACACACTCAATTCCATTTCATGTCAGAAAACCTTTCACTTTTCCTTTAATTCTCTTATCTGATAAATGAGTATCCATATGTGTTCTCAAAGTCAGTTAATAATCAATAAGCATTTATTAAACACCTACTATATGCCGGACACCGTGCTGAAAGCTAGGGATACAAAGAAAGACAAAACACAATTCCTGCTCTGGAAGAGCTCACAATATAATAGGGAAAGTACACTTACCAGATAAATAGGAAATAATTAGCTAAAAGAAAGTACTACAGTTAAGAAGGACTGGGAAGGACTTCCTGTAGAAAATACGATTTTGGTTGGGATTTAAAGAAGCTAGGGAAGCCAGGAGGCAGAGCAGTCCACATTTGGGGGATATTCAAAAAATGCCCAGGAGACAGGAGCTGCAATGCCATAGGGAATTTATGGAATGACTTAGGAACAGCAAGGAGTGTCACTGACTCAAAGAATATGGGAACAATGGGGTGTAAGAAGACTTGAAAGATGGGGGAATATGTGATAGGTTATAAAGAATCCCAGAGAATTTTATATTTGATTCTAGAGATGATAGGGAGTTGCTGCAGCTTATTGATTGTGTGCTTCATATGATGAATAGAAGATACAGAGGAATGTGAAAACCAGAACCTAAGCTATGGAAAATAGCTGGAGAAGGCAAATTAAAGACAAAGGATGCCTTCATTTTTATGCATGAAATGACCATTATCTCCTCATGTACCAGGAAGCTATTATTTCCACAGTGATGATATATATAAATGTATTGTGAGAACTACTTGTGTTGTCTAAACTATTTGTAATGGGTCCATTAAAACTTAAAAAAACCCTTAAGCCTTTTATTTAAGTATTGTTTTTAACTGCTTCATGTTTTTCTTTTGTGTCCTGAGAATTAATCTAAGTTTTCTGTTTAATGAAGTGGAAACTCAAAATGAAAATAGAACCTAGAGTGTTTCTTTGGAGCTTTACGTCAGAAGTCTTTTGGAGTTTAATAAATTGCTATATTTGAGAAATACATTTACCCTTTCCAGTCTTAGTTTTTCCCTTTAGGAAACTGAGATTTAAATTACTTGTACCCACATCCCAGAAATGAAGAAAATATTGTATCCACAGACAAATAAATTCCTTGGGAATGGGAATTAGTGGCATGTAAAGTTATATTGTCATTGCTTGATTTTAAAATGTTTCTACACTTGATAATTTAGAGTTGTAATTTTTTTTCAAATGTCTGCTTTTATTGTCTTAACCTAGTTAACAAATAGAAGGTTGTCCAAAGTGTTTCCATGAATCCATATAGGAAGATAAATATTAATGTGTGTTTTAAGAATTAAGACACAGTCTAGGGGCAGCTGGGTGGCACAGTGGATAAAGCACCAGCCCGGAAATCAGGGCGACCTGAGTTCAAATCTGACTTCAGACACTTAACACTTCCTGGCTGTGTAACCCTGGTCAAGTCACTTAACCCCAATTGCCTCAGGGGAAAAAAGAATTAAGAGTACAACATAATTTTAATGGAAAAAGCAAAAGAGCTTTTTGTATGTTTCTTTTTGCTATTTTACTTGGTGTATTATGATGGTACTGATTACTCTTTGCTTTCTGTGATCCTGGTGGTCATTTAAAGTATTTTATTTCAGATTTTGTAAATCAGCCCATAACTTTATCATGTCTTAGAAGTGTAACACTTATAATAATTAATATCATTTTATTGAATTTGTTAAATTAAAAGAAATATTCTAGTTCCTCTAACAAACAAAATTATTGTATTTTTCTGAAAAGTTTTTTTTTTTAATGTTAAAGACAATCCTAATAATAAAATATTTAAAATTAAAGTAAACAGATATAAATAAAAATTATATAACATAAAATCAGACAGGAAGATCTAAGATACTCATTCTATTACTCTAGACATAACAAATCAAAAACTCTTGCCTTTCAATTTATGACCCTAAATTAAGATATGAATTCTTTAGTAATATATGATGTTTCAGCAAAATAAGATACTATTTTTATGACATGATATGACTATCATGTGTATAGTCATGGAAATGACTATTTCCATGGAATAGTGAAAATAGTGGAATTTCTATGGAAATATTTCCATAGTGGAAATACTTCAAGAAGAAATATTATCGTCTGCTTTGTTACTGCACCTTGAGGATCATGGAACTTTTACATATGATTTTTGAAACCTTCCAAATGTGTTGGGTTTCCCATCAGAATGGGAAAGCAGGAACTCTGTTATTTTTCTACTTTTATTCCCGGTGCTTTGCATATAGTAAGCACAATAAAAGCTCTATTCATTTACTCACTCATTGTTCATACAACCAATATACAGTTACTTCTAAAACCAAATCTTTATAACAAATCCTCAATAAATTTTAAATTCCATTAATTGGGGCTAAACAGTAAGGCTAGCCTGAATCAGTAAAGGGTAAGGCGTAGAAATAATTTTGTTTGAATCTAGGATTTCATCTATGTGGTTATCCTTTCCATTTGTTCAAACGAGTGGTCATCCATAACTCAACATATGTAATAATTGTTTTTTCATAGTCCTATAGAAGATCTATCCAATTTACATGAACTGATGCCAAGTGAAACAAGCAGAACAGCAAGATTGTGTCATGATCAACTATGAAAGATTTGGTTCTTCTCAGTGATTCAGTGATCTAAAGCAATCCCCATAAACTCTAGATAGAAAACTGCATCTGTATCCAGAGAGAGAACTATGGAGATTCAATGTAAATCAACATGTGGTATGTTCACTTTTTTTTTTTTTCTGTTATGGTTTTTCCTTTTTGTTCTGATTTTTCTCTCCCATCATGATTCATAAAAAACATATGTTTAAAAACAATATACATGTAAAAAAAATACATGTGTGAAAAATAAATAAATACAGAGGATCTATCCAGTATGGGGAGGGGGGGGGAAGAAATAAAAGTATAAAGGGAAAAGTGAAGAGGGCTGAGTATGAAGTCAGCAGTCATGATCTGATTGAAGATTCAGCAAAGAAGACTGAGATAAGTTGATCTGATAGGTAGGAGGGAGACTCAGGGGAGTTTTGAAAATCTAGTGAAATCTAAGGAGATTCAAAGAGAAAAAGACAATAATGTCAAAGGCTGCAGAGAGGTCAAGAAGGATGTGGATTGAGAAAATGCCATGAAATCTGGCAACTAAGAGATCACTGATAACTTTGGAGACAGTTTTGTTTGAAAGATAAGGTCAGAAATCAAAAAGGCAAGTGAGAAAGAGGAGGCACTTATTACAGATGATTTTCTTAAGGAATGTAGCTGCAAAAGGCAGGAGAGATGTAAAATGATAGTGAGGATACAAGGATCAAGTGAAAGTTTTTTTTAGGATGGGAGAGACTTGGACATGTTTGTAAACAGGAGAGAAGCAGCCAGTAGATAGGGAGAGATTAAAGATGAGTGAAAGAGTAGGGATGATAGAGGAGTGTGCAATGTAAAAGAGTTAACCTAGTGAGAAGAAGAGCTACCTCATCATGTAAGACAGGGAAGAAATAGGAGATAGTGGCAGAAGGCTTCTGGGTGATGTAAGATAAGGAGGAGGAGAGAGGAGGGAGTTTCTAGTGAATGGTCTCAATTTTTTTGTGTGTGCCTCAGTTTACCTTTATTTATTACAAAGATGAGGTCAGAGTTTTTCAAACAAGATTAGCTTTTACAGAGACAAAGCTTGAGGCAATTGAAATGTTATCAAATACTGTGGATCATGCTACAAGTATTTTGTTTTCTCAGTGTTTTAAGATAGAATGTGTTTCTACAGAGTTAGGCTGTAGTAACTAATAGGAATGTCCTTGGAGAATGTCTGCCTTCTGCCACAAGTATCTTGTCCTCTTGAGTGTTCTGAGATGATATGTTTTTCCATCGAGAGCAAGGTTGTGGTAACTGAACTGTTCTCAGAGTGTGTCTCCAACATAGATTGTGCCCTGAGTGTTTATAGCTGGGCTGACTTTTTTCCTTCCCCTCTCATCCATCCCTCTCTTATCACAGGGAGGATCCTCAGGGACTGGTCAGGGGAGGGGAGAGAGACAAAGGACAGATCTTTGGCAGAGATTGGTAAAGGAAGGGAAAGTTGGGATGGAGGAGGGGAAGGGATGAGGGTGAAGGGCATGTAGAGTCCAAGCTTCCTGTGGTCCCCTTTCCTGACTGGAAAATGGGGAGCTCACCCCTTCCTCCTTCTTTAGTAGTAGGGAGGACTAACCCTAGTGGAACTCAATTTTTTTCTTAATGAGGCAAAGTTCTTGGATGGGAAAGAAGGGTTAAGGAGGCCAAGAGAGGACTGAGAAGGCACAAAAAGATTTAGAAGGAGCAGAGTGGGATAGTGAATAATTTATTAGGGAAGTGTAAACGGATTGCTAGTAGCAGTGGGGGTCCCATTGAAACTATACTACATAAATCAGTAATGGACCTATTCTAGACTGTTGCCTCATTTTTTCTCTACCTTCATCCAGCAAATGTATGTAGGGGCAAAGAGAGAGAAAGCTGGCAGTGATCCTCCTTTGAGCTTGTCAGGGCATAATTGGCAATATAAGAGAGCAAAGGACTCAAGAGAAAAAGGCAATATAGGAAAAAAAGGAAAATTATTTTAAATGGAGATTGTTTAGGTGTAGTTATAGTATGATTTAACCTTAACACCGCATTTTATGTTTGGGAGGCCATGAAAGTGGGACGTGGATACTGACAATTATTTTTCCATGAAAATCTTACAAGCTCACCGAAGGTGGCAAATTGTGTCATACTCTTTGAACAAGCACAGACAAACCTCTTTGACCTGCCTCTGGCCAGTTTTTCAGGCCCTTATTTTGATTCAAACCATCCTGTTTCAATTAAGGATTCTCTGGGGCTGACTTCTCTGATACCTGTATGAGCACACCCTTTTATCTCTGGTCTGTTGCCAACTCTGCTGAAATCCTTACAATGATATCTTGTTTTTACAAATTTTTCTTTTTTTTTTCCTACCAATTGTTATGCTGTTCCCAACTCACTTGGCCTTAGTCCCAGCGGATCACTCTCTTCCAGATCTAACCTAGCACCTGGAAAACCTACCAGCTGCCTGTGCTTCAGGTCCTACTTGTCAGCCCAACCCTGGTCAAACAGGATCCTTAAGGCGTATCTGCATGCTGAAAGTCTGCAATTTTGCCACTAACAGGGTCCTAAAGATAACCATGAGCCATACCAATGTCGCTGGGTGACAGCTTCATTCAGCCTCAGATCATTGAAAAAATGATTTTCATTTTTTGGTTTGTTGGCTGTTCTGGTATTGACAATTTAGCCAGTCACAGAGCACATAGAAACACTATAGAGTTTATCTTATCCCCTTTCTAACAATTCAATAAAAAGACTGTTCCTTGCAACAGACACAGTAATCTAGGACACAGATTGTCCTAGATTACTCTGCAAATACTGAAGAAGCAGCACTCTTTACTGATGTACTAGAGCCCACTGTTGCTTCAGAGTAGTAGCAGGAAATTCATAATTTTACAATATTATTTAGTGTTCACTTGTCATTTTGCAAGTAACTGGGAAGGAGGAAGGCGGGTGGTCTTGGTCATGGAGAATGTGCCAAAATGCCCTTTGGTGTTATAGCATTGGCATGGGACATTGGAAGTAAACTCCTATATTGGGGAATGGAGATTCGACAATATAAAATTTATGTCCACTTCTTCATGCAATGCCATCATTGCTATCTTACAAAAAGGATCAGGGCTAAAGCTTTTGGGGTGCTAAAGCTGACAAGGCCAAAGGAAAAAGGGATTCCTAAATCAAGGAAGCGTGGTCCCTGTCCAGGTGAGAACAGTCATCTGTGAGAAAGTACAAAGTGGCTTAAATGCAGAGATAGGTGGGCCTAATTGGGATTGTGGGTATGGAGTTTTTGTTTTGTTTTATCATGCTTTTGGAGGGGTCTGGTGGAAAACTAAACATACACACAGAAAAAAATCCCCCTTTTCACCTGAAGTATTTAATCAGAACTTTGGCTACTAAAAGCTTCTCTAGGGCTTACTTCTAGAAAAAGAAGGATTAAATGTCTCTTTTCAAGGTTCTTTTCCCTACCTCTGGGAACCCACATGGAATAAATATATTGTTGGCTATGATCCACAGTATGTGAAAAGAGACCTCAGATTCTGTATTCTATCCAACAAGTCCCTCTGTTTAACCCATTAATTTCCTCCTGGATAAAATATTTGGAAAATTTTCTAAATGTAATTTTTTTAATGTAAAACATTTGGATTACACATTATTCCTTATTATTCCCCCCATTATAGTCTTCTAATCTCTAGGTTGAGCAGCAAGTCATTTCTAAATCTCTGAAGTTATTGGTATAATCTTACAATCCATAGATGTACCTACATAAAATAATGTTGTGACACTGGTTTTTGTATGAACAATGTATGAACATTGAAACTATGAAAAAATACTCCCTGAAAATTCAGATTATTGTAAGGAAAAGCTGTGGGATGGGGTGAGGGGAGGAGATTGGAGAGCAAAAGAGAGTCAACATTGTTGAATGTTATGTTGACTCAATTAAGGATGGTTCCCAGCTCTGCTTATCAACCAGTGTTAGGGGAGGCTCTGGTTGGGAAGGATGCTCCACATCTGTAAGAGCTTTTGGTGTCAGTTGCTCTTACTCTTATACCTCTCTCTGCAAATTGTCAATTTTTGCTACCTAGGGAGGAATCAAGATTCAAGGGCTCAACCTCTTTTGCTGAGGGGGATCTACATGGATTGCCTTAAAGTTACCTATAAAAGTCATCTCTACCTCAAAGCCATTACTGATCTTCAGTGATCAGCCCATGAAAGGGTTGATAGTTTGACATAATAAAATCCTTTTAATTCTCTATCCAAAGTTTTGCCTCATTAACCAGGCAAAGCCTAGCTGAAGAATTTTCCTTTCAACACTATATTCTAGTTAGGAATATTTCCCAGTTCTATTAGCCGGGAAAGAGGAAAAACCTAATTGATTCAATTCTCATTTAATGTTTCCCTTTCAGAGTTGTTAAAAAATTGAAAGTAAGAAATTTCCTAAGGGTGTCATGGGAGGACTCTGTCTCCTGCCTTCTTCTATTTTTTTTTTTTTTGGGGGGGGAAGATTGGTTTGTTTTATTATTAAGTTCAAATACTGACTTAAAAATTAAGAGCTCTGTAGTCATCCTCATCCCTCCTTCCTTCCCCTCCACTAATTTTTACAGAAGATGAAACTAACATCAGAGAAACTAAGTGATTTTTCCCAAACTAATTGAACTCTAGACCTTGAACCCCCAAATCCTGACTTTCTGGCCTTTCCTGTAACCATTATACTTCACTGACTCCCTTGAAATATGCTTTCTTTTCCTTGTTTAAATTTCAACTCTGCCACTAATCTGTGATGAGACTCTTGGGCATTCATTTCCCATCTCTGAGTCTCAGTTTCTTCATCCCAAAATGATGTGGACCAGTTAACCTTTAAGATTTCTTTCAGCTCTGAACAGTATGATTTAATATTAATGAGTTCCTGGACTTGTGAATGGAGAACTGTCAGGTGCTTAGAGGCCAAACCCACAGGCATAGAATGTGTTATACTGCTCTCTAATTCATTCATTTTCATCTTATCTCTAAGACAATATTGCAAAAAGAGGGTGGAGTAGTGAGTATGAGAGAAAAATTTTAAATGATTGGTTCCCATTCTACTCTACTTGTCAGCTCTCTAGGAATAATAAATGTGATTTACTTTCTAATTTTTTAATGAAGATTCAGGGACAGCTAGCAGTGAATCTGCAATTTATCTGTGTAAGAAACCACTGATATGGAATTCCTTCCACTGTCTTACAGAGATAATCTGCCCAAGATCACACAACTGTATGTATAAAAGACAGGAGATAGACCTATTCTTCCTATCTCCAAAGTTAATGAGAATGATAGTAGCTAACATTTATATAAAGCTTTATGATGTTCCAACCAAAAAAATACTTCATCCCTTCTCATATTTAGTAATCAAAGGAATAATACAAGAAGCTCTAAAGATGAAGTCCTGTTTTAAGATCCTACTAACTCTCATTCTAAGGAAATCCAGAACAATAAAATCAAATAGGAAAATGAGCTTCTCATTTATTTCCTCCAGCTTTCCCCAGATCCCTTTCATTTAAAATGTCCCTCCTCCATCAACAATAATACAGACACATCATTACAACTATCCCAGCATTCTTCCCCCCCCCCATGTTTTTTCAGGCAGACAGGTAGAAGAAGCAACAACAGTTGAAGAGGAGGTCTACACATAATTATCCAGAGTCCCCACCTTCATCTTCTTTTCCGGCAGGTACCATGTTTCTCCCAGTCTCTAATACCCTCCCTTCCCCCTTTATAGCAGCAGATGGTCTTCAAGCAAATGAGCTTATTGTTCTCATGGGTTGTAGAAAAGATGTAGGAATTCAGATTTGGGCAGATGTCATCTGCTATATCCTGTATGATGATTTAGCATCCCTTTCAAAGATCATATCCAGAATGGAATAGCTTTTTTTTTTTAAACAATTCTCAATGAGGCACAGAGTTTACACAGATTTTCTTAGACCTCAGTTCTTGTCTTCGAAGAATGATGTCATCTCCATTTCAACTCTTGTGTGTTTAAGTCATTGTAAAGGGATAGTTGACTTTTTGCTGATTGCTACACGTTGGGTATCCCTGTTTTATTTTGAAGAGACAGGAGAGCCCAATGGCAAAATGCATGTGACATTCGGCCAATTTGATAGAGAAAAAAGCAGAAACAATGTAGGCTCATGAGGAGAGAATCCATGTGGAGGGATGGAGGAGGAATTGTGGTGGTGGACAAAATTTTTGAGACAGCAAGAAAAAACATTCCCCCATCGGAAAGTCAAGAGCACAATCTGAAGCTAAAGAAAGCTATTTGAGGCAGAACTGTGAGTTCTGTCCTCCCTATTTCGAGAGAAGCATACGGACAAATTCCTCATAGTTCACCTGGCCATCGCCATCCACATCAGCTTCCCGGATCATCTCATCGACTTCTTCATCTGTCAGCTTTTCCCCGAGCTTGGTCATCACATGCCTCAGCTCAGCCGCACTGACGAAGCCGTTGCCATCCTTGTCAAACACCCGGAAAGCCTCGCGGATCTCCTCCTCGCTGTCTGTGTCCTTCATCTTCCTGGCCATCATGCTCAAGAACTCTGGGAAATCGATGGTCCCGTTCCCATCAGCATCAACCTCTCCGATCATGTCCTGCAGCTCAGCCTCTGTGGGGTTCTGCCCCAGAGACCTCATGACAGTTCCCAATTCCTTAGTCGTGATGCAGCCGTCAGAGTCCTTATCGAAAAGGCTAAAGGCTTCCTTGAATTCAGCAATCTGCTCCTCTGAGAACTGGTCGGCCATCCTACCACTGAGCAAGCGGTCAACGAGGTGATTCCCCTGTTTGTCTAAGCCCTGATGCCTTGACCGTTCCCTGGCCACAGACTGTGCTCACTCCCCAAGCTCTTTGGAATGAATGGAGCACCAACCTGACTGTCTGGTTTTCTAGCCCTTGCATGAAGTTCTGGCACTTACGGGATTCTACCTCACCATTGGTTTAGCTCTGAGCAGGGCAGTCACTCAGAGACTCCACCACCCTTTGTGGTTGCCTGGGGGAGAAGATCCTGTTTAGACAAGAGTCATTGAGCTGAAACAGAGTTTGTCTCCTAAGCGAACTGCCAACACCCTCTGTATGTAAAAAAGCAGTCAAATTTCCACCCTGGGACTAGCAAGAGGTAGGAGCCACTAATAACACCTTTTATTTGGGTCACGCCTCTTCCTGAAAGAGCTTCAGAAAACTTTGCAGACCCGTCTCCATCCTTAGAATTTTTGAGCGAATTCTTATCTTCGTTTTTGAGACGCAGCCATGGATCACTAGAGCCAGATCTTCTGAAATAATCTGGATTCCAGATAACTGAATGATGAAATTCTGAATCTTTCCAACAAAGTGGCAACACTAGTCTTACTTAGTAGTCTCCATTCTTTTCCTTTGGGCCCATGAGGATATTAGTTAGGAAGTCATGGAAGGGAAGATTATCTTTCATCCTACTCTCCCAATATTCTTCCCTCTCTCCTGAACTTAATAAAGTATATATAGGGAATCTGGTATTTAAAAGAAGAAAACAGAATTATTTTCCCATTATTCTAGGTCATCAGGATAAATACCATGGATTATACAGATTTCAATATATAGTCAATATATTTTGTATAGATTTCAATACTGCATGATATTTTAGTCAATCTAGTAGAAAAGTGGACTGCTAAATATTTCACTTTCTCTTTTGGACTCTTTTTGATCCTAAAGTGGATTTTCAGAGTAGATAAGAAAAAAGGGTTTGGGGGATAGATAAGAAATAGAAAGAAAATAGATAAGGATAAGAAAAAAGGATTTCTGGAATAGATAAGAAAAAAGAAAAAATAGATAAGAATAGATAAGAAAAAAGGTCCACATACTAAGTTTTTCAGTTCCTAGAGCTGGAATTTGTAATCAACTGTGACTGGACTTGACTCTTAGTCAATGAAGTGATTCAAGGCAATTCCAATAGATTTGGGATGGAAAGAGCTATTCTCATCCAGAGACAGAACTATGAAAACTGAAGGTGGATTAAAGCACAGTATTTTCATCTTTTTGTTGTTGTTTATTTGCTTGCTTGTTTTTTTTTTTCTTTCTCATGTTATTTTCCTTTTTGATATGATTTTTCTTGTGTAGGATGACAAATATGGAAATATGTTCAGAAGAATTGCACATGTTTAACTTCTGTTGGATTGCTTGCTTTCTTGGTGAGGGAAGAAGGGGGAAGGGAAATTTTTGGAGCATAAGATTTTGCAAAGATAAATGTTTAAAACTATCTTCACATGTATTTGGGAAAAAATACTATTTTGAAAATATCAAACAAAATGAACTTTAAAGGAATTATATACACACCCACACATACATTTGATAATTATATTTTGGCATAATCAGCTTCCTTTGTAATCTTATATATTTTACTTTATGCATTTAAAAACATTATTCTGAAGAGTCAATAGGCTATACCAGACTTACATAAAAAACCTGAAGAATGCTTGTCCTAGAGAACTGATTGTTGGCCATTTAGGGTAACCCATTTTGATCTTTTTCACTGTCAGACTTGTCCAGATGTTTAGTTCCTGTTAGGTACTTTGCAACTTAGATATGCTAATTCCAGGTGCCTTGGTTATTATCTCATGATTTGAACAATGAGGTTTCCCCTAGGTGTGGCCTTTTTGTAATAGAATTTGGAAAGTTTTATTTCCTCTACCTCTTTTTAATTTACCTCTTTTTTATTTTACCAAATATATGCAAAAATAATTTTCAACATTCACCTTTGCAAAATCTTGTGTTCCAACTTTTTCTCCCTCTCTCTCTTCACCTCCTCCTACAGACAGCAAGCAAGCTAATGTAGGTTATATGTGCAATTCTTCTAAACATATTTCCATATTCATCATGCTGCAGAAGAAAAATCAGATCAAAAGATGAAAGAAATAAAAAATAATGAGAAAAAAGGCACAAACAACAACAACAAAAGGTGAAAAAACTGTTGTTCTCTATATTCCTTCCCCAATGTCTTCTCTCTGGATGCAGGTGGCTCTCTCCATCACAAGAATATTGGAACTGGCCTAAATCACCTCATTGTTGAAGTCAAGTCCATTGCAGTTGAACATCACAAAATCTTGTTGCTGTGTATAGTGTTCTCTTGGTTCTACTCACTTCATTTAGCATCATTTCATCAGTTCTTTTTAGCTTTTTCTGAAAGCAGTCTGTTCGTTTGTCATTTCTTATAGAACAATAATATTCCATTACCTTCATATTTGGGCATCTTTTAAAACAAAAATTCAAAGGAAAGTAACTCTCCCACTTATTATGTTACAACACATTAAAAATATGTCTATGGTATGTCAAAATGCTCTGCTGTGTTAGGAAATGACTAAAAATATGGTTTTAGATTTAACCTTCTACTTAACCTGGAGTTCTCTCCTCCCACAATTCCTCTCCAAAAAGACTCCTAACTCCAACCCTCTGTCTACTTATTTCCTTTTTTCATGGAAAATCACGGAGTGTTGGGGACCAGAGTCAGCACTTTCACTTATTGATATAGACAATAGATATTTTCATCTTCACAAATTGATTGAAAATTATAGTGAATAAAAGACCTCTAGGTATTTATTGTTGATTTATTATTAAAGAAACAAACAAATTAATTCAGTAGAGCAAAATGCTGCTTTAAATACTCTCCTCCATCAAAGCATCTCCTGTGAATACATCAAAATAATACAAAGAGCAGGGTAACACCATGGAAACAGCACTGGACTTGGACCAGGGGAATCCTCTCTCTATTACATGACCTGAGTGGCCTTGGGCAAATTGATGTAAAATAAGAGATTAGACTGATGACCTTTCAGGTCCTATCTAGTTCTACATCTCTGATCCTATTCTTAGGATGGAACTGAGTTACTGGAAGAATGGGAATGATAGCCTGGCATTCAGGGCATATTATAAAAGGCTCTCCGAAACAGAAATCTGGTCTTGATGCATTTTTGTCTCATTTTCAAGATAAAAACCCTGAAGCCAAAAAGTCTTGAAGTGATTTTTCTCCTAGGAGACTGGAGTTAGGAAGCTAAGATCATATTTAGGGTAAAGAACTTGAGGGGAAAAGTCTTAGATGTTTTCCATCCATTCCTACCACCAAAGGAAAAAAAAGATGGTGGTAAGCATGTGCCATTTACCATGTTCTATGTACCCATCTTTCCCACTTTTATTCAGCATATAATACTTTGTCTTAGTAACACACCATGAATGACATGAGGAAAGGGACAGGGATAGTTTCCCCTCTCTTATCTATGTTTCATTAATAATGATAATAATAGACCTTTATGTAGCATCTTGAGACAGGTATGTGGTTTAGTGGGTAGAACTCTGGCCCTAAAATCAGGAAAACCTGAATTCAAATTCAGCTTCAAACATGAGCTATGTGGTCTTGAGCAAGTCAGTTAACCTCCATTTGCCAGAGAGATGACTAGGTGGCTCAGTGAATAGAACATTGGACCTGTAAATTCAAATCCAACTTCAGACATTAACTCTGTGATCTTGGGCAAGTCATTTAACCTGTTTGCCTTAATCCATTAAGAAAAGGAAATGGCAAACCACTTCAGTATCTTTGCCCAAAAAAACTCCATGGACATTACAATTCAAGAAGAATCAGATATGATTGACCAACAATCCGAAACACCTTAACTTTTACAAAATGATTCCTATAAATTATCTCATTCTATCCTCACGACTCTGAAAGTAAACCAAGACATTATTATGACCATTCTACAATTAAAGAAACCATTATACAGCTCAGAGTAGTTAAGCCCATGATGACAGTAAACCTTAAAGGTCTTCTTGACTCTTAAGTTCAGCGTTCTTCTTGCTTCCTCATCAACCAGTTAAGCCACTTGCCCTTCCAGATATGCTTGGTCACCCTCTCCTTGCCTCATTAACATTATGTATGCACAGGATAATATATACACATTTATTTATTATGCACATACATAATTGGACCTTAACTTCTTTTCATAACTGCATTCCTTGTAAGAAACTGGTCAGTAGGGATGAGGAAGTCTCACTTCCTCATGACATGCAACAGATATCTTGGCAATGGACCAGAGAATCACAGTATTTGTTCCAGGAAATAATAATTTAGGTAAATGGAAGCCTATTCCTTCAGAAGCTTATAATTGAAGGCGAAAAACACTTATGCTTCAAGGATTCAGGATTTCAAAAACAGCACAAAAAAATTAAACAAATATATGTCGATCATAAAAAGACTACAATCTGTATACTTTTACACAGTGAATAGTTCCCTTTCTGGTTTGTTACATGGTCAAATATGCAGCTTTTCCAACTTTTGTACAAGAAGAAGCAAGTAAATAAACAAGAAACTTCTTTGTTTCAGTTGAGGCAGTTAGATGGCATAGAGCATGGAGTACTCTCTAGGCTTGGAAGCAAGAAGACCTGAGTTCAAACCCAGTTTTAAACTCTTATTTGTAATATAACTCTGAGCAAATCACTTAACCTCTATTTGTGCTGTTCAAATGAGAGTAAAAATTCTGACACAGTTTCTGGCACACATAGTAGGTGACATATAAATATTTTCTCCATTTTTTCTAGTCTTCTAGGTTCATAACTTCAGCATCATCATCAATTCTTCATTCTTTCTCCTTCCATATCTCTAATCAATTGCCAGATCTTTCCATTTCTACCTCTACAATATTTTTCACATGCAAATCTTTCTTTTTTCTCACATAGCCACCAAATTAGTTCATTCCCTCATTATTTCTTGACTGGACTACTGCAGTGGCTCCTTACTTGGTTCTGCCTAACTTAAGTCCTTCCTTATTCCAATCCATCTCCCACCCAGTTGCCATGATGATTTTCCATGAGCACAGTTTTATCACTCTACTACTCAGTAAACTTTAATAGCTACCTGTTTATCTATGATAAAATATGTACACTTGTCTGGCTTTAAAAGCCCCTCAAAACTTAATCCTAACCTACTTTTAAAATCTCATTATACATTATTCCCCTTTTTACATAGTAGATATAGTATGGCCAACTACTTTTCTCTGTTCCTCACACATAAAACTTACAGCTCCTATTTCCATATTTTTGCCCTGGCCATTCCCAATGCCTATATTGCATTCTCTCTTCACTTCTACCTCATAGAATCCTTAACTTCCTTCAAGGTACAACTAAAAGCATTGTTTCCTACACCATTTGTTCCTAAAGCAACATTAACTCTTAAGCCAATTGTTGGTGGCCTCTCTTATCATTTACCTAATATTTGACTTTCATTTTTTAGTATTTATTTTGTATATATTTATTCTGTATACTTATATTTGAATATATTATCTTCCCTGAGAGAATGTAAGCCTTTTGAGAGAAAGGGTTGTTTATTTTTTTTGTCTTTATATCCCTTTATATCCCAGTGTTTTTATATAAAGAAGCATTTAAATATTTGTTGGTTGATTAAAGAAAAGAAAAATTTTTAGATGATTGGTTCATATTAGATATGTGAGGAGGATCTAAAATTGACATTGGGACATTGGGAGAGCTATTTCCTAGTCCTACTTCTAGTTCTGCATTCTGGGAGAGAAATTTGAAGGAAGAGTTAAATTAAGGAGGATTAAGGAATGTTCAAGTAGACGGTAGTTAAAAAGCCAAAACAAATACGCCAAGGTAAGTTGAAGTAGTGGGTAAAGCTAATCAGTAGAATGGATTAATAGGTGGGGAAAGCTGGTAAAAATGTTCAGTTGTCAGTGAAGGATAAGGTAATTTGAAACTATGATATTATGGAGATTAAAGAAAGGAAGCAGGTTATGGTTGTCAAGTTAGAAGCAATAAGTTTTATCAATTTTAAGAAGGTTTTTAGTAGTTATAGATTACCAAAAAAAAAAAAAGGTTAAAAATTTGTCTCAACATTTTTTTCTTTTCCGATCTTTTTCTAGTTTGTTTCTTCTTATTTTGTATTTAAGTTTGAAATAAATAAATAAATACATTGAAGAAATAAACTGCAAATAAGAAAACCTACAAGGAAGCAAAGAAAAGATGGACAGTTATGAACATAATATCTTCTATTATTATATATGTTTTCTTGAAATGGAAATTTATTGTTACATATTTTGAATCCTCCCAATTGTTCTTCTGGGCACATGACAATATATTTTTTTCTTATTCTGTCTTTTTATGTTTTTTTTTTCTTATTTTGCATTTAAGATTTAAATAAATAAATACATTTAATAAAACCTTGCAAATATGCCTACAGAGACTACAAGGAGGGGGAATTAATTTTGTATTGTGAAGGAAGAAACCAAACCAAAATAAATGAACAAAGATTAAACATAGTCAAGAAGTCCATATACTTGGATACCTGGCAGCACCCAACCGAGAGAGGAGAAGGAAGTGAGGAACTAAAGAGGAAGAGAAAATTTCTTTCTTTATTTTTTTTATTATAGCTTTTTATTTACAAGATATATGCATGAGTAATTTTTCAGCACTGACAGTTGCAAATCCTTTTGTTCCAACTCTTTCCCTCCTTCCCCCCACCCCTTCCCCCAGATGGCAGGTTGACCAATACATGTTAAATATGTTAAAGTATAAGTTAAATACAATATATGTATACATGTCCATACAGTTATTTTGCTGCACAAAAAGAATTGGACTTTGAAATAGCATATAATTAAGATGTGAAGGAAATCCAAAATGCAGGTGGACAAAAATAGAGGGATTGGGAATTCTATGAAGTGGTTCATACTCATTTCCCAGAGTTCTTTCGCTGGGTGTAGCTGGTTCAATTCATTACTGTTCTATTGGAACTGATTTGGTTCATCGAAGAGAAAATTTCTAAGCAGCTTTTTGGCCCTTCTTAATAGATAACTAGTCAGACTCAGTGTTTATATTTTCATATATTTCTTGGATAATATCCTATTATAATAATTATTTCATTCCATGTGGTTTTCTTTGCAACTTTAGGGACTTTATTTTTAGGTGAAAAGTTAGGCATATTTCATTTATAAATAAACATCAGTTGCTGAAAGGAGTGAAGTTAATAGTAAATTTGTTTCCACCTTATCATATGACTCTGCCCCCTGTTAACTGACACCTTGGAGGCTCAGTTGTATAATGCAATGTCTTATGAAAGAAAAAAAAAAGAAGTTAGGGATAAAATTATAATCTCTCCAAGTCTCTAGATAGCAAAATTCTTAACATTTATGCAAAGCTTAAATTCTCTGACATAATTTATATTTATCTGTAATTAATCCCCGGCCTTTTTTTAATTATGACAAAATTTGGGTAACTAGAAATATTTGGATAGTAGGGAAAAAATGTGTTGGAGAGGAAATTGGGTAAAGAACAGAACTTTTCTAAATTTTTTCCTCAGTCCTTGAATAAGAGGGTATACTGGTTGCATCAGCCTGAATTGCATTAGCTCAAAGATGTATAGCTGATGGATCACCCGAGTATTTCACTTCTCTTCCACAACTCAGTCCTCCCACCTCTTACTTCTTTCAAAGCTTGCCAATAAGTTACTAGGTTCTTTGTGACTCAACTGGGTGTGATCCTATTCCTTCACCTCCCTTTGCTTACTTTCAAAATATCTATCTGGTACTGAGATAATTCCTTTCATGTAAATTCCTCGGGGAAGTCTCCTGTACAATGGTTTTGCTTCATTCAAAAAAGGATATATACTCTATATAGTTTTGATGGATTGATTCAATCTAGAAATGGCCTAGAAGAGGTAATTACTTTTAAATGGGGCAGGATAATCAATGGATCCCAACCATTCCAACTACAAGTGGAAGCTGGCAGCCTTTCCCAATCAGTTTCTTATTTAAAGATACCTACCTATTACCTCTGTTGCTTCCATTGTCTTTGAGCAAGCCAGTTTTTCTTGTTTCATCAGCTACCAAATTTTTTAGACTCCCCTAAGAGATCTCTTTATACTTTAAAACTTTGTGATCTCTAGCTAAACTTCAAAATTTCTGCCTGGCAAGATCTGTATAATTATTAACATTAAGTTTCTGTCATTGCATCCTATGACTCACTGAGTTTAAAAGAAGTTGTAAGTTACTGAGTTCTGTTGTAAGTATTCCTATCAATGTGTGCTGCTGAGACCCTACTGGGTTTTTCTTTAGGGTAATGAAAATAAATGCCTTTCTCATATCTGATTTGACATTGAGTATCTTTCTCCTTCCTCCTTTAGGAAATTCTAAGGATTACCTCAAACTTAAGCTTGAAGTCATTTTCTAGGATGCAATAAGATGGTGGTGAAAGTGGAACAAAAAAAGGAGTGTAAGAAAGGGATTCTGACCCTTCTTTAATTTGTTCAGGATACCCCAATACTGAACCTATTTGGGTCCAAAGCAAAAGAGTCCCTTAGAGAGGAAGTAATATCCTAGGCCCCCTTAAACCCAGGAGTGACTTAACAATTGTTAGATTATATCCACTAAGCTAGATACAACAATTGTAGTTCTTGTAGTTATTTAAGAAGAAACAGTAACTGTTGAAACACTCACCATTTAATACAAATTATCATCCATGCCAATAACAAAACCTCTAATGTTAAATGTTTATATACAAATAAATACCCCTAGTTTAGGCAACAAGCTATAAGAAAAAGAAATCTTTATACAAGGAGACAAATTTGACTTCATGGATGTCACTGATAAAATCCATGATCTCATAAGACTCTGAATGAGTATACATTACTCAAAAGAAACAGGATAGGTAAAGAAAACAATAACAGTGACTTCTTACTTTGCCTTAATGATAATTTCATCCTTAAAAATATGGAGGAACCAATATGAGGAAATTCCAAAAAAGTGTGATAGTGAGAGATTGGCTAAATAGAAACCGTGGGGGAAAAGCTATAATGAAGAGGTGGAAAGCCAGGTATAGACTGTCATATAATCTGGATTTAGGGAAAGCCAATCTCAATGGTAAGATCCCATCAGTTAACATTTTATTAAGTAACCTGGAACGAACAGGAAAGTTTGAATAATTAAATTCTACATATACAAAAAGAATTCAAATGAGGGGAAAAGTGAAAAAAATCTAGAGAAATTCATGTTTAAGCATAGGGAACATACCAAATAATTTGTTTTTAGGACATGTTTACAGGTGATGAAACAAGGTCAAGTAATAGAAGATTTAATTTAAGTCTGATATGGTTCTATTTTAGGACTGGTCCTGGATTTCAGATTGTGTGGTTACTGGTAAGGAAAACTTAAGAGAACAAAAATGTTTTTATTATTTGTTTTAAAACCACATGAGTAGTGATAAGAGTATCTAGAAGGGACAAATTTCTAACTGGGGAGAATGGGATGCTAATCATTGATATCAAAGAATACAGTGATAACTACCCAATTCTTCTTTTTGCCTCTTTGTTCTTTTTCAAGGAGGATAATCTTCACCTTGGAGGTGATGGAACAAAAATGGTAAACACGGATTTAATATCCAAGAAAACTAAGGAGATAATATTTTTTAAAAAACATCAATTTATTTTCTCTGAATTCAGGTTACCTAACCTGGGGCTTAAAGGAGCCAGGTGAAATGATTGCTAAAAACCAGTTTTAGTAATAGGAGAAAGACTATGAAATAGTAGAGTTTACATAGGACTGGAGCAGGGCAAATGGTTCAATTTTCAAACACATAAAAAAAGAAAGAAAAAAAGAAAATGAGAAAGAATGAAAGAAAGAAAAAGAAAGGAAGGAAAGAATAAAGAAGGAAAAAGAAACTGGACAGAACTTGCATTGTAAACTAGTGAATTTAATTTCAATTACCTGGAAAGTTTTAAAATCGATTCTTACAGAGATAGTGATTATATAAAGAAGGTAGATGATTCCAAAGTGCTAGCATGACTTCATCAAAGAAAGGTTAAACTATATTAACCTATTTCCTTTTTGTGGGTAGAGTAACTGAATTGGCAAATCATTTTAGTGTGCTGTTGATATGGTTTATCTAAATTTTAGTTAACCATTTAATAAAGTATCTTCTGCTAGTCCTGTGGAAAAGATGAAAGGCTGTATATAAGATAGTGATATAATTAGAAGAATTTGAAACTGATTAGGTGGTTGGCCTTCATGGTCAATGCCAGCTTGGCAAGAGGTCTTCTGTGGGTTATCCCAGGGATGTATATTTGGTCCCATGCTTTTTTCTTTTCTTTTCTTTTTTGCCTTTCTTTTTTCCATCTATTTAAACTAAATACAAAATAAGAAAAAACAAAATAGAAAAAAAAAGACAGAAGAGGAAAATAAAATTAAAACAAAACAAAACATTGTCCTGTGCCCAGGAGAACATCAGGGAGGATTCAAAATATGTAACAATAAATTTCTATTTTAAGAAAACAAATATAATAATAGTAGAGGTGAAACATTCATGACTTTCCATCTTTTCTTTGCTTCCTTGTAGGTTATTCCTTTGTTCTATGCTGTTAACTTTTTACTTTATTCTTTTTCTCCCCTTTCATTCCCTTCACCTCCTCCATCTTTTTTTTTCTTTTTTTCTTTTCAATCACTTTAAAAATAATTTGGATAAAGGCATTTTCAGGAATGGTGAAAATCCTGAGCTTACATATCAAAGAAAAAAATATACGGTAAGCATCAATAAAGAAGTATTTCAAATATCAAGGAGATAGAGTAAGGATCACAAAAGATCTGAAAACATTACTTTAAATAAGAGCAGATCTCAAAATACAATATTATAAAAGACAAAAGAAATAGCCTTATAACCAACAATAATTTACTCTAAAAAGTTGTGTAAATGCCTAAAGAGATAAAAGATATCCCTTTAATAGGACTTTTCTAAGCATTCCTAATAAAAAGACCAGAGCTGATTAGAAACTTTGAAATGTTAAGAAAGATAAATTTATTAGAGATATCAGAAGGGACTGTATGATGATGAAATACTAAAGTGCTCCTTCCTCAATTATTTTTTTTCTATTAACAAGAATTTATTTTCTTTCCTTTTGACTTCTCCACTATCACGAGTTTTAAAAATAAAAAAACAAACAAACCAAAACAACAAATATGTATAGTCAAGTAGAATAAATTTTCATAATAGCTATGCCAAAAAATGTAAGTCTCATTGTTTGTTTTACATCTATCACCTCTGTATCAGGAGATGCTAGTGTGCTTCATCTTTGGTCTCCTCAATTTATGATTTGTCATTTAACTGATCAGAGTTCCTGTTTAGTAGGAAGGACATAGTAAACACCAAAGATTTGGAAGCAAAGGTTTATTACTCAGCATACATATGGTCCCCTGTACCCAGTTCAGTCTTACTGAGCAAGCATGCAAGTAGCCCTAGGGACATAGCAGTGTTCCTGACTCCAGGCCTGGCACTTTCACTGTCCTAAACAGGGGAGATTAGCCATGTTAAAATAAGTGTCTGGAGAGAGACACATACTTATATAGTTAGGGAAAATCTATTTCTTATTTACATAATCTGAATCTAAAAAATTTCATTGTTGGCGTCTTTTGGCAGCACATCAGCATAAACAGCAATTACAATTTATAAGAAAAAAAAGTTCCCTCATTTCATATTATTTAAGTATCCAACTGAATTTTTTTTTGCTTTAATAATTCAGCCCCCCCAATATTTAAAGTAGAATAAAGTTCAAAGACTTGTAAGCCTTTTTTCATTTACCTCCATGAAGACCAATGTATAAATAAACCTTTTTTTTTTTTTTTTTTTGGCAAAGAGTATTGTATTTTTTCAATATTAATTTTGTATTAAGATTTTGAGTTCCAAATTTTTCTCTTTCCCTTCCTCTACAACCCTGTCTTCAAGACAACATGCAATCTGATATAGGTAATACATTTGTGATCATGTTAGACATAGTTTCACATTAGTCATGTGAAAGAAGAAAAACACAAAGGGGAAAAACCATAGGAAAACCCTCCTCCCGAAAAGTGAAAAGAATATGCTTTGATCTGCATTCAGACTCCATAGTTCTTTCTCTGTATATGAATAGTATTTTCCATCATAAGTCTTTTGGAATTGTCTTAAGTAGTTTTATTGCTGAGAACAGCTGTCTATCATAGTTGATTATCATACAATGTTACAGTTACAATGTAAAATGTTCTCCTAGTTCTGCTGTATTTAAGCACCTGTATAGTTGACTTGGAACTAGGATGAGCCCCACAGCCAGTGAATATGTTCACAATGGTCAGGATAAATTTCAAGTATGGCTAGGGAAATCAAGCATAGTCTACCAGGAGCTTAGGGGATCTTCCCTGGCATAGGGACAAAGACAACATGTTTTTGCTGATAGGGCAATACAGTCTTCCCTCGCCTCAGCAGCCTTATCCTGGGGGAAATGGATACTATGATCTTGTGCCCATTACTGCATTATTCATTCATCGCGGTAGCTGGTTCAGGCTTGGATCCATCATGCAATGTTTGTAAGTTGTGCCTTTTCATTCCACAGGCACTCAGTAGGCAAGGGACCTTTCCAAAAGGCAGAGACATGGGTCATGTACAGGGTTTAATGTACAACATATTTGGAGATCTTTCTTTAAAATGTAACTCCTCACATTGAGTGGACTTCATTTTCCAGTCCTGTTGCTGCTATTTTCCTTACCAAATAACCAGATCATGTGTCAGTTCCCAGGAGTCAGTAAAAAAGATAAAGATCAGATGAGGAAAAATATTCAAAGGCAGCCCTTGCTTACCATGATACATCTTTGCTTGGTCATTAGAGATGCACACACAGTGGGGACCTACATTGGAAGACACTCTTTTTTATTTGAGAAGTGAACCATAAAGGGCATCTCTGAGGCAAAATTGCCCATTTAGTGTGGGATTCTAGAAGTGGGCTTCATGGTCTCATGTAGCTGGCTGACCCTTCTTAGGCTAGGCTCAACAAAGTACTGATATACATTTTCATTTGATGATGTTTTCTAATCACATTCTGTGGAACTTGTTGGATGCTGTCCCTTATAAAATGGGAACCTGAGGGTAGAGTATAAGTGGAATTTGGCTGATCAGGTACTTTATCTTTGTTAAGTCCCAGAAGAAATCTAATTGTTGGTTCCCAAAATGAGAGCAACTGGTCATGGTCCCACTAAAAACACCATGTATCCAAGATGTATGTCCAAAATCAGTGACTAGCCACTAACTTCTAGTTCTAAGGTCCCAGTTCCTGAGAAGAGTAGAACTGTTGCTGTTTCTCAGTACCTCTCTCTGAAACGCCATATCGGTCAGTGTGTCAGGTCAGCTCCATTCCTGGTACCAATTTGTTTGGTAGGAGTTTGGATTGATTGATCAATGGGATAGATGGATGTGCCCTGGGTCTCAAAATTTTCATAACTGGAATACATTGGCAGCAAAAAAATAAACAGAATTTTATAAAAGATCTAAGCAAGATCTTTGTGTGAGGGGCTTTATGGGTTGGTGCCCCATTAGGACTGGCTCATACGCACTGGAACAATTAGTAAAGGGAAAATGTTATCAGACCATACGTGGAGAATTTTGACTGCCACAGGAAACCAACCAAAAAAGCTACAGCACAATGAGTGAGTCTCTATTTTAGGCAAAAAGTCATTACCAGAAAGAAAAATACCAAGTCTGACCTGACCCATAGTTACTCAATTCTAAAGACTTTCAAGTTTGTTTTTCTTTATAATATTTTTGTTAGGTACAAATTATTCTCTTTTTTCTGCATTCTGTATACTTTCTTTGGGAAGGGACCCTTCTAATGGGCAGAGACTTGACTCTATGATCTTCCTAGTTTCCTCTGAAACTATCCATTTTATAATTTTTATGATGGAATAATATCCCATTATACTCATATACCATAACTTGTTTCTCTAACAAGTAAGCACTCCTTTAGTTTTCAGTTTTTGCTACAAGAGTTGCTAATATATATATGCATATAGACACATAAATATATGCTTAAAATATGAATTCTTTTCACCTTTTTTTGATTTCTGAGAAACATACTATAGAGCTAACATTCTAATGGTAGAGGGAGGGGAGAATAAATAAGGGTTCCCCTCTCCTCCCTTAATTCTTTCCTCCCCAAGATAGCAAGAAATCTGATATAGGTTAAATATGTGCAATTCTTTTAAAGATATTTCCATATTCATCATGTTGTGCAAGAAAAATCAGAACAAAAGGGCAAACGGTAAGAAAAAAAAACATGCCAACAACAACAAAAAAAGTGAAAATACTATGCTTCAATCCACATTCTGTCTCTCTGGATGTGGATGGCATTTTTCATTCCAAATCTTGGGATGAACCTTAAGGTCTCCTGAATCTTAAGGTCTTCATTGGGTATTGAAGGAGTTAAATAAGAAAAATATCACTCTTAGCTGAAGTAGAAAAAAGGAGGCTCAAACATATACAATTTGGTGTAAGGAAATATTAATAATAAATTTAATAATTTAGTAATAATAAATTTAATAGTTTATCTAGAAAAAAAGTGAGTAGATAGGTGTTAATAAAGAATATGATACCAGGGAGAGAAAGCCACAAGCTATTAAAACTTCTTGATCCTGAAGGATCCCAAAAGAGGAGGAGAGAAGAACTAGGATTTGAGGGTATATCTTAAATTGCTTCTTAGATAATGGGGGAATGGTTAAACAAGTTGTGATACATGAATGGATTGTAATAATATTGAACTACAATAAGTAATGAAAGTTGATTTCAAAGAATCCTTGTAATTGATAAATTGATACAGAAATTCCAGTAGACTTGGGATGAAAAATGCCATCCACATCCAGAGAGACCGAATGTGGATCGAAGCATAGTATTTTCACTTTTTTTTGTTGTTGGCATGTTTTTTTTCTTACCATTTGCCCTTTTGTTCTGATTTTTCTTGCACAACATGATGAATATGGAAATATCTTTAAAAGAATTGCACATATTTAACCTATATCAGATTTCTTGCTATCTTGGGAGGAAGGAATTAAGAGAGGAGAGGGGAAAAATTTGGAATACAAAGTTTTACAAAAATGAATGTTGACCAAGATGTATAAACATGTATACATATATTGTATTTAATATATACTTTAACCTATTTTACATGTGTGGGACTACCTGCCGTCTAGGGGAGGCTGTGGAGGGAAGGAGGGGAAAAGTTGTAATAGAAATGTTTGCAAGGGTCAATGCTGAAAAATTACCCATGCATTACCCAAAATTTGTCAATAAAAAGCTATAATAATAATTTAAAAAATGAACGTTGAAAACTACTTTTACATGTATCTGGGAAAAATAAAATACTATTAAAAAGATAATTTGATGCAGAGTAAACTTAGGTAACTTAGGTAACCATTTATACAAGGATAACAATAAATGTAAACGCATATATTGCATGTAAATATAACATGTATGCTCTTGCGCCTTCTCAGAGTTGGGCTTGCTTTATCTCATTTCATGGGGTTAGAGTAACCTGAGGGGTTTGTAAGTATTTTCTCTGCTATTACTTCAAGCCCCAACTGGCTGTCTTCTCTTTATTTCTTGACTCCAGTTTATTTAACACTTAATCCACAATAGATTTTGAAAAAGTCTATTTACTTCAGAGATATAACAAAAATAAATATATAAGACTTCCCCTTAATACTTTGGGGATATACTTTCCCTTACATCACCTTAGTGTAATTACTGCATAAAAATTAATCCTATAATGTTAACATCTAGATGCAGCACAACTCTTAGATGAACCTGGATTTCAATCACCACTTGGCTGGGATCCTGAAGGTTACTCCCAAAAGTCACTCCTTTCTCCTCAAGGCATTAATGTTGAATCCAAACTTTCAGGTTCATGTGACTTTCTCTCATGGTCAGAAACTTGACTCCCTGCACCTAAGATGGAAATAAAGGATTAAAAAAGTCAAGGTTAGAGGCCCAGTTCTTGAGTCAAATGGCCTCAGAGAGAGAAAAGGCCCTTAGTTCATGGTCTTTCACTGAATACTGAGAGAGGAATTGCTGAGAGAAGGGAGAAGAGGCAAAGAGAAAAACTGAAGCAAAATTGATGCAGCTAAAGCTGACAGGCTTTTGAGATGCTTAGAGAGCCTCTTCTCCATCACATAATTAGCCAGTAGGAGCCAGAATGTGTGCCCTAGTCTCTTCCAGGCTTTTAATGTCATCATAATCTCTAGGAATCCGTTTCTTCCAGTCTTCCATGTGGAGAGGTTGCATTGGCTGAGCAAGTTGATAAGGTCTACACATGTGCCAAACAAACCAAACCAAATGTAAAGAACAACAACTTAGAATGACATAAGAGCTTAAATGAGACTATATATCCTCCCCAGTACCCACTGTTTATGCACTTAATTACCCCTACCTCCCTGAGGGTAAGAGTTCTGAGTTATAACCAAGTAGTTGGGGCCATGGCTAGTCCAATTTGAAGGCTAGGATAGGGATAGGGTGGAATAGTGATAAATCAAAATTTCCAATGTGAGGACACAAGAAAGAGAGTCAAGAGAGAGAAAAGGAGATGCAGAGTCTACTAGATTGGGAGTCAGGCCTGTGGCAAAGACTTCCCATGGGTGGGTCACTGCCATTTCTATGCTACAATGAAAATATAAAGCAATAACTCATCCCCATAATTATAATCTCTCCCAAAGCCATCACTCTGTGGTGCTGCTGAATAAACATTTGCCTTTTATTTCAGGCTTGTGCTTCTGAAAAGACGCACAGAGTCCATTTGTGCTGACCAATGAGACATTGCTCTTTGATCCTTAAAGTTCAGGATGATTCTGCCAGAGACCATCTTCTTTTATGAGAAACATTGAAGTTATAAGAAATACTAGTTGTGAAGCTGGTAATGCTGATTCAAGAACCCACAAACTCAAATTCAGAAGGTAGTCAACAAAGTTAAAAACAACCATCACTTGGGATTGCTGGGGGCTGCTTTCTGACTTGTGTTCAGTGAAGAAACACTGGAAGAGGATGTAGACAAATTCATCTAGAAGCCACCCTTGCTAGAAACCCAAGGGAAACCTGGCAGAAAGCTAAAGTGATATGCTAATGAGAGAGAAATAATCAGATCACTTCTGTAATTCTTATAGCCTAGAGAATAGGAAATTTCTTCCTAGCTAATTATCTTTAACACAACTCCAGAGATTGAGAGTAAGGGTGCAGTCATGAGTTTCTCAAATACACCTGTCGGTTAGCCAGGGTCCCCAACACATAATGGTGTCTAGTTCTTGCCTAGATCTTACCCAGGGAAATACCTCTGTCTAGCCTTATAACTCTAAGAAGGGGTCACTGGGTGCTGCAACTAGTACACAATAAAAGTTTTGAAAACTTAATAGATAACATGATTAACAAGATATAGGACTATATTTTTTTAATTATAGCTTTCTATTTTCAAAATATATACGTGGATGATTTTCAACATTTACCCCTGCAAAATCCTGTGTTCTAATTTTTTTTTCCTCCCTTCCCTTCCATCCTCCCTCAATCCACAGATAATCCAATATATGTTAAACATGTGCAATTCCTCTATACATATTTATACAATTAACGTGCTGTACAAGAAAAATCAGATCAAAAAGGGAAAAAAAAATGAGAATGAAAACAAAATGCAAGCAAACAACAAAAAGAGTGAAAATACTATGTTATGGTCCACACTCAGTTCCCACAGTCCTCTCTTTGGGGGGTGTAGATAGCTTTCTTCATCACAAGACCATTGGAAGTGGTCTGAATTGCCTCATTGTTGAAGAGAGCCATTAGACATTTTTTCCTTAATCCTTACCTTTCAAACTTCTCTTGAATAAGAATTATACACAAGAGTTTAATTAATTGCAATTATTCCCACAGGCCAAAATTCTAAAAACTCTAATGAAGAACAGTGGAGAAGACCAAACAATTCCCTGGCTGCTGCTGTAGTCTTTGCTAGCACATCCTATGGTTCTGACTTCATCCCACCATTCTGTTACAACAGACAAGAGAACATAAATCTTTGCACAGCCTTTACCATCTCTCTCTGTGTTGAGACATTGGAAGCATTCTTTGTCTAGAGCAATAGCACATGCAGGACCCAGTAGCACTGCTCAGTCAGATAATTAAGGAAGAGAAGGAATTGGAGAATGCTGACCCTCCAGAAATCACTTTGGACAGAGGCTGGTACCAGTGAAAGGGTAAGTTCCCCAATATGGAAGAAGTCTAAGAAAGCTTTAAAACCCACTTCTCAGAGATCCACCATCAAAATAAGGGAAGTTTTTAAAAAAAGTACAGGAGAATATAAGAGGAAAAAAGACTGAAATGACCACAATTCTCAGGAAGAAGAAAACTAAGTCAAAAATCTTGAGTATAAAGCAGATAAACCAACAGGGAAGATAGTAAAAAAAGAAAGGAAGATGAACTCAAATACTCTAAACAAATTAAAATTTCTCTGAATTTTATAAAATAAAAAAAAAATGAATCAACATCTGAATAAATGGACACTATGGATTTCCAAGAAATCATGAAACCACAGAAGGATGTTTCCAAATGGTTGAGGGAGAAATGCTACTTTGGAAACTTATGAACTATGTATGAACTACACAGCAGAAATAATTAACCTAATAGAAAAACTTTAATCCAAAAAGTTAAGTTGATCAAAGAAATGAAAGTAATCATAACTGATTAAAAATGCAAATCCGTATAAATGGAGGACAATCTGGAAGAAGAGAAGCAAAACCCCAAAGTTTAAAGAAAATAAGATATCTATAAAAGCAAAGCATCATGAAGACAGAATGCACAGTGACACTTTAAAAATCATAGTTATCCTAGAAGAACTAACAAATCAAAGAACCTGAACATCATAGTATAAGAAATAGTCCAAGGAAACTTCCCATCAAGATAAATAGTGGGTAAATCAAATAAAACCAATGAAAAACAATAAATTCTACAAAAGACCAGGTTAAGGATCTATAAATATAAAGGGAAGTTAGTTTGAATAGTATATTAATATAATACACCTACCGGAAACAATAGAAGAGGAATGATATGTTCTGAAGAGCAAAATAGTACAAGATGCAACTCAGGGTGATACCTAATCCAAGCTTAAACCTGGTTATCAATGAAAAAGATGGAAGTTTGATAAATTAAAGACACTGGAAGCATTCACATAGATACATGCACACACACACAAGACATGAGCACATTATTTACTTTGCTGGGTAACACAAACACGAGAAAGATAAACAAATACAGAAAACAAGAAAAGCCCAAATAATGAAATAAAACTATTGGGAAAGGCTTCTTTATATGGGACTTGAAGGAAAGCAGGGAATTCAGAAGGTAGAACGAAGAGGGAGATCATTCTACACATGGGCAACAGTTAGATAAAAAGGCTGGAGCTTAGATATGGAGATTCTTGCTATGAAACAACAAGGTCAGAAGACTGGAACGTTGGGAAGAAGAGGAATAAATTATAAAGTTTTTGAATGCCAAATAAAAGATTTTACATTTGATTTTGGAGGAGTAGAAAGCCACTGGAGATTATTAAATGTGGGCATTACATGGAAGACCTGAATAGAATTTAGAAATGTTAGATATGATAACCTTCTGGAGAATATTAAATAGGAATAGATATAAATATACTCAGCTGTACATAGCACCTTCGCAAAAATTGACTAAATAAAAGAGAATAAAAAATCTCACAAATAGAGAAAAGCAGAAATATTTCACCAAATATAATGAAGAAAAAGATTACATTCAATAAATTCAATAAATGTAGCAAAAATTTTAAAAATTAAATTAAAACTAAATAATTTAATCTTTGAGAATGGTTTTCTCTCTCTCTCTCTCCACACACACACACACACACACACACACACACACAAAGTCTATATCCTAAAGAGATTTTTTTTTTTTTTAGGAAAGGATGTCTATGTACAAAAATATTTATAACAGATCTTTTAATGGTGACAAAGAATTTAAAGTTCAGGGTATGTCCATCAATTGGGGAATGGTCGTATAAGCTCTTATATATGATTGTGATGGAATATTATTGCACTATAAGAAATGATGAGCAGGACTTAGAAAAACCTGGAAAGATTTAATGAATTGATGTAAAGTAAAATGAACAAAATAAGGAGAACATTGTATACGGTAACAATATTGTATAATGATCAATTGTGAATGCCTTAGCTATTCTTTGCAATAAAATGACCCAAGACACTTCTGAAGGCCTTATGATGAAAAATGGTAGCCACCTCCAGAGAAACAACTGATGTCATCTGACTGAAGATCAAGGGATACTTTTTCTTTATTTGATTTTTCTTGTTTTTTTTTTTTTTTGTCTGTATATTCTTTCACAACATGATTAACATGGAAATATGTTTTTCATGACTGCATATATATATATATATATATATATATATATATATATACATATATATATAAAACCTATGCCAAATTGCTTGTCTTTTCAATGTGGGAAAAGGGAAGGGAAGGAGGAAGAGAAATTGAAAATCAAAAATTTTAAATAGTGTTCAAATGGTTATTACATGTGAATGAAATGAACTGTGAGTGAAAGCTGTCTCACAAGATGGAAACAGTGTTGTAAAAATTGAGTGAGGGTCAACTGTGCCCCAGGGGCAGGTTTCTTTCTCCAGAGAACATGTAGTTTACGAGGAGTGGGACCTTTTCTTTGTGAGACGAAGTTGGGGCCATCTTGGCACTGAAACTCCCTTATAAGATAATTTAATCATCCTAAAAATGTGATTGGGTTGAAAGTTTTTTCTCATTTATGACTTAGAATGTGAGGTCATTTGTCTTGGCTAATCAGGGCAAAGATCCAACCTATAGGGAATATTACTCAAGACCCCTATATAATTCTTGTCTGTTAACTGGGTCTTGTCTCTCCTTGCCTAACTGCTGGTGGGGAGGGAGACACCTTTTCTTGCAAGATCATAATAAAATTCCTTTGTGTTTTTGCTTTGAGAAATCTCCTTGATTTATTTGAACTGGTGGTCTTTGTCCCACAGACATGTAATTGGAAGAAAACAAAATATTAAATTAAAAAAAGAATGGGTGAGTCAGAGAGTAATTCATAGAAATTATCAATAGTTTCATTAAAGATTATGATAACAATGAGATAGAATATTAAAATTTTTGAGATGCAGCCAGAGCAGTATTTAGGAGACTTATATCTCTAAATGTTTTGATCAATAGAAGAAAGAAAGAATGAGCATATTTGATAAATTGGGCATGCAATAAAAAACAAATAAACAAATTACTAGAAAAAACAATAAATGAAAAACCCCAAACACCATGATGGAAAACTTAGAAGAAATATTGGCAAAATTGAAAGAAAAAAAAAAAAAGAAAACCGAAACAAAACCAACATTAAATTAACAAATTCAATGGACCAGCAAAAATAAAATAGGTAAACCATTAGCCAACTTGATTTTTTTAAAGAAGAAAACCAAATAACAAATATAAAAAATGAAAAAGGCAAATTCAAACCAAATGAAGAAAGAAAATTAATTAGAATTACTTAGAAAAAGAAATTGACCAAGTCATAAATGAAATCCCAAAGAAAACCCTCCCAGAACCAATGGATTAAAAAGTGATTCTACTGAACATTTAAGAGTAACTAATTCCAATACTAAGTAGATTATAGGAAAGCATGGGAAAAGAAGAGATTCTATATAATTCCTTTCATTACACAAATATATTCTTGATAGCTAAACCAGAGAGAGTCAAAACAGAAATAAAACTATGGACCAATCCCCTATTGAATATTGATGCAAAAAATTTTAAGTAAGATATTTAAATATTATAGCATTATATCACAAAGATCATACACTATCACTAGGCTGGATTTATACCAGCAATTCAAGGTTGCTTTAATATTAGGAAAACTATGTATATATAAATATATAAAATAGGTCTTATTAATGACAAAAACCTTATAATTATATCATTAACTATAGAAAAAATTTTTGACAAGATACAACATATATTCCTGTAAAAAACACAGAAACGATAGGAATAAATGGAGCTTTTATTCAAATGACAAATATAATCTACGTAAAGCCAGTATTGTCTGTAATGGGGATATTAAAGGTCTTTCTAATAAGATCAGGCATAAAGCAAGGATGTCCACTATCATTGTTACTTTTTAAAATAATGCTACAAATGCTAGCTATAACAATAAGACAAGAAAAAAATTGAACAAATAAGCAAAGAAGAAACAAAGTGATCATTTTTTGCAAATGATGATGTCGAGGGGTGAGACACCTTAACAGCATTTGGAGGTCCCCAGGCTGGAGTCACAGGTTTTGTGAAAGAATTTGCAGTCCCAGTCTTCAAGTTGGGTTTTGGCAAGAAAGGTTTATTGACACTGAGCAGTTCTCAATGGGCTCCTGATTAGGAAGGTAGTGGGGATTTGGGGTATAGAGTTCAATTTTATTTAGCTTTCTGTGATCTGGAGCTAAGAAACCATCTCCAGGTCAATTGAGGGAGTAATCTCCAGGTCAATAATAGATGGTGATTATTCCCAAGGCCATGATCTTCAAGTGAATTGAAAGTGGAGTTTACTTTAGGAGTTTCCCTAGGGCCAGGTGAAAAGGGTTTGGGGAGGGGTTGTTAGGAGATTCAGGATTTTCTGACCCAGCCCCCCCCAAAGATCAGGGGACCACAGATTTTTTTCTTATTTTACATCAATGAGACAGTTTATTTAAAGATTTCTAGATAGCCAACTAAAAAATTAATTAAAACAATATATTCAGAAAAGTTGTGTTATAAACTTGCAGAAATCATCAACATTTCTCTATATTATAGAAAAATAAAATAAGAAAAGATAGAAAGAGAAACTCCATTGAGAATAACTACAAACAATATAGAATTCTTGAGAGTTTACCTGTCAAAGCACACATGGGAACCAGTCCATCAATAAGCATTTATCAAGCACCTGCTGTGTCTCAGGCAAAGTGGTAAACTCTGGGGATTAAAAAAAAAATTAGGGAAAGGATAGTCCTTATTCTCAAGAATCTCAGAATTAAATGAGGAAGACAACAAGCAAACAAATATGTACAAATAAGCTACATACAGGAAAAATAGGAAATAATTAACAAAGAGAAGGTGTGAAAATTAAAAGGTGTTAAGAAAAACTTTCTGTAGAAGGTGAGATTTCAGTGGGGATTTGAAGGAAGTCAGGGAATTCAGGAGGAAAAGAGAAAGAAGAAAGGCATTCTAGGCATGGACAGCTAGAGGAAATATCCAGAACCAAAAGTCTTATTTGGGGAACAGCAAGGAGGTCAGTCATTGGATCTAAGTCATTGGTAAGGAAGAAGAATGGAAAGGTGTTGAGGGGTAATAGGTAATGAAAGGCTTTGAATGTCAAATAGAGGATTTTGTATTTGATTCTGGAGATAGTAGGGAGCCACTGGAATTTATTAAATAGGAGAATGACATAGTCCTGTCTGTGCTTTAGGAAAATTCCTTTGACAGCTGAAGGGAGGAGAGATTTGAGGCAGCAAGACCCACTATCAGGATATTAAAATAGTCCAGATGTGAAGTGATGAGTTCCTTCATTGGGATAGTGGTAGTATCAGGGAGAGAAGGGATCATATTTGAGAAATGTTGCAAAGTTGAAATTAGCAGCCCTTGGTAACAGACTGGATGATGTGAATGGTGAGAGATAATGAGGAATACAGGATGTCTCCTAAACTGCAGGCAAAGAGAGATGGTATTGCCTTTGACAATATTAGGGAAATTATTTGGTATTATGTGTATTTGTCTGCATGTCATATCCTCAAAGTAAACATTAAATTCTAGGGGCAAAAACTTTTGAGGAAGTGAATAGTTAGTTAATAAGATATATGAAAACAAGATTTAGATTTCTGGAATATAGCTGATAATCCAGGAATTCAGATTCCTCACGATGAGTGGAATAACAAAGCCTTATAGAAATGCTTTGCCTGGAGTCTTGTACTTAGATCTATTTACTGAAGTTTCTAAAGCATTTTCTTCACAATAACTCTGAGACATTCTCTTAACTTGGCACCTCCCTTAGTACCAATGATTTGCACAGCAAATTCTTCCTAAGTGGTGGTGATAGAATTTGTATTATGAAAGTAGATAGAAAAATACTTGAGTATGAAAGTAGAAAGAATGATTGAAAGTCAAAATTAATGGTGATCATTATTGGACTTCACTTTTGAGTGAAACAGGGAAACTGAGGACTTCTCAGAATAATAACCTTGGGTAATTCAAGACTCAGCACCAAGGATCTGTTAATCATTAAGGCTCTGAGAAGAAGAGCAAAGACTTGCTCTTCCAGTAGAAAACATCTAAGAGATAATCTCCTTGACCTTTACTCAACTGCTTAGAGAAGAACCTGACTAATTATTTAAAGGCCTGGAGAAGTCTCCAAACTGACTATCTCTATTTGTTTATTGAGAAAACCTGAGATAAACCAAGTCTCCTTAGTTATTTTAGAAACCTTTAACCCCTCTGACTTAATCGATTACTTACTTCTAAATAAATCTTTTTGTGAGGGATTATGTAGCTTCTCATAAAATCATTAACTAAAGTAGATTGAACCTATAACCTAAATTTTAGTCTATGAAGGTCTGATGGGCTTGGGGAAAATGAAATTCTCTGTACAAACATTACAAGATAGTGCTCATATCAGCTCAAGCAAGCATTTGCAAACACTGTAACAAGGTGGCCACAGTGAATTTAGGCAAACTCATCTGCAATAAGTCAACTATATTGGCTTGACTAGAATTTAGCAAACCTTTGCTACTTCCACTTGAGCAGGCAGTGAAAATTAACCAGATAAGGGGAGGGTTTTTGACTATTTTTGACTATTTAGATCACCTCTAAGTCTTTGTAAAATTGGCCCTCCTCTCTCTGAGACCTCAGTGAGCGGACTGCCTGCTTCTCCTGAAATTCTAATAAAACTTCTGATCTTCACTTTGAGAAATCTCTGAGTAGTCATTTTGAGTTAGGGGTTGCCAGGCAGCCGTCCCACACACTTTGAACTACAAGAATATACATAATGAAATTGGGAAGTAAAAACTAAGTAGTTTTCCCAGTAGTACTTGGGAAAGAGGGTAAATTTCAGAATTTCTTGGGCAGAAAATAAGTAGGAAATAAATTTATTGGCCAAGAAAGGACATGCATGGTTGACATTTTCACCACTCTCTGTGATTAAGGGCAAGGACTTCAGAAAAGAAATGTAAATTTGGGAAGTGAACAGTTGGTTAATAAGATGTATGAGAACAAGATTAAGATCTCTTGAATACAACTGAAAATACAGGAATGGCAGATTCCTTATGATGAGTGGAATAACAAAGTTCTGTAGAAATTCTTTCTGGAGTCTTGTACTTAGATCTATCTACTGAAAAGGAAGGAAGGAAGGAATAGCTTCTTCCTCTCCCTCTTCCTCTTTCTCTTTTCTCTCTCTTCCTCTCTCTCTGTCTTTGTCTTTCTCTGTATGTCTCTCTGTCTATTTTCCTTTGTCTCACTCTCTCCATCTCTCTATCTCTCTGCCTCTCTCTTCTTCTCCCTTTCCCTTTCCTTCTTATTCCCTCCCTCCCTTCCCACCTTCCCTCCTCTTTCTCTTTGTATGTATATGTATACATGTATATACAGTATATATGTGTATACACACTTCCCCGAGTTCAACACCTATAAAGAGTAGCAATATTAGCATAGCTTTAGAGAAAGCAGAACTTAACATGGCAAAAAAAAAAAAAAAAAAAAAAAAAAATCAAAGAGAAGATATTACAATAAAACCCATAAACAAATGGAAATAGAAAAGTAATAAGTAGGATGAATGAGAGATCCTGATATAAGGATGCTCTTAGGTGTGCCATTACCCTGTTAATTTAGGTTCAATGTTGGCAAGAAATGAGGCGTCCACGGGTCACAGCTAAGATTTTCTTAACCCAGATGTAATGGAGCTATGGAACAAGGACATGGTAGTACTTTGCCCTCCCCATTTCCATATGGATTTCCATATGTCTATTTTAACTGGTAGGGTGTGGCGATTCAGTTTCTAAACATCTACTAAATCAGAAGGCACCCAGCCCCATCGAGGTGGAACTCTTAATTTCCTCTAGCTGATTAGGAAGTCAGTTAAGAAGCCAGAGGCTACAGGAAGGAGCTTCCATGGAAGGCACAGCTTGAATCATGCTCTACCTCCAGGCCAATCAGGTTAAAGCACATCACTTATTAGGGGAAATTCTGGCCAACCTGTGGTAGGGTGTGTGTGTGTGTGTGTATGTGCGTGTTGCAGGGATGGGGAACTCTGGTAGATACTGGTCCTATCACAAATGTACTTTTTTTTAAATGTTATTTTTAAGTTATGGAATAAAACAAGCATTTCCATAACATAGTACAACAAAAAAGATGATTGCATTCATATGCAATCAATCACATAAATATGCAATAAATTTGCAACTGTAATTTTACTATGTATACTTGCTGTTCTTAGAAATATATAACAAATGCAAATTTCTTCCCTCACTTCCTATAGTGAGGGATGTAATGGGGGATGTCTGATCAGCTAGTTGGATACATTGTAACTTGACTCTAACACAGTGATGCCATTTTGATCTTTTTCAAGCACAAAAGACAACTAACCACCAACCAATCAACTTTTAACAATGTAGTTATTGCTGAGACTTAATGGGATAGGACTGGAATAAAGCAAATCCATGTTACATCTTTTGGCTCTTCCTTTGTACAAAGGAAAAGTCTGAATTTTTTCTTTTTCTTTTATGAGGTATTTGCAATACCTTATGTAAAATTTGGGATGATACTATACAATGCTATACATATATTTTATTCATTTTTGAGTTTCTAAATTTTTTCTGCCCTTTTTGCAAAAGTCACCCCCACATTCCCCTTTATTTTTTTTTACTAAGCCACTATATGCTGCTGCTAGGAGAAAGTCATGATGTGAAAGAGATAACTGTACTTTTTTTCCCCCTCAACAGTATTTGATTTTTCCCATTACACATAAAGATAGTTCTCAACATTAATTTTTTTTTTGCTTTTTTGGGGGGGTTGAGGCAATTGGAGTTATGTGACTTGCCCAGGGTCACACAAGTTAGGAAGCATTAAGTGTCTGAGAGCAGATTTGAACTGAAGTCCTCCTGACTTCAGGGCTGGTGCTCGATGCACTGCACCATCTAGCTGCCCCAACATTAATTTTTCTAAGATTTTGAGTTCCAACATTTTTCTCCCTTCCTTCTTTACCTCCTCTCTTCCCAAGACAAGCAATATGATATAGATTATATATGTACAATTATTTTAAACATATTTCCATATTACTCATGTTGTGAACAAAAAATCAGAACAAAAGAGGAGAAACACCAAAAGAAAAAAATGAACAAATTAACAACAAAAAAGTGAAGATACTATGCTTTGATTCACATTTAGTCTCCATAGTTTTCCCTCTGGATGCAGATGGCATTTTCCAACCCAAGTCTATTAGAATTATTTTGGATCATTGCATTGCTGCAAAGAATTAAGTCTATCATAGTTGATCATCATATAATCTTGCAGTCACTATGTACAATGTTTTGGTTCTGCTCACCTCATTCAACATCAGTTTATGTAAGTCTTTTCAGGCTTTTCTGAAATCTATCTGCTCATCATTTCTCCAGAATGGCTGGCCCACTTCATAATTTCACCACCATTAGTGTCCCAGGGATAACTGTACTTGTATAAGTACAGATGTAAGAACAGGACTGGTCAGTACAGATGCCCCTAGAGCTTGACAATCTAAAGCCCATTTTGATTTTAATCCCCATGGAGGCTTGTGGGTTTGTTTCTGGGCATGCATAATGGAATGACCTTTCCTCCAGGTTCAGAACAGCAGGCTGGCAGGTAGCCCTCATCATTTCTCGTATTACTGAGTGGTCTGCTCAAGCAACACCATGAGAGCCAAAAAAGCTTCATTTATAGATTTCATTCTCTCTTGCAAGAAGGAAAAATTCTGTAAGCCTATGAGGAGGAGTAGCAGTTTTGATTGCTTTGTCTCCTCCCACACAGAGATCCGTATTTCCTTGAAGGCAAAGCGTCTCCTGATCTTGTACCCTGATTTTGGGTTACTCCTCTTTTATCTAACACAGCAAAAAGTGAGCCCAGCTGAGCATGGAAGCACCTTCTAGAAGTGAATTTTGTGGGAAATAAAGGGACTTCCAGGGTTAGGAAATATATTCCTTGACACTGCACATGGGAGTTGAGACAAGGGTATGGGTGGGGTTCTAGTTTGAGTTTGATTTCACTCTTTACAGAGTGGCCTGGCTTATAAAATATTGATATAGAAAATGGGATTGTACTAATCAGGAGCTCCACAGTGAACTGCAAAGATTTAATATCTGCTATATGAAATAGATTCCATTAGATGCTTTGATGCTTTCTAAAAAGGAGAAAAAGACTGGGATTTTTGATCTTTCATACTTTTTTACTCATTCCTTGCCAGAGGTGGAAGAGAGGAGAATTCATTAAAATATTTTATTCTATGTCTTTTGTTTTTGCTTTTGGTTTAGATTTCCTGCCTTCTTTCTTCCCTCTTCCTCATTACCTCAAAGTCTTGCAAAAAGTATAATATAGTGTAGGACCAGAAATAAGGATACTGGCCTGGGACCTCTAACTAGGGTGGTGCTTGGGTAGCCTAGCAACTTTGCCTACGGATCTTGATTTCCTCCTTTGTAAAATGTTAAGATGAGATGATTTCTAAGCTTTCTCCCAATTTTCAAATTTCTACGATTATGAGATGAGTAACTGACTGAGCCTACTGTTTCATCTGCTAGTCATTTATACAAATAACTCTACCAGCATGCTCTTTTATATAGATGAATGAATATCTTATGCAAAATAAATAAAAGAATAAATTTCTCCAGACTTGGCTATATCCATCCATTTTACTATTAAAGTGTAAATTGTAGAAGACTAGTAAATGGTGTCTTTGGTTCCAGTAGTTGCTTTTTGTTCTTACAGTTGTCCCCTGACCATGTCATCCTCTTTAAATTAGGGGCAGGGGAGGAAGGAGGAAAAGAAATTATCTTGGTTTGACTTTATCCCTCCCAAGAAAGGCAAGCTATTGACTTTGGCAACAAGCCAGTATTTGTTGCTTCAGCTCAGACTGTTGTAACTCCTGCAGAACAGGTTTTTGTGTAGAAACAGAAGTCCAACTAAACCAGGAAATTTGTGCCCGTACAACTCAGCCACTCTGCTCCACCCAGAATCTGGGTCATGGGTGCCACCTCTCCCCTAGCAACAATCCCTGTGTGTGTGTGTGTGTGTGTGTGTGTGTGCTGGGCGGGGCAGCATGGCAGAGACTCAAGCCAAGCCAACACTTAGGGAAGAAGGTAATTGGGAATTATTCATGATGCTACCCAGGCTTCAATGTATAAGCCAACTATCTCTTATATATGCTCTTATATAGGAAGGAAGAAGGAAAGAAAGAAAGAAAGAAAGAAAGAAAGAAAGAAAGAAAGAAAGAAAGAAAGAAAGGAAGAAGGAAAGAAAGAAAGAAAGAAAGAAAGAAAGAAAGAAAGAAAGAAAGAAAGAAAGAAAGAAAGAAAGAAAGAAAGAAAGAGGGAGGGAGTGAGGGAGGGAGGAAGGAAGGAAGGAGGAAAGGAAGGAAGGAAGGAGGGAAGGAAGGAAGGAAGGAAGGAAGGAAGGAAGGAAGGAAGGAAGGAAGGAAGGAAAGAAACCATGGCTTTGGGCCCAAGGCCAAACAGAGCAAAGTGTCTTCAGATTCATTAATTTCAATGACTCACATCATGGTCCAGGAATCTGGCCAAAGTGGCTGCTAGAACAGAGGTGGACTGCATACTTATTTCAACAAAAACCTAAAGTGTTAAAAGACTAAGTGGTGATCAAGAAACTCAATGACAAAATCCAATAAGTTATAAAATACACAGAAGCCCCAGGAAAGCTGGAGGAGGGGCCACCAAAGCAGGGTAGCCCCTGGACTCGACAAGACTAGGGAACCAACTTTTGTGTTAGGGTCTCGCCAGGGACAAGAACATAGAACTCTACTAAGAAAGCCCCAGGGAATAATAGCAGGGTGTGCTACAGTTTTCAGTCCGAGAGCACCCAAGGCCACAAGCTTTGAAGTCTCTTCTACTGTCCTGAGATGCCAGTGAAGGCCCTCAAGATCCAGCCTCTTCACCACCCGACCGAAGCCGTCTTTCCCTTCATACTCTCCCCAGATAAGAGGCTTCTCCATACTATTTTTCAAAGCATAATGCCGTGAATACTCCTTTGTTCTCTTCTCATTCTCCTTTCTATCACAGATATTTTTGTACTTGTCATCCACCCCCATTTCTCCTCCCACTGGATCTTAAGGTACTAGAAAAACAGGATTTGTGTCATTTCTTTGTATCTCTGTGTACAGGACTTGTGTTTATAGTAGGCATTCAGCTGGTATTTATTGAATTAAATGTTAGAACTTCAAGTCCTTGAGGAACAGACTTATTTTTTCATCTTTCTCTTTGTATTCCTTATATGTCTGGGACATGGTAGGTCCTTAGTAATTGCTTGTCAGCTGATTTATTGGAAGGACTAGAGCATGTCCTGTCTCCCTGGGGGTAAACCTGGAGACAGAGGGCATCAGAGGGGGCAGATCTTGGAAGCAGCCAGATAAATAAATAGAATATGAACTGATACCAGACCTCTAAGGGTCAGGGAGTGTCCCTTGAAGATGGAATCAGACCAGAGGCACCAGGAACCCAAGAGCAGTGAGAAGAAAGCTGTGTGCTCCACAGTTTTGCCCTGGGCTGTGCTCCTGCAGCCCTCTTAAGCTGCCCTTTGAAGCCAGGCTCGACCAGAGTACTAATAATGACCGTGCCCTCAGCAGAGGCACATACAAAATAGCACAAGGGCAGTAGGTGGTGCTGTGGAGCCCAGAGTGCTGGACCCGGAATCAGGAAGACTCATCTTTCTAATCAAAATTGGAACCAAACACCAGCCAGCTGTGTGACCCTGGTCAAGTCCCTTCACCCTGTTTGCTTCCGTTTCCTCATCTGCAAAATGAGCTGGAAAAGGAAATGGCAAACTGCTCAGTGTCTTTGACAAGAAAACCCCAAATGGGATCAAACATGAGTTTAAAAACTACTGAACAGCAATAACGATGGTATCGATCTATGTGGAAAGAAGCTGACACTGCATTGTGGAGATTAGTGGCCACATGATACTAAAAAGTCTGAGGCTGATCTTCCAGTGTGTTTAGTAGTTATTTTGTGGAAATTTTATGGAAAGGTAGAAAGGACCCAGGCGGCAAATGCATCTAAATTACAAAGAGATCTTGGAGATAATGAGAGCTGAAGGAATTTATTGAATAGGGAGGAATATTGAATAGATGGGGACATGGTCTAAAGTGCATGTTCTAGATTACTTATGTGGTATAATGGAGAATGGTTTGGAGTGGGGAGAGAACTGAAGTAAAGGAACCAAGCTGCATGTTCTAGATTATTTACAGAGTATAATGGAGAACGTTTTGGAGTGGGGAGAGAACTGAAGTAAAGAAATCAAAAAGGGTACTAGTATAATTCAGATAAGAGCTGATGGGCTTCTGCAACTTGGTAGAAACTGAGTAGAAAGTAAGGGGTGTATACCAGAGATGTTGGGAAGATAGAAACAATAAGATTTGGCAACAGAATGGATTTATGGGATGAATGAGAATAAGGAGTTGAGGATGACATTGAGTTTGTAAGTCTGGGTGACTAGAAGGATGGTTATGACCTTGATATGGAAATGTGGAAGAAGAGAAAATGTGTGAGGAAAGATAATGAGTTCAGTTTGAGACATGTTGAGTTTGAGATGTTGATAGGAAATGTTTAATAGTGATGTGAGACTAGATGTCAGGAAGAGGTAGACCTGGGTAAAGAGCTATGAGAATCATTTGGATAGAGATGATAATTGAACTCTTGGGGACCACCTTGTGAGAAGAGAGGACAATTCTTACAGTTAATGAGTATGATCTAGAGAAATATCCATTAGAAGAGACCGAGCACAAACATTGGATATTGAGAAGGAGAACGGGTCTGAGAAGTATCATGAAAAATTAGAGAGGCAAGTGTATCCAGAGCACTTGACAGTGTCAAAAGCCACAGAGAAGTTAAGAATGATGAAGATTGAGAAAAAGCCTTTAGATTTGGCAATTAAGAGATCAAGAATAACTTTGGAGAATTTGCATAGTGTGTTATATTTACCTTGGTAAGAAATAAGGGCAACTTGTCCTTAGAGGTAAGAACAAAGGAAACTGGAAGAAATGAAGTTAATGTGTCAGACATTTAATAAATATTTGTCGAATTACATTGAAGGAATCTGCAGGACCTAAAAACTGATTGGAGGTGAGAAGTGAGAGAGGAAAAAATAAAAAATAGCAATACAGTTTCAGACATGGGTAAATGAATTGTGGTGCCACTAAAAGAAATAATAAAATTGAAAAAGAAAGCCGAGTGCAGGTTTTAAATTTGTTGAGTTTGAGGTGTTGTTGACACACCCACGTGGAGATAGACTATAATAGACCAAGGCTTCTTAACCTAGAGTCCATGAATCATAGGTGTTTGGATAGATTTCAGGAAATCCATAAACTTAGATGTGAAAAAAATTACATCTTTATTTCAATACAATTGGTTTTCTTTGTAATCCTATGAATTTTATTTTCTGCATTTAAAAACATTCTAAGGGGTTCATAGGGTTGAGCAGATTGTCAAGGGAGTCCATTACACACAAAAATTGGTTAAGGACTTCTGTTGTAGCCAGCTGAACATGTGAGGCTAAAGCTCAAAATAAAAAAGGTAATGTATAAGGTTTGAGGATCAAGGGCAGAATCTTGGATTCTTCCCCTGTTCCACCTACCTGCCCCATCATCATCATAATCATCATCAATTAATTACCAAATTCAGTTAATTATTTATCCAAAATGTTTCTTGCTTCCATCCCTTTCTTTTCATTCCAAAAGATTAATGACACAGAAATAACCCAGTATTACTGACTCAGAAGAAAATAGCAAAAGAGACAGAAAAAGAATACTTAAAAAAAGGAGAACCAAATAGATAAATGTAATGTCTCTGAAGTCAAGAAGAGTATATTCAAAAGGAAGGAGATGTTCAGCAAAATCAGTTATTGCATAGAGATCAAGGAAAATAAGGAGCAAAAAACAAAGCTACTGGTTTAATGATTAGGACTTAGGTGACCTTTGAGAAGCTAGTTTCAATAATTAAAAGCCTGGAGTAAGGCAGATGATAAGGAATTGGAGCCTGTGACTATTGACTGCCCTCCCGCCCCTCCCCCCCCCCGCCCCCCAGAAGTCTAGCAATGAAAAGTATAACAAAAACAGAGCTTAATGGAGGAAGGCTTTTTTTTTAATTTTTTAAATAAGAACTAAAGTGACCCCAGCACCTTTATAGTCAGATAGGTAGGAGCCAATAGAAAGGGAGAGACTGAAGCTAAATGAGAGGGAATGATGTCTGGAAGATGATTTTGGAATATGCAGAAGAAGGCATTATCAAGGTAGAAGTATTAATCTTTGAAAGGAGTAAGGACACCTTAAAAAAACTTGAGTGAGTAAATAATAGAATTATTAATTTAGAGTCATTTTAGCTAAAAGACAATATGTCCTTGGGGAAAGAACACAATATTTGAAGTTAAGAAACCTGGATTTGAATTTTAGATTTGTTTACTTAGTAACAAAGTGACTTTGGGAAAATGATTTCATCTCTCTGGAACTCAGTTTTCTCATTTCTACATGAGGGAGTTCCAGATAGAGATCCCATAATTCTTTTGCAGACTAGTGTAGTCACATTCTCATCAGTTTTCCTTCCAGTTTCTCATTTCTACAGTTCATCTTCCACACTGCTACCAAAATAGCCTTCTTAATGCACATGTCTGATCATGTTACTCCTCTCAAGGAGCTTTATTGAACCTTGAGGCTAAATTCCCCCCCTTCTCCCCTTCACCCCCACCCCTCTGCCTTTTGCCTCTGGGTTAAAATGCAATCTTTTTTGCATGGCATTTAAAGCACTTAACTATCTGGCTCTAGGCAACTTTTCTACAATTTTTAAAAATTTTCCTTTCTCTACACATGCTGTTTCCATCTAGCCTGAACTTTTTTCTATTCACAAATTTGGTCTCTCCCATCTAAATTCCTTTGCATAGTTTGTCCCTTATTTCTGGAATACACATCCTTACCCATTAAAAAGTGAAATTTTCCAAAGCTTTAAACTAGTGATCTCTAATTTATTTTCTCTTTATATATTTACAAAGTTATTTTTTGTTTGTTTGTTTGTTTTTAAAGTAACAAGGTCATCTGGATGGTTCAGAATCTCTAAGTAATTCATATCATTCACGTTTTCTTCAAGAGCTATTGAAAAGTGTCAGAAATCCCATGTTAGATTTGACTCCCTTTTTCTAAACAATAGTTCTGCAAAGATCATCAAACATAGCAAATGAACCCATTTATCCAAACTAAAAGCAAATAGAAAACAGAGAAGTTATCCTCATTAGAAAATTACACAAAATATGCAGAATAAATTAGTTTTCCTACTGGGAAAGATATACTTCAACTCAACAAAAAGAAAGCAAAGAAAGAGAGGGATGGAGGGAAGAAAAGAGGGAAGAGTGAGAGCAAGAAAGAGACAGAGACAGACACACACAGAGAGAAGCAGAGACAGAGAGCAGAGCAGGGGAGAGAAAGACAGAGAGAGATAGAGAGACAAACAGACGTAGACAGAGAAAGAAAGAGAACAATCCCCAATCTCGCCCAAGGAGAAATTATCCAAAGTTTCTATTGAATTAAATTGAGGAAAAATGATGGAGGCAGCAGATCCTCCACATACTGGCTTTTTTTTTTTTTCTAGGTACCTCCTCTGAAGAGAAGGTAGATCCACATCAAATCCTTTCTCCAAGTTGAAAGTCATAAATTCAATCATCTTTCCTTTCCCAAACTCTCACCAGTCCCAACCTTTACATAGGCATAGGTCATTGAATAATCATTCTCTATCTGTGAGGAGAGTCTTGTGCAAATGAATTTGAACCCAGGATAAACAAGGAATGCTGCAAGTTGACTCTACTGAAATTTGGCAATGATGGTTAAGACCCTTGCACCAAGGGGTACAGCAAGGTAGGGAAAAGGGATTCTGTCTCTTCCCTTTTTTCATTATCCATGGCATCTGGTCACAGAGCAAAAGACATCCCTTCAAGTACATCAAAAGATGTAATTAAAGGATCAGAGACACAAGGTCCAGACATTCTGGCATACAGAGAGATATTTATCCAAAAGAGGAAACAGCTTCAAAGAGTATGATCCCTGGTCATTAAGAGTCTATAGAGAGGAATAACCCTGAGAATCCAGTATGAGGAATCTACAAAGAGAAAGGACTTCCGATCCTATAATACTCGAAATTGTAAATTTTCTTTGGCATCAGTGTATTCTACAGATATTCTTTACTATAACTATTCTCTAAATTTGAGGCTATTCTTCCCATTAACAAGGTATATATTCACAGCCCAAGTGTATGGTGAGGGGACTATTTCAGAGCTACTGTTCATTATACCATTTGAATAAATACATTTAATGAATCTATCACCTAATTGTTCATGGAAAGAATGTTGGTAAGTATTCATGGCTATAGAATAGACGTGGTCACCTATAAAATTATATGTAGAACCTGATATAGCAGCTATCCTCTGAGGACTGAGACAAGTTGGGGATCCATTCCACAAGAGATACTACATTTGTAAAACTGTGGATCTGTGAATTGATCCAACTATTCTGGAAAACAATTTAGTACAATGTGAACAGAATTGTGTCCTTTGACTGAGCCATTTCATGAATGAATTTAAATTCCAAAGAAGTAAGAGATAGGAAGAAAGGTGCCTTATGTCAAAATATTTATAGTAGCTCTTCCTATGGTAGCAAAAACAAACAAAACATCCCCCAAACCAACAATAACACAAAATGACAACAAAAATAAGAACAACCAAGAAAACAAAAAACAAATAAAGTAGATATGCTTCGACTTGGGAACAGCTAAACAAATAGTAATGTATACGTGTGACAGATTATTATTGCATTGCAAAAAAATATGACAAGTATATGGGCTTTAGAAAACCAAGGAAAGATCTATATTAACTGAGAAAACAAAGAAAACAGGAGTATCTCTTTTTTTCTCTGAAATTTCTATATGAAATGTATAATACATGAAAAAGCTTGAATTTAGCTTAAATCCAATGATTTAGGTCATGTGATCAAGAAGATGGAAATACAAAAACTAAGCTGCTCAGACAGCTTAGCTAGAGAACTGAAGAAAAGAGGAAATTGGGACAGAGCATGTATTTGGCTAGGATGGGGTTCCTATAATCTTAAGGAAAAGAGCCCAGCATCTTTCTGGGGCTAGTTCCATACTCTCCCAAGTCACTTAGGATGAAGATTTCCCAGCATTGGAAGAGACTTAGAGAGCTTTAAGGTCAAGCCCCCAGGGAAACCAAACAAAAGGGAAAGAAATCAGATGGAGAGCTATAATAGTAAATAATAATACCAAAGACTGAAATGACCAAAATCTCAGGAAGAAGAAAATTCATTTTACATGAACCAATGAGCCAATGAGGGAGACAATTAATAACAAAATGGATTATTGATTTCCAAATCAGGCAAAATATTATATTATAAAACAAAGCAAAATCAACATCTGATAAAGTAGAGAACCCTCCCATCTTGTTGATCATATGACCTAAAAATATGTGGTCACTGAATTTAACCTAAATTCAAGTTGCCTTTTAAGAATTTTTTTCATATGTTATTGTAGGTTGTTTCTGAATGGTTTAAAAATAAAAATAAAATTGTGAAAGAAGAATTTAAGTTCTACATGGCACAAATAATTGAGAAATTAAAAAAAAAAAGATCTAAATCCACAGTAGCAACTCTTATCAAAGAAACTAGAGAGAATAATGGATTGGGAATGCAAATACATGACACTGAAAGATAATCTGAAAAAAGGGGAACAAAAAGTAGTAACATTTTTAAAAAGCATGATCATCATAAAAGCAAAATATATTGATCTCAAAGAACTAATGTGTAGAGACAATTTAAAGTTTATAAATTCCCAGATAAACACTTCAATTAAAAAAAAAAAAACCTGAAACTATAATGCAAAAAATAATTCAAGAAAATTACTTAGAATTTTTTTTAACTTGAAAAATAAAAGATCCAAAACAGAAGTGAGTGCAAGGGATAATGTTGTAAAAAAAAATTACCCTGGCATGGGTTCTGTCAATAAAAAGTTATAAAAAAAAAAATAAAAATGAAAGATGCACACATTTTCTCTAGAAAAAAATCCCTTTTTTACAAACTTCAAAACATTGAGTGGTTAAATTAAACAATTCCACTGATAAACAACAAACTGCAAGAAACTAGGAACTGGATAGGACACCATGGGGAGAGTGTGTGGACAGCTAAAGGAACTATGTAGTATTAAAACTAAGCCTTAGTAAAAGTATAGCATTGAGTCAGGATCAATTCTTTTCTCCTGAAAGTCAGTTGGAGCAGAGATCTATTTTGGCAAAACACGATTTACTCCGTGTGAGAGAAAACTGAGACACTTTGAGATCCAGTCCCCAGGAAAACCACTCTTAGAGAAGAGAGAGTTAGAGAGTGAACGACAGGGGAAAATAAGGGAAAAAAGACTAAAATTGCCAAAGATCTCAAGAGGAAGAAAACTCAAGCAAATAAATCAACAGAGAAAACATTAACAACAAAAGGAAATATGGTTTCTAAATCAATTAATAGACCAGGTATCTATGAATAAACACTGCAAATCAAAGAAAAGTTACTCAATATTTGATAAGACAGAGAGCCCTATGGAATTTGAGAATATATAGATACAACATACTGTTTCTGAGTGGTTTAAAAAAGAAATGAGAATTATGAGAATAGAACTAATGGCCTACATGGTAAAAATAATGAGGAGAATATTTTGTATCTCTGATGGCAAGAGTTAACAAAGAAACAAGAAAGGACAATTGATTAGGAATACAAATACAAAGAACTAAAGAATAGAATAGAAACAAAAAGTACTAACATTAAAAGAAAATAAACTCTCTATTCAAGCAAAACATATTGATCTGAAAGATAACTTAATTATTATAGCTCTTCCAGAGGAACAAAACAAAAAATATCTAGACACTATCATACAAAAAATAATAGCAAAAAACTGTCCAGAACTTTGAACACAGAAAAATGAAATAATTAGTATTTTAATTATAACTGGCAAAATAAGGTATGCATCACCACCTCCAGAATAATGAACAAACAAACCCAAGGTTGAAAATTCCAAGACACATAATGGTTAAATTTACAGTTCAGTCCACAAATAATAAATTCTGCAAGCAACTGGGAGAAAAACTTTCTAAAACAAAGGAATAAAAATTTAAATAATGCAAGTGTTCTGTACCTATTGGAAAACACAAGAGGGAAAGGCATAATGGGTTTTAAAGAGAAATAGAGTTCAGGGTACAGCTCAAAATAATTTACCCTACAAACCTGAACTTAACCATATATGAAAGAAAAAAAGATGTATATAAAGAAGTATGTGAAATAGAGGTATTTGATATCATTAGAAAGAAAATCAAACTGAATAAATTATTTGCTTGTTGAATACCCCAAATAATAGAAATGAAAGAGGGATGAATGAATGCAACAGCTAAGAACAGCAACAAGAATGGAGAGAGAGAGAGAAGAGACAAAAGAAGTACTTTTATACTAAAGGTAAAAGTCAGATGGAGATTGTGGTGGAGCGGTAGGCTTGGGGCATTGAAAACTTAACCTTGTCACATTTTGCCTACAAGCAAATTAATATTTTTATTTTTGTGGGACTACATTACAAAATGGGAGAATGAATGAAAGGGAAAGGGGAAGATAGAAAAGAATATGTGATATACCTAGGTCAACTTGAGGATTAGCAATGAAGGAAAGTGTTATGTTCTTTCAGGAATCGAAGATCTAACATTAGAGTGAATGAAGAGGAAAGGAGTTTGAAAAGGAGCAAAAAAGGATGGAGACCTTGCTTTGATGGTGGGAGAGGGTTCTACTGATAAATCTTCTATAGATGAAAATAGATGTTCTGTGAAGAACAGAGGGATTTTGTACTAGGTGCTGTCTGAGGGGTGTGGTACATGAAAAGACCACTCACCGTACCTCAGAGGTATGTATTTTGGGGCAGGAATTTGGAGCTATTGGGGCCAACTAGTACCTGGAAAAGTCGGAAGGTGTAGACTTAGGGAGGAGATTTTAATACTATAATGTAAGAAATAATAAAACTTTCTGAATATAGAAAATGAAATTCCAATGGAAAGAATTCAGATTGTCTTGAGAAAAACAATCAAAGGCTGCAAACTCCAAGATACATAAGGGTTAAATTTAACAATTTAATCATGCAAGCAATCAGAAGAAAGACCTTCAAATACAAAAGAAAAGAAATTTGAATAATTTAAGATTATTTTGTACTCACCAAAAAGCATAGGAAGGGATGGAATAATGTGTTCTGAGGAGCAATAGAGTCCATAATACAGTTCAGAGATATCTAGTTTGAAAATCCAAGTTTAATATGAAAACAGATGGACATTCAATAATAAACAGCATTTGAAATGTTTTTAGAAGAAAAGCTAGAATTGAAGAGACTATTTGTTTCTCGAACATTCCAAACAACAAAACTATAGGAGGAGTTAATAAATGTAACAGGCAAGTACAGCAACAGCAACATAGTAATGGCAGAAAGAACAGTAAGAGGTTTGGCTTTTTTTTCCTCCTCTAAATATACATTGGGAAACAAGGGTAAAAGCAGAAATCTGGTGGACATAACTGAAGAGGTATATAGAGGACATTATAAACAGAATCTGGTAGTACCCTACCTGCAGGAGAATCAATGTTTGCTTTTTTTTTTTTTTTTTTTTTTTTTTTTTTTTTTGAGGAGGAGGGGTTGTAAATGAAGGATGAGAAGCAATGCAAGTGGTTGGAAAAGAGTGTGTAATGTACCAAGACAAAATCAGGATCTAGAAATGAGGAGGAAATAACTTCTGGAGCTTCAGAAAGAGAATAGCTTTCAGGAGAATGGGTTAGGAAAGGAGTAGGATTGAATAGGAGGAGAAAGGAAGAAGACTTTACTTTGGTGGTGGGAAGGGGTTCCACTGATGAGTGTTCCTGTGGGTGAAGAGAAATGGTCTATGAAGAGAAATGGGGACCAAACACTGGATTTGATTTTTGAGGATTTTTTATGACCTAATTAACATTTTGAGATTACAATACTTTTGTATTAATTTCTTTTATTTTGCTTTTTATTTTCAAAATATGCATAGTTTTCAGCATTCACCCTTGCAAAAATCATGTGTTCCAATTTTTTTCTCTCTCTCTTCTCTCTACCTCCTCCCTTAGATAGTAAGTAATTCTTCTTATTTCCACAATTATTTCTTTCCACAATCTTTCCACAATTATCATGCTACACAAGAATAATCAGATGAAAAAAGGTGGAAAAAACCCAAGTAAGCAAACAACAACATAAAAAGTGAAAATACTATGTGGTGATCCACATTCAGTTCTCAAAGCCCTCTTTCTGGGTACAGATGACTCTTTCACCCAAGTCCATTGGAATTAGCCTGAATCACCTCATTCATCACCTGAATTCATTCTGAATCACCTCACATTCATCAGAATTGATCATTGTATAATCTTGTTGCTAGGTGCAATGTTTTCTTGTTTCTACTCACTTCACTCAGCATCAGTTCATGCAAGTCTCTCCAGGCCTTTCTGAAATCATCCTGCTGACTGTTTCTTACAGAACAATAATATTCCATAACATTAATATGCCATAATTTATTCAGCTGTCCTCCAACTGATGGACATCCACTCAGTTTCCAGTGAGGATTTAGTTTTTATTCAACCTACATCAGCATGGGGCAGATGGAATCCCTGGGGTAAACCTGGGTGAGAGGTGAGCTGAGTAATTAGGGGATGTGGTGGGGACAGAACCTTACACAGAACAATGTTCTCTCTGACATCTGCAATAATTGGCATTGTTCTGGAGTGAGGCACAATGGATCAGGGGAATTCATGGGGCAAGCTCTACAGAGCAGTGGCCTCTATAAAACTTCGAGAGGATAGCCTAGAATGGTTTTCTTGGAAGCTTTGATTTCATGAAGAAAACAGAGAGAAGAGAAAGCCTAAATAATTATAAGGGGCATGAATGAGAGAAAGAGGGTCTAGAGTAATAGGAAGAGGGGATGAATAATGAAGAGAGTGAGAGAAATCCTTTTTTAAAACGGGTGTAAAGAATGAAAATTTTAAAAATAATCAACAGAACTAGTTGAAGGGGAGGAGAAGAAAGGGGGAAATCTATTTGAATAACTGAGAAGGAAAAAGGGAAAGGGAAAGAATTATATAACCAGATATAAGCAGTAGAGGGAAAAAAAAAAAAAGAAATAATAAGCAAAACCCCAAAGGGAAAGAGATAAAAAATGACAAGAGTGGATCAAGGATGAGGGGAAAAGAAGTAAAAAAAAAATTTACTGAAGTAACATAATACTGTGTTTATAAAAGAAAAGGGGGAAAGAATAAGTCAAAGGAATTAGAGACAGATGAAAGAAAATACTCCTATAACTTTAAATGTGAATGGATTAAATAATGCAATAAAATGAAAAAGAGACACTATGAAAACAAAACCTTTAAATCTGTTGCTTACAAAAACATTAAAAAAAAAAATCAGACAACTGAGAGGAGGAAGCTATTACTATACAACAAATGAATCTAAAAATAGCAGGAGATGCAATCCTTCAATCTGACAGGACATTAAAAAAATAAAATAAAAAGGGATAAACAAGTTAACTCTATTATAATGTCTACTGATGGATTGATATTGAGGAGAAACACACAAAATGAGAGTATCTGAAACCTTAGTCCCTTAGAGTTATCTCTAGAACCATAAAGGGAGCAATTGTCAGTCACCTTTTGGGGACCCCACCTGTCAGTGCAAGTTGGGGTTGGGAGAATGAATTCAGTATTACATATATATTTTCTCTTTTTTTCCAGGTGCAATAACAGTATCACTTTTATTTCTGTAATTTTCATATAAATGTTCTTGATCATGTTTGCTTCTCTGATCCCTAAATACAAGAGTATGTCTTCTCAATAAATAATTTTAATTCCTTCCCTCCTTTTTACTTATACTAATCCTTTATACTTCTAGAGCCATATTCCAGTCATGGGCCTCATCATAGCAAGTGCCAGTGATATTCATGAAAACAAATGTTCTTCCTTGTATCGAGGATCTTTAGTTTACTTTGCTTTTTACCTGTACTTGGTAGACTTACCATGCATAAACCTCCAGATTTATAATCAGATTATCAGAAGATTAGAACTGGAAACAAACTTTGAAATATTTTAAGTATAATCTCCACATTCCTGTCTGATGAGAAAAACCGAGATTCAGGAAAATTACAACTTGCCTCAAGATTTCATAAGTAATAAATAACAGAACTGAGATTTGACCCTATGGTCTTTATCTGCCCAACACTTCACCTGCTATTTCCCACTTTACTCTTGCTCAGTTTCCTACCTTATGATGAAGGGAAAGTTAGCAAAACTAGGAAAAGACAGAGTAGAATAAAGCTGCTTGTATAACATATATTGGATTGCTTGCCATCTAGGGGAGAGGGTGAGAGGAAGAAGGGGAAAATTTGGAACACAAGGCTATGCAAAGGTCAATGTTGAAAAATTATCCATCCATATATTTTGAAAATAGAAAGCTTAAATTAAAAAAAAGAATAAAGTTGCTTTCCGTACATAGCATCAAACCTTTCAGGGGATTCACTACATGTTAGCAATATGTAGTCTAGTTTCTATTTTCCCAGAAGTACTCTGGGACACCTGGTTATGTTACTGAAAGCAAAGACACTTTTGGTGTATCTTGACATGCATGATGATCATTGTGAAATGAAACCTTTGGATATATACCTTGGAGCACTATTTCATTTAAGTGATGGAGGTCAAGGGTGTAGCTTGAACCACAAATTTATCTCACTAGATTAATAATATTTGGGTAGGAAGATGAATATAATTATTGATAATCCTTCTCCAGAGACAGCAAAGCAGCCAGCTTCATAGCTCCAGTCTCTTGCTCTTCTCCTGGCAGGGATTAAGGTCTCCTTGGAGAAGGTTGGATTAAGGAGCCTAGAAATATCAAAATATGCCCATCTATGTGTACACACACACACATTCTCTCTCTCTCTCTCTCTCTCTCTTTCTCTCTCTCTCTCTGTCTTGCTCTCTCTCAAAAAAACTGGGGACAAAAAAGATTCTGATGTATTCCTCCATCTTGCCAATGTGTCCTTACAAGTTCACTGAGAAGCCTGCAGGTGTGTCATAAACTATAAAAGGTTGAGAAATACTTTTCACAATTATGCTAAATAGCCCTGGCACCACTGTGGGCACTAAATAAATACGAAACTACAACAACTCTGACTAGTAGGGGAAAATCCTCGTACCGCACTCTTAGAATATGTACATCTATCCAACATGTGTTTTTTAAAATTTCTATCTGTGATTTCATTGGTTTAGGGAACTCATGGGGAAAAAACTTTCTCTAACAATGTAGGTTGGTACCTCCTCTGCAATTTTTAGTATTAGAGAATTGTTTAGGAGGTGCTGAGAGGTCAAGCAACTTTTCCCTAGGTGGGTCACACATCTGGTACCCTATGTGTTTTCCTGACTCTCCATCCATGGAGGTCAAGTCTCTATCCACTACAGAACACTGCCTTTCTAGGTAAATCTCCTTAAACAAGAGCTCCCCTGGAAAAGGGCTCACACTGTTTCCTACCCTTAGTGATGTGTCACACTAGTCTGTCACTCTTGCATAACTCAGGAAAAATCATAATCACAGCCCTTGTGAACAATGAATTGGGTAGAGATCTGCTACCCATCTTGAGAAACCAGTGCTAATTCACTCTGAGCTACTGTGAAAAAGATGATTTCCAAACAGCGATATTTTAGGATCCTAAAAATATCCCATCAGGGACTACTTGAAGTATTAATCATCTTCAATTACTGACTTCTGCATGGCATCTTCCCTGCCCTGCCCGTCTCATGTTTTTTATTTTCTATCACAGGATCTCATGTAGCACTTTCTATTTTTCTTCCACATTCATCACATTTTATTTTGCCTTATAGTTATTTATGAATGTGAATACCTGATCTTCCCTTCCCCTACTCTCATATACCTACCCATTTTCACACAAAAACTATAGGAGGATGGAAATCATTTTATCCTTGTTTTACTATGAGATGGTAGAGACAGCTACTCCCTGGTGTCATATGTTGCTAAGATGGAAGCGCTGAGTAAGTGTGATACTTTGTATGTTTACCAGAGTCTGATTCATTCTTTTCTTAGCTCTGCCTCTTACTATGGAACTTCCATGTGCAAAGTCCTATTAACTATGCATAGTGACAGCTCTCTTTTAACTCAGTTTTAGAGAGTTGTTGAGGCACTGAAAGGTTAAGTTACCATGGGTCACATAATTAGTAAGTGTCTGAGACCTGATCTGAACTCAGGAAGAGGGAGTTTTCCTGTCTCCAGGCCTGGCACTTTAATTACTGCGCCATTTAACTGCTTTTTATTAAGTACCTCCCATGCACCTAATTTTCTGTGGATATAATATTCTGGTCTGTTATTTTCAATTCCATTAATAAACTAGCCTTGGTCCTGCTACTAATGACCTGTGTGACCATGAACAAGCCATTTTTACCTTTAGACTTCAATTTCTGTATCCTTAAAAAGACTAAACTAGACTTGATTCTTGATGATTCTAAAACTCTGAGTCTGATTTGAATAAACTAATAATGAATGGTTTGTCTGATGCATCCTCAAAATTTCATTTATTGAGTATTCCAGAGAGAGGAGAAAATTCCAAGTTTGTTGTATACATGAAGTTATCACTCAGGTATTTCAGGAACCATTTCAACAATGAAAGGAGAGGCTTTCATATGGGTGTGTGAAGTTGTTTCATAAAAACAAACAATGAGATCCTCCTTTGCCCAACACACTAATTTGAGACTGGTTTGTCTAGTTTCTCAGATAGATGCTACCCACAAAAAGCATTTATTAGTATGAGTATTAAAGCACAGAGCTCAAATTGATAGGAAGGAAGATTATATTCTTCAGCCATTAGGCTTCCAGTTGTCCAAATATCTGCATAGGACAGTTAGTCATCTTCAACCCTCACCTCCAATTTCTAATACATATAAGTGTAATAATACTATTCCACAGAGCAAGCAAAAAAAAAATATATATATATATATATGTATGTATATACACACATATGGATATATATATTTGTCTTTCATTGAGCAGAAAACAGTAGACAAAGAAGTAGCCTATATATTTATAAACCTTTTACCATTGTAACATATTGGAAGCTTGTCTTAGGGAGGTTATCTGGCCAGGCACCCAATGTTTGCAACAGGCTTTATTTATCTTTTAAAATTTTATAGGTCACTTTTGTTTTCATATTAGTCATTTGTAGAGTGCTTTGTAAATCTTAAAGAACTATGTAAATTATTAAAGCTGTGGGTAAAAGTTACAAAGGAGGCAGATTTGGGTTTATTATAAAGGCAAACTCTCTAATTAGAGATATCAAAATGTGGGGTGCCTCAGAAGTTCATTGGGTTCCTCTTCCTGGAGGTCTTAAATCATTAAAACTGTGACAGTTAAAAGTTATAAAGGAGGCGGATTTGGGTTTAATATAAAGACCAACTCCCCAGTTAGAGATTCAAAATGTAGGGTGCCTCAGAAATTTATTGGTATCTTTTTACTGGAGGTTTTTAATCAAAGTCTAAATGAACATTTATTGGGATTTTTATTCAGTTTTGTGTTAAACTAAACTAGAGGCCTCTGAAGTTCTTTTCTCATTACAGAGATTCTGTGATGATCCTGATTAAAGAGTGAGGAGGTGAGGATTAAGGCATTTGCCCTATTTGTAGGGTTTTAAAATTAGTATCTTTTGGTTCATAAGTTATAGATATTTTATCAGTAGAATCAAGAAAATTTATAATAAAGAAAAGGAATTAAGTAAAATCAGCTGTTACAGAGATCACATCTGGTTGTATGCATAGTGTATACAGTTGTACACTGTGGAGTTGTAGACTGTCCATCTTTCTAGAAAGACTGAGACAAAGTGAATAGAATTCTATATTTTGGTTCAAATTCTACTTCAGGCTTTTAACTACTTCTGTCCCTGAGCATGTTACTATTCTCTTCCCTTTCTGTCTATTGTAGATTTTTATTCTTCATGATTTATATGCTTATTTGGTCCTTTAGTTTCTCTGTTGCTGATATAATTAAAACTTCTATAGAACCTGTTTTAGGTTCCTTCTTCCAAACATTTTCTATTTTACTGCCATGTAGGTATTATGCGCCCAATCCTTCTTTTTCTTTCTTTAAATTAACTTATATTGATATTTTCTTTTTTTCACTATAATTATCCTAAATATTCCTTCTATTCCTCCACTTAGAGAACCATCCCAAATGATAAATAGTATTTTTAGTGAGAAAAAACAATCTGTATAACATCAGTAGATTGAAAAAGTCTGAAAGCGTGTAATTTGAAACACAAAACCTTAATAAACAGGTAGGTTGGGACATCTTTTTATGTGTCTTCATTTAAGTCCTACTTAATCTTTATAATTTTGTCAGATTTACTTTTGATTGGGGGGAGGGAATGTGTATTTGTTCTTTCCGTTTATATTGTTATAGTTACTGTATATATTGTTTTCTTGGCTCTGCTTACTTCACTTTGTATCAGTTCATATAGATCTTTCCTGATTCTCTGTTTTCACATACATTATTTCTAATAGCACAGTAATATTCCATTCCATTATGTATTATAATTTGTTCCCCATTTTTAAAATTTTAACATTAATTTTAAACAAATTCTCTTCCTTCTTCCCACTTTTCCTCCCTCCTTGAGAAGGCAAACAATATGACATTGATTATACATGTAAAGTGATGCAAAACATATTGTGTGTGACAAGTAGTTCAGGGTGGGGTAAGCTTCCAGGCTGAATAGGTTTTTGTTACATAGTAGAAAGTCCTATGGAAATAAGTCAGTAGTGTTGCATGGAGAAAATGTAAAAATATCAGAATACACAAACAAGGAGGAAGAGGAGAGGGAAGTGAGTAACAGACCGTTATCTCGTTTATCTGAAATGGACAAAGGAGAGTTAAGCAGACACTTATACACAGAGAACTTGGGAAACAGGCAGGAATGGGTTAACAGTAAAGCTAATACTAGTGAGGGAGCAGTCACAAGCAAAACAGACTTCTTGATCCAGATATTTAGATATGGAGTCTAGAAGGGAAAAAAATGAAAAGAACTAGAAGCAAAGGGTCACCCATTATTTAGGAAATGACTAAATAAATTATGGCTCATAAATGTAATCACATTGTCTTTATAAAAGACAATTTCAGAGACTTGGGAAATAGAAACTGATGCAAACTAAAGTGAGAAGAGGAAAACAATTTATGCAAGAACAATGATGTAAAGAAAAACAATTTAGAAAGACTTAAGAATTCTGAACAAGCAGTGACTAAGCATATCTCTAGAGAGCCTATGATGAAGCATCCTACCTATAGATTTTGAAGGAGACATACATGTTTCAGTATGGAGGATTTGTTTTCTTTGATTGCTTATTTGTAAAAAAAAAAAAAAAAAAATCTCAGCCTGTGTTTGTAAAATAAGGTGGAACAGGAAGTTGATGAAAAAGAGAACAAAAAAACAAACAAACAAAAAAAAACAACTCAAGGGAAGAGGACATTGTAGAGTTAAATTGGTTTACAACCTGTCAAGACTTAGAAGGAAGGAAAATATAGCCAGTGTAGGGTGATAGTCTAGAAAAGAACTCAAGGGTGGAGAGATTGAAGGTCAAAGTGAGGACAAAGAACAGGATTTGGGGATGTAAGGCAGAGAGGCAGAGGTGGAACGACAACAAATTGCAATTTGATAAAGAAATTTAAGAATTCATGAACATGGAAGTGAAACTCTTGTTGGGGATGGCAAGATTAAGATAATCATATCTACACAGAGCCGAAATGGGGTGAAATAGGTCATGAGTAAGTCAAGAACTGGGAAGTTATAATGTTTGAGGGAGTATTAATAAGTATGTTAAAATCCTCTAAAATGTGACAGCAAGATTTAGAGATGAAAGATTGTGAACTAGATACTGAATTCATGAGGAAAGATGAGGATTGTACTGGTGGTCATTAGCATACCAGAATTTTGATTGAGTAGTAGATCTAAATTTAATTATTCTTAAAGGAAAATTACTGAATGATGATAATGGAAGATGAGCTTGAAAGTGGTTATTGGGAACAAGAATGAATAATAGTGTGTGATTTGTAGCCAAGGAAGCTATAATAAAAGGAGGGAGCCAAATTTCAATGGGGGCAAGAAGTTGGAAGAAGCTGGAAAGGAAAAGATTTAGAATGAAGCCAAGTTTGTTACATATAGAGCAAGCATTCTAGAAAGCACAATGGAAGTAGTTTTAAAAAGGGACATTGGAGTATTGGATTAAAAGGAATAGGAATAAAGGAGCAGGCAGTAGGAAACAGAATGGAATTTAAATAATGACAACCAAGTATTTATATAGGATATAGAATTTAAGTGGATATATAATTATTATCTACTTATGGATGTGTTAATATTAGGGAAGTAGTATTCTATCTATTTAATCAGAGCAATTTCTGGGAGGGGTATATATTATATACAATATATTACAAAGTGTAATCTTAAATGGTAGTTAACTGAGTTCCCTTATTGCTTCCAATATTTAGTTTCTCTCATTAGTTCCCTATCCCTCATATTACTGGAAATTCCCTATTTTCTCTTAGATTAAAAAAAATCATAGATTGGATATTAGTAAAAGAGACAGAGATTTACTTAAAATAACAAATGTTGTGATATCAAGGAAAAACATCAGAAGAAACATTTCCAACACTTTCCTAAACTCCAATCCAACTCCTCCAACTCCAACTATTTACAAGAATTTTAGCTTAGTCCCATTTCTTTCCTTAAGCTCAGTACAGCTTACCCCTTGAAGCAAGAGGAAACTAAGTAGTCAATGTTTTTTCAAAAAACCATTAGTCTCAACATAGAGGAAAGAAGGAGATTACTCATTGCACTTTTTAATACTGAAAATACTCATTGTATTATCTAGTCTAACCCTGAGGAACCCCTACTGGGGCAAAAAGGCTGGGACTCTTGCCCTAATCTGTTCTAGATTCAATGACATTGCTGGACCAAGTTTAGTCCTAAAAGAATTTGCTTCTCAGAGCGGGATCCCTTTTCTCAAATTCTTTGGCTCTTTAAGTGCCCCAACCCAGTGTACCCTGAAATGATTTTATTTATTAATACTGCTTAGAGTTTCTCTAAGAAGTGAGGAATAAGGAAGTCATTGTGCAATATGAATTAGGTATGAACGGGTGACTTACTGAACAGTTAAGATATGCTAACCATAAATGACTCATAGTTCCACATTAACAGAACAAGATTTGATAACTTGCTTTATAGCTCCTATGAAAATCTCTAGATACAATATGCCTTATCAAAGAATAAAACAGTTTTCAGGACTGCTAATGAGGCATTTCACATGTCATCTTGGCTCTACATTGTTCAAACAACGCCTTTATTACATCTACCATTTAAAAAGCCAGGCGTGGGTCAATTGTCCTGTTGGTGACTATTTTCTCTGATTCTTCTCCTGTCAGCCACCACTGCGCTGATAGACACTACCAGCACTGTATTCATAGACTTTCGGACTAAACTTCTAAGGGTACCCCCATCTCAAGACTGCTTCTTGGCCACCCACTCAAGAAAAGAAATTCAAAAGATAAAAAACTAGGCAGGGGCCCAAGGACAAGCTTGTAATTGACTCCCTCTGAATTACCTGCCTCATAGGTGTGGTCACCAAGATGCCAAGATGGAGAAAGGTCAGTCTTTCCTCAATCCTCACTGGCTACAGGAGAGTTGAAGGCTGAGTTTGAAGCTGTCTCTTTTTTAACTGATATAGCATCCTGCCCCACCTTTTGCTGTCAGGATAAGGGCAAGATGAGTAGCATCCAGGACCCATTCATAACAAAGCAATGATACCTCTAAATGCTGAACTACCATATGGATGAAAGGTCCCAAATTCCAACATGATCCCTTGGAACCAGAAAAGGCACCTCTGAGCTTGACTTTCGTTTTTGTTTGCTGCTACAATGTTCTCTTGGTTCTGCTCATTTCCTTTTTTTCCATCACTTCAGATAAGTCAGAAATTACTCTGATGGTCATTTCTTACAGCACAGTAGTATTCCACAATCCTATACCATAACTTTTTCAATCATTACCCAGTTGATGGGCACCCCATAAGTCTCCAATTTTTTGCCACTGTAAAAAGTTGCTGTAGATATTTTTGTACATAGAGATCTTTTTTCCTTTTTGTTTGATCTCTTTGGAATACAGATGCTTTTATCATTTTGAAGTATGTTTTTTAATGTGGAAAGCATAGTCAAAATCATTCCACTCATTTTAGTTCTGATGCCTTAACTAGATTAAAATACATCTCAAACTATCCACACCTATAATCCCTAAGCTTGGGAAAGGATACTTTGTACCAACTATTCTTATTATATCACTATAGCAAATACCTCTTTCTAAAAACTACTTAAGTCTAACTGACTGAATAATTCACAAATGATAATTTGGGGGAGGTATACTGGTTGAGGATCAAACTAATGGCTTTAGAGATATACCTCTGAGTCCTCAGAAGTATCCTCTAGAACCATGAGTGGAGATGTAGTTATCCAATATTTGGAGTCCCTAGTCTCCAGAGTAAAATTTGGGATAAGGATCCTCATAACCTACATGGACTACAAATATTAAATTGGTAAAGTTGCTTTTAATTGGATTTTTTAAAATTTAGGAGTGCTTGTTGTATGACAGATCTACAATTTACTGGACTGATCATTGAAGGAATCTTTTGAATGTTGGAGTTGGTTGATGGAGAACAAGAAATTTCCCAAATATAGGATAGGGACTAAAAATGGATGCTGCATTCTAAATGTTTCAGAGTTGTATTTTACTTTTCATCCCCCTGCTTAAATTAAAACACTAAGCAATGAAGTTTTATTTCCTTGACACCAATAATTTCACTGAATTGGGCCATCCCACATCCATAGAGAATCTTTGTTTGATAGGACCACTGTACCGGTGTCTGGGGTAAAATGCCTCCTGATGAACAAAATGATAAATTATCTATAAAACCTTGCCAGATAATCCTAAGATACTCTGCTTTCTGGAAATGTACAGGTCCAGCCTGTCTTATTGCTTCTGAACCTGAAGTGTAATCTGTGAAGGAAATCATTTTGAAAAATATAACTTCAGTCAATGCAGTGACAGGCTAAATTAGGAATCATTCTTTCTATTCCTTGGCAGGGAGGGGATGGATTAAAGAGAAGAAAAAAAGGGAGGAAGAGAAAGAAAGAAAATAAGGAAGGAAAAGGAAAGAAGAAAGGAAGGGAAAGAAAGACAAAAGGAAGAAAATGACCCAAGGTGGAAAAATCTAATGTTGACAAACAAATTACATATCTACAAATCTTGATGAATGTCACAGAGTATCTTAATACAAACCAAGTTTTCATCACCTTCATATATCTCTAGAGAAGGGTTGCAAACAAGCTGTAATATTTTTTGATCTTCTTGCACTTTGTCCTGGGGTTTGGTTTTCCTCTCTTATATTTCTGGATGTTCAGTGCTGAATACAATTCATTTTGCCTAGACTCAGAGTCATTAGTGAAGATAACACTGATTAAATTCTTTGAATAGAGAACCTAATGAATAGAGCTCTGCTTCCTGGGAGAGGAAGTATCAGAGTCCATTAAAGGCTATGACTGGGGAGCAGGGTGGAATCCTTATGTTGAGATGCTTTTGCTCATTTGGATTTTCTTTTCTGTCATACTTTAAGAGGAAAAGATTTAATCTTGTAATATCAAAAAACCTCCCCAACTTTTTAGGAATGCTTTTCTCTTTTGATAAGATCAGTAAAAAGATATAACTTCATATAACTTATGCCTAAAAATATCTTCCCTGCTGTACTGTATCATTGTCTGAAATTCCAGCCCTACATCACTTCTTCAAGTTAAGGCACTGCATATCTAGAAATGTTCTTCTAAAGGGGAGTAATCTACTAAACCAGGGGTTCTTAAACCTGCAACCTGTGAATTTGAAAGGGGAAAAAATTACATCTTTACTTCAATAAAATTGGTTTCCTTTGTTAAAAAAAAAAAAAAAAAAAAAAGGAAGGAAGAAGGAAAGAAATAAAGAAAAAAGGAAGGAAGGAAGGAAAGAAGGAAGGAAAAAAAGAAGGCAAAAGGAAAGGAAAAGAAAACGATATCAATTTTTAAAAATATATAAAAACCAGGGGCAACTAGGTAGTGCAATAGATAGCACACCAGCCCTGAAGTTAGGATGACCTGAGTTCAAATCTGGCCTCAGATGCTTAATACTTCCTACCTGTGTGACCCTGGGCAAGTCACTTAACCCAGTTGCCTCAGCAAAAAACAAAAACAAAACAAAACAAATATATATATACACACACATACCTTTTGCAAGGGGGTCCCACAGGGACCATGGGATTATAATTCTTCCCAGTTTAGGAAGAGGAGACACTTTAGTCTTTGGTCTTATTTTACTGATGGTCATGGTGGAACTTTGTGTCGTCGTTCAGTTGTTCAGTCCAACTCTTTGTGACCCCATGGACCTTGCACATCAAGTCCTTCTCTCCTCCACTATCTCTTAGAGTCTGTCCAAATTCATGACATTATTTATCCATCTTATACTCTGTCACTCTACTTTCCTTCTGCTTTCAATTGTTCCCAACATCAGGGTTTTTTCCCATTGAGTCCAATCTTCTCATTATGTGGCTAAAGTAGATAAGCTTCAGCTTCACTATTTGACCTTTCTGTGAATGACTTGGATTAATTCTTTAAGTTTTGATTAATTTGACCTCGTTGCTCTTCAAGGAATTCTCAAGAATCTTCTCTAGCATCATAATTTTAAAGGGTTAATTTTGCTGCACTCAACTTTCCTTTTTGTCCTACTCTCACAGCCATTCCTTGATGCTGAGGAAATCATAGTTTTGGGACTCTTAAATAGAAAAATGACAGGCAGCATAAGTATCTGCCATATCTGCAATTTTTCAAGATCATGAGAAATGACTTCTCAATGGACAAATAGAGAGGTATTTGACTCTGTGTGTATGTGTTAAAATTCTGTTGAAGAAAACATTTGTCAGATTTAATACTATTTCTCATACCTATGGTTAACCCTGTCCTTATCTTTTCTGGTTTTCCTTTATTTGGGACATGAAGGTACAATAGAGACAGTTATTAAAGAGTTCATTCTCTAACTGGGTATATAAGCATAAATCATATCATAACTCCATAAGTGCAAAATTACTGTGAATGAAGGTCATAGTTTATAAATCTGCCCATAGACATGAGTCAGTATTACACTGTGGTAATCTCATCTTGGGATCTAATTTTTTCTTGTTGTTTTTTCCATATTACGCAAAAACCCGTAATACCAACATTACCAGGATTTATTTCTCATCTTGATTTTTAAGATGAATTTTGTTATTATTTTTTTATTATTGTCATCATTCTTATTTATCACTTGAGTTGGAAGCTGACCTAATTTTGAGGAAATTTTTGTATATCAGTTATCATGAATGCTATGCTGTTTAGATTTTTCTGAGATAATTTTTTTCTTCTGGTTTTAGAATTGATATTTTTTCAGATTTTACTTAGTGGGATCCTCATATATTAGTCAATCATTTATAAATATTAATGATTGATATTTGGTGTCGCCAATGAGAATGTCATTTGTGTTGTGACCATCTTTAATATTATAACTGTTAAAATGACACTTGCTTATGACTAAGTTATTTCTGCTGTTGAATTATATAAGATTTGTCTAAATTGCTTGGTCAACCGTATATTATTTTTAAGTAAGTCAACTGTATATTTTTCTTAAATAAGTGGTTAAATATTGATATTATAGAATGGCATTTTGATTCTCTAAAAGAGTTCTTGGCAAAATATTTCCCCACCTTAAAAGTATTTACATGTTTGACTGATGTTTGTAATAGGCCATGTATATGAAGTGAAGATTTTATACAAGTTTTAAAATATATTCATTGTAAGTGAATTAGGAGACAGGAAGATAATCAATCTAGGATCTTCCCAGGGTTAGGGCAAACTACTATGAATGTGCTATATATAAATAGTCTGAATCATGTGAACATAATAAGTTAGAAAAAATTCAAATAGGGCCTGACTACTAGAGAGTGGTTTGGTATATCCCCACTCCTTCATACCAAGTAGAGGAGGCCTTTAATAAAACTAATATGATAACTCTAATGAGCAAAGGGGCAAATAGAACACAAAAATTCAGAATCAAGCTTAAAAATACTGGATTTTTTCCTTGTTCAAGAAGTTAAGGAAAAAACTTGTCCAGCTTCAATAGAAAACAGATATGGTAGTGATGGTAAGGCTGTATTCCCTCAAATAAAGAGTTTGTTTCTATTTGTATTCAGAAGTCCAAGATAGGATATTTCCCTTGAGAATGATGTCAGTGTGAGATCAAGGGAACAATACAATGCCAGGTCCAGTCAGTCAATGGAAGACAGATGGATGGAACCTGATAGGGGGTGGGGTTGGAGTTGAGCCAGTTCCCTTGAGACCCACAATGAAACCTTTTCTAAAAATAAAAAAAAATGGAAGAGGCCTGCTGGATTAGCCAGAAAAGCTCCTCTGATGGCAGGTATATCGTAGCAGAGAGAGGCCAGAGATCCAAGTAAGAAACTTTCTCAGGAGAAGACCCTTTTTTGGAGGTATGGCTCTTAATTCAGGTTCAATGTTGGGATGAAATGAGGCATATCATAAACTTTTGTACATTTACAGAAGATTTACTTTGTATTCACATGCAACAGTGGCAGTTTCTGTAGATCTGGTCCCTGTCATTTCCATATGGAAATGGGCTTCAGAAATCTAACAAATGGGGCTCTAGAGTCTGTGTCTCTGGGAACTTTTTTTGCCCTTAGATGACCAGAAAGCTGCATCAGGGAAGCCAGAGATAGCTTTGTCCTAGGTTACTCCATGTTAATTGGGAGGTGAAGACTAGTAGCAATAATTATTAAGGGATTGGAAAAGAAGGGAAGATACTTTCCTTGAATTTGAAGAAAATAGGAGAGATCTAGCAGGGAAAAAGAGACTTAAAGGTTATATAAGAAAAAGCAAGCAAGCATTGTAATCAACATTGGAAAATAAGTTCAAGGTTGTTTGGAAAGATACCCTGAATGCCCAATGAAGGATACCTAAAATAGCCCAGGAATGCATGTTAAAACAAGGACCAAAATTATGAGACAGAGGAGTGACATAGAAGCTAATAAGAAATGTTCTGAAGGAAAACACCAGAGACTATATCGTTCTTAGAAGAGTCCGAGCCTGAGGGAATGGAGACCATGAAAGACTGATACACATGCACCATAATCTGGGGAAGTTCTAGGAAGTAGATTCCATTCCATATACAACCTGAATATACTCAAGAAGAGAATGGGACCTTAGAATTGCAGAAGCTGAGAATTATAGGACCCATTTTAAGGAAAAGAAAATAGGGGAGGAGACCCACCCAGCCAGACCCACCCAGCCAGACCCACCCAGCACTGACAATGATCTCATCGGCTAGTTCTACTTGCTCTTTTCTATGTGGATTTACACAACCTTCCACAGAATTGTCTAAAAATTGGAAATGTGGATTATATTGCTATTTGAACAATGGCGATATGGGACCATTATGTTTTAGTCATTCTGTGACAAACAGTCACATACAAGAAGAACCTAGTCAGACCTTGTATTTTTGAGCTTGCAGGAATGACAGGGAGAACTTCATGGTTCTACTATTTTCTTAGAGAAAAGATGTTTGTATCTTTGGGCCTGGATGTGTATGTATGTATAAATGTATATGTTTGTTTATTTATACATACACCACACACACAGAAACACATACACACATGACATCAATATATTCATACAGAGAGATTATATATATTTGTGCAATTATGTTCTGGAAGTACAATATGGTAAGGCTGTGAATGGTGAATCCTAGGACTGAATCAGGAACCCCAGTGCTTGAGAGAAGATGTGAAAGCTGAGGAGAAAAGCACCCACAAAGTGAAGTTCACAATAGGTCCCTTTTTTTGTAAACTTTAGACAATGGATTGTTGCCTGATTAGTCTCCAGGGGAAGCTAAACCCAGTTTTTCACTCAGCAGGTAAAAAACAAAACCAGATACTCTATCTACTGTGACCCAGCCCAAGCACCCATTTAGCCTCTTTGATTTTGTGGTAATGGGGCATGGGGATCAAACCACTTTACTCCTCCCAAGTTCTCTCTTCCTTCTCTGGAGGTATCTACCTCCTTTCAATGACTCTATGGTTTTTGGAACTTTCTCTTTGTTACAGATGGCCTCAGCTCTCAAGGAAATTGGACTTACTCTCCTCTTTCAATTCCTCCCACTTACACCTCCACAAAAAAAACCCAAACCTCAAATCCCAACAGCCATCCCCTCCCCATGAATTTTAGTCTATATTTTTTTTGTCCTTGGAAATTTTGATATGCCAGATACTCCTCATTCCCATCTGGGCAGATCAGCACAGTATTTTAGGGAAATATTCCAGGTGGGTAAGCAAAGAGCTTTCCAGATTTCCACTAGCCTGAGGGAGGAGGTTCTACCATTTGGCCAAGCCCAAATCCTGTTGTTTTGGAGCAAATGATGAAATTATCTGGTTATATGCCAGCCTAGTTTGCCCAACCCTGCCACTCCCTTTGCCTCCTAGAGCTACACATATCCCAGGAACTGCTCTTCCTAGCACTCACTAGCCTTTTAGCCAGTCTAACCTTTGAACAAACTAAATTGCCCAGTTGGGTGGCTTATTAGGTTTGGGATGGTCAAGAAGTTCAATTCTCCCTAAAATTGAATTATAACTTCACTATTCATTTGAGTCTACCATATTTATAATTCAGGGATCATTTTTAAATTTATTTTAAAAAATGTTTTATTATAACTTTTTATATACAAAATATATGCATGGGTAATTTTTCACCATTGACCCTTGCAAAAACTTCCGTTTCAACTTTCCCTTTCCTTCCTTCCACCCCTTCCCCTAGATGGCAGGGAGTCTCAAGGATCATTTTTGACTCTTCTTTCTTCCTCATTTATAGGTTGCTAGGTGAAACAGTGGAGAGAGTGGTAGACCTGAAATCAGAAAGACTTATTTTCCTGAGTTCAAATCTGGCTTTACTCACTAGCTGTGTGACCCTAGGGAAATCAATTAATTCTGTTTGCCTCAGTTTCCCATTTGTTTTATGAGATGGAGAAGGAAATGACAAACCACTCCAGTGTCTTTGCCAAGAAAACTCCAAAGTGGAGTCATGAAGTGTCAGACATACCTGAAACCTTTGTACAGACATTCACTCATTCTGTTATTCACTCAGGAAGCACTATCTAGGCAAATACTCTCTTTTTAGAGTTCCATTGTTAGATGAAGACATAGCCTAGTCAAGATCAAGCACATAAACAAAGATCTACTATCTGAGACCCTTGTGCCTTGTAAGTGATACAGATCATATTACATGAGCACCCAGTATGGAAGTATAATCAGGGAAGGTATCCTGGAAGAAATGGCATTTGAACTTTTAAAAAGAGCATCTTCATAAGAATAGATCTTAAGATAGAGAAATGGCATTCTAAGTAAAGAGAATGGCATGAGTAAAGGTAAAGAAGAGAATAAAACATATTCTAGAAAAAAAATCAATAATCCTATATCACAGGAAAACTATCTCAGTACCAGATTGTGAAAGGCGTTGAATAATACCTAATAACAATAGCTAACATTTATATAGCATCAATTGTGTGGCAGGCATTGTGTTAAATGCTTTAAAATTATTATTTCATTTGATCTTCACAACAACCTTGAAAGGTAGGTGCTATTATTATGCACATGTTACAGTTAAGGAAACTGAGACATATAGGGTTGAGTGATCTCCCCAGGATCACACAGCTAGTAAGTGTCTGAGGCCAGAGTTGAATTCAGGTCTTCCTGATTCTAGTTCAAGCTCTCTAATTGCTGTGTCACCTAGCCACCCCAAGCTAAAGAGTTAGAACTTTCTTCAGTAGGCGATGAGAAACAACTGATTTATTTATTTATTTTTTGGGAGGAGAGTGACATAATATTAACAAAAATAACTGACTTTTTTTTTAGTGTTCTAAATTTGTAAAGTGCTTTACAAGCATTATATCATATTATCCTCACAACAACCTTATGAAGTAGATATTACAAGTATTATTACCCTCACTTTATATATGAGCAATTTGAGCTTTAATTTTCTTATGCCATTTGCCTATGTCACACAGCTAGGGAGTGTCAAAAGCAATATTCAACCCCTATGGCTGAAGCTCTGCTCTTTTTACTACATCTTCCTGCTCCATGGCTAGACATGAGACATAATTAAACATGACACAATCAGATCACACATTATCTCATGAGGTCAGAACAGCTGTGATTTAGGAAGATTAATCTCAAAGAAGAATAAAGAATAGATTGGTAAAAGACAAAATAAGACCATAAATTAGAAGTCTTATTTTTATAGTCTAAATATCCTCCTAATGGGTCACCTTTCGTTGATATCCCTTCTAATCCATCCTCCACACATCTGCTAAAGTGATTTTACTAAAGTACAAGTCTGTTTCTCTCTCCTACTCAATAAACAACTTCTAGGATAAAATTAGGCAGTTAAATGGCACAAGTGAATAAAGTACTGGGCTTGGAGTCAGGAAGCCGAGTTCAAACCAAGCCTCAAACTCTAACTAGCTGTATGACCCCAGGCAAGTCACTGAACCCTGATTGCCTCCATTTACTCATCTACAAAATGAGCTAGAGAAAGAAATGACAAACTATTTTGGCATCTTTGCCAAGAAAACCCCCAAAGGGGTCACAAAGAATTGGATGTGACTGAAAACGATTAAACAGCAAGGATAAAATTTAATTGCCTTGTATGGCATTTTAAGCCCTTCATAACTTGGTTCCAATAGGTCTTTTCCCCAAACCCTGCCTCTCTCCAAACTTCCCTATGACTGTTAAGAGCAACACCATCCCTTCAGTCCTCAAGGTTCAAAACCTAGATGTCATCTTCAAATTCCACCTTATTTCTCATCCTGCTCCTCTCAACCCCCTCTCCACATCCAATCTGTTGTCAAGACTTTTGCACCATTTCTTGCACATGCCCCTTTCTCTCCTCTTGCTCCATCACCAGACTGGGACAGGAATTCATCTCCCATACCAGGATTACTACAGTATTCTCACAGTGAGTTGCCTGCCTCAAATCTCTCCCAATTCCATTCAGCCAACAAAGTGATCTTCCTAAAGCACAGATCTCACTGTCACCCTCCCTACCTTCCCTTAGTGAACTCCAAGATCAAAGACAAAATCCTTCAAAGTCCCCCCACCAAGTATCACCTCAACATTTTCAGTTTTCTTTCTCTGGCCTCCCCTACCCCCAAGCATCCTTTGTTTTAGTGACTTTGATCTCTTCATTCTTCTATGAAGAAGATACTCTGTCTTCTTGATGGTCTCTGGCCATTTCCTTTGACTCCATATCTCGAATCCTTCCCTTTCTTAACTCTGTTTTCTGGCTTCCTAGGTTTCCTTCAGATCCTAACTAAAATTCCCCCCCCCCCCTTTTTTTTTTTGCTTTTCCAAAATCCTCTAAATTCTAATTCCTTCCATCCTTTAGTTATTTCCTCTTTCTTCTGCATGTAGTTTGCTTATAAATATATTTGTTTGCTTCTTATGTCCTCTGTTAGACTGTGAGCTCTTTGAGTCATGATTGAAAATGACTGAACAAAAACTCCTACTTTGTAAAATCACATCTACTATTAAATAATTAAATGAAACTGAAGGTGGTAATCACTGGCTCCTTCACAAATGGGGAATTTGAGCTAGTAAGGGCTAAAAAAGAGGCTGCCTTTTGCCTTTTTTTGTATCTCCAGTGTTTAGCACAGTGCCTCACATAGTAGGCACTTAATAAATATTTATTGACTGATGGATTGACTTTCCAGACATGCTCAAAATTACAACCCTTTGCACACTTCATAGTCTCTCCAAGTTGACTTTCTTGCTTCTCACTCACAACTCTCTTTTGATTTGCTGTGTCCCTGTACTGGATATCCAGTTGGCCTGGAATGAATTTCCTCTTTATTTCTTAGAATCTCTATCTTCCTTCAAAGCTCAGATTAAGAGTACCTTCTGAATGAGGTTCTGTTCTCCCAACTGCTAATGCCTTTCTCTCCTCTTCCCCCATTTCCTCATATTAATTTTGTATATAGTTAAGATAAATACATGTAGAATGTAAGCTCCTTGAGAACTGGAACAATCTCATTTTTGGTTTTGTAACATGACATGCTCCAGTTTGTCATTATATTTCATAAAAGATAGTACCTATATGTAGACAAGGACAGAGTATATACAATTCTTATTTTTTCAACAATCTTTCTATCTCAATAATGTAAACATAAGCAAAATGAGTTAATTTTTTTCTGCTTTCTAATCATTCATTATTACTCTATCCACCCCGAACAGCAGTGCTACACCTTGTTTCCCTAGCATTGCTAAGAACAGACCACTTGTGTTGTCCTTAATTCATTGCCAGTTTTAGCTCTTTATAACACTATTCTTTTTTTTTTTTGTCTTAGTTTTCTTTTTTAATTTAAATGACCTTTGGTTATGTAGTATATAGAATATTGTTTTTTTTTATTATAGCTTTTTATTTACAAGACATATGCATGGGTAATTTTTCAGCATTGACAATTGCAAAACCTTTTGTTCCAACTTTTTCCCTCCTTCCCTCCATCCCTTCCCCCAGATGGCAGGTTGACAATACATGTTAAATATGTTAGAGTATAAGTTAAATACAATATATGTATACATGTCCAAACATTATAACACTATTCTTAAGAGATAGTGTCCCTCTTTTTCTTCCTTTGCTTCTCACTTTTGCTTTTGCCATCTGATATTTTTGTATCTGGGTTGGCTAAGGAATAGAGAATCTAGGAATGATTCCTACTTTTCTTCTGTAATGGAGGTTTTCCATCTCCCCATAGAGATATGATGGGATCCCTGATCCCTACTTCTGGGAAAAATGTAAGGGAAATACTTTCAAGAGGACTACAGGCTACACAGACATTCTAGCTTGGTTCTGATAAGGGAACCACATGGTAAGGAGGAGCCCCTTTCACTGTATAAAGAATCATTCATAAAAGGCCTGTCAACTTAAGTCTCATTTTCTGACTCAGCACTCTTGGGGGAGTTTGGCAAGTGATGAAAGGGGTGGAATCTAAGACCCTGTGGGTTTGAAAGGTCTAAAGGGATCTTTGTTATCCTGGTATTCCAGGATCTGGGTTTCACAACTGGCTCAGAACTGAAACCACGAAGAGCAAGGAAGGATTTGGGGAGTGACTTTTGACATCCTATGGCAGCAGTAAGGGAGATCCAGGATCATCCATCAATCTTGCCTCATTTGGATATGAATTTGTTGAAAACAAATGCCTTGAAAGAAATGAGCTGCACTTCAAGTTTGCTCCCAGAGACTGAAGTAGTATAGGGGAAATCATGCCCCTAACATCAGGAGAAGAGATAATGCTCATATGCTTATATTTTTGATGTTAAAAAAAAAATCACTTTGTAATGTGGGAAAGCTAGTTGGTGCAGAGGACAGAATGCCAGGATAGGAATCAAGACTATCATCTTTCTGAATTCAAATCTGGTCTCAGACACTTACTAGCTGTGTGAGCTGGACAAATCACTTAATCCTATTTGCCCAATTTTCTCATCTCCTAAATGAATTGAAGAAGGGAAACCATTTTAGTGTCTTTGCCAAGAAAACTCCAAATGGGGTCATGTCTGACTCTAACATGATTGAAAATGACTGAACAAAAACGCCTACTTTGTAAAAGCACATCTAATATTAAATAGCTAAATCAAACTGAGGGTGGTAATCACTGGCCCCTTCACAAATGGGGAAGTTTAGCTAGTAAGGACTAAAATGATATTAGAGAAGTTCTCCAACCACAACAAGCATACAAGAACCTGGAAATGGGTTGGAGGCAAGCACGATATAGTGGCTTGGTCCTGAGAGATTAGGGCCAGAACACACTTGTTACTTCCCTTATTAGAATTTTTGTATTTGTGTGATTGTGATTTATACTTCTCTGTATGATTTTTCCCGTAGAACTTTAGGGAACAGTAAATCAGGCCAGGACCATGAGTTCTATAGGGAGGAGAAAAGTCTCACTCAGACATAGATGATTTTTAAAAAAGTCTGGTATCCCAAATAAAGTGCTTCCAATCAGCAAGGTTACATGGGTCATGAGGTTTTTCATCAGTGAAGAGTTCAAGCACAGAAAATTCCAGAAAACAAAGGGACAAGGTTCTGGGTACAATAAATAGACATATTTAGAACTATGGAAGAAATACAAAGCCAAGAAAACCCAAGAAAATTTCTGCATCTCTATAACTGGTATCAGAAAAATAATGATGATCTATTTGCAAAGTGCCCAGTTCTGGGCCAAAAGACAAGTTCACAACAGATGTCTGGATGTGGAGCTAAAGCTCAATCTTTTTTCACTGATCTTAGACAGTATCTGATCTGGTGAGCGTTACGGCCTCAGGGAGTGAAATGAAGAATGAGACACCACTCCTCCACCACTACCACCAACCTAGAAGAGCTGATGTTACTTTTTGTCTCACTCACTTCCAGGAAGGAAAAGTGATGTCAGTCCCATCATGTGCAGGCACACTCAGTTCTATCTTGGTCTTTCTGAGTCATTCAGTTTTCTAGGCTCTGAAGGCACTTAGAAGACTTTTCTAAGACTTGTAGCAATAGCTCTTAATACTCATGGAGTGACAACAACTCCCTAAAGTTTCCTCATGGATTAGTGGGAGAGAAAGAAAATCTGAACATGATGCTACAAGAACTGGGTCTTCATTGGCCAGGTCCTGCCCATTACATAAGGAAAAGCAACAGCTCTATTTCATACTATCAGTAGTGGGAAATGAAGGTTGGGAAGCTTTGTGTGTTAGGAAGAGGGATTGCTTGGGAAAATATCAGGGAGCAGGGAAGGGATAGAATGCTGGATAAATCAGCATTTCAATAAAATTAGTCCTTTTCCCCCAAATAGTTCCCCCAAAATATCTTTGTCTTTTTTCATAGACATACACTTAGATTTATAGATTATTAGATTTGAAAGAATTTTTTAAATTCCTAAATATAGAAACTGAGACTCTTCCATTCAATATCATTATTTAATATTGCTAATAAGTTCCTATCATTTTATCTATATAACATATATTATAATATATAATACATATCTATATAAGACACATATATATCATATATTATATATATAATATTGGACATGGACAAAAGGAAGATTAATCATAATATAATAATAAAAAATGGCTAACATTTATATAGCAACAACTATGTACCGGGATCATTATGTTACTTGATCCTCACAACCTTGGGAGGCAGATACTATTATTATTATTCTCATTTTAAAGAGGAAGAAACCAAGGCAAACAAAACTTTTTCAAGGTCATATTAGTGTCTGAGTTATTCCTAATCCCAACTCTAAAGTTCTATCATCTGTATGATTTAGTTGCCCCCAACCTATCCCAGAAAAGAGTCCTCCACTTTATTCTGGGTTGGTGACTGAATCAATCTGAGTTTCTGAAACTTTGGTAATTTTTGAGAAAATTCTAGTATATAATATACATTTTGAGAAAATTCTAGTCTGCTTTTGTATCTATAACAAGACAACTAATAAGGATAAAAGCCAGTAGTGAAGAGCTGATGAAGTTGTCTCTAGACCATATCTCCCTATTTGCTTACAATATACTTTTAAAACCCTAGTGAATCAGTAAATAATCTCATTGAGACAATTTTTTAAACAAAATTGAAGGTTACAAAATATATACAAATACAAAAATAGCAATATTTTAATATAATAAACCCAAGAAAAAAAAAATCTTGTTCAAAATAACTAGAAAAGATTTGGGAGTAAATCTATCAAAGCACACTCAATACTTGAATAGATTCAATTACAAAATACTCAAAGAAATAAAGAACAACTTAAATCATAGAAAAAAATATTCAGTGCTCAAATTTACGTCTTCCTAATGTAATAAAAATGATAATACTACCAAAATTAATTTCAGTCATTTATTTAAACAATTAATAAGTACCTGCTCTTGCCAGGAATTATGCTAAATCCTGGGGATACCAAGAAAGGCTGTCAAATGAGGGAAGCAAACACATACAAATAAGCTGAAAGGAAGAAAAACCACCACAAACTTATGGAAAATGACTGCTGACAAATTATAAATAATAAGTGAAGAAGAGATATGAGAAGAAACTTCCCCCAACTACTTCATGAGGTAAAATAAGCATGATGTGAACACTGTATCTAATGTTATTTTAAAATGTACTTAATAGTTTTGATGATTTTTTTTCCTTTTCTTCTTTTAAAAAATTCTTTCTTATAATTTGTGGCTCTCTGGGGGAAGGGGGAAAAGAGATGCCTGGGGAAATCTAGGCAATCTAAAAATTAAAGATATCAGTAAGAATCCGTTTTCGAAAAAGTATGTATTATACTCCTCAAGAAAAACTGCTGATAACTTCTGGAGCTGTATTTGAAATCTTATTTGTGATTTTTGTTTTTCTCCAGTGGAACATATGATCCTCAAAAGCAGTAGTCAATTTCATTTTGGTCTTTGTAACCTCAACACTTAACACAGTGCCTGGCAAATAGATTCAGTTAATACTTGTTGAATAGAATGGAAGTGAACAAGTCACTAGAAAGCTATATCTCCTCTTCTTTAATTGTGATACTCAAGCCAAACTTTTCTTATCCATTAGTAGCCTGATCATCATGACCTTAGGAAAAGATAAGAGAAATCTTCCAGTGAGGTTTAGAGAAATTCTTGAAAAGCCTTGGTAAGAATTTCTGACTTAGAAATCTATCACCACCCTCAAGTCTCTAAAACAAGTCTATTGTTTTGAATTTCTTTTTAAAATCAAATTGCAAGCATTTTATCCTTCTACTCTCCCTATCCAATTGAACAATTAAAAAAAATGCATTGTACAATAAAACAAATACCCATATTGCCCATGTTCAAAAATGCACGTCTCATTCTTCATTTTAATTCTTTAACAAGAGGTGAGTAGTAGTGTGCTTCATCTTCAGTCTTCTGGAATCAATTTTGTTATTGCACTGATCAAAGGCTTTTTTTAATCCCCCTTTATAATTTTATCATTGTATAAATTGTTCTCCTAGTTATGCTTGCTTCACTCTACATAAATTCATAGAAGTCTTTCAAATTTCCTCTGAAATCATTTCATCATTTCTTATGTTGCAATAATAATATTCTGTTACATTCACATAGTGTAATTGTTTAGCTATTATGCAGTGGGCACTTCCTTTGTTTCCAGTGTTATGTTACTATGACAAAAGCTGCTATAAATATTTTTATATATAGGAGTTCTTTTCTTTTTTTTTTTTAAATCTTTTTAGTGACATAGTCCTAGTAGTGGTCTTGTTGGGTCAAAGGATATGGACAGTTTAATATTTTTGGGGAAGTAGTTACAAACTGCTACTTAGAAGTTCATTATCCTTGATTATTTGCCTTATAAATTTTAATCTGTATATACACATATATATAGATATATGTATCTATCTACATATAGATATATAACACTGTTTTTTTAAGACCTTTATCAGAGAAACTTACTGCTACATACTTTTATTTCAGTTACAGAGTTCATTCTCTACTTTTACATTTCTCAATCAATGAATAACCATTTATTAAGTGCCTACTATGTGCCAGACACTGTGCAAAGTGCTGAAGATATAAAAAAGAGGACAAAGACAGTCCCTGCCCTTAATGAGCTTATAACCTAATAGGGGCAAAAAAATATGCAAATATGTACAGATTAACTATATACAGGATAAATAGAAAATACTTAACAGAGAAAAGGCATTAGAATAAAGAGAGATTGGGAAAGATGGGATTTTAGTTGGGACTTAAAGGAAGCAAGGAAGGAGTATAATTGATGCAGAGGATGGAGATCATTTCAGGCCTGAGAGAGAGCCAGGGAAAATGCTATGAGCTGAGAAATAAATGTATTACTTGTGGAACAGCCAGGAAAGAGTACTTGGGAGGGAAGGGGCAGAGTAAGGTTTGAGAAGTCTGGAAAGATAGGAGGGGACTAAGTCATGAAGGGCTTCTAATGCAAACTAGGACATTTTGTATTTGATCCCAGAAGCAATAGGATCCATTGAAATTTGAGGAGAGGGAATACATGATTGCACTTAGACTTTAGAACAATCATTTTAGTGGCTGAATAGAGTAGGGATTGGAGTGGGGAGAGAAGTGAGATAAGCAGACTCACAGCAGGCTATTGTAATAAACCAGGTGTAAAGAAATGGGGACTTCTACCTGAGTGATGGCAGTGTCTAAAATGGTATATTTGAGAGGTATTACAAAGGTCAAATAGCTTGGATAAAGGGGTCACCCTAGTAAGGAATCCAGGATGATTCCTAGGCTGTTCTGGAGCATCAGGGAGGATAGCGTTACCCTCAATAGTAATACAGAAGGTAAGAGTAGAGCAGAGTTTAAGGGAAAAGATAGAGTTCTGGCTTGAATATATTGAGTTTTAGATACTTATTGGACATCCAGTTCAGGATGCCCTAAAGGCATTTGGAGATGTGAGATTGGAGTTCAGAGAGAGATGAGGGCAGGATAGGTAGACAAGAGTTATCAGCATAAAGATGATAAATAAATAAATCCCCAAGAGGTGATGAAATCACCAAATGAAGTGGTATAGAGAGAGAGAGAAGGGCTAGGACAGAACTCTGAGGGATACATAGAGCTTATCCAAGGGGGATTCCAAAGAAAAGACTGAAATTTAACATTTTGAGTGGAAATTTGGGGGAAAACAGAAGAAATAGAAGAACTATTCACTAGCCTCTACTCTCCCCAGCAGCCACAACTGCCAGTTTGGCCAAATCTCAGCTTCTATCTGCTTCCTACTCTGCTTACATCTTTCCTCTTCTAGCTCTTTAACTAGAAGATGGTTTGTTATATTTCTACTGGTTATGACCTCTTGCCTTCCCTGGCTGGCACCCCCAAATTTGGACAGAAAGCTCTTCCAGGATCCCAAAATGAACTGGGTTTTCCTGTATGTCTGTGACTAATCCAATCCAAAGATTCTCTCTTATCTTGGCAAAGTCCTTTAGAGGCTCTGTGGCCTTCAATTTCAAGATTCCAACTGACATGAAAGTTGACTGTATTTATATTTCAGAAACTGGCAAATACTACAAATCAGAGCTTGATTTATTGTTCTGTCTAGTGTCTAGACTTTAAAAAACATTGGAAAACTAATAAAGCAAATTTAACATAAAAATGGTTTATAAGTAATTCATGTTTCTCTGTCCCAGTCAATTGTTATTTACCAGCATATCCCTAGCTACATAATTATATACAAAGTAAATATAATGAAACAAGGGGGAAAGGCTGCCAAAAAACTGGTGACCAGTTTAGCATAGGGATCAGCATTTAAGTAGAGCCATAAAGTGAGATAGGAGTTGCAATACTTTTAATACTCCAAAGCTCTCAGATTTTGTTGAAATGTGTTCTTCCCCAACTAACATAGCTACTAAACTGTCTTTTTTTATTTTTGGGAGGAAATTGGGGTTCAGTGACTTGCCCAGGCTCGCAGTCTAGGAAGTGTTAAGTGTCTGAGGCTGCATTTGAAATCAGGTCCTCCTGACTCCAGGGTCATTGCTCGATCCACTGCACCATCTAACAAACTAACAAGTTATCTAATTCAACAAGTTTGAAGTTATCTAGTGGAGTGAGCCAGGTATACACTAAGATGAAGATGGCTCTTGGCTGGAGGTATAAATAACCCTCTGGACCATAAGAGTTTAATTCTGATTCTGATAATGAATAGAGTTGGCTTGTTAGTAACCCAGCTTTTATGTATTTGTGATGAAGTATAAGGTGATATTTGAATATATACCTATTAGACTCTTTCCTATGTATTTTGAGTGTGTGAAATATAGAGAATTAGTGTTTAATTTTAGTGACAATGTGAGAGAGATTCAAAGAGACTATCGGTACAGATCCTTGGGGAATCTGAGGGTGCATTGTAAAGAACCCCCAAATTTATATTTAGAGTGAGTTGGGTTGTTTGCACGTAGGGATAATTAGAAGTTGGCTTTTTCACCCATATAGATGGCTGGAGTGATTGTAGGGCTCTGGAGTTCCAGTGCCAGTTGCCACAGAGCTAGTATGACCAACCCAAGATAATGGGAGCTATCTGATCAATACAATTTTGAGCCCCTGGTATTGGAACAGGTTCAACGAGGGAAACTGTTAAATAGTCTTCATCAAGCCCATACTAGATGAAGCTTGCTTCTTATCTAAGGAATTGGAAAAAAAAGTCTGTGTGCTGACTTGTGTTTGCTACTATGTTTATAATCTATTCCAATGCCTCACCATGGTGTGGAAAATGGCTTTGGGTGTTCATAAGTTATGATAATGGCATTCAGACTCTTAACAGATTTACTTACATGGAAACGGTGGCAAAAGTAAGCTGGTACTTTATCCAGTACTTGTAAGTTTGAAAATCACTTTATGTGATCACATTTGATTTTCACAATACCTGAGAAACAAATAAGTATTATTCTCATTTTACAAATAAAAAAAATGAGGTTCAAAGAAGTTAGTTGATTTGGAAATATACCCAAAAGATATAAACTATACATTACCCTTTGATCCAGCAATATCACTACAAGGTCTCAAAGAGATCATAAAAAAGGAAAAGGACCTGTATGTACAAAAATATTTATAGCAGTTTTTTTAGTGGTGGCAAATAATTGGAGACTGAGGGGTTGCCCATCAATTGGGGAATGGCTGAGCAAGTTGTTGTATAAGATTGTGATGGGATACTATTGTGCTAAAAAAAATGATAAGCAGATGGATTTCAGAAAAAACCTGGAAAAACTTACATGAACTGATGCTTAGTAAAGTGAATGAGGACAAGATTGTACACAGTAACAGCAAAGATTATGTGATGATGAACTATGATAGACTTACTTCTTCTCAGCAATTCGACGATCCAAATGATTCCAAAAGGCTTGTGAGGGAAAATGCTATACACATTCAGAGAAAGAACCATGAGTCTGAATACAGCTTGAAGCATACTATTTTCACTTTATTTTTTCTCATGGTTTTTCTCTTTTATTCTTGTTCTTATTTCACAGTATGACTATTGTGGAAATATGTTTAACATGAGTTTAATATGTATAATAACTATTTAAGATTGCTTGCTGTCTTAGGGAGAAGGGACAGGAGGGAGAAAAATTTGAAACTCAAAATCTTATAAAAAGAATATTGAAAACTATCTTTAACATGTAATTGAGAAAAATTATTAAGAGGCGAAAAAAATCCTCAAAAAATTATTTGATTTGTTCATGGTCACAGAGTTAACAAATTTAAGAGGTAAGATTTGAACCCAGAGTTTTTCACCATATTACTCACCTTTCAAAAGGTTTCAATCATGATTCCAGTGATAGATCAATCACATGTTTGCTAAATATAGACAGACTTATTAACAGTAAGTTGGTCTTTAGGTCTTGAAATCTATGGCCATGGCAACCAATGAAACAAAGTAAAATGCAATATGGCACTCAATACTATATGGTTGTCTTGTGCTACTGCAATGACCATGGCAGATCGAAAAGGAGGATGGAAAGAATTAAGAACCTCTGTTTTTAGATGATCTACAAACTTTAACTTACTTTTTCTAAATGTGAGATCCAACAAATTGACATGTTATTAGAGGGATTAAGCCATATCAATACTGCCATTCCTGCTAGAAAAAAGAAGAAAAAGATATAAGGAAATTCCAGCTGAATTGTAGTCATAGTGTTTCCTTTTAGGGACAAATCAAGAGAGCTGCCTGAATTGGTTTAGGTGTTAGATACATTTTTTTTTTAAATGAAGTTTTTATTCTCTGAATCAGAAAGGCAACAAGATTAACTGTGCCAAAAATTGTCTGTGCCTTGGGGCTTTAAACAGTTAGGTTTTGGAGACAGTTCCACAGTACAGAGCGGTTGAAGCAAGAGATAACAGTCTGTAATTAAAAAACAACAACAACAACAACAACAACAAAAACAAAAACAACTCTTTACCTCGTGGGGGAAAAGAGAGAATTTCTCTACTGAAGAATCAGTTTCAGAATGCTGGAGGCATAATTGGGGGAGCAGGGTGTAGAGATTGCATGTTCTCCAAAGACATGCACATAGAAAGGCAACCAGTTGTGGCAAGAAGTAGCTTTAAGGAACATGATTCTGCAAGCAAAGGAAAGGGTTAGCTCTACATTCAAGTGAAAATGAACAGTTGAGCTTTATGAGGACTCCACTGGGAAAGAAAGGACTTTGAGACAATGTAGTACTAGATGAGGGAGTAGTTTTGGCCATGTATTTCCTATGTTTATTTTGCTACCATTGTATTTTAAGGTTATATTCACTCAGCTCCCTAGAACACTGTGTATTTGTGGGAAATGTGCCCTAAGTTTATGGGAGGGATGTTTTATAGTCACTGTTTTCATACTTTAGTAAATAACTTTACTAAAAAGTAATGGTCTCTACTGACTCACTTTTAACTGAAAACACACTAACAGGAGTGGTGAGCAATAGTTTCAAGAACGTGGACCACAGGATACGCTAGAATAGGATTTCTTTAACTTTTTTCATTCATAATTTTGCACATCCAGTTACAGGATCCAACATGGAATCATGAACCACAGTTTAAGAAGCTGGGACCTAAAATGCTAAATAAATTATATCCTAGGAACTCATCTTGCAAAGTTGTAAGCATTGAGTTGGGGAGGTAGCTCAAAGGTGGAAATAAAGTGTTGATGTGGATTATCATTATTTCTTTTCTTTTCTTTTCTTTCTTTCTTTCTTTTTTTTTTTTTTTTTTAAAGAAACTGCTATGAAACAATTATCCCACAAAGAGTATCAAGAGACTTGAAATGGACTCCTTGCCAAGCAAAGAGACATTACTATTAGAAATGTCACATGCAGTCACACTAGTCTCATTAACCCACTCTCACCACACCCATAACACCTTGACTTTCTCTTCCCAAAATAGTTAGAAGAGATAACCAAAAAGACTTGTCTACACTTACCTGGGAAAGATGAACTCTTCCAAACCACCCAACCACTCTAGACACTGTCTTTGACCTCCTACAACCCTACAATAGTTGTCTTGAACTTGCTCAGGCACTCTGTACTTCTTTCCCTTTCCCTTGTTTTACAGTTATACATAGCTTCTTGACACTCAGAAACAATTCTCCTCTGAAGCTGAATCCCAATGGACAATGATAAGCTTTTAAAATTAAGTCCTCATTGATTAACATACTTCTACCCCATCATCCCTTTCCATCTCATCCTAGAAACCTATTGTCATTATTCAGACCTCATTCTCTGCTCCTACTGGATGTTTCCCTATTCTTTCCCTCCTCAATGCATCCCCTTTCCTCATGTCATACTTAAAAATTACCCATCCTTTCCATTGGGTCCATCGGAACATCTGCTCAATAAGTTACAAACTAATTTTCACCTTAATTTTTTTTCCCTTCCTATTCATTCCTTTGTCTCTCACTTGAATTTGGGTTCTCCTCCATAGCCTTCCTTTTCTATAACTAACTGGGTTATTCTTTCATTCATGCCGAACCTCCTAACTTATTGTTCCATTGAGTCATTTCCAGACTCTCCATTTACCACCATCACTCAGAAACCACTTCTTTGAAGGTCATCTGATCCAAAGTTTCTCACCTCATCATGTTACTCTTTTCCTTAACTAATTATAATTAAGTGTCCAGCTCACTCTTCTTTTGGTCCCTTTCCTCCACAAATCCTATCCTTCTACTAGAGGACTTCAAAATATATGATATTCCCTCTCCAACCACCCAGTTTTTCAGTTTACTTATCATTTACTACTCTTCCACCCCACTCCATTAATATACAGACATGATCAGACCCTTGATCTTGCCATCATCAATAAGAGCTTTACCTCCAAATTCATGAACTCTGAAATTTCTTCATCTGATCATTTGTTGCTCAGTTGTTTTTCAGTTTGTCAATCCATTTGGGTTCTTCTTAGCAGAGATAGTAGAGTGTTTTTCCATTTTCTTTTCATCATCACAATCTGTTGTCATTGTACCTTCCCCTCTATCTTGTACCTCCAAGAACTGGTTCCTCACCGGAGTAAGGCAATCTTTGTATATTTCTCTAATGATTCATTACCCCTCTCACCACAATGGCTTTTCTGAACCTGTTATCCCTCTTCAAATCTATAGCTTCTCATTCATCATGCCACAGTGGAGAACTTTGTCTCTTACTTCACTGAAAAAAAATTGAGACCATTTGGGGAAAGCTCCCTTTTCTCCTTTCATTTTCTCAAACTACCCAGATGTCTTTATTTACTATCTCCTACTTCATCCCTTTTTTGCATGAAGAAATGGCCTTTCCCTTTGCAAACCCTTTAAAATATACTAGTGATCCCATTTCATCTCATCTTCCAGCAGATTGCTCTTTCATCCCCACCCTCTTGCTTATCCTTAATCTTTTCTTACCCACAACAAACAGTCATTTATTCTCAAAAAATGCTCACTTGATATGTCCATCTCTGCTAACTATCATCTTATATCTCTCTTCTCTTTCATGGCTAAAGTCTTTAAAAAGGACCTTTGGCATTTCTACTTCCTTTCACTTTCTTTGTAATTCTCTACATTCTGGTTTTCAATACCATTCATTTGAAACTGCTCAGTCCAAAGTTACCAGTCTATCTTAATGGCCCAAGGAGTCTTTTCTTAAACCTTATCCTTCTTGGGCTTTTTGTAGCCTTTAAAATTGTTGATTACCTTTTCCGCAATATTCTCTAAGGAGACCCATTGGTCTCCTTTGCATGAATATCACATAGATCTGTCCTGACTCTTCTATTTTACTTGGTTACCTTATCTACTCCAGTGGATTTAGTTGCCATCTCTATACATCCATGTAGATGATTCTATAATATATTTATCTCTATACTTTCTTCTTACCTCCATTAAGGAGGTAAGAAAAACTGGAGGCAGTCTTTAACTGCCTAATGGAAACCTTGAACTGCAGTCCTACAGATATCCTAATCTCAATGCTTAGAACTAAAAGAATTATCTGTCTCCCTTTCCCTGAAAAACAAAAACAAAAACAAAAACAAAAACTTTCCTCTTCTTATTTTCCCTACTCCTATCTTTATTTGGGTGAAAATTGTTGCATAATTGTTCTCCTATAGCTTCTGGGTGTATCAATTGCTAAATGCAGCAGATTGCTATTGCACCATAAGAAATGATGAAAGGGACTATGTCAAAGTATCTTGGGGGGTCTTGAACTGATGCAGAGTGAAGCAAGCAGACCCAGGGGAACAATTTGCCCAAGAATAATAACATTATAAAGAAAACAATTTTAAAAGACTTAAGAATGCTGATCAGTGCAAAACCCAACAATATTTCCAGAGAATCTTTGGTGAAGCGTCTTATCTATCTCCTGACAGAGGGAATAGACTCAAAGGGAAGAAAAACATTTTGGAATGGCCAGTGTATGAATTTACTTTGCTTGAGTATGCTTATTTGTTACAAAGTTCTCTCCCCCCACCCCATCATTTTTTAAAGTTGGGGTGGAAGCTTAAGAGGGGAAAAGTTAGGGATAATAATGAAAACAAGAAAAAAGGGCCTAACGTTAAAAAAAAAAAAAATGCACAAATGGGAACAAAATAGTTCAGAAGGAAGCACAGATAAGCCAGATACTTTTGAAAGTAATTTGTAGAATTTATTACATATATTTATATATATATATAAAGCAAACCGTATGAAATGGAACTTCACAGTTTCATATATAATCTAAAGACAAACTTAAGAATCGATATATGTAGCAATGGAATAAGCAACCACATCTTCACAGGACTTGTGATAAAGCATGGTATCCACCTCATGACACGTAAATGGACACATGGTACAGACACACATGGCAACTGGTTGGATTTGTCTTTAATTGGGTGGGAAGAAGGGATTTACAATAGTGACATTCCCCCACAGAATTTCTGCAGAGAAGGAAGTTCAGAAGGAAAGACAGATAAGCATACATTTTGGAAATAACATGTATAGTTTATTTTGTTTGGTCCTGTCCTCCCCTCCCCCCTCCAAAGGAAGGAGTATAAAATGGAAATTTAGTATCTTATAGAATTTTTTTTTTTCTATTCTGCTTCATGAATGGAATATTCCTTTTTGGATGTTTAAACTCAGAATAAAAGATGTAGAGAGAACTAATACAAATATGGAACACCAAAACTTATTGCCAAATGCAAATTAACAACCACATGAAAGATTATTCCAAATCATCAGTAATAAGAAATTCAAATCCAAACAACTCTGAGAATTCACTTCACAATCTGCATATTGGCAAAGATGATAAGAGATGGGATTAATTAATATTGAAGAGGGTGATAGTAAACTAATGCACTCTTGGTGGAACTGAGAGTTGAAATTATGCTTGCAGAAAGGATGTGCTCCATATCCTTTGGTCCGGAGAGCTCATTATGAGGTTACCCAAGCAGATCAAAGATAGAAAGGAATGAAATGCATCCAGATATTTATAGCAGCAATTTTTGTAATAATGAAATAAAAACAAAGTAGATGCTCATAACTGGGAATGACTCAACGATGTGGCATGTGAATATGGTAGTACAATACCATGCCATAAGAAATAAATATGAAGAACACAGGAAAGACTTACTTGAACTGGCGTGAAGTTTAGCAAATAATTTAAGCAAATAATATGACAATAATGTAAATGGATAGAATAACAAAAGTCAAAACTGAATGCAGTATAAAACTATAAACCAAGGTTCTCTGAAAGACATATGAAAAAATACTTTACTTCTTTTCTCTGTAGAGATGGGTGATTATTGATGAGGAACACTGCATATAGAGTTGGATTTGATTTGCTGTATTGGTTAGTTTTGCTCACCTTTTAAAAATTCTTTGCTATAAAATTAGAATGTTTCTCTGTGTGGGAAAGGGGGAAGGATCTATTGAGAAATGAAAGTAAAATAAAGACAGAGATAAAAAAATCTTAAATGTCACCTTTACTTTGAAATCATAAGTTAAATGTGGCCATTATTTGTAAAAATATCTTCTGGTGAGCATACCAGGGTATTTTAAAAGTTCAACAATAATTTTAAACTCTTTGCCGAGAGATAACTGTGAAATATTCATGTGGAGAAAATGCCAAGTGTAAGTAATCTTTTTAGCTTAAAAGTTCTTTGGAGGTTTTTGGTTTGTTTTGGTAACCTTTCAAATACTACACAGTAAAGGGTTTGTGCTTTTCTTAATACACGAGCCTAGAACTCTGAAAATGTTTTTGTGGTATATTGTATAGCTCTTCTCAAATGTTTTTCAAATACATATCTTAATGTTCCTATGACTTGTTTCATGAATTTGGGGATCCAGTTAAATTTGGAGGTATTGAAACCAAGCCAGTAATCTCTCTAATATTCAAACAAATCTGCAATGTCACTATTTTGGAAGTTTCCTCAAAAGATTTCAAACATTCATTAAGTACTTACCATATGAAAGTTACTATGGAGGCATGAAGGATACAAAGAAAAAAACAAAAAAGAGCCAGTTCCTGCTCCCAAGGAGCTAATATTCCCATTGAGGGAGACAAAAGGAACATAAATATACCCAGAATACATAAAAAATTCATAAACGAAGTAAAAAGGACCTTCAACCAAGAGTCAGAAGATCTGAATTGTCCTGTGTCAATCTCCAACTAACTGGGTGATCTTGGGCAATGTCCTTATCTGTTAATGTTACCCTCTTCCCTGACACTGTCAACATCCTGATGCAGCAGGGAACTTATTAATTCATACTAGGATCATTGCAATAGGTTGCCAGCTGGTCTACCTGTCACACATCTCTTCCCACTCCAGTCTATCCTCCATTCCACTACTAAAGTGATTTACAGGCCCAATCACATCACCCATAATAAACTCCAATGGTTCCCTGTGACCTCTAAGATCAAATACAATTATCCTCTATTAGGCATCGAAAGCTCATTATAACTGACTGGGTTATAGCCCCAATTTCCCTATCAGTCTCCTTACATCTTATACCACACATTTTTTTGATCTGGTGGCCCTGGCATTCTAGCTGTTCCATGAAAAAGACCTCCATCTTTTGACTTGCTCCAGGCTTTTCTTCCATCTTCCAGGTTTAGAATGTTCTTTTCATGTCAGCCTTTTAGCTTCCTTCCTTCCCAGATAACATTCCATCTTCTACAGGAAGCCTTTCCAAATCTTTCTGAATTCTAATGGCCTTCCTCTATTGCTCATTTCCAATTTATTGTGCATAGATCTTGTTTATAATTATTTGCATATTGTGTCCCCCATTAGATGATGAGCTCCTTGAGGGCAGGAAATGTCTTTTGTCTTTTTGGTTTTGTAATTCTCGAAACTTAGCACAGTGCCTTGCACTTAGTAAGCACTTAATAAATGCTTCCCGATTGAATGGAAATAAAGTCCAAGTCCCTACTTTATTAGCTTCTGTAAATAAAACTAAGGGGATGTGAAAGTGCTTTAAATATTATATATTAAGTGCCATAGGTAAAGAGTGATATCATAAAAATATAGTTGGAGAATCAGTGGGATTCTCAACCTTAATACTTGGGGACTGTGATTGAAACAGTTCTGATAACAAACAACTTTGGGTTCCAGCTGCTTTTGATTTTGTGGGAAGGAAGGTTGAAGTTTCTTAGACTGAGATTCATATAAGCTCCTTTCCATAGGAACTTAGACTGTTATAGAACAATTACTTTTCCCATCCTATTTTTAAAAGACAAAAACTGAAAAAAGAAACAAAAAACAAACAACCTCCAGACTTTTTTATTTTTCAAATGCTTATCAACAAAAAGAGGATCTTTTTGGTATCTACCTTATGGTAAAAGAGGAAGGAGTACTAGTTCAGAAGCCAAGAGAAATAGGCTAGGAGAATAGTCACTTAATATTTTTGGATTTCAGTTTTTTCACTTATAAAATAAGGATGTTGGGTTAGGTGGTATTTATTTTTTTAGCTCCCAAATTCTGATTTAGGATGAAAGCGTAATACAAATATATTTAACATTAGCCACTAAAGAAATGAGACCTTCTGGAAAATAGTTCTTATGAATCCATACAACTGGGTCTTTATACTTTGTTTCATTTGAAATGTTATCACCAGGTGATAAAACTCCTCTCTTTACTAACTGCTCAGCTGAAATTCTGAAATTAATGGATGCCACACAATAACTGGAAGTATGTTATAGTACAGTATTGGTGGAGCTATGAATTGGTCCAACCAGTCTAAGAAACAACTTGGAATTAGATTCAACAAATGACTAAGATATCTATTCCAACATATTAAAATTTTAAAATGCACTAAGACTTTTGGGATATTTTGTACATAAGGTCCTATGGTTGGCATCAGTTGTTTTGGCTTCATTTTTTTTTTTTTTTAAATAAGCCAATTTGGGCTTATCATAGTATTTTGTGGGGTTTACAGATCTAGTCTGAAGCTAATGACTAGGAAAACTTGATTTTAATTTTCCTTTGTTGAAACATCTTCTTGTCTATAATTATTTCAAGAAGTATAACAATGTATATAAGAGCAAAAGTGAAAAAGGGGAACGATGAGTGGGAGATAATATCCCTACCCTGAAGGAGCTTATATTCTATTGGGTGGAAAAAGACACATGTAGAAAATTAAATCCCATTGGGAAGCACATATAAAAATATGTATGTATGTGAATACATGTAATAAGGGCTAGCTTTAATTGAATCTTGTGGAAATATGGAGGGAATTTATTTCTACATATTCATATGACTGAAGGGCTTGCATTGGGAGATGGTTAAGAGTACCCTGATTGGCTGGTAAGCCACAAGATTCAGGGGATCTGTGAAAAGACAAGTTTCTGGTTGAGGTCTCTTCCTTATGGCTCTCCAGGTGAATTGATGACTCCAGAAAGGACAGGGCAACAGCAACCCCATCCATGAGGCAGGATTTAATTAGGAATATTTTGCGGGTGCCTGGGGGCTTTCACATCTCTGTTCTTCTTGATGTCATGTAAATGAATGACCCAGGATGAAAGTGTCTTGTGAGTTTCAGAAGGTCTAGAAGAAGTGGCGCTGGGCCATGGCAGGGGAAGGTGCTACCATTGGCGAGTTTGGTTGCACATGAGACAGCCCCCCCAAAAAAGACCACATTGAGCTGTTTGACTGGAAAGTATCCAGCACCACTATGAAATGTGAAATGCTCAATTAGCAGTATTGCACAACTGCTGGATGTTCAGGAGATGCTCAGAACAGTTCCTCTGTCTAATATACTAAGTAATTTCTAAAGGCAGGACAACCGCAACCAGGGAAGATTGATTCAGTTTTCTATTGGAGGGGCACCCGAGCTAAACTTTGAAGGAGTTTGGGATTCTTTGAGGGGGAAAAATGCATCAGATGTCCAGTGAAGGGGGATAGACTGTCAGGTACAAGGAGCTAATAATAAGTAAGGTACGTGAGGTAAATCTTGAAAGCCAGTTTGGAATCAGATCATGGGGAGCCAAAGAGAGGTATTTGTATTTTATTCTGAAGATAAGAGGGGGCTACTAAAAAGTCTCAAGCAGCAATGACACGGTTACATCTTTGTTTTGTAAATATCAAGTTGGCAGCAGTATAGTGGATGGGAAAAAGAGACTGATTAGTCCGACAGTCTAGGCAAGAAATGAGAAGGTCTAGTATAGAGATCAGGTGAGAAGAAAAAAAAAAAAGAGGCCTAATGTGAGATATACATTATGAAGATGGAATCACTAAGATTTGGCCATTTTTTAGAGTGAAGGTTAAGAGGGAAAAACTGTGGATGACTCCAAGGTTGAGAAGATGGAAGAATAATGCTCTCACAAGAAATAAGGGCATTAAGAACAGTAGAGGACTGGGAGTGAATGGAGAGGAAACAGAAGGTGAGTTCTGTTTTGAGCATGCTGAGTTGGGGATGACTACAGAATCCCCGCTGGAGATGGAGATTAGGGTTGGATATGTGGACCTAGGAGACACCTGTGCAGAGAAGATAGCTGAACTCATTGGATTAGGAAGGGATCCAATGGGACTATAGTGAGAAGGCTGGTACACTCATACATGGAGGCAGAACAAGAATGACAGAAACCTGATAAAGAAGGCCAAACAGGTGGGACAAAATGAGAGGGGATCAAACACAAGGGAGGAAGAGACTTTAGGAGGAGAAGGTGGCCAACAGTGTCAGCGAAAGACTGAGAAAAGGCCAAAGTTGTCAATTAAAGCAATCACTGCTAACCTTGGGAAGATTGGTTTCAGGTGATTGATGAGTTCAGAAGCCAAATTTCAAGAAATTGAGGAGGTGAAAAAAATAGAGAAAAACAGCAAAAAAAGGAATTTTTCTAGAAGTTTGGCTGTGAAAGAGAAGAGAATAGAAATAAAGGTTCACTTCAAGGGAATAAAGTAAAGGTTTTTTAAAGGATGGGAAATATTTGGACATTGAGGAACTAATGACCAAGAAGAATTGAGAGAGAAGAGAGAAGATAATGGAAAAGAAAAGTCCCCAGAAGAGATAGGAGGGAATGGAATCAAGAACACAGTAGAAGGGACAGCATCTGTCAGAAAGTGCAACCTGGGAGCAGCTAGGTAGCTCAGTGATAAGAGTACCAGGCCTGAAGTCAGGAGGACCCGAGTTCAAATGTGGCCTCAGGCACTGAACACTTCTTAGCTGTGTGACCCTGGGCAGGTCACTTAATCCCAATTGCCTCAGCAAAAGGAAAAAAAAAAATGCAACCTTGCCTATGAAGCACCATCTCCCTAGTGGGAGATGATGCTGAGATGATTTGGAGTACAGAGTTGTAGGAAAAAGAGGGCTTGGGATAGAGAACCTCATTTTTTTCCCCAAAGAATTATTTGTTAAAATCTTCTACTGAGAGGGAGAGAATGGAGTGATGCAGGCAATTTGAAAAGAAGTGAACTTTTTCAATACATCAACATGACCTATATTTACATTACACAACATATATATATATATATAAATATATATATAAATATACACATATACAAGAAACTTTTGGGGTGAGTTTGTGGTTTTTTTTAATAGTATAATTCATTTATACAGACACCCCCTCACTTGGTTTCATGTATTTACAAAATTTTCCAACTCTTTTTTCCCTTGCAAAAGCTGTGATTAAAATTTTAGCCAATGTAAAGATGTGCCAGACATGTTTTTTCAACAGATGGAAAGCAAAACTCTAATTACTTTTTGAGATACTTTAAAACCTGGAAACATTCTGGAAAGATGTCCCAAGTCTATTCCCTATGATATTAAACCATTGAAATAATACCACTAGCTAACTTTGTCAAGATTTAATTTTCTTGTCACTTCTTTTCTTATTCACTGTTCTTAACACCTTGCAAATAAAAGTTCATCTCCCTCCAACCCTCTTCAACTTGCTTTAGACCTGCTTTGGTTTGTCTCAGTACTTTATTCTTTCACATTCTGGCAGAGACCAGCTATTTTACTTTGAGACAAAACCACTCCCTTTTTCCTTTTTGAAACTTATTGATCTGACCTTCTCCTCTCCTCTTTTTTTACACTAAGACTTTCACTGTGCATCATAGCAATCCTCTTTCAGTAGTGTAGAACATAATCAAGAATTTTAACTCCCCAAATGATACATTTAAAAGATGCCAGCTTTTGTACTGGCTCAAGAAACAGTATGGCTAAAATTATTTAAAAAAAAAAAATATATATATATATATATGTATACACACACATATATACACATATTTTAAGACATGGAAAGTCAAACTTTAAAGAAACTCCAACTTGAAAAGCCATCAAGTATTTTTAAAAATAAAGAAAATCCTTAGCAGTACTCTACTGTACAATGGGGAAAAAAAAAAGTAAATAATTGTCAGGTTATGTGAATGAAAAATGAAGAATGTGCAGTAAAAAAAACTCCAAAGAGTTCCAGTTAAATAGAAACTATCAAACTACTTGGTCTGTTTTCCAAAGAATTTCTATTTCAATTCAGATTTTGGAATTTTTTAAGTGCCTGTGTAAAAAACTCAAATTTTAAGAAAAGGTCAGTTGCAAGGTTTGTGGAAAAAATACTGGTAAAGAAGTAGTATAGGGATAACTAGGTAGTGCAGTGGATAGAGCACCAGCTATGAAGTCAGGGGGACCCGAGTTCAAATCTGGCCTCAGACACTTAACACATCCTAGATGTCTGACCCTGGGCAAGTCACTTAACCCCAATTGCCTCATGGGGGGAAAAAAAGTAGTAGTATCTGCAGGGCAAGCTAGATGATATAGTGGAAAAGAACACTAGCCCTGTAGTTGAGTTCAAACCCTGCCTCAGACATGTAACACTTCCTAGCTGTATAACCTTGGACAGGTCACTTAATCCTAATTGCCTCCCAAAAACAAAAATAAAAGAATTAGTATTTGCAAAGTTATGAATTTTGCTGACATTTCAAATATCACTGTTGGTATCAAAAAGCCATAGTATATATTTTTTAAAATTTATTTTTCTTGTTTTTCCCTCCCCTTAGTCTGTTTTCTTTCACAACAATTCTTTCTAATACAAAAATGTTTTGCTTGACTGCACATGTATAACATATCAAATTGTTTGCCTTCTCATTGGGGAAAAAAAGGTATAGAAAAATAATTTGGGACTCAATTTTTTTTTTTTAAAAACAAATGCTAAAAATTGTTTTTACATGTAAATGAGAAAAATAATAGGAAAAAATAAGCCACAGGAGATTGGAACTCATTAACAATCTATCTTTTAAATTTCTAATCTAATTATGCCAAGCTTTAAAAATGTCTGATTTTTGGACAAATTAAGAAATTATAAATTCCATATTCTTTAAAAAACAGACCTTAGTTTAACAAAGTTATTATGATACCAGTAGCTGCCATTAAAAAAAGTCATTCTAACATGTTCACATTGAATGAAAGGAAAATATACATATTTATAGTCTTTTCTTCAGTTGGTACATGGTCCCATTTACACCAAAGTCTCTTTCCTTTTATCATTCAGTTGGGCCTTCTCTTGTGCTTTTTGGGACCCAGATTGTATTCGGTATGGTTTTATACCTGTGGAGTCTTCATTTATAGCTACACTGGAAGCATATTCTGGAGAATTTTCATCCACTTCTAGAGGAATGAGACCAGAAAGTGTTGATGACTTCCTTTGAGCCTTGATGTGTGATGCCAAAGTATTGTTCTTTTCACATCCCTTATTGAGCTCTGACAAACCCTTAAATTCTGTTGGGCTGGTGGTCTGATGAAAGGGGGCAATGGCGGTTCGGATACAATTGAACCACTGCTGCTTATGGAACACATCGTTAGCTTGTAAAGTGTGGGACTGTCCTGGCAAAGGATCTCGGAAACGAACTCTGAAGATATTTTTAGCTGGAAAAAATTAAAAAAAAATTTAAATTTAAATTTAAAAAAAATTTTAAAAAAGGAAAGGAAATTTTAATTTTTAAAAAAAAGATTATACCAGTAAAAAAAAAAAAGATTGTGAATGACAACCTTACTTCCCTTAAAGATTTTATAGGCACACAAGCAAATTTGGAGACTTAAATTTTCTGCCCTTTTCACATTTATCAACATCAAAACATTGATGGATGCTGGATATGCATTCATTATAAATCTCAAAAAATACAAACACACAAATACTTACAGTCTTTAACTAACTACTTGTTCCTACTTGAAGTCTGGCTTAATTTCTGTAATATCTAGTTTTGTTTTTGTTTTTTTAAAGATCTGATGAAGCAACTTCTTTGATTAAAACAGACTAGTATTTCATCTGAAATACAGGCTTCCCAGTATGTGTCAGGAGCAGAATTTTAACACAGTTCTCTTCTTGATGCCAAAGCCAGTTCTCCCTTTCACTTTTGAAATGTTACACCATTTAAAAGAATACTTATACAAAATGGTTTTATTTTGAACATTGAGGGAAAAAATGTTTTTCTAGAACAAAGAAACTTTGGGTCATGCTTTGATGAACTGCAAGAAAAAATGCTACACACCACATCTCAGCACCGGACCCAATTTAGAATGATTTAGAGTTAATTAGCTTAGTTATCTTTAGTCAGCAGTATTTGTCTACAATTAGTGATCTAACAACTTATGCTTACAAAATCTCTAAAAAACTCATCCATATATTAACAAAATGAAATATATAAAACTTTATTATTATTATTTTTTTTACCTTTGTCTGAGTTGCTAAAAGCACCTCTAAATGAACCTCCCATTCTCACATCACCATCCTGCAGATCCTCTAAAACCAACTCCTGGACAGGAATAGGCTGGCGGTAAACTTGGTAAGAGTGGCGTTCATTGCGTATGACAGGACGAGTCAAAACAAGGATGTCTTGAAACAAGAAAACATAGAGTTTCTGGGGAAATGAGAGGGGAAAAAAAAATCTTAAGACAAAACTATTATTTTTGAAGACTGGCACCATATTGTTAGGGGCAGCTAAATGGCTCAGTGGATACAGTGCTAGGTCTGGAATCAGGAAAATCTGAATTCAGATAGGGCCTCAAACCTTACGAGCTGTGTGATCTTGGGCAAGTCAGTTAACCTTTGTCTGAAATGGCAACAAATCACTCCAGTATCTCTGCCAAGAAAATCCTGAAGGCAGCATGGTCCAGGGGTCATGATGAGCCAATCATGACTGAACAACTACCATGTCCACCTCCACAACCATGCTGCTAATAATGAGTTGATTCCACAATACTATTTGTCTCAATAAATTATTCTTTTGAAAACTGTCTTCATTATCCAAGGAAAATATTCAAAAAACGGTCTAGTTTGCTAGGTATAAATAGTTTTCTTCAGAAAATGTCTAATATCAAACTGTGACTCCTGTTCTCAACAGCAATATGTGATATAAGACCACAAACATTAAATTAATTTGTACACTTTGTTTTTGAGATGCAAATGATAACTCAATTCAATTAAGTGTAATTTTATTACGTACCTATAATCTTCAAGACACTATGCTAGGTGCTAGAGATGTGAAGACAAAAACAAGACAGTTCCTGTCCTCAAAACACTATAGATATAAAAAAATACTAACAGATTCACAACAGTGAGCCTGATAATCAATCATTCAATGAGATAGCATATTTTAAGTCTCTGGTACATTATCTAGCTCTGAAATCACAAAGAGGTTACATTGTGGAGGACAACTGCTACATATATAAGTATAAAATAAATACAAAGTAATTAGGGATGGAGGGCAATAGCAGCTGATAATTTGTATTGCCACTTTAACAGAGATGAAAATTGCTTTATTTACATGATCAGTTATAATGTAAATTTTTCAAAGTAAAGCTGGGATAGTCCAATTCAAAGATCAGATATCCTTTTTGCTATCTCTGTATAATGATTTGAAGAGAATCTTCAAATCTAAGTTGAGAAAATGCTACAATCTGTGGGACTTTTACAAAAAGTTAGTTCAATTTAGGCTTCAATCTTCTAGTCCAAAAAATGAGAAGTTTGAAATAGATGATCAAGTCATGTCAATAAGCATTTATTAAGTTCCTATTATGTGCCAGACACTTATCTAAACAGAAGATACAAAAGCAAAAAATAGTCCATGTTCTCAAGGAGTTCATAATCTAATGGGAGATGGGTGTGGAGACAACATGCAAACTATGTTCAAAAAGATCTATACAGAATGAATTGGGGGTATAGTTTTAGAAGGAAGGCAGTAAAATTAAGGACTAGGAAAGCCTTCTGGCAAAAGGTAAAATTTTAGCTGAGACTTGAAGGAAGCCAGGGAAGCTTGGAGGCAGAAATGAGGAGAAAGAGAGTCCCACAAATGGAGGATAGTTAGTGAAAATGACCTAACTGTTCTCTTCTAGTTTAGAAAATTCCATGATTTAAATAAAAGTATTTAGAAAATAGTTTTGACTATCTTAGCAAATATTTGAAATTTACTTGGAAGTTGATTCCAGAAAGGAAAGAAATAATGATCCTTTTTAATATGACAGCTATCTTTCAAATACATCTCTAGTTATATAAGATATAAAAAAGTAGTGAAAAGAAAACAATATTAAAACCAAATGATAATTGCTTCATATTATTTTATATCAGTAAGGAAATAAGCTCACATGTCCATTTTTATTCTTTAGTTCTCCATGGCAAAGCAACACCTTGCTAGCATCAATCCTAGGATCTTTTTGCTTATCATCCAGATATTCCAATTTGTCAATGTAATATTGGCATTCTGATTCTCCTTTCTTCAAGTTAATATCAGAGAGTACTCCTTGCATTACCAACAGCTAAAAACAAAAAATAGTGACAATTTTAGCAAAAATTGTAACATCCTTAAATATTTCACTTGCCCAACTATATTAAAAGGCAGAATTTGCCATTTCCCTGTGTGCACAAGCACAGTACATAATGCAGATGGCATACATTAAAGGTTGATGTTAATGATTAACTTGAAGGTACCATTTTACATCATTACTAATAAAATATTTTTAAAAATGTACATGATTAAATTGCTTTTATTACTTACAGATTCTTCTAGAAGTTTTATGTCAGTGTGGTCTTTGGGTGTATGTCTGAGAATCTCCTTTAATAACAAAGGGTATTTGACTAGGCGACTTCGGGGAATATCCAGGAAGCTCCAGAGGTCTAATTTTCTACTAAAAGGAGACTCAAGACATCGTTGAAGGAAATCTTGAACTCTTGCATCTTGCTTTTTCTGATCGAGAAGAGCTTTAGCTGCAAGCTGGTTACTGCAGTATCCTCTATAAGCATTTAAACCTGGCAACTACAAGATTGTAAAACAAAATTTAAAATCATTTTAAGATAAAACTGAAAGCCATTTATACACACAATAATTTTCATAAGTTTTAAAAACAATTTACAATTTATAATTGTGTTTGGGAAGCACTAAATTCACATCATAAATTTTGTTTGGGGACAGAGTTTCCCCAACTCAAACTAAATAACAAGTTTTCCTCTCTGGACTAGAAACAAAAAACATGGATATAAGTTCCTGATCTGTCATTTAATAATTGTGGGATACTGGATAAAGTACCTAATTCCTGTTAAGACTTAGTATACTCATTTGTTTAAAAAAGAGAAAGGGGTAGGATGGAGATTATTGTGTTTCCTTTTGATGAAGATTAAATGATGTAACACATTAGGCATTTTGCAAATGTGTCTTATCTGTAGCTGGTTCAATGATTCACATCTTTTAAAAATTTGCCAATAAATTTCAATAAACTATCCCTTCAACAAATTAATTGAATTAAATGACTCATTACATACCCAGTTCACAAGAATATGACCAATTTGCTCTACTGTCCCATCTGGCTTTGTTGCTTCTCCTAATCTTGCCAAGAGATCTGAAATTTTAAAAAGGCAAAAAATTTTAAAGTTGTTTTTAAAATGACATGCTATAGATCTTCATATGCAATTGAAAATTAAATAAGATTTTTACCTTCATGAAGTGGTATGTAGGCATCTAAATCTCCAAATATATGTGTGAGTTCTTCCTCTGACATAATAGATAACTTCAACATGGGGTCATGGTAGGCCTATTGATAGAGGAGGAAACTTGTCAAATGCCAAACTAGCTAATTACATTAAGATTACTACCATAAATTAATATTCATATGTACAGGTGATAATTGTGTAAGATGATTTTATTTCAAAAGATAGGAATAGATATTTTCCACTTCCAACTATAAGTATTAAACATTTTAAAGACTTTTTAAAAAGTGGTGGTAAAGTTGAGGAGAGAGGTGGTAGAAATTGGGGAAATAGTATTCTTAACAAAAACTATTTACGGACCTTTCTGGCAAGTTTAAGATCCTCAATTAAGTCCTGTTCTCCTCGGAGCATTTCATATATTGCCTGAAAAGGAAACGCATTACATAAATTAATTCTTAGTTGCATCTCTCAAAATTACTGAAAATCTCTGTAAAATTCAAAGCACAAAATCAAAATGATAGTTTAAAAGTGCTATGTCCTTTTTTTGTTTGTTTGGCAGTTAAATGATATGATGTATAGAATGCTGGGCCTGGAGTCAGGAAGATCTCAATTCAAATCCAATCTTAAGTCAGTTACTAGTTATATGGCCCTGGGCAAGTGACATAATTTCCATTTTCCTCAATTTCCTCAACTGTAAAATGAGGATAATAATAAGCATCAACCTCCAAGGATTATTGTGAGGATCAAATGACATAATATTTATAAAGTGCTTATCAATGCCTGACATTAAATAAGTGCTACATAACTGCTAGTTATGATAATCATCATCATTATTATTTTATTTATATACACACACACACATATATATATTATATTTTTTATACATAATCAATGCGATACATAATATAAATTATTATCCAGGATTTGATATAATAATGAGTACCAAGGTATAGGCATTGGGGAACCACTTACATGATTTGAAATAATATAAGGTCATCTAGAATTATTTGAAAATAGCAAATTCTTTAATAACATAACTACCAGACCTTTTTAAAATGGAAATCCCATCTAAAAAAAAAGCTATATTTGTCAAGAAACAGTTATTAAGCTGCTTTCTACTGTTATAGGCACTGGAGAAAAAAACTGAAAAAATCTCATCACACAGAATTTATAATCTAATGGGGGAAAGGTGGTGAAGTAGATTATAGAGATGTGTGCAGAACAAACTTAAGACAATAAACAAAGTAGCTAAATATGAAGTTCTTTGGGGGAGGTCACTAAAAGTTGGGAAAAGGTATCATGAAAGGCTTTACATAGTCAGGAGTGTTTGAGCTTTGTTTCGAAGGAAAGAAGCATTTTGAGGCAAAGCAAGTGGCCAGGACAAGGACATGGAGTTGGAGTGTCATACATGAGGTATAGAATGAAAGCCAGTATGGCTGGATCACAAAATGTAGGGGAAGGCTAGAAGATGATGGGCTTTAAAAGACAAACAGATGACTTCATATTTTATCCTAGAGCAATATAAGGCATTGGAATTTACTGAGTAGGGCTAGGATATAGTCAAATCTGTACTTAGGGGAACAATTTCTTTGGCACTAGTGTGAACAACAGACTGGAGTGAAGAAAGTCAAGGACACCAATTAGAAGACTATTGAAATAACATAGGCAAGATGGTAGACATGAGAGATATTTACTTTAAAGTTATACCTTGGTAATTTACAACCTATACTTCAGGGCTTCAAGTATTAGTGATTTTTTGGTAAGTATAATTGTTCCCTTTACCAACAAAAACCACAATTCCAATATGCATTACAGTAGGACTTTTAAAAATGAGTTGCTGAGGCTGAAAGAATCATAATTTAAATGACTAAGCCTACTGATAAGTCTCTCAGCTTACTTAGGTTATTTCTTGGATTAGAGATGTATAGCTATTTCACTGCTCCTTTCCATCACTAATTTCATTTTCAAATGAAAACATATGTATTTTAGGGTATATGGAATCACTAAGGTTAACATGTAAGCTAAAGCTAATTAGAAGTATTAGATTCAACATTCTGTTGTTACTATTTCATAGCTATTTTGCTAGTCTTGCAAATGAAATTGAGAAATTTAAAGAAATTCACTTACATATAGTAACAACTTCCTAAAATTCTAACAGGGTTTTTTCCTTCATCAAATGTCATACATCAATGAATTTGCTTCTACTTTTGGATATACAACTTACCTCTTGACGCTTGATTTCTTTGGTGGTTAAAGATTCTTTCATATTGATATCTAACATTTCTGACCATCTTACACTGTTTCTTCTTTTAGAAGGAGTTGGAACAGTAGCCCTGTTAAACGGTTTCTGGGCAGAAGCAGGAGATCTGTTGTCACCACGAAGTGTAAATGACTATCAAAAGAGCAGGAAACAACAAAAAAAACACCTCAATAATCAGAAAATATTTTAGAATTTAGTAATTTATTTTTTAAAATAGGAAATCAATAAAAAATAAGAGATTAAGACATTCTCTCACCATGTAGTATATTACTATAATTTTGGGGTACTTGATCATTCAAAAAAATTCTTGTTACAAAGTGAATTATGATTTTTATTTGTGTTGATAACAATGTTATTTAGCTACTTAATTATTCCAAGATATGTTAGTATATTTCCATTTCTCATTAAAATTGGCAGTATAGCAAATAAAGTCAGAATCAATAAGAATTTCAAGTATCTGTGACACTCAATATGCCCTCAATAACTAGTTAAGAATGTAAGTTAAAAACCAGTTGTCTACCAAGAAAAAGCTTTTACAATGGAAAGGAAGAGAGGGAGGGGAAGGGGAGTGAATTTTACTCTTATAAGAATTGGCTCAAAGCCATCTGCATCCAGAGAGAGAGGGCTGTAGGGACTGAGTGTGGATCACAGCATAGTATTCATTTTTTCCCCCCCTTTTTGATCCGATTTTTCTTGTAAAGCATGATAATTGTGGAAATATATTTAACATATATTGGATTGATTGCCAAATAGGGAAGGGAATGAACAGGTTTTGCAAGGGTGAGTGTTGAAAATTATCTATGTATATGTTTTGAAAATAAAAAGCTTTAATTAAAAAAAGAAATCTAACAGCTCAAAAAAAAAAGTATTGGCTTAAAGAGGAAATAACATATATACTCAATAGGCATATAGAAATCTATCTTATTCTGCAGGAAAGTAGGAGGAAAAAGGAATATGATAAGGGGAAGCATGTAGGTTGACAGAAGAGAGGGCATGTTGGGGTGGTCAGAAGCAAAACACTTTTGAGGAGGGACAGGGTGAAAAGAGAGAAAGAGAACTGTTTTTAGATAAAGTAATGAAACCAATCTATAGCTTATAAAATGTTCTAAAATCATCATTGATTAGAGAAATCTAAATTAAAACAATTCTGAACTAGTCACATACTTATTTTAGATTGACTAATGGGTCAGAAAAGGAAAATGACAAATGCTGGAGGGAATGTGGGAAAAATAAGACATTTATACATTGTTGGTGGAACTGTGAACTGATTCAACTATTCTGTAGAGCAATATGGAACTATGCCCAAAAGACTATAAAAATCATACCTACTCCTTTAAACCTAATAATATCATTAACTAGACATGTATGTCAAAAGAGATGCTTTCAGTAAAACCTGAAAAGACAAGAGCTGATACAAAGTGAAATATACAGTGTACAAAGTAAAAGCAATGTTGTAAGACAGTTGGCTGTGAATGACTTTACTATTCTCAGAAATACAATGATCCAAAACTGTTCTGAAAAAATGAGAAGGAAAACAAAATGCATAGTTCTGAAGAATTTATATGATAAAAAATGTTATCCATACTCAGAGATAAAACTAATTGCATCTGAATACAGATTGAAGTATACTTAAAAAAACAAAAACAAAACAACTATTTATCTTGAGAATTTTTTTTTTGGGGGGGGGGAGGGAATGGAGATCTAGCTTTTCTTTTGCCATGACTTATGAAAATGTTTTGTACAATTACACATGTGCCTTCTCAGTGGGGATGGAGTAGGGATGAAAGGAGAATCTGAACTCGAAAATTTTAAAAACAAATGCTAATTTGTCATATGTGTAACTGGAGAAAGCAAAATATTAAATATAAATTAGAAAAACAAAAACCCCACGATTTCCAGTTTCCTCAACAGCTATTAATTCCCCTGTGAATGAAATCACAGACCAAAAGTAAAGCAAAATAACAACTTCTACTAAAAAAAAACAACCAAAAAAAAACATTGTTCCATTTCTTCAGGATGAAACTTTCTCCTTACTTGTATTGTTTGACCAAAACGTTTGACTGCTCCATTTCTCACAGGAGAAATTAAATTTGCCAATGATGAAACCCGGGCCAGAGATCGAACTCTTTTATTGCTTGGTTCCTGTGAAAGCAAAAACAGATTATACTAAACATGGGATATTCACACTCACGTTTTGCAAACAAGCCAGGACAATATCGAAGCAATAATACCTGTTTGTGTATTATAAAGAACAAATGTGACTTTCTGAAATAGTTACATCGTACTTAGCTGAAAAAGTCCAAAAATCACTTTTAAAACACAACATTCAGTGTTAGGGATACATCAACTTTTCTAATTCCATTTGAATATTGACAAATACAATGTAAAATTTGCATCAGTTTTAAAACAGAACAAAAAGAAAAAATATTTTCTTTTGTTATCTTAGCTATATATTTTGATTTTAATTTCTTTAATCAAGTGTTGTTCCTTAATACCTAGAAATGAATTGTGATGAAATATCTGAGGGAGAAAAAAAAATAAAAACACTTGTCCTTCAAGGAGTAAACATTCTAATGGAGAAAATAATATATGTAAATAACTATGTATATAAACAAGACATATAAGAGTATATGGAAAATAATCTCAGAGTGAAGGTAATAGGGAGATAGGTCAATGGCTATGCCCAACATATGTATGTCTCTATACATTTTGCCAATTGTTTTATTGTGATGAGTATGAGTACTATACTTCATTGTAGAAACTCTGGGGATATGGTTTGTCATTTCATTGGTCAGTTAGTTTTTAAGGCTCTCAAAAGTTGTTTATCTCTATCAGGTTGCTGTCCTTATAGAAATGGTTCTCTCACTTCACTCTTCATTGATTCATACTACCTAAGATTTTTTGAATCAACCCTGTCATTTCTTAAGGAGAAACAATTCTTTATTACATTATTACACTGCAATGTGTTTAGCCAAATTAATTCTTTGCTTCTCATCACCTCACCTCACCTCACTTACCCTTTTTACTACTACCTTTTGGGATTAGGAATTTGCTTTACTTTCAGTTATTTTCTCAGTACTAATATCATTCCATTTTACCAACCCTGTTTGTTTCCCTGTCAATTATATTTCAGTAAGTATGGAGATCACCTAACATGGATGGAGATGTCTCTCACAGAGGACATTGTAGCAGCCCTCTTGGTGTGTGTTCTTTCTAATTTCAAATGTAACACTCTATCCATGGTAGCCATCTAAATGTCTTCGAATACAATATTGTTGTATCTATTCTATGTTACATTATTAATAATCTGATGAAGCAAGATTAGAATAATTAGAATTTATCTGTAAGGAGCCTTAGACATCACCTTGTCAGTAAATCAAGAATTGGAAGGACCTCAAAGAGAATCTAGCTCAACTTTATTCCTTTTTTAGAAGAAACTGTGGTCCAAAATGCTAAGTGATTTGCCTAAGGTTATATATACAAAGTAAATAACAAAGACAGGATCCAAATTTCTCCATTCAAAACCCTCATTTTATATAAGAAAACTGAAGCACTAAAAGGTTGTTTCTGAGATCAGACTGATAAGCAGTTTGATGCAGAAATGGTAGAGATGGAATATTCTTTGTTCCCTATGGCAGCTTCCAGATTCTGCCTCTGCAGCCATCATTCAGCAAACTTTATTCCTTTGAAATTTATTTAATCCAATTTAGATTCTAATCACTTTGGTAGCTATTTGGCATCTAAGTTATTCTCCCTTTCTCACCGAGTTCAGTATCTAGATCATTCCACTCCACTTCGCTTTTTCTCATTCTATAGGGCTTCATCATTCATTTTAATATTTTCTCAAATACTCTATTTTCCCGTTCATGAACAGATCAATTGTCAAGACCTTTACTCCAAAAAGGGGATAACTGTATCCTGAAACTTGACATCACTTACAAGGTTTACTTCCATGTCTCAAATAGTTAATTTCCTTTATGTGATCACAATCATTTATCTCTCCACTTCACCCAAAGCTTTTCTACTTCTCTCCTGAATTTATTCTTTGATTTATCTTGCATGACTTCTAATCTCCCCATGCTTCAATAGTAACTCAGGCCATTAATCCTATTATTCTCAATCCCCTGATGAACCAACTCCACATTATACTCCATTCTTGAATCCCCTATTATCTTGTTTTATTAACTTAGCTATTTCCAAAATTCCCTCCTACTACCTACGTTTTTTGCAAGATTATCCTATCAGTTTTCCCTTATTGATTTCCTATTCCACCACAGGGTTCCAAATCTTTTCTTTTCTCCTTAAGCATTCCATGATAATCTCACCCTACCCACCTCTTCCAAGGACCTCACTTTATACTTTGCCTCCAAAACTGATGGCATTCACTGTAAACTCTCTCATCTTCCCTTATTCTTCCTATATCCCTTTGATACCACCTTTTAACATCTTCTTCAGTCCAGCTGCAGACAATGAAATGGACCTTTTATTTGTAAAAGCCAACCCCACCCTCTAGATATACCCTTAGATCTGACCCTTCTTCTTCTGTTTATCCCTATTGTCCCTATTCTCTTCCTCCCTCCTTCCCTCTCCCTCCCTAACAAATGGTTCTTTCCTGCTGCCTATAAATATATCCAAATCTCTCCCATCCTTTAAAAAAAAAACCCCTCTCTAGATCCTATCATGCCTGGTAATTATCATCCTGTTTCTTCTCAGCTAAACTCTTAGGGGGGGAGACCAGATTTGGGGTCTTCACTTCCTCTGCTTTCACTTGCCTAATCATTCAATTGAAACTGCTCTCTTCAAGTTACCAATTTAAAAAAAAAATGTAATGATCTTTTCTTAATCCTTATCTTTAAAAATTTCTCTGTAGCATATGATACTTAACCACCTTTCTGTCCTGGATATTCTTTCTTCCTTGGGTTCACATTTGTGACTCTGTTTTCTCTTAGTTTATCTACCTGTGTTTGACCACTCCTTTTTGCTCTCGTTGGATCTTCATCTGTCATAATTATTCTGTGGTATGTTCCCCCCCTCTTCCTCCCAAAGTCCCTTATCTCTAGAGGTTTATGCTTTTTCATATGTATTTCACCACTCTTATGAATTCAACTGTCATCTCTATACAGATGATTATCAAATATATTTATCTAGCCTAGTCTCTCTCCCTAATTCTAGTCCTGAATTATTAAACTCTTTGACGGCTACAAGGACTTTCAAAATGAACATGTCCAAAATAACTTTACCTCTAAACCTTCCTTTCCCTCAATTTCCCTATTATTGTTGAGAATATCAATATATTCCTAGTCACTTTAGTTGGCAAATTCAGTGTTATCCATGACTCCTTTTCCTTGGAACACTTATATATCCAATCAATTATCAAATCTTGTAATTAAAAATAAAAAAAAAAAACATCCTTCATACATGTATTTACTCGTCTTTACTCACACAGTCATTCTCATACAGTTCAGGACCCCTCACCTGAACTACTACAATAGCCTTCAAATAGGCAGCTAGGAGACAGAGGGGATAGAGCACCAGACCTTGCTAAATTCAAATCCAACCTCAGAAATTTACTAAGGACCTGGGCAGGTCACTTAACCTTTATTTGCCTCTATTTCCTCAACTGTAAAATAGGAATAATAGCACCCACCATGCAGGGTTGTTGTGCTGTCATATAAGATAATATTTGTAAAGCACCCAGATTGGCACATGGTAGGCACTATATAAATGTTTATTCCCTTCCCCCTTACCTGACTCCAAGCTCTCTGCTTCAATTTATCCTTCAATCAGCTCTCCAAATTACTAGGTCTGAGGATGCTACCAGGACCCTATTTAATAAATTCCAGTGGCTCCTTATTACCTCCAAGATCAAATCCTCTGTTTAGCACGTAAAGCTCTTTTTAACCTTTCCAATCTTTTTCCATTCTAATCTCCTCCCTGGAATTCTATGATCAAATCATGTTGACTTATTTGCTGTTTCTTGCTTTACCTTCTATGTTTAAAGCTTTGAACTGGCTGTTCCTTATGCTTGGGCTGCTCCTTCCTTACAATCTTGGCCTCTTTAATTCCTAGTTCCTTTAAGATTTAGCTCAAGAACCACATCTTTCCAGAGACTTTTCCTGGTTCCCTCAGATACTAGTACCATCTTTTCTCTAAGAGTTTTTTTCATCACTTCTATATTTAATCTTCTACATTGACTTCTCTTTGGAAATGTAAGTTCCTTGAGAGCAGGGCTTGCTTCTGATATTTCTCACACAGTAAATGTTTTATAAAAGTCAATATCTGAAAACTTCATTAATTTGTCAATTATATTCCCATATCAAATATTGTTTTTTATTAATGCAACACACTAAAAAAGGAGTAAGGAGAAATAAAGGATATTACAATACATATATAGTCCTTTTTTTTCTGGGAAATAATTCCATTAGATATGTAAAATAGAAACCTCAACCTCTTGAACATAATTAAGTACCTTCAGAATTGAATGTTACCTTTAATGCTGGGATTACAAAGCATCTACTTAATAATAATGATTTAAATATTTTCAAACTATTTAATAATCATTATCATTATTCTAGTTTTACTAATGCTTGGAATTTGATGATGCTTCTATTTTAAGAGCAAGAGAGGTTCAGTCATGAACAAATTCATTCTCTTTTTATAATGTATCTACTTAAAGGTTACTGTTCGTATTACTATATTCAACAATTCTGGTGTGTTCATGTAAACCAATGATTTTAATATTCTAAAAGTTGATCATAATCAGATGTGATTATTGAATTTTAAGCTCAAGAATATCAAGCAGATTATTTTTTGCCAGTTTCCTATGACCTTAGTCTCTAAAAGAAAAGGTAATGACTGACATCACATCAATGCTTTACATGTTTTACTTTAAAAGAACCAAAACAGAATAATCATATATTTAATGTTTAGAATTAATCAAGAAATAGGAGGAACAAGGAAAAGATAGCAGAAGAAACAAAGTGTATAATATTAGTATATTTTATCTTCTTTAAGATAAGAATTTAACAAATGGGCCCAAATTTCAAATGACCATAACTTATATTTAGTAAAGTTTCTGTACTTCATTTCATAGTAAATACTAGAATATGTAATGAAACTTTGTAATCATTAAAAACAGCAACGTTAATTCCAAGAGCATAGTTATAGTTAAAAAAAATAAATTCCAAGTTAAAGAATATTAAGCAAACGGAGCAAATGATAAGTGGATTGAAAAAAATAAGAGGCCTTCCAGATATGGGGTTAATTGACACATGGTAGTAAAGAACATATGTGACTCTCTTTACACTACACATCTGTGCAAGATGAAAGTGACACATGCATGTGCAAAAGGTCCAGCATAAGGCATTCCTTTCCATTTAGTAAAAAGAGTATAAAGGGACTTTTGTTAGACTGGATAGCTACCATTCCCCTAGAACAAACTAAGATTCATATTAAGAAGCTAATATTAAGTAGAAACAAAACAGGTGTCAGTTTAGTTCTTTTTTGGGAACTAAATTAACTCCCTTAAGACAAAAGAGGATTTGGCTTTCCTAGATGTTCTTCCAGTGAATTTAAAAGGGAAAAGAAATTTGTCTAGGAGAAAAGGAAAATTTCTTGATATTATCTACAACTTAAGTACCATATGACTATATAGTAAATCACTTTAAGTAACAAAAAATTATTTCCTTACAATAAAAATAAATGCTGAATAAATATTACAGAAATATCATTGAAAAAAAAATTTTTTTCAGGCAGCAATGGGTATGGTATTTTTCTCTTGGAAATCTGAAGAGTTATAAAAATAACTATTAATGTTTGTAAAAAGTTAGGACTATGCAAAGTTTAAATAAACATCAAATATCTTGCATGAGTATGAACCATTACTAAAATTATATAATTTCTATGAAAGTTGTAGGTTTGGCTATTTATTAAACAGAAAGAGTTTGGGTTAGCTTTAGGATCAGGGTTGAAGTCTTGGGTGCGGAGGGAGTTGATTTTGGTTTCTTAAGCCATCTTTCATATTACCAACATGCATACAACTCAGATATTTCTAAGTACCAAAGGTAATTTATATGACCGTTATACTAATCAGATCAATGCAACCAAAGCCACTGTACATCCACATGCATACAGAGAGCTGGCTTATATTGGGTCAACTTGTGATCCAAAAGAAGTGTGATTTCTAGGCAAGGACAACCCAGTGTTGCCACTTTTTCCATTTAGTCGCACTTGCATCCTTACAACTTATTATTAACTATTCAATTCTGGACCAGAATATTTTATCCTATTAAATATAAAAGTTTCTAAAATGAATTTATAATATTTAAAAGATTTCTTTTAGGGATGAATTATCATTTGAAGCAGTTTTTATTGGGGGGGGGGGTAAGAAGCTTTTAGAGTGCTTCTATTTCGTTGAAAACAATTTTGCTTCTTTGCAAATTACCACTTATTACTCTTTGTAGGTTTACATGAACCTTTCTGATGTATTTGATTTTATTGTTACAAACTGCTAAGTCTAAGCTGGCAGCAGTGATTGATATGTGATTTTCTGTAAAGGTATGTACATATATACCTATACCTACCCTACACACACATACACACACAAACGCGCGCGCGCGTGTGTGTGTGTGTGTGTGTGTGTGTGTTTTGCTCCCCTTACCCCATTACTGGGATGAAAGACATGTGAGTTCTTGTGACTGGATTTTTGTTGTTTTGCTTTTTGCCTCTTTTTTTTGTATCCTTAGCACTTAACACAGTGCCTGAAACATAGCAGGCCCTTGATAAATTCTAATTTTTCTGACAAACTGAATAATCCTTCTTCTCCTACCCAAGCAATTGCTGGCAAAAGGTTTTATGTGGGGTTAAGATGGAATTACATATGAAAACACAAAAGAAATGGAGGAGAAAAATCTTCTACTTCAAGAAGCTTTCATTACAGTACAAAGAACAGCAATGTATATTACATGTGTAAAAGGACTTTCTCCTATAAGCAACCTTTAACCAAGAGTAAAGGTCACTCATAGAGGAGGGCAAACAAAACAAAACTCTGCAATTTAAATTTCGATTATTAGTACTGCTACATCTTTCCTCAGTATACCTTTCTTTCTACTTACATAGCCACCTCCCTAATTCTGTCCTTTGTCCTAATTACAGAGAGCCTAGACAATTGCAGTTGCTCACTAATTTGTCTGGTTTTACTGTCTCAAGCCTTTCTCCATTGCAGTCTATTTTCTACAAAATCCTTAAAAGATATTCCTGAAGTGTAGGTCTGACCATATCAATGTGACACTCTTTCAATCTCTCCCCTTCCTCACCCTAATAAACTCCAGTGGTTCCCTATCAATTCTTGGAACAAATATAAACTCCATTATTTGGCATTTAAATCTTTTCACAACTTAGTCCACTCTTACCTTCTCGTCCACATCACATACTACTCTATTTCACACACACACACACACACACACACACACACACACACACACACACACACTAATAGTCAGCAAGGCTGGCCTTATTATTTCTCACAAACAATACTCCATTTCTAGCACCTGGGTCTTTGTACTGGCTATTCTCTAGGCCAGATTTATGTTAAAACTCATTTCAAATATCATTTTCTACATGAGGCCATTTCTGGTGGTGACAGCCAGTGTTGCCTCTGCCAGGCAGTTATATGTGCTCTGTATGTTTACTGTATATACCTTTATGTATGCATGTTGAATCCCTCAATAGAATGTAAGCTTCTAGAGAGCAGGAATTATTTAGTTTAGGTCTTTATGTCTCTATCACCTGGCATTTCATAGATGTATGATTGAATTGATTGCCAATTTAACCAACATTTTATCTTCACCTAGATGTTAATATGAGAAATTGATTTTTTTTAGGTTTTGCTTATTATAAAAATGAATTTAGAATTAAGATATAATTATATTCAAATATAAAATTATCAAAGAGTACAGGATTTTTAAGAGTGTTTTATTTGGAATCACTATAATTAAGATAAATTTTTGGCTAAATATATTCTCTGACCTTTTAACATGTTTAAATAACTTTTTGCTTTGCATTAAGCTATGGTACCTGAGGCCACATATAATCAGAGAATAAATCTGTTAACAAAAGACAAGGCTGTAAAACTCACAGGACTTACTTTAAAAAAATTGAATATGGCTTACATAACTTCCACAGAGACAACGTAAAATTATGAAATAACTTTCAACTTTATTATTTAAAAGAAGGATAAAAAATGTGTTGTGGCCATATATTACATTTCTCTCTCTCTTTTTTTTTTTATAGGAAAATGAGAGCTACAGAAATTCAGTTTAGCTACTTGGTTCTAAAACTTGTTCTTTAATCATCTGAATAAACATATCTAAAATGAAGCAGGTATTTTAAATCTTAATAGGGAAGAAAATCCCCCCCCCAACAAAACTAGTTGATAATGGAGAACAAAATTATCAAGTATTGTTATTGCTAAATTCCTCATCAAACACTATTGATAAACAGCCCTTCATTTATTTATTTATATTTATGCATGGCGATGAAACACAAGTAAAACATGCCAAACAAAAACTGATCTATAAAGGAAGCAATTTTAAACACCAATAGGTATGTTTAAATGCAAAAAGAAGTTTATCAGAGTTCATAATCTGCCTTTCTAAAAACAGAGAACGACTAACACATATATCTTGCTTTAAAAACTGTCCGATAAAACACTCACCAATTTGTTTACAGATATGTTTATAATAAAGAATTTTACAAATGACTACTTCAGACAACTAACAAAAGAGTGAAAAGACTGGGCTTTCCATAGTCTAACACACTGCTTTCCTTCTGAGGAAGGACAACATAAAAAGAACCTGATAAGTTGAGAATGAAAAAAGCTAAGACAGCAGTCAACTTTTTACTTCCAATTCCTGCTACGACATAAATTCTTTATATTTCTTAATTAATTGACTATAAAGTAATGGATATATTTTAAACTATGTTGGTAAAAATATACAGTAATTAAAGTTACATTTGAATCTATTTCAAATATTCATTATAACCTGACTGTAACATTTTAAACTGAGAAAAGCACCAAAACCATTTTCAAAGGCTTACCTCTTGTAAGGACGTATTATTTATATCGAGGACCCGAATAGTCCTTTTAATAGGCAGGAAACTTCCAATTTCATCATGAGCCACCATGCTTTACCAAATTTCACTTACAATCTTTTGAAATAATCCACATGAGATCCGGGTCTACAAAGAATGACTATGGAATCAGGAGTGGTTTCCACCTAAGCGTTCAGCCACCCTTATCTGCCATTTGCCCAAGCTTCTGGCTATGCTAATGCTCACAGCCTCACTGACTTCAGGGAGTTCAAAGCACAGGAACCTTTAGGAGGAGGGGCGGCGGCAGCAGCCCCAGCAAACTAGCTTAATAGGCTGGCTCCAGGAATCACATGACATGAGTTAACTGACAGCTGCTGGCACACCTAGGCTGCTCAGTTTTCTCAGTAGGAGAAAATCCTTTATAGCAGACGTTTGGAATGTCTATAGTTATTTCAATGAATATTTTCTTATTCTGTAGAAGTTACTAGACTTGGGTAGGGTGGATGCATAACTAAAAATGATCCAGTATAGTTGCATTATAATGAAGGATTTTAAAATGCTTTCAATGTAACTCATCACCTTTCAGGCCCTTCCACATTTCCTTAATTATTAGTTTCTTCCCCATTGTAGGTATTTTATTTAAATTGAGAAACATACCAAACAAAAAAAGAACCTTTCTAGGGTACAAAGAACATTAAAAAGAGATTTGTATATGAAACTATATTTACTGGCTATCTTGGAATGCTCAGCTCTCCCTTTGGCTTACTTTAAGAGTCAAGTCAAATCTCATTTTTTATAAGAGGCTTCTTTTCTATGCTGGAAGACCCTCCCCTTCCCTCATCCTATCCCTTACCTGAGATTATTTTCTATTTGCATAATATGTACCTTGTTTGTAAAGTTTATATATCAACCCCATTAGAATGTGAGGTCCTTGAAGGAAAGATCATATTTTCAACCTTTCTATATTCAGTGCTATCCAGTACATAGTTTGTTGATTTTTTTTAAAAGAATGTACAAAACTTGTGTACCTTTCAGAATTTTCTTATACTTTTTCATATATAACTTTAAATGCTTCATTATATTTATTTTCCTTTTAATCTTATATTTACTAATAAGTAAATGAGAAGCACTTATTAGATACTGCAGTGAAAGTGACAAATATTTCTCTCAATCTCTGGAGATACAAATATTTAAAGTAGAAAAGATTTGCCTTCAAGGAACTTGCATTCTATTGGGGAGAGACAAAATATTTTTGCTCAGTCCTCAAGGAATTTGCATTCTAATAGGAGTGGTGGTGGCTAGGGAAGTCACAACAATAATTAAATGGGATAAGGCAATCCACAACACACACCTTTTGATAGCAGTGATTATAGTTCTTAGGAAGAGGAGTGGAAAGGGGTGGAATACTCATGTGGCAGAAAAAGGCCAGTGTGAAAATGAGTCTCAGATACTAGGGAGTACAAAGTCTATTGGCTTGGCTTTCTCCCAGACGTGACCTCAAGTGGTCTGGTTCTGAGCAACACATCACAGAGCTTGTCTGTAAATTGCATATCCCACCAGAAGAGTGTAAACTCTTGATTTTAGGAGGTTGAATTTTTATATTATATTTGTAATATATACACAATACACTATAACGAGGTTTTTACTAGCTGCTGGCTAATTGTTACTCAAGATGAGATAGGATATTGAAGGAACCGAAAGAAAAATTGATGCACTTTTTCTTCTCTGATACTGCCCCCATCTGGTCTTATTGGTCTCCTTGCTCTATGCCTTTCATCACGGTAAATACTTTCCATTCTGCAAGTCAAACCAATGTTTCTAAAGCACAAGTCTCACTATGTCATTCTTTCTAGTCAATAAAGTCCAGTGGCTCCCTCCAGTGGCCTAACTTTAAGATAAAATATAAAATCCTTGGCTTTTTAAAGATTGGTCTCTTCCTACCTTTTTAGTCTTCCATCTTATTCTATTCCTGATACTCTACAAATTAGTTACTCTGGTATTACAAAAGATATTCTATCTCCTGATTCTATGTATTTACAATGGCTGTCCTGCCCGGAATTCTCTCCCTTTTTATCTCCATTTCTGGGGTTATTTCAGGTCTCAATTTATGTTAGTCCTTTCCCTCTAGGATTATCTCCAATTTATTCTGTATATTTCCTCTTTATCCAAGTTGTTTGCATGTTGCCTCCTCCATTAGATTAACTCCTAGGGAGCAGATACTATTTTTGTCTTTCTCAGTATCCAGAGGGATAAGCATAGCATTTGTCACACAGTAGGTGTTTAATTACTTGTTGAACTGTCTATACTACACACTAAGGATATAAACCTTTTACTAGACAGAAATAACATATATACAACTAAGTATAATACAAGGGAAGGAGTGACAGCCACTGCTGTAATTATCACGGATCAGATGAATAATGGTGTCTGATATTGGAATATTGCAGGGGGTTAACATGTTGATAATTGTTGTAATAAAGTTAATAGCCCCTAGGATAGAGGAGATCCCTGCTAGATGGAGTGAGAAAATGGCTAGATCTATGGATGCTCCTGCTGGGCAAGACTGCCCGCTACAGGTGGGTAGACTATTCATCATGTTCCAGCGCCTGCTTCAACTGTTGAAGATGCCAGGAGAAGGAATGATGGTGGGAGCAGTCAGAAACTCATGTTGTTCATTTGGGGAAATGCTATATCTGGGGCTCCAATTATTAGTGGTACTAATCAGGCAAAGTCTCCAATTATAATAGGTATTACTATGAAGAAAATTATTACGAAGGCATGGGCTGTGACGATTACATTGTAGATTTGATCATTGCAGATCAGAGTTCCAGGTTGGCCAAGCTCTGCTCGGATGAGAAGACTTAGGGCTGTACCAATTAAGCCTGCTCAGGCACTGAATAGTAGGTAAAGAGTTCTGATGTCTTTGTGGTTAGTAGAAAAAAGTAATTGAGTAAAGAAACCAAAGAAAGAAAATCTGAGAAAAAAACTGGAAAATGGGGGGAGGGGGTGTTAGAGAAGCCTTTCAAGAAAGAATTAGTATTTGAACAGATTCCTAAAGGAAGATTCTGAAAAGCAAAGGAACAGATGAAGAGGGAAATACGTTTTGCCAAGAATGTATAACAGGTAAAATGAAGATATGTGAGAAAGGGCTGGAAAGGTAGATGAGAGTCAGGTGGTAGAGATTTTAAATCCATAATAAAGAATTTATATTTGATTTTAGAGGGACCATGGTGCCACTGTTCTAGGTCCTAGGAGTTCTGTGCCTTAGGAAGATAATTTGAAGGTTGTTGAGTTAGGATATGCTATCAGAAAGATTACTTTAGCAGTTTTGTAGAGGATAGACTGGAGATGGGAAGGCTGGAGTTTACAAAAAATCTAATCAAAAAAGTGATTGATGAAGGCTTTGAGTGGGTATACAAATATGTGAATGGAAAAAAGGAAATAAATGTGAGACATGCCCTTTATGGAAAATTAATCACTGTAGGGAGAAAAGAAGGTTCATATCCTACCACTTAGCATCCCATGGGGGCAAGATTTTATGGAACTTACAAAGGACCTTCTCACATTTAACTGTTTTCAATTTTTGTTTGTTTTTAATTAACTATCCAATCTTCTTGATATAGCCAGTATTAATAGAAAAAATGGGGGAAAACTACACTATTCTCAGTGACTACTCCCTCGCTTCCCTCAAAAGTAGTATTTCTGTGCTTTCTATAATAGCATGGGAGTTTGTGAAACCATTGTTATATAACTATTGTAGGTGTGTATTTACATAGAAGAAAGGGGATTCCTTTAGTTGATTTGGTGTTAATTCTGACTCACTGAATGTGAGTCCTTATTTAACCCCATAAAAGAAAGTCCACAGAGGCCTCTAAGTGGACAGGTTTTATGATTTCCCTGGTGTATTTCTAAGGGAAGGAAGAGTTTTGGCAGTGGGCTAGGGAATATTGTATGAATAGTAGTACAAGGAAAGCATTGGTAGCAACTTAGATCCTGGGACTGATTACATACCAGAGGCTTAATGAGTTCTTAGTCATTTTGCTACAGATGACCTTGATGTGTGATAAGGATTAGTTGACTCTGATAGAAGTATCTGTGCTCTGGCTCTGATGTTACTGGTGCTGTTCCAGCTAATCATTATCATCGAACATTTGGAGATCTATTCTGAACCTCAAAAATGTGGTAACACATACCACATGGGCTAGATTGAGATTGTAACTTGATTATTTAGGCTAAATGATGGGAGTGGGAAGAATAATAACTTTGGAGCTTTTGGCTTTTGGGGAGCTTTCTGGCTGTTTTTTTAAAATACAATTTTTCTTCTTTTTCTTTATGGTGATTCTTTCAGGGGAGGAAAGTGCTATGATCTTTTTTGCTTCTTAGTACTACCTATACCAGGAGGATTATGTAGTTAAAAACCTTAAAAGCATTCAAATGGTGGCAGATTCTCTAGGGGCTCAAAGAGGATTTTGACATAATGGTGGGGTATATCAATTCCTTCCTTTCTCCTCCAGCATGGATTAGGTTCTATTTACCCTAAGTGGTCACAAAGCCATGATTTTATTGGAACAAGTTTCAAATCTATGCCTTTCTTTTTCTTTTGTTTGCTTTTGTGTGTGTGTGTGTGTGTGTTTTTAATGACAATTGGGGTTAAGTGATTTGCCCAAGGTGACAGCCAGGAAGTGTTAAGTGTCTGAAATCAAATTTGAACTTGGGTCTTCCTGACTTCAGGGCTGGTGCTCTATCTACTACACCAACTAGCTGCCCCTTTATGCCTTTCTTAAGAAAGTATCCTGGTGACTTCTGGCTTTGTTGATGTGGTTTCCCGATCACCTGAGGGATATCCACCTACATTCTACAAACTTGGGTGGATTCTTGATGACCATGAGTCACCACACCCAGAGATGACCAGGTACATTTCTATATGGAGATGCTTCCTCCAACCTAAGTGCTATGGCATATTCTCGTTATGTTAGGGCTAAGTAAACCTTTTGTTAACTGTTCAATGACCTATGATGATCTCATTTTGCTCCTAGATTGAATGTTAACCCCAAAGGGCATTGTTGTCAAATCAATCTGTATAGTTCATTACATATTGTCTTCTTCCCCAACACATGCATATACACACAGATACTTCTGAGGAATATACTGTTTCTCTTCAATATCAATGTATGTGAATTCTGTCTTATCTTTCTTGAGCCCCAATTCCCACACTTATTTTCCTATCAAGCTACCTCAGGCCAAGTCCTGGGTGAAGCCAAGGTAGCTGGAAAGAAAAGAGTAACATTTGATCCCTCCTCCTAGCATTGGACTGGTACTTTGGAACAGAAGAGTCAAACACTTGCCCACAATAGTTCAGAATGTATCAGGAACCAGATTAAAATATTATTGGAAAATATTATAAATAAAAAATACAATAGAACATATACAATGTTAATAGTTTTTTCTAAGTGAATATAGCCTTTCCTGCCTTACTGTGATGGAAGGGATGAATAATTTAATGAATCTATATAAACTGTGCCACACAAGGTCACCCAAGATGGACAGATCATAGTAGAAAGTTCAGATGAAAGGTAATCCACTGGAAAAGGAAATGATAAACCATTCCTTTTTTTTTTTTTGCCAAGAAAACTCCATAGACAGTATTAAAATGATAAAAAGACATGATATCTGAAGGTAAGCCCCTGAGGTCAGAAGGAGTCCAACACATTACTGGGGGAGGAACAAAAGCCAACTACAACTACAGAAAGAATAATGCAGCTTGGCCAAAGCCAAAGGGAAACTCAGCTGTGGGTGTGTCTGGTGATGAAAGAAAAGTCCAGTACTGTGAAGATCAACATTCCACAGGATCCATGAACCAAGTAAGATAAATTGGATATGGTAAAGTAGGATTCGAAAAAGATTAAACATTGACATCTTGGACATGAATACATTTAAATGGATGGGAATAGATAAATCTAATTCAAGCAATTATTACATATGTCAGTGTGAGTAAGAATCTCTTATAAGAAATGCAGCAGCCATCATAGTGTACAAAATAATGAAAAAAGCACAACCAGGTTATAATCTCAAAATAACAAAATGATATTTGTTCCAGTCTGAGGCAGACCATTTAACATCAAAGTAATACAAATCTATGCTCTGACCACTGATATTGAAAAAGGCCCAAATTGCTCAATTCTATGAAGATCTACAACATCATCTAGTAGAAACATCCCCAACTGTCACATTCAACATAAGGGAATTGGAATGCTAAAATAAGAAATAAAAAAATAATTAGAATAAGAGAACTTTGGCCTTGAAGTACAAAATGAAACAGGTCATTGCACTCTTTTTTTTTTTTTTAAGTTTTTTATTTTTTCAAATACAGAGAAAATTTTCAACATTCACCTTTGCAAAACCTTGTGTTCCAAATCTTCCTCCCTTCCACCCCTTCCCAGACAGCAAGCAATATAATTAGGTTAAACATGTGCAATGCTTCTAAACATATTTCCATATTCATCATGCTGAACAAGAAAAATCAGATAAAAAAGTAAAAGAAAAAAATGAGAAAAAAAAACCAAGCAAACAACCAACAACAAAAAAGGTGAAAATACTATGACTGATGTACATTCTGTTTCCATAGTCCTCTCTTTGGATAGTGGATGGCTCCATCACAAGTCTATTGGAATTGCCTTGAATCACCTCATTGTTGAAAAGAGCCAAGTCCATCACAGTTGATCATCACATAATCTTGTTGCTGTGTGCAATGTTCTCTTGGTTCTACTCATTTCACTTAGCATCACATGTAAGTCTTTCCAGGTTTTTCTGAAATCAGCCTGCTCATCATTTCTTATAGAACAATAATATTCCATTTGGGGAATGGCTTGTAATCTTATAAATTTGAATCAATTCTCTATATATTTTAAAATTGAGGGCTTTATCAGAAACACTAGGTGTAAAATTTTTTCCCCAACTCTCTGCTTCCTTTCTAATCTTGACTGCTTTGATATTGTTTGTACAAACTCTTTTTAATTTAATTTAACCAAAATTATCCATTTTGCATTTCATAATGTTCTCTAATTTTTCTTTCACCATAAATTCCTTCCTTCTCCACAGATCTGAGAGGTAGACTATCTCTTGTTCTAATTTAGAGTAGTGGACAATATTGAAATCAGACTCATTATATAGGTTGTAAGCCAAAGGTGGAATTTAGAGTAGTGGACAATATTGAAATCAGACTCATTATATAGGTTGTAAGCCAAAGGTGGAAAAGCTCTATACAGTCAATTAAAAAATTCAAAATTCAATTAAAAAACCAGAATTTAAGGCTACTGGGAGAAATACCCACAATTTCAGATATGTAGGTGATGCCACTTTGCTGGCAGAAAGTAATGAAAATTAAGAAGCTTTTTGATGAGAGTGGAAAAGGAGAGTGCAAAAGCTGGTTTGAAGCTCAACATTAAAAAAAAAAAAAAAAAAAAAGATTATGACAAGTGATCCCATCACTTCCTGGAAAATAGAGGGGAGAAGAACTGGAAGCAGTGTTAGAATCTTTATTCTTGGGCTCAAAGATCATTCAGATGGCAGCTGTAGTCATGAAGTTAAAAGATTCTTGTTTCTTGGAAGGAAAGTTATGGCAAATCTTTATAGCATACTAAAAAGCAGAGACATCATCTTGCTGTCTATATAGTCTTATAGCTATGTTTTTTCTAGTAGTCATGTATGACTGTGAGAGTTGGACTGATAAGGAAAGCTGAACACTGAAAAATCACTGCTGCCAAATTGTGGTACTTAGAGAAGACTTTTGCAAGTCCCTCAGACATCAAGTAGATCAAATCAGTCAATAATTGAAAAAAGTTAATTCAGAGTATTCATTTTAAAGGGCAGCTAGATGGTGCAATGGATGAAGTACAGTGCTTGGAATCAGACTCATCTTCAGTTCAAATTCAATCTCAGACAAGTCATTTAACCCTATTTACCCACATTTCCTCATCTGTAAAATGAGCTAGAAAAAAAAAAAATGGCAAACCATTTCAGTATCTTTGTCAAGAAAACCCCAACATGGGGTTATGAAGCGTCAGACACAACTAAAACAATGCAACAGCAACAACATTCATTGGAAGAGCAAATGCTGAAGCTGAAATATCGTGACCACATAAGTATGGCTGACCTCAGTGGAGTCTAGGACTCATTGGAAAAGATCCTGAAGTTGAGAAAGAGTGAAGGCAAAAAAAAAAAAGGGGGGGAAGGGGAGGAGGGACAGCAGAGAATGAGATGGATAGATGATGTTGTCAAGGAAACAAAGAATATGAGCTTGGACAGACTTCAGGAGATATTATGGGGCCTGGTGTACTATGAGTCATGGAGTTGGACATAGCTGAACAAGAAAATGAATATAGAGCCCACAGGGATCCTATAATTTAGTGACCCATTTCTGTCTGAGTTTGACATCACTGCTCTGGATCATGTTCCTGATCTCTAATCTATATCACAATTTTGATCTTTATACTGTCTTCAGGTCCCCAAATGAGTTAAACAGGCTTCTGTGAGATTTCTAGGGAACTGAATCACTTGGGTAATAACAATTGAAGTTTATAAAGAACTTTCTTATGACCATCCCATAATTATTCCCATTTTATAACAAAAACACCAAGAGAAGCAAAGACTCAGAGAAGGCAGTGACTTATTAAATCATACCAATTAATAGTAGTTTTAAGCATCTATGATGCACCAAGCATTTCACTAAACATTGGTGATAGTCAATCACAGGAGACATGGAAACATAAAAGTATATGATCAGAGGGGCACTAGCAAATTGGGGAAGACCAGGAAAGATCTCATGGAGTTACAGCATTTGTACTGACCTTTAAGTAAGCGAGGGATTCTAAGAAGTGGAAAGGAGCAGATTCCAGACATGAAGTATGCTTGTGCAAAGGCACAAGACAGGAAATGAATTGCCTTCTCTGAGGAGGACACTTTGGCTGGGCTTTGAAGTGTGTCAAAGAGCTGTAAGTAGGAGTAGTTTTAAATATCAGACAAGTATTTTATTTTTGATTCTGGAGGCAATAGGGAGCCATTTGAGTTTACTGAGTAGCCATGGTGACATGATCAGACCTGCATTTTGGAGTGTGAAGAGGCTTGAGGCATACTGACCCACCAGCAGGATACTGGTATGAGGTGCTAAGGGCCTGTACTAGGATATCAGAGGGAAAAAAGGGGGGTATATTTAAGAGATATGGCAAAAGTGAAATTGGTCAACCTTGGGAACAGATTGGTTATGAGGGTGTGAAACAGTGGGGAATCCAGGATGATTCTAGATTGTGAGTCTGAAGTACTGGGTAGATTACCCTCTACAATAATAGGGAAGGCAGAAGGGAGAAGGTTTAGGAAGGAAGATGAGTTCAGTTTTGGACATCCACTTGGATTTAAGATGTGTGCTGGATATCCAGTTTGAGATGAAAAGTCAGAAGTGATTGGGGGGCAGAAAAGGTAGCTTTGAGCCATGAGCATAGAGATGGTAATTAAATCCATGGGAACTGATGAAATCATTGAATTAAATAATTTATAGAGAAAAGAGAGTACTCAGAATAGATCCTTGAAGGAACACCTATAGTTAGAAGTTGTGATATGAATCAATCACAAGCATTTATTATTAATTACCTATTATATGCCAGGAGACACAAAGACAAAAATGAAAAAATTCTTACTTCCAAGAAGTTTTCATTCTACTGGAGAAGACAGATATATAAGTCAATATACAATATATACAAAATCAAGACAAAATAATATTAGGAAGCACCATGAGGGAGAAATAGATCAAGAAAAAGTGGAGCTATTAAATTTTTGTCAGTATTCCCAGTGCCTAGCACATAGTAGGTGGTTGATAAATGCTTAATTATTCTTTATTGATGCTTCCAGTTTTAAATTCTATGATATCCCAAGTTAGGTTATTTCAAAGGTAAGGGGCAAACCTAATAGAACACACCATAAAAAACACAATCAGCTGAAGGTCTTTCCTGGATGGCTTATCCCCACACCTTCACTATTACATTCTCCATTACATCACTGTTTCAAGAGAGTCTGCCTATAACACAAGATGTTTTCTTTAAAAATAATATATGCCTATATAAGATTCTTGATCTTCTTACTAAGAATGATAAAGCTGCTAGGGCAACCCTAATTTTTTTTTTTAATTGAAGCTTTTTATTTTCAGCAACCCTAATTTCTAACGACAAAATTGTGCAAGACAGAGACAAACTTGGCTCTTATTACAGTGAAGAACTCTTCTTTGCTCCTCACCAAATATTGTATTCATTCATTTGTAAATCACTGCACATGCAGTTCTGAACCCCACTTAGTATCTTACAGCACCTACCCAACTTCATTACTACAGAAATTGTATGGTGTAGACTTGCCTCTTTTCAATAATGAGGTGATTCAGGCCAATTCTGATAGACAGGTGATGAAGAGAGCCAGGTGCATCCAGAAAGAGTACTATGGGGACTGAATGTGGGTCACAATATGATATTTTTCATCTTTTTTATTTGCTCGATTTTTTGTTTTCTTATTTTTTCCCCCTTTTTGATCTGGTTTTTCTTGGGCAGCATGATAAATGTGGAAATATGTATAGAAGAATTGCACATATTTAACATATATTGGATTGCTTGCTATCTAAGTTGGGGGGGGGGGGGAGGAAGGGAGAGAAATTTGGAACACGAGGTTTTGTAGGGATGAATGTTGAGGACTGTCATTGCACGTATTTTGAAATGAGAAATTGTGTGGTGATAGCGCTGGGCACTGTCTCCAATATTTTTGGGTCTCACTGTCTTCTATCAGTGAAAGGTTTAGATGCAGTGACATGTAAGACTCCTTCTAGCTCCAGCTTTGAATTTTGCAGAACCTGACATGCCAAATCCTATTTTCATTCGTGAGGGTATGATTTAAGGTTCACAAAGGACCTGCTTTAAAGTCCAATTTAATTCTTTCATTAAACTGTCGCTGATCACTCCAACCATACTCTAAGACTCTTATAATACTAGTCATATACCTCAATTTGGCACTTACCCTTCTACAGATTTACTGTACATAATATTATCCTAACCAGGATCATAATGGAAAAAATATGGGGTCTAGGTTCAACTTCTGACTCAATTTATGCTCACTGGGTTGATGGAAAAGTCTCACTCTACTTCTCTGGGTTTTATTTTTTTTTTCCTCTGTAAAACTGGAGGAGGGGGGAGGGAATTGGACTAGAAAAGATCAAAGATTCCTTTTTTGGGGGGGGGACTGTCCTTTTCCCTTTTTTATACCTTATTTCTTTTATTATTGATTTGTTTTCCCTTTATTTTCTAAGATGCTTTTAAAGTCTATATGTATGAGTCATACATATGACTCAACCATATTATGAAAGGTGGTATAAAACAGCAGATAAAAGGCTGACTTTAGAGTAAGAAAGAGGCTGGGTTCAGTTCTACCTGTTACATACTAGTTGTGTAACCATGAGTGAATTACTTAAAACTCAGAGAGCACCAGAAAACTAAGAATATAAAGTATAGGCAAAATGACACACACATCAGAATAAGGAATTTCCATACCATGGTCTCTCCATATCATTTAAATCAGAGATCTTGACCAAATGATACTATGCCATTTCACATTGATCACATGTCATTAGTATTTGTCAATGTTTTGAAAGAAAACACCAATATAAAGTTATTACAAGATGCAAATTTGACAGTAGACAATAATATGGACTATTTGCTTCCTATAGAACTGTTTCATATAATACCATGTTTTGTTAGAATCGAATAACCACATTGGAAGGAATAAATCTGTACCATCTTATTTTATTATTAATTGATTTGTGTATTATCTCCAGAACTAGACTACGAGTACTTTGAAGGCAGTAAGTACAATGAAGCAATCATCCTTCCTTTATTCTTGATGTTTATTAAACTTGGACTTTCCATTATTATCTTAGGTGCTTATATAAAGAGGAATGAGAAAACCTATTCCATTGGTGAGAAAAGGACTGAAGAAATTTGTAGAGTCAAAAATAAACTTATTTTAAGGTTATTCAAATAGTATTTTCAAAAAAAAAAAAAAAAGACAATTATAAGACCCATTAAAATAAATAACTGATTTTTAATTAAGAAATTGCTATATATCTGGCACTGAAGGAAAAGGAAATTCTTTTTTTATAATCACAAGATAATACATTAGCTGTGTGCTCCTGGGCAAGTGAATTAAGCTCTATTTGCTTCAGCTTCCTCACTTAGATGACAGTGATATCATTGGGGAAGCCTATGTTTAGTAGTTAGACACTAGAAATTAAAGTACATTTCGTAGGAATAAGCGTCTAGAAGAGAGTCAGAAAGTGCTGTTCATAGTAAGCTGAATGTCAAGAAAATAGAAACTATATCTTTAAACATTTTTTTATTTATTTCATTAAATATTTCCTAATGACATGTAAAAAATTAACAACCAAATTTTAATATTAAGAGTTCCAAATTCCCTTCCTCCGTCCTCCTTGAAAAGGTAAATAATTTGATTTCATTTATACATGAAATCACGTAAAAAACATTTCCACATTAGTCATGTTGCAAAAGGAAAAACAAGCAAAATAAAAGAACAAAAAAAGTTTAAAAAGTATGTTTCAATCTTCATTCAGGGTTCGCTATTTCTTCTATGTTTTGTTGCATGATTACGTATGTATAACCTATGTCAAGTTGCTTATCATTTTAAGGAGGGGATAAAAGAAGAAGGGATGATTTATGTAACTCAAAATTTTTAAAAATGGATATTAACATAATAGAAAAAATAAAATATCATTCAGAGTATATCACCTCTCTCTGCAGGGAGACAACATTTTTCATGACAGATCTTGTGGATGTCTTAGATGACTGTCTTAATCAGAGTAGCCAAGTCTTTCACAGTTGCTCATTAAATAACATTGCCATCATGTACAATGTTTTCCTCGTTCTGCTCACTTCACTTTGTATGAGTTCATATAATCTTAAATCATCCTGCTGGATATTTCTTTGGGCATAGTAACATTTCATCACAATCATATATTACTTCTTGCCCAGCCATTGCTTATCTGACAGGCATCTCCTTAAATTTCAATTCTTAGTCACCACAAAAAAAGAGCTGCTATAGTTATTTTTGAACAAATAGGCACATTTTCCTCTTCTAATATACTGTGAGTTGTTGGCCCATGCCTAACTTCTGCCAAACTGCTTCTCTCAGCAATTTTTTAAATCACCTGTTGATTAAAAAAACTCTTCAGATCTTTGGGTTTATCAAATACTAGATTACTCTGGCAATCTACTATGTGTATTGTGTATATAATTTTAATGAGGAAATTTGGCTCAGAAGAATAGATATATAAATATATCTTCCTCCCTTTTTGGATTGTAAGTATGAAACATTTCTACATGATTCACACCTATGATAATGCAATTATAAGAGAGCATATAAGCTGGGAGCCTCAGCCAGAGTCAGAGCCAGAGAAGACAAAGGACTGGAGGAAGGAGCTCAAGTCTCAGAGCCAAGGAGAGAGATTCATTCCATTTTTGGTCAGGCTCCTGGTGGCTCTCCTGGGGGACTCAGACTCAGAGCCAGATTCATTCACTCCATCTCACAACACTGTGGTGGCAGGCTCTCCTCCTTCATTTTCCCACTGAGACCAAGGCTTGTCAGAGCCAGAGATAGACTCAGTAGGCTTGGAGAGAGATTCCGAAGGGACACAGAGACAGATTCACTGCATCATCCACCTTTGTGGTGGCTGGAGGCTGAAAGAGCACAAGCCCTCGGACTCAGAGAGATTCATTCTATCTTCATCAGTCCCGTGGTGGCTGGCCAGTCTTCCTGCTCCCCCCACTGAGACCAAGGCCAGTCTGAAAGGCTCCAGAAAGATGGCCAGGGCCCCAGGCAAGGAAACTAGATTGTGAAGGAGATAATAAAAGACTTTGGACTTTAACACCAGGCTATTCTTGTGGTGATTACAGAACTGAAACAAAGGATGCTCCAAGACCTCAGAAAACCAAACAGGAACACTACAATGCATTAAGAAAGTGATTTCTCAGTTAAAGAGTTCAAATGTTTTAGTTGTAAAATAGAAAAAAATATAAATATATATAATTAAAATTGCTTTTAAGAATGGAAAGCTCCATTTACAGTTTACTTTTCTGTAGACTCCCCAACATTGCCTATTTTTTTTTTTTTTTATCATTTTTCTATCATTATGTTATTCTTTTATTGCAGGTGAAATGAAATTTCCAGGTTGTTTACTTTTCATTTATCTTATTATTAGTAATGTGGAATAATCTTTCATTTGGTTGTTAATTGAGAACTGTTTGTTTACAAGATTATATGATGATCAACTAAGATGGTCTTGGCTCTTTTCAACAATGAGATGATTCAGGAAAATTCCAATAAATTTGTGATAAAGAGGCTATCTGCATCCAGAGAGAGGACTATGGGGATGAATGTGGATCACAACATAGTATTTTCACTTTGTTGTTGCTGTTTGCTTGTTTGTTTTTTCTTTCTCATTTTTCCTTCTTTGATCTGATTTTTTTTTTTTTTTTTTTGGCAGCATGATAAAAGTGGAAATATATTTAGGAAAATTGCACATGTTTAAATTATACTGGATTACTTGCTGTCTAGGGAAGAGGAGGAGGGAGGGAGGGAAATCTGGAACATAGGGTTTTTCAAAGTTGAGTGTTGAAAATTATCTTTACATGTATTTTGAAAAATAAAAAGCTATTTTTTTTCAGAGAGAGAGAGAGAGAGAGAGAATTGTTTGTTTATATTCTTTGACCACTAAACCATTGGAGATCAGCTCTTGGTCTTATATTCTATTCCATGTATAGCTTAGGTATCAGACCCTTACCAGAAATAGCTAATATCAAGACATTAATTGCCCCGACTCTTCCTTCTTTTTCTAGATACACTGATTTTTGAACAAGAATACTTTAAATGTACTACCTAGCTTAAAAAAAAAAAAGATGAAATCACTTTCCCTAACTATTCAGAAAAAGAAGGGTTCGTAAAACATGTATCTTGGAACTTATATTTCAAAAAGCAAAAGACCTGGGATTGTATCCAAGAATAGCTTATTCGGCAAAGTTAAGTAGAATCATGAATAAAAAATAATGGATATTTTATTAACTGAAAGACTTTGAAGTATTTGTAACAAAAAGAATAAGAACTCAATGGAAAATCAACATCAGGAGAAATATAAGGAAATTAAAATAAAGACTAATAAGGGAATGATTAAGGTCAAACTATTTACTTAAAATATGAGTATATTACTAATAATAGTAATTATTAGGTATTAATAGCAATAAGTCTTAAAACTCATTAGAGAAATAGTTTGAAAGAAAGGTTGGAGCTCAGTTGAGTATGATGAGCTAATTCTAAAAAACGAAATTGGGTAAGAAAAAATTAAAAGGAGAAATTACAGAGGAAACAATACATCTGAAGAGGTATAGAAATCTTCTAAACTTCTAGAGAGATGAAGAAACAGAGGGAATTTGTAGGGAAGGGACTTTTAGAAGGGCACATAGGTTAAGATTAAGACGGCAGGATGAATAGATAAGATGATAGGTAGGGAGGGACTTTTAGAGGATGGGTAAAATAAAGGTAAAGGATAAAAGGTAAAGGCAAGAGAAAAGATAATAGAGACAGGATTAAAAGAGAGGTTGAGAGGAAAAGAGTGAGTAAAAATAAGTGGGTATAGACCAATATTAAACACATTTACCAAGATAAGGTCAAAATGGATATATGAGAGATTTTACAAAAAAATTAGATGATTATAGAACATATTATTTATCAGTCTTATGCACAAAAAAAAATTATGAATAAACAAGAGATAGAGAGCAATTAGGTATAAAATGGACAATTTTGATTACATGAAATTAAAAAGGTTTTATGCAAATAAAACAAATCTAGCCAAGATCAAAAGGAAAGCAGAAAAAAAATTTTTTGGGGGAGGTGGTTCTATCAGAAAAAGTTGTCATATCTAAAAAAAAAAGTAAAATCTTTAAGAATACAAGCCATTCCCAACAGATAAATGACCAAAAGATATAAACAGGCAGTTTTCTGATGAAGAAATTAAAATATTTTATAGGCATATGAAAAAATGCTCTAAATTATTACTTATTAGAGAAATACAAATTAAAATAAGCTTGAGATATCATTTTACACCAATCAGATAGGCTTAAATGATACAAGGAGAAAGTGATCAATATTGGCGGGGATGTGAAAAACTTGGAAGATTAATTCATTGTTGGTGGAATTGTGAAATGACCCAATCATTTCAGAGTACAATCTGAAATTATGCCCAAAAAGTTATTAAACTAACAATACTCTTTGACTCAGTAATACTATTACTTGGGCCACTTTCAAAGATAATTAGGGAAAAGTGAAAAGAAATATATGTTCCAAAACATGTGGTAGCAAAGAACTGGATGCTCATGAATTAGGGAATGACTTAACAAATAGGGATATGATTTTATGGAATACTACTGTGTTATAAGAAATAATGAGCTCAATGATTTTAGAAAAACATGAAAGGGCTGGCATAAAAATAATTCAGAGTGAAATGAGCAGAATCAAGAGAACACCGTATATAACAGTAATATTGTTTTAAGAACAACTTTGAACAAATACATTAATTTGAATATTATAAATACCCAAATTAGCTAAAGGGCATATGAAAAAAGATACTATCTGTATCCAGAGAAAGAAGTGATAAACAGAAGTATATATAGAATAATTTTACATAAAAATACATGTATATATATACATATACATACACACATATTTACACAAATATATACACATACACACGCATCTATTCGTATTTAAGGATAACCAATTCTACAGGTGGGAGGGAAGGAAAAAGAAATTGAAATAATTTTATTGTTATTTTAAAGCAAAAGCAAATTGTGCATAGTAGATTTGCAATTTCGTATGCAACCATCTTTTTATTATACCATGTGATGGTGATGCTTTTCTTATTTCATAAATTAAAAATGCTATCAAGTATTAGGGTTTATAAGAAAGCCAGGCTGACAACTGACAAACACAGATGAAGAACTTTGGTCAAAAAACAACCTGACTCATTTTACTTCCTGAAGGTAAACATTCCCCTTTGTGTTTTCTTTAAGATAATAATGGCAATAAGGACACACCTTGAGAAAGACAAACATTATGTTCTTTTAAAAATGAATCATTTAAAACCTAATAAAATAGTAAAGGTGGATTTACAACTGAGTATAATAAAACTTTAGTTAAGAAAAAAATGAAACAATCATAGTTCAATGATGATTGCCACTTAAGAGGAATATTAAATTACAATAAAATAAATGTTTAATTTCTTGTTATATGGTTTCTAAATAATACACAAAAATAAATAGATCATGTTTCATTATTTACTCAAAACAGTCAACATTTTTCTTACATGCTATTTCAGTATAATAATTATTCAATGTAATGTTTACGTTATTATAGTTACACTGAAAACTGCAAGCTATTTTCACCTTTTTGGCTTTTAAACAATTCCAATAGGTAGGTGGTATAGTGGATAGAGTGTCTGAGAGTTAGGAAGACCAAGTTAAAATCTAGCTCAGATATTTACTTATAGTGAGGTCATGAAGAGTTGGACAAACTGAAAATGACTGACCAATTGTAATAGCACATTTTTTTCTTTCATTATTGGAGGTACCTTTTCCTGTCTTGCTTCTCCTCTTCAACCCTTAGGGAATCAGAGGAAGAACGCATTCAGGAAAATCAGGACTTTCCATTTGGCCTGGAGATGAACTTTCTTTTATGTGTTATCTCCTTCAGAGTAATAGTTTTTAAGAGCATGACCTATCCCTCTCTGTTTATATATTGTTGAGTCATTTCACTCTTGCCTGACTTTTTATGATCCCACATGTGTTTTTCTTGGCAGAAAAACTGGAGTAGTTTGCCTTTTCCTTTTTCAGTTCATTTTATAGATGAGAAAACAGGATTAAGTGACTTGACCAGGATCATAGGGCTAATAAGTGTGTGAGGGTAGATTTGAACTGAGGAAGATGAATCTTCCTGATTCTAGGCCAGGCATTCTATCTACTGTGCCACCTAGTTGCTATCTATCTATCTATTTCCTTCCTTCCTTCCTTCCTTCCTTCCTTCCTTCCTTCCTTCCTTCCTTCCTTCCTTCCTTCCTATTTATCTATATCTCCTCTTTTTAATTCCCTATCTCTTCATTTTCTTCCTGTCTTTCCTCCCTTCCTTCTCTTTTTTCCAGTGTATAGAGAGGTGAGCCTAGTGTTCAGAACTTCTTGCCCCTGACTACAGAGTCTTAACTGTTCTAGACTTCATTTTCCTAATCTGTGAAATGAAAGGGGTTAAATTTAATGGCCTCTAAGGTTTCCTACAACTTTAAAACTTATAACTTTATATGTGTGAAGTCCCACATAGAGTTCCACATACAAACAAAATCACAGATCCTTCACTCCCATATTTTTTCTTTCATGGAACTCAAAATTTTGTAAAATGAATGCTAACAATGGTTTTGACATGTAATAAAATAGTATTAAAAAAAATAAAATACTATTAAAAGAAAAAGTAATTCTATATTACTTTCAGCTGAAAATTTGATGTCAAAATTTTTGATTCACCAGTTGCAATACTACAATAATGTAAAATATATCAAAAGATGAATTATCTATCACTGTAGGAACAGAGATTTCAATTTTTCAAATGTAATAGGCTAAAAATTGCAAACAAGCCCACAATTAAGAATGCTGACTCATATAAGAACAGAATTAATCATTGCACTGAAGAGTAACTTTACCCTGAAAACAGATGAACAATTCTGAAAAAAAAATCTCAACTAGTTTTAGCTAAGATTCATCTTTGCCTGTGGCCATTGAGCTTACAATGAAAATAACAAATTAGGTAACTTGATTTATGTTTTTTCCACAAAAGGCTTTCATGAAATATTTTAAAAAGTTTTTTCGTTTTTGCTCTAAGCAGAACTGTAATTTTATCAATGTAGAATTTCCTCTACTTGAAAAGCAGAATTGTCCAGATGGAAAAAGACAGAAATTTACTGAAGAGATGAGCTCCTTAAAGAGTTGGCCAAATGGAAAAGAAGGTACACAAGTTCACAGAAGAAAATTATTCCTTAAAAATTAGATTGTGGGGAGGAAGGGGCAGCTAGTTGGTACAGTAGATAGACTACCAGCCCTAAAGTCAGGAGGACCTGAGTTTAAATCTGGCTTGAGACTCTTAACACTGCCTAGCTGTGTGACCCCAATTGCCTCAGCAAAAAACAACCAAAAAAATCCAATAAAATCAAAAATGGAAAAAAAAAAAAAAAAAAAAAGAAGAAGAAGATGCCAACAATTGGCTTCTGTCTCCTTTACCAATTTATAGCCTTTGAGTTGATTAGGGCACTGAAAATTTAAATGACTTCTCTAAAATCACAATGGTCAATTATGTCAGAGGCAAGAGTTTAATCCTAATTTTTCTGACTATGAAGACTAACTCTCTTTCCACTAGGGCAAGGCAAGTTTATTCTTACAAGTAAAACAGTGTTATAAAATTTCCAGGTCTGTCTCTGTCTTCTCTCTCTCTCTCTTACACACACACACACACACACACACACACACTTAAAATTATATCTGGTAGTTATAATAGGAAAAATGAAAAAGAGATCTGATAAATTACCCCAAATCCAGAAGGGTATAAAGGTAAAATCATACGGTTTTTTAAAAAAAAATTAATATATTATTTTTTAAAATTACATGATAAATACCCTTTGATCCAGCAGTGTTACTACTGGGATTATATCCCAAAGAGATTATAAAGAAGGGAAAGGGACCTGTATGTGCACGAATGTTTGTGGCAGCCCTTTTTGTAGTGGCTAGAAACTGGAAACTGAATGGATGTCCATCAGTTGGAGAATGGCTGAATAAATTGTGGTATATGAAAATTATGGAATATTACTGTTCTGTAAGAAATGACCAACAGGATGATTTCAGAAAGGCCTGGAGAGACTTACACGAACTGATGCTGAGTGAAATGAGCAGGACCAGGAGATCATTATATACTTCAACAACAATACTAGATGATGACCAGTCCTGATGGATCAGGCCATCCTCAGCAACGAGATCAACCAAATCATTTCTAATGGAGCAGTAATGAACTGAACTAGCTATACCCAGAAAAAGAACTCTGGGAGATGACTAAAAACCATTACATTGAATTCCCAGTCCCTATATTTATGCACACCTGCATCTTTGATTTCCTTCACAAGCTAATTGTACAATAATTCAGAGTCTGATTCTTTTTGTACAGCAAAATAATGTTTTGGTCATGTATACTTATTGTGTATCTAAGTTATATTTTAATATATTTAACATCTACTGGGCATCCTGCCATTTAGGGGAGGGGGTGGGGGGGGGTAAGAGGTGAAAAATTGGAACAAGAGGTTTGGCAATTGTTAATGCTGTAAAGTTACCCATGTATATATCCTGTAAATTAAAGGCTATTAAATAAAAAAAAAAAAATAAATAAAATAAAATAAAATTACATGATAAAAACAATTTTTAGTCTCAAGTTCTCTCTCTCCCCCCTCCCTGTCTTGCCCCTGCTCTACTGAGAAGTAAAGCAATTTGATAAAGTAAAAAATATGCTTTAATCTGTATTCAGACTCAATTAATTCTTTCTTTGGAGATGGATAACATTTTCCCTCAAAAGTCCTTCAGAATTATATTGGAGCATACTGCTGAGAATGACTAAGTCACAGTTGATCATGTAGTATTGCTGTTACTATATACAATGCTCTCCAGGTTCTGCTCATTTCACTTTACCTCAGTTCATATAAGTTTTTCCAGGTTTTTCTAAAAATCCTGCTTATTATTCTTTATAGCATAACAGTATTCTATCACAATCATATACAACTTGTTCAGTTCCCAAATGATAAAAATATATATATTCACACACACATCTTTTTCCTTTTTGGTTTTTTATCTTTGGTATATAGACTTAGAAGTGGTATTACTTGGTAAAGATTATGCATGCCCTATAGATATAGTTCCAAATTGCTCTACAGAATAGTTGAATCGATATACACATTCAGCCAACAACGCACGTGTCTTAATTTCCCCATATTTCTTCCAACATTTGTCATTTTCTTTTTCTGTCAAAATAGCCAATCTGACAGGTATAGGATAGTACTTAAGAGTTATTTTAATTTGTGCTTTTCTAATCAATAGTGATTTAGAACATTTCTAATGATTATATATAGTTATGATTACTTTGTCTGAAAACTGCCCATTCATAACCTTTGACCATTTATATATATATATAATTGTATTTTATTTATTTTTTGCTGAGGCAATTGGGGTTAAGTGATTTGCCCAGGGTCACATAGCTAGAAAGTGTTGTGTGTGACACCAGATTTGAACTCAAGTCATCCTGACTTCAGGGCTGGTGCTCTATTCACTATACCAACTAGCTGCCCCCCTTTGATCATTTATAAACTGAAGAATGGCTCCTACTTTTATAAATTTTAACTTAGTTCTCTATATATCTGAGAAATGAGACCTTTATCAAACAAACTTGCTATAAAACTTTTTTTTTCCAGTTACACTAACCTATTTCCCTCCATACTATCTCCCCCATTTATTCTACTCTCTCTCCTTTCACTCTGTCCATTCTTAAAAATGTTTTGTTTCTGATTTTTATCTCTCTTAATATGCTTTCCTTTCTATGAACAACCACCTTTGCCTTCTCCCCACTCCCAACCTTCTGTCTCCTTTCCCACCTACTTTCCTGTATGGTATGATATATTTCTGTGCCCAAGAGAGGGTATGTGTTATCACTCTTTGAGTCAATTCCTAGGAGAATAAGGGTCTCGTGTACCTGCTCTCCATCTCTCCCATCTTCTTCTTACTGCAAAAGTTCTTTCATATCTTTTATGTCAGATAACTTCCCCATTCTATTTCTTCCTTTCTCCTTTTCTCAGGGTATTCCCCTTCCTCACCACTTAATTTTTTTTTATAATCATCCCCTCATATTCAGCTCATACCTGTATCCCCTGTCTAAGTATATATTCTAATTGCCCTAATTAACATGGAAGTTTTTAGAAGTTACAATGATCATTTTCCCAATGTAGGAATATAAATATTGAATCCCTTATGATTTTTCTCCCTTTTACCTTTTCAGAATTCTCTTGAGTCTTTTATTTTAAAGTCTAATGTTTTATTTAGTTCTAATCTTTTCATCAAGTAGGGTTAAAAGTCCTCTTATTTCAATAAATATTCATTATCCCTCGCCCCCTGAAGAATTATACTTAAGTTTTTCTGGGTAGGTGATTTTTGATAGTAATTCTAGCTCTTTTGCCCCTAGAATATTATATTGTAAGTGCTTTGATCCTCTAATGTAAAAACTTCCATATTTTGTGTTATCCTGATTGTGGCTCTACAATATTTGAACTGTTTCTTTCTGGATGCTTATATTTTCTCTTTGACCTAAGAGCTCTAGAATTTGGCTATATCAAACTTTTCATTTTGGGATCTCCTTCAAGAGGTGATTAGTAGATTTTTCAATTTCTGTTTTAGCCTCTGGTTCTAGAATATCAGGACAGATGTCCTTGATAATTTATTGAAAGTTAATGTCTAGGCACTTTTTTTTTTTTTTTTGATCATGGCTTTCAGGTAGTCCCATAATTCTTAAGTTATCTATCTTGAATCTATTTTCTAGATCAATTATTTTTCCAATGAGATAGTTCATACTGTCTTCTATTTTTTCATTCTTTTGACTTTATTATTTCTTGATATCTCATGAAATAATTAGCATTCCCTGGCCCAGTTTTCATTTTTAAGGAATGATTTTCTTCTGTGTGCTTTTGTACTTTCTTTCCCATGTGATCAGTCCTATTTAAGGAATTCATCTCTTCAGTAAATTTTTATCTTTTTCTATCTGGACAATTCTGTTTTTCAAGGTATTCTTCTCTTCTTAGGATTTTTATACCTCTTTTCTTTTACAATTTGGCCTACCCTGTTTTTTAAAGTGTTGTTTCTTCATTCTTGTGTGTGTGTGTGTGTCCTTTACCAAACTGTTGCCTTTTTTTTTCATAACTTTCCTCACTCTCATTTGTCCTCTCAATTTTTTCTCTATTCCTCTTTCTTGACTTTTAAAATCTTTTTGGAGCTTATCCATGATCTGAAGGAATTAATATTTTTCTTTGAGGCTTTTAGATGTAGCAGTTTTGACTTTATTATCTTCTTCTGAGTTTGTATTTTAATCTTCCCTATCAACACATTAACTCTCTATAGTAATTTTTTCCTCTACTATTTGCTCATTTTTCCAGCCTATTTCTTGACTTTTTACTCTAAAGTGTGGCTCTCCACTCTGAAGTGAAGGGGTCACTGTCCCAAACTTCAGGTTTTTTGTGTACATGTTTTCAGAGAGAATTCTGGGGACCAATAAGTTTTTGGTTTTTCCAAGATGGAATGGCCTAGGGAAAAGTATATTTACTTCTCTTCTGGCCTGTGCTCTGGTCTATAAGCAACCACAAACACTCTTTTCTACAATGGAATTATGAACAGGGTCCCCTGCAGCACCAAGCTCTGATGTGCTATTCTTCCTCCTCACCCTGGGACTGTAACCTGGACCCAAGTATGGGCAATGCAAGATTCTGCACCTTTTATGCAGTAAAAGGACCTCTATAATTTCCTTCTGATCAGTTGTCTAACTACTTTAAGAGATTCAGAAACTACCATTGTTGCCATTGATTGTTACCCCCAAGACCTACTGGAGATTTACTGACATGTAGTCTCTATTCTCACCCCATTGCAAGAGACCTTACCTACTAAATTGTCTTGGGCTGGAAAATTGTTTCACCTCAATCTTTCGTAGGTTCTGCTACTCCAGAATTTGTTCTGAGATATTAAAGTTTGTTTGAAGGGGTTTTGGGGAGAGCTCAGGCTAGTCCTTGTCTTTTCTCCACTATCTTGGTTCAACTCCCTTACAAGTGAAATATCTGAAAATATTAAATTCCTAATTAATATGTTTTAAGTGCTACAAAAATTTTTTATTTCTAAAATGCACAAATTTTAGAGAATATATTTACAAAATTGATTTGCTGCAACCAAACATGTTCGCTATCATTTGTCAAGCTCATCTAGACCTGGATGGGCAAGTGCTGGGTTTGCTTTCAGTAAATATTATATGCATATATAAGTATCATTTAATCATTTAAAGCTCAATATTCCTTTGCTATCTTTATTTTGGTTTTAGATAATGATATTCAAAAAGGAAATGTCTAATTACAAAATAAGACAGAGAGAACTTATATTACGCAGGAGGAATCTTTGATATCATTATTCCAAGTTTGTATCTTACAACATGTTAATAAAATGTTATTTGAATATGTTCAAACATTCAGATATAATCATTAAGACCATAAATTATAGAAAAAATTGTTGAACTGCTTTGGTTAAAGAGTTTCTTCACTGTGAGATCCTGAAAACTACAGATCCAGACAGGATTTGTATTTTTATATTTATTTACCTTAGCAAAGACACATAAACTAGAAAATCAGTTACCTTAAGATCCAGACTGCTAAGACTTACAACATCATCATCTTTTTCTCTTCGTTTTCTTTTCTATAAAAAGAGAAAAATTCATTTAGATTCTCAAATTTCATAAATCTTTTAATAAAGGGTTAACACTTAAAAACAAACAATTCCACATAACCTGAAAAGTCATATAAAAAAAGAGTGAAGTTGCACAATTACAAATATACTCTTACACATAAAAATTTGGGAAGCAAGTCATAAGAAAATATGGTTTTCTAAAATAAAAGCTAAAATGGCAGGATAGTTTAGTGAACAGAAAGCTCAGAATCAGGAAGGCCTTGATTTCAGTTCTTTGATTCAAGTTGACTGTGTAACCATGAGTAAGCCCCTTAACTCTCAATTCTCTAGGATTATGCAACTCTATGACTATAGTTTGCAGATGAGCTTAACCTGCATTGAAACTAGAGGTTTAGTGTTTATGTCTTAATAACAAAAAGCAGAAAGGGGAAAAAAAATGGCAGGCTTAATTTATTTACCTGGATAAATATTACTTCTAATAGTGTTTTGCTACCATCCGCCTGAATAAGCTGAATATACAGACATACAGTGTTTTGTCATTTTGTACAATGTTTTGTTTAGAGAGTTATAGGGCTATATATTGAGAGAGTTATAGAGAGTTAGGGCTAGGAAGAACCTTGGAGATCATTTAATCAAAATATATTTTAAAAACAGGAAATAAAAGTTAAAATCCAAAATACATTTTTATTTTTAGTTTTGAAAAAAAAAATCATTTTCTAAAGGGAATAAAGCAAATGCCTCTATACCTAACCATCTTTGCCCTTTGAGGATACTACTTCATTTATTTTTCTTAATCAAATGATCTCTTATTAAGCATGTTAAGCAGGATTATAAGTAAAATTACTCTCTGGAAGAGAAGGAATGGAACATCTCTTACTAAGTTTATCAAAACAGATTATTTAAATAGAACATAAAATTCTTAAACAAGAGAAAGATTAGTAAAATTGTTTTGTAGACAAGTCTGGTTGAGTTCAACTAATTTACAAAGCTATTGTATTCAATATTTTCCCTCTTCTTAGGGAAAAAACTAAACATATTACTTCACATATTCACCAAGGATTAAGAACTACTTTATTTAATAACAGATAAATGTATCTGTGAATCAATTAACTTAATATGTGTAATTATTCATTTATTAAAAGTGAGGAAATTAACACCCCCAAATTAAAAAAATTTAAAATGAAAGTTCTTATTCATGTATGTATGCATATATGAGTCTATAGCACTCTCTTCTTGTTTCTCTATACAACTTCACTTAATGATCTCATGAACTCCCATGTAATTACCATCTTCATGCTGATGATTCTGAAATCTATCTATCCTGCCCCGACCTTTCAACTGATCGTCAATTTTTAAGCTCTAAACTGCTTTTCAGGCATCTCCAAATGGATGTCCAGAACTTACTATCTTTTCCCCTAAACCCTTCTGTTACTGTTAGGGACAACATTATCTTCCCAGATATTTAGATTGGCAATCTTAGAGTCATCCTCAATTCTTCACCATCTTTCACCTCCCAAATCTAGGCAATTGCAAAGGTCCGTTGATTTTACCCTTGCAATATCTCTCATATATGATCTCTTCTCTTCTCTAATATTGGGATTACTCTAGGAGAGACCTCATCTCTTCATACCTGACCTATTCCAATAGGATGTTGGTGGGTCTGCCTGCCTTAAGTCTCTCTCTACTTCAATCCATCCTCCATTCAGCCATAAAAGTGATTTTCCTAAAGTGCAGGTAAGATTATGTCAAACCCCACTCCATTCTCACTCAATAAAGTCCAAATGATGTCTTCTCACATCAAGGATAAATACAAAGTGAGCTATTTGTTATTCAAAGTCCTTCAAAATCTAGGCCTCTCTTATCTATTCAGTCTTCTACCTTACTCCTCAACATACACTCTCTGATTCTGCAGCACTGGTCTGCTGGCGATTCTAAGAATAAGACACCCTGCCTCTCAACTACAGGCATTTTCTCTATCTCCCAAGCCTGAAATGGACTCTCTGCTCTGCTCTGCTCTGCCTACTGACTTTCCTGGCTTCAAGTTCCAACCCCAAATCCCAAACCCTTTTAATTCTAGTGCCTTACCTCCATTAATTATTTCCTATTTATTCTGTAGATAGCTTGTTTTGCATGTTATTTGTATACAGGTTGTTTTCTGATTAGATAGTAATTTCCTTAAGGGCAGAAACTACCTTGCTTTTTTTTGTATCCTCAGCTCCTAGTATAGTGTCCGGATAAAGAGTAGGCATTTAGGATGTCCATCAGTTGGAGAATGGCTGAATAAATTGTGGTATATGAATATTATGGAATATTATTGTTCTGTAAGAAATGACCAACAGGATGACTTCAGAAAGGCCTGGAGAGGCTTACACGAACTGATGCTGAGTGAAATGAGCAGGACCAGGAGATCATTATATACTTCAACAACAATACTATATCATGACCAGTTCTGATGGGACCTGGCCATCCTCAGCAATGAGATCAACCAAATCGTTTCCAAAGGAGCAGTAATGAACTGAACCAGCTACGCCCAGAGAAAGAACTCTGGGAGATAACTAAAAACCATTACATTGATTTCCCAATCCCTATATTTATGCCCACCTGTATTTTTAATTTCCTTCACAAGCTAATTGTACAATATTTCAGAGTCTGATTCTTTTTGTACAGCAAAATAACGTTTTGGTCATGTATACTTATTGTGTATCTAATTTATATTTTATATTTAACATCTACTGGTCAATCTAGGGGAGGGGGTGGGGGGTAAGAGGTGAAAAATTGGAACAAGAAGTTTGGCAATTATTAATGCTGTAAAGTTACCCATGCATATAACCTGTAAATAAAAGGCTAGTAAATTTAAAAAAAAAAAAAAAAGAGCAGGCATTTAATAAATGTTTAATGATTGACTGATGTGTATAGGAAGATCTTGAACATATGGCAGTGGGACCATTCCTGGTCTGAAGTAATCATATGTATTTTAAAACTATAAAGATTTGGTTTAAAAGTATGTTTCTAAACAGAACTAAACAGAGTTCATTTTTAATGCACAATCTTGCAAAATTTTGATTTTAGACAATAAGGTCACATGCACTAATCATGAAGAAGAAAACTATAACATGAAAATTTGGTGATCCTTAAGAGATTCCTTAATGTTAGAAGAAACAACTATACAGGTAAATTTCTTATGAAACAACATCATTTACATATAGTTTCTGATAAGTATAATTTGTCATCTATCAAAGCTCAAGTGGTATCTTATGTTAAATCTTTAGAGACAAAAAAATTGAGCAAAAAGGTACATAAAAACTAAAAAATATATATATGAAACATGAAGCTTGACATGTTAAATTAGTTTACAATCCAATGTAAAAAATGGAACTACAAAGAATCAATAAATATTATAAACAATTTCCCCCATTTTCTCTTTATTTCTCATTTTGTTGGGTTTTTTTTGCTCTTACAATTTTTTTTTTTTTTTACATAAGACATAAAGTACTAACTGAACTGCTATGTCTTTTAAGGTTTTATTATCTTAAAGAATGGTAAACATTTTATAAAATGGAAATAATGAAGAAAGAAATATAGGATTTTTCAGTTGCACATTTGATTCACTGATTTCCCTCCCTCCTGTTGATTAAAGTATTTAAAGATAAAAATTTCTCCAAGGACTGCTTTATTATTATTATTTTTTAATATTTAACAGCCTTTTATTTATAGGTTATATATATGGGTAACTTTACAGCATTGACAATTGCCAAACCTCTTATTTCAATTTTTCCCCTCTTTCCCCCCACTCCCTCCCCCAGATGGCAGGATGACCAGTAGATGTTAAATACATTAAAATATAAATTAGATACACAATAAGTATACATGACCAAAACGTTATTTTACTGTACAAAAAGAATCAGACTCTGAAATATTGTACAATTAGCTTGTGAAGGAAATCAAAAATGCAGGTGGGCATAAATATAGGGATTAGGAATTCAATGTAATGGTTTTTAGTCATCTCCCAGAGTTCCTTCGCTGGGCGTAGCTGGTTCAGTTCATTACTGCTCCATTGGAAATGATTTGGTTGATCTCATTGCTCAAGGACTGCTTTAGCTATGTGTAGTAAACTGCTTCATCATAGTCATTTTCTTTAATGAAATGGTTTATTTTTTCCATAATTTGTTCTCTGACATACCAATTCTTTGTAAATAAGTTACTTAGTTTTAATGTGAAAATGTTTTGCTAAATTGTTCACATAAAATCTACATCAAACTACTTACCATCTGAGGAAGGGGGTAAGGATGGGAAGAAGGAAGAGAATCTGGAACTGTGGGTGACCTGGTAATCCTTAATAAAAACAGGAAAATTCAGAAGAGGGTTTTGGGGAAAATAAGAGTTTTGTTTTAGACAAGCCAGTTTAATGTGTTTATATGATATCCAGTGTGAAATTCCCAATACAAAGTTGAAGATCATAGTTGGATAAATATATCTGAGAATGATTTGCACCAAGATAATAATTGAATACATAGAAGCTGAAGAGATTACTAGAACCAAGAGAAGGAGAATACAAGAAGACCCATCACGGAGTCTTAAGGATACCCATGGTTAACAGCTAAAATCTGGATTAAAAATTCATCAAGGAAGATTGAGGAAGAAGGAAAAGAATCAGGAAAGAGTAAGGTCACAAAAAATTAAAGAAACAAGAAGAAGGTGTTTGATCAGGTCAAAGGTTACAGAAAGTTAAACTAGGAAGAGGATTAAAAAAAAGCCATTAAATAGTATTGATAACTTTGGAGAAAGGTATTTCAATTGAATGGGGAAGTCAGAAATCAGGTCATAGAAAGTTTATAAGACAGTGAGAAGAAAGGAAATGGAGCAGCCATCCTTCATTCTCTATATTTCTCCACTTTTTCCTTCTATATCTCCTGCTTTTCAGCTTCCCTTTTATATATAGTCTTTCATTAGTAGAATTAAGCTCCTTGAGAACAAAAACTGCCTTCATTTTACTTGTACTTGTATCCCCACAGTATAAATACTTAACTCAATGGAGACAGTTTTCTTTAAGGAGTTTAACTATAAATGAGAGGAATGACATAGGAAAGACAACTCTAAAAGAGATAGAGCAAATGAAGGATTTTTTAGGATAGAGGAGACAAGGACATGTTTGTACAGTAGAAAAATAGGGTGAAACTGAAGACAAAGGAGAGGAAGAATAATAGATGAGGCAGTCTTCTGGAGAAGACAAGTTGGAATGGAATCAAGGATGCATGCAGAGGGTTTGGCTTGGCAAGACAGAGTTACTTCTTTATGTAAGTGTGTGAAGGAAGAGGAAATAACAGAAAGCACACAGGGGATATGAGATGAGGAGGAAGGGAAAAAGTAGGGCCAATCCACCATTGGTTTCAACTTTACAATGAAATATATGACGAGATTCTCTGCTAAGAGAGTGGAGAAGGGAGAGCTATAAAAGAAGCATGAAACAGGCATTTATTAAGCACCTATCATATGCCAAACATTTTTCAAATATTTGATCTTAACAATTTAGGGGAAGAGAATGATTTGGGGTACTATTATTATCCCCTCTTTACAGTCGAGAAAACTAAGATAATTGGAGGTTAAATAGGGTTGTCCAATGTTACACATCCAAGTAAGCTGAGGTAGAATTTGAACTCAGTTATTCCTTATTCTAGAACTAGAACTCTCAAGGTTTAAAGAGAGATAAAATGATCCAGAAAAGTCACTGTGGTGAGAAAGTGAATCAATTAGGCAGGCACAGAAGGATTGCCCTGCTGCAGTTATGTAACAAATATGTAATAGAACCAGTGAAGCATTTTCCTATTCTCTAGCATGTGAGCAGGAACAATGGCAGTGGAGGGTAGGAGTAATCCAAGGCTAAGGCTTGGTAGGGGAAGATCTTAAGAGGAAAAGGAGGGATGGGACTGACAAAGCAGACTGTGTAAGGTTAAAGTGATTTTAGAGAGTCATAAAACCTACAATTGATTTAAAAATTTATTATTTGGGTTTCTGGAGTTGTTGTTGCTTAATCTAAATGGGCCTCTCAGTTTGTTCCTTCTACATGCCAATTAAGCTTATTTGACATTGTTGCTATTTTTACTCAAAATTATGCTATAGCAATTGAAATAATACATCAGTATGTACTTTATGAAGAATATTACATCTATAGGATTCCAATTGCTAAATTTTAAAGAACTTTGTTAAATATATACCCACCAAAGTGAAATCCCAGTGTGGTCCAGGTGTTAGAAATGTGAAGGAACTGCCTCGTCGAAGGGAGTATCTATTAAAAGAAAATACATAAAATAAATTTATGAGATACTGAGTTACAGTGGCAGCTAAAAATAAAGTTGATTATAATTTTAAGGATACCTTTGAAGTAGTCTGAAGAAACAGTTAAGATATTTAACAACAAAATTAAAACCTCAGCTCCATTTGTTCTCTTTTCCCCTCCCCCATTGGCTAATACATTTTCAGCAGTACAATTAATGTTATTTTTTTTAAAAAAGCACATTAAGTAGAGTTTCTTACTATGATTTTTTCTAAACTGGCAGGAATCATAAGTAGTTATTTAATTTATTCTCCTATTTTTATCATCTAAAATCTGAAAAAATTGAGTGCCTGTATTTATAACTAGTTTATCTTTGAGAAATTCTATAGTATTTTTTAATGTTTCCAAGCTTCTCCTGAAAGAAAGGTTAATCACTTTAATATCAATATTAATTCAAGGATACTATATGATTATAAGTCATGGAATATTACAATCTCTAAAAATTAAAAGATTAAGATTATAGAACATTAGAATTTCTAAAGAATTAAAAGTTGAACATCACCCAAAGAATAATGAAGAAATGCATGGTAGGTATGAATGTATTGTAATATATTACTAATAAGAACTTATAAAGGATGAAGGATAGCATGAAGGCTATTACAACAACAAACAAAAATATATGACAGGAAAAAGTAAATTAGCCACATAGCAAAAGCAGCTAATTTATGGGCAGCCCAGAGAATCAAAGTATTTTAGAGTTGGAAGGGACTCTATTAGCCATTTAGTCTAACTTATCCCAGAAAGAAATTCTGCTATAATATAGTTGAAAAGTGCTCAGCTCCTCAAAATTCTCCAGTGAGGGGAATGCACTACATATTCTAGTTTGGAACAGTTTTAATTGTTGGGATCTTTTGCTCTATGTTAAATTTAAATATGCTTCTTTGTCACTGCCATTTACTGTCGGTAAGTATATGATCCTTAAAACTGATTCTCAAATGATTACATGAACAAAAATATTCAATGTTTATCATGCACTGTGATAAGTACTGGACATAAAAATATAAAAAGTAAAATGGTCTCTGCCCTCATAGAGCATATAATCTAATAGAGGAAAAGAACACCTAAAGGAGTGGTAGCCAGAGAGGAATATTTTTGGTCAGGGATATTATAGGGATGGTGAATGTATTCATAGGACAACTGATTGACATGCTCTTTTCTAGCCAATCAGAAGCCAAGGATCCCAAGACACTGGTAATGGAAAAGAGATTGAATAATAGAACATAGTCATATGGTACTGGACCACAAAAAGACTCTGATAGTAGTATCCCTACCTATTTTTCAAAGTTTATGTAATGTTGAAAAGAATTGTTCCTTAACCATTTAAAAGAATTCACTTGTGGGGACAAAGCCAAGCTGGCCGAGAGTAGACAAGTCTTTATCTGAGCTTCTCCTAGTCTTCCTCAGATCAAGTATCTGAAATATTCGTTTTGATGTGACAGAACCCACAAATATTTGGAATGTAACAAATTTCCAGAAGAAGATACTGTGGAAGAACTTCAGAAAAGGTCTATTTCAATCAGGCAGGGGGAGAGGGTGCTGTGGGGAGTCAGAGGCAGAGAGCCAGGGCTTTTCAGTGTCCCACACTAGTGGGACTAGTCTACTGGAAGGCTCTTAGGCTGCTCTGTCTTGGTTGCAGGCCGGTGGATCAGCAGATTGTCTGTGAGACACCCCAAGCAGTTGCAGCGGGCTGTGAGCATCTGAATCCCAGAAAAAAGGGAGACTTGGCCACGTCTACTCAGCACCAGCCCCAGTGGTCACTGTCCCTCTGCCTTAAGAGCAGACCTCAACCTTAAAAAAAAAAAAAAAAAAATCAAAAAAGCAAAAAGAATTGTAACCATAGGCAGCTTTTAAGGAGAAAGAGAAGAACAGACCTCAAACCCTGAGAATCCTAAAAGCAAATCATTTCCAGATGAAGCCCCAAAGATAGAGTTGGTCCTCATTTCACAAAGATTTCTGGGAAGAATTCAAAAAGGATCTTAAAAGAGAGAAAAAAAATAAGGAAGGAAATGAGAACTTGGAAAAAGAGTTTGGAAAAGGAAACACAAATTATCTGTAAGTTTGGATGTTATTTAAATTATGTCCCTGATTTTTCCTCTTATAGCAAATTTCTATAATCAGTGGAAGATATGAGACACAATACAGGTATACAGATGGTATTTTGTTTGTAGCCCGCCCCTGGAGAATTCTCTGGTTGCTGTTATAAAATCTTTTATCTCTTTTGCTTCCTGCAACTAGAGTTTCTTTGTTTGAAGGCCCAATTTGCCTAAATATTTGGAGCCACATTCCACTTTCCCTTTTGCTAACCCGGAGGGAAGGCAGACAATCTTACCAAACCCAGATCAGGACAAGGTTTTTAGGACCCTGAAGGCTAAACTAATTTTCTTAGAGCCTTTTACATTGTACATTGATAGAAGGCCAGGCTAGTCATAGGGGTCTCTGGAACCCTATCCTAGACCTCTTGCTTACTTCTGAAAGATCTATATATTGACTTCAAATGAGTTTTTCATGTCTTGCAGGATGGGGGTGGGGGTGGGGGTGGGGGAGCTATATGGAAAGAAAGGGGATTTTTGACAGACAAACAATTCCCCATCAAATATGCAGAGAAAACAATTACTGCAAACTGTCCATGGGCCTAGAGAGGTTTCTGTTGTTTCCTAAAGGAAGGGGAATTCACTTCAGATAAAGGGAAACAGGCTTACAGATCAGCTGCTTGTGTTGCTGATTGTTTGCTCCTGACCATGGCAAATTTAGTTCTCCAGTTCCTGACTGGTATTCCCTCATATAGTTCCCAGGCAAGAAAATTCTAAAAGGACTACACATGTGCCCCTTGCAGGAGTTTCAACTGCTTTCAATTTTGTTAACACCTGTACTAATTGGGTAAAAGCCTCACCTTGTAAAACTCTAGGGTTTTTGTTGGGGGATATCATACTCGCTGAAGGGCACAATGTTCCACCCATTGCCCCTACTCCTTTGAGGAAAGAAAAGCAAGAATTTGGGGAAAACATTCTTTGGTATCTATCCTAAGAAAAGCTATTTGGAAGAGAGACATTTATGATAGCCTCATCTTCCCCCCAGCCTTCCTCTGGGTGGAGTTCCTGGTTACTATTACTGTCCCTAGTAACCTCTCTATTAACTTCACTTTTGTTTATTCTTTCTCTTTTGCTCATATTTAGTCCTTGTATTTGTAATATACTTGTGAGAGCTGCTTCTTGCAGACTCCGAGCCTTGAAATTCCAACAACTTGGTCCACCTGAAATCACTTGAGACCTGATTGTGACACTAAGCACTGGACGCCTCTGCTGCCATAGCTTATAACTCACTCATCTCCCCTCTTCAGTGCGGACTGCAATGGGTAGGACCAGCTCTACGCCCCTTGTCAGCCTGAAACAGCTCCAGAATATGAGACCTTTGTCTCTTTGTCCCAAATGAATCTGGGTCTGAACTGCTTGAGGTGGGAAGGATGTGAAATGGCCCCGATTGCAGCAAGTCATCCCCAGGATAATACATCATGATCAAGTAGAATATATATCAGAAATGCAGGGCTGGTTCAATATTAGGAAAACTATTAGCATAATTGACTATATCAATAACCAAACTAACAAAAATCATATGATTATCTCAGCAGATACAGAAAAAACATTTGACAAAATCCAACACCCATTCCTATTAAAAACACTAGTGAGTATAGGAATAAATGGAGTTTTCCTTAAAATTATCAGTAGCATCTATTTAAAACAAGCAGCAAGTATCATATGTAATGGGGACAAACTAGGACCATTCCCAATAAGATCAGGGGTGAAACAAGGTTGCCCACTATCACCATTATTATTCAATATTGATTAGAAATGTTAGCTCTGGCAATAAGAGAAGAAAAAGATATTAAAGGAATTAAAAGTAGGGTAATGAGGAAACCAAATTATCATTCTTTTGCAGATGATATGATGATATACTTAAAGAATCACTGCAGAATCAACTAAAAAAAATTACTAGAAACATCCAACCATTCTGGAGAGCAATTTGGAATTATGCTAAAAAAGTTATCAAATTGTGCATATCCTTTGATACAGCAGTATTACTACTGGGCTTATATCCCAAAGAGATCATAAAGAAGGGAAAGGGACCTGTATGTGCTGAAATGTTTGTGGCAGCCCTTTTTGTAGTGGCTAGAAACTTGAAATTGAATGGATGCCCATCAATTGGAGAATGGTTGGGTAAATTGTGTTATATGAATGTTATGGAATATTATTGTTCTGTAAGAAATGACCAGCAGGATGAATACAGAGAGGCTTGGAGAGACTTACATGAACTGATGCTAAGTGAAATGAACAGAACCGGGAAATCATTATACACTTCAACAACAATACTTGTATGAGGATGTATTCTGATGGAAGTGGATATCTTCGACAAAGAGAAGATCCAATTCAGTTCCAATTTATCAATGATGGACAGAATCAGCTACACCCAGAGAAAGAACACTGGGAAATGGATGTGTACTACTTGAAATTTTGTTTTTCTTCCCAGATTATTTTTACTTTCTGAATCTAATTTTTCTTGTGCAACAAGAGAACTGTACGAATCTGTACACATATATTATATCTAAGATATACTTTAACATGTTTAACATGTATGAGACTGCCTGCTATCTAGGGAAGGGGGTGAAGGGAGGGAAAGGAAAAGTTGTAACAGAAGTGAGTGCAAGGGACAATGTTGAAAAATTACCCATGCATAGATTCTGTCAATAAAAAGCTATGATAAAAAAAAAATTATTAGAAACAATCCACAACTTTAGTAAAGTTGGAGGACACAAAATAAATCCATTGAAATCATCAGTATTTTTATATATTACCAACAAAGTCCAGCAGTAAGAGATACAAATAACTATCATAATATAAAATGTTTGGGAATCTGCCAAAGGAAAATCAGGAATTATATGAACACAACTACAAAATATTTTCTATACAAATAATCAATTGGAAAAATATCAAGTGCTCATGGGTAAGCCAAGCGAATATAATAAAAATGACAACACTAAATAAATTTACTTATTCAGTGCCATACCAAATTTTCAAGAAATTATTTTACAGATCCAGAAAAAATAATAACAAAGTTCATCTGGAAGAACAAAAGGTCAAGAATCTCAAGGCAATTAATGAAAAAAAAATGCAAACGAAAGTGGTCTAGCTGTTATCAGACCTAAAACTACATTATAAAGCAGCAGTCATTTAGTACTGGTAAGAAATAGAGTCGTTGATCAGTGGAGTAGATTAGGTTCCCAGAACACAATAGTCAATGACTACAGCAAGACTACAGAGAACTAGGATTCACATAAATTGATGCTAAGTGAAGTGAGTATTTGTACACAGCAACAAGATTATGTGATGATCAATTTTGATGGATATAGCTCTTTTCCATAATGAACTGATTCAGTAGACTTGTGGAGAGAGCCATCTAAATCTAGAAAGAGGACTGTGGATCACTATATAATATTTTCCACCTTTTTTGTTGTTTGCTTGCATTTTGCTTTCTTTATCTTTTTGATCTGATTTTTCTTGTGCAGCAAGATAATTGTGGAAATATGTATAAAAGAACTGCACATTTAACATTAAAAAAAATTAATGAAAATAACCACTCAAATGCCAAGTACCTGATAATATATTTTATAGGTTAGTGTGTGTTTGCTTTTTAAACTCAGGAAGAAAGGAAGGAAAGAAGAAAGCTGCTTTCTTATATACCATAAAGGAGAAAAACAGTAACAAAATTTAGGACCTTCTCAACTTTGATTTCATTTAAAATACAAAATTAACTTCTAGTGCCACCTAGAGGAAGATAGTCTCAACTATTGCTTATTATATTCTACAAATCATAAATATTATTGCTCAATTTTAAAGTAAATTTAGAAGGAATATTCTTTTATACTTTGCTAGAAATTAAAGAAATTCTTTTAATAGCTATAACTGTACAGCAAAGTATTTTTTCTCGTGACTTTTTTTTTTGACTTGGGGTTGCAATTTAAATAAGTTAAATAGGTTACTTAGAAAATCTCTGTAGAGAAATAATGCACAATTCTTATCCTTAAGGCAAGACATGAAAATAAAATAGTACATTATATATGACAACCGTACAGTATCTTAAGATTTGTAAAAGTGTATTCTCCTAACAACTTTATCAAAAATATGTACTGTTTTCCAAATATTATTAATTTTTTACACATGAAGAACTGAGCTTCAGACTAGTTAAATGACATTGATTCTGTAACAGAGATTTAGAACAGACCCTGAGGGAGTTCTCCTAAAATGGAGGCTAGAGAAATACCAGGGAATTGCTGCTGGGAGAAAACATTCTGAGGTTGCCTGTTCATATGAGCAACAATCTCTTTTCATTGGCTAAGCAGCTCAAACTGCCTGAATCTAAATCTACCTGACAGAGGCAGAGTAGTTCTTTCTGGTAGCATCAAGGAGTAAAGGTTTCATTCATTCACATCATGGACACCTTCCTTTTCTCCTTAGGTCCTATGGTGCCAAAAAGGAGTATTAATCTGTTTCATTTGTTCTTTTCCGTTTTAGATGCAAAAGATGGAATTCCTGAACTTGAAAACTTAAACTATGATAACCTTAGAGCATAAGATTCCAAATTAGATGTTGAAGCCAGGCCAGCAGAGAAGCCAGGGTGCTGGGATACAAAGCCCAAGACGCAGGAGTTTGGACTTGTAATCTGATTGGGTTAATGTTACATAAAAATGGAATAAATTTAACACCATCTCTACTCTCCATAGTAGGAAGGGATTAAGATGACAAGGTGTGGAGGGGAAAGGAAGGAATGTTTCTATATTTATTCTTGCTATACCTCTGAAGTAAATATTTCTTTGTAAAAGCTAATCTGTTAGTTGGATAAATGAAACTCAAGTAAATGGACTCTTAAAATTGAGGAACATAATAAGTAGGGACTTGAGATGATGACAGGAGACTAGATACTGCAGAACCAGGAGAAAGAGATTTAATATAACAGACCTGACTTAGGCAGTGAGGGCATTGTCCTCTGGGAAAATAAGCAGATTAGGTTCACAAGTTAACTCAGTTCAGTAAAGCACAAGTTGGCAAACTACTTACCTCTTTTGTATGACCTCTATGCTAAGAATAATTTACCAGACTGTAATATAGTTAACATCTGACCCAGAACCTTAGATTCCATGGATATCATGGGGTCACAGGGCCTAAGAGGAGAGGAAACATTCTCCCATCAACTTAGTACAAGGTATCCATGATATGAGAGAAAAAGACCTTCATCCATATACCTACTTTAGATATATTTAAAAATGTTTCCAGTTCTGATGATGCAGTCAAAGGCCACTGAAATGCAATATATCTTCTACCAGAAGAATGTCCATCTTCCACATGGGAACACCCATTTGAAGTGAGTTAGGCATGTATCAAAGTCATGCCACAATTTATATATTCATTAAACAAGAAGTGATCTATATTTTTCTTCTATATATTCTAGGCACCAAGGACATAAAAAATATTCCTAAGAGAATATAAAACATAAGAATATAGGGAGTATACACAAAAATAAGAGTCTCTATACTCAAAAAAGCTTACATTTGATCAAGGGGAAACAACATATAGCTAAGTAAATATAAAATATGTGTGAAATAAATGCAAAATGTTTGTGAGGAGTAGAAAAAGGAACCTAATAAAAGGAGAAAATAAAGAAAAGTTTTTTTGAGAAAAATAGCTTTAACTGATCCTTAAAGAAGGTTAGGAATTCCAAGAAATGGAAGGGAGGGAATCAAGAGTGTTCTAGAAATGGGGAATAGCCTGTAAAAAATATAAAAAAGACAGAAAATGGAATTGTCAAGGTCAAGAATGAGCAAACAGGCTTGCACTTGTGGAACCAGAGTGAAAGAGAAAGAATAATATGTTACTAGCCTGGAAAGACAGGTTACAACCAGAATATGAAGGTTTTAAATGGCAAACAGAAGAGTTTGTAATCTCTAAAGCTTCTATTAAAACAAAACAAAACCCACTTATTCATGTCTTTTGTTTTTACACTGCAATCCTTCTTTCATTCAAATATGATTTTAGGGCAAATAGAATCTTGCTATACGGTGTTAAGTGTGGGTCCATGCCTAATTTCTGCCATACTAATTTCCAGTTATCCCAACAGTTTTTGTCAAATAATGAGTTCTTATCCCAAAAGTGAGGATCTTTGGGTTTGTCAAACACTAAATTGCTATAGTTGACTATTCTGTCTTGTGAACCTAATCTGTTCCACTGATCAACTAATCTATTTCTTAGCCAATACCAAATGGTTTTGGTGACTGCTGCTTTATAATATAGTTTTAGATCAGGTACAGGTAGGCCACCTTCATTTGATTTTTTTTTTTCATTAATTCTTTTGAGATTCTTGACCTTTTATTATTCCATATGAATTTTGTTGTTATTTTTTCTAGATCATTAAAATATTTTCTTGGAAGTCTGATTGGTATAACACTAAATAAATAGATTAGTTTAGGGAGTATTGTCATCTTTATTATATTAAATCGAACCTATCCAGGAGCACTTGATATTTTTCCAATTGTTTAAGTCTGACTTTATTTGTGTGGAAAGTTTTTTGTAATTTAGCTCATATAATTCCTGACTTTCCTTTGGTAGATAGATTCCCAAATATTTTATGCTGTCGACAGTTGTTCTGAATGGAATTTCTCTTTGTATCTCTTGCTGTTGGATTTTGTTGGTGATGTATAAAAATGCTGAGGATTTATGGGGATTTATTTTATAACCTGCAACTTTGCTAAAGTTATGGATTATTTCTAATAGCTTTTTAGTAGAATCTCTAGGGTTCTCTAAGTATACCATCATATCATCTGCAAAGAGTGATAGTTTGGTTTCCTCACTGCCTATTCTGATTCCTTTAATCTCTTTCTCGACTCTTATTGCAGAGGCTAGTGTTTCTAATACAATATTGAATAATAATGGTGACAGTGGGCAACCTTGCTTCACTCCAGATTTTACTGGGAAAGATTCCAGTTTTTCCCCATTGCATATGATGCTTACTGATGGTTTTAAATATATGCTCCTGACTATTTTAAGAAAAAGTCCATTTATTCCTATACTCTCAAGTGTTTTTATTAGGAATGGATGTTGGATTTTATCAAATGCTTTTTCTGCATCTGTTGAGATGATCATATGGTTTTTGTTAGTTTGCTTATTGATAATATTTTTATTTAAGATTTTAGCATCGATATTCATTAGAGAAATTGGTCTATAATTTTCTTTCTCTGTTTTCAGCCTACTTGGTTTAGGTATCAGTACCATGTCTGTGTCGTAAAAGGAGTTTGGTAGAACTCCTTCAGTCCCTATTTTTTCAAATAGTTTATATAGCATTGGGGTTAATTGTTCTTTAAATGTTTGGTAGAATTCACATGTAAATCCATCTGGTCCTGGGGATTTTTTCTTAGGGAGCTGGTTAATAGCTTGTTCTATTTCTTTTTCTAAGATGGGACTGTTTAGGATATTTATTTCTTCCTCTGTTAATCTGGGCAAGCTATATTTTTGAAGGTATTCTTCCATTTCATTTAATTTATTGCCATAAAGTTGGGCAAAATAATTCCTAATTATTGCTCTAATTTCCTCTTCATTAGTGAGTGGCGAGTTCTCCCTTTTCATTTTTAAGACTAACAATTTGATTTTCCTCTTTCCTTTTTTTAATCAGATTTACTAAGGGTTTGTCTATTTTGTTGGTTTTTTCATAGAACCAACTCTTAGTTTTATTAATTAATTCAATAGTTTTTTACTTTCAATTTTATTGATCTCTCCTTTTATTTTTAGAATTTCAAGTTTAGTGTTTGACTGGGGGTTTTTAATTTGTTCCTTTTCTAGCATTTTTAGTTGCAAGCCCAATTTATTGACCTTCTCTTTCTCTATTTTATGCAAGTAAGCCTCTAGAGATATGAAATTTCCCCTTATTACCGCTTTGGCTGCATCCCACACATTTTGGTATGATGTCTCATTATTGTCATTTTCTTGGGTGAAGTTATTAATTATGTCTATGATTTGCTGTTTCACCCAATCATTCTTTAGTATGAGATTATTTAGTTTCCAATTATTTTTGGTCTACTTTCCCCTGGCTTTTTGTTGAGTGTAATTTTTATTGCATCGTGGTCTGAAAAGGATGCATTTACTATTTCTGCCTTACTGCATTTGAGTTTGAGGTTTTTATGTCCTAATATATGGTCTATTTTTGTATAGGTTCCATGAACTGCTGAAAAGAAAGTGTACTCCTTTCTGTCTCCATTTCGTTTTCTCCAGAGGTCTATCATATCTAACTTTTCTAGTATTCTATTTACCTCTTTGACTTCTTTCTTATTTATTTTGTGATTTGATTTATCTAATTCTGAGAGTGCAAGGTTGAGATCTCCCACTATTATAGTTTTGCTATCTATTTCTTCTTGCAGCTCTCTTAATTTCTCTTTTAAGAATTTAGATGCTACACCACTTGGTGCATATATGTTTAATATTGATATTGCTTCATTATTTATGCTACCCTTTAGCAAGATATAGTGCCCTTCCTTATCTCTTTTAATTAGATCAATTTTTGTTTTTGCTTGATCTGAGATCAGGATGGCTACCCCTGCTTTTTTGACTTCACCTGAAGCATAGTAGATTTTGCTCCATCCTTTTACCTTTATTCTGCATGTATCTCCCTGCTTCAGGTGTGTTTCCTGTAAACAACATATTGTAGGATTCTGGCTTTTAATCCATTCTGCTAATCGCTTCCTCTTTATGGGGAGTTTACCCCGTTCACATTTATGGTTAAAATTACCAATTCTGTATTACTTGCCATCTTGTTAACCCCTATTTATGCTTTTCTCCCTTCTTTTCCCCTTACCCCCCTTCCCAGTATTAAACTTGTGAGCACCACTTGCTTCTCACAGCCCTCCCTTTTTAGTATCCCTCCTCCCCACCTTAGAGTTCCTCCCCCTATCTTACTCCTTTCCCTCTCAGTTTCTGTATTCCCTTCTGCTTAGCTTATTCCTTCCCTTTTCACTTTTCCCTTCTCACTTTTCAATGAGATGGGAGAAGTTTCACCATATATTGAATATGTCTAAAATTTTTTCTCTTAAAGTCAATTCTTATGGCAGTAAAATACCCACTATATTCATCCCCCTCCATTCTTTCTCTCAGATATAATAGGTTTCCTTTGCCTCTTTGTGAGATATAGTACCCCCACTTTACCCTTTTTCTGATACAATGTCCTTTCCACCTCTAATTTCTAGAACAAGGTATACATGTATTTTTTATACATCTTTACAGCAGAAATATAGTTCCCAAGATTTCTTTTTACCTTTTTAGGTTTTTCTTGAGTTCTATATTTGCAGATCAAACTTCTTGTTAAGTTCTGGTTTTTTCACCAAAAATAGGTGAAATTCACTTATTTCGTTGAATGACCATCTTCTTCCCTGGAAAAAGATGCTCATTCTGGCTGGGTAAGTTATTTTTGGTTGCATACTGAGTTCCTTAGCCTTTCGGAATATCATATTCCAGGCCCTTTGATCTTTTAATGTGGATGCTGCTAGATCTTGGGTGATCCTTATTGTGGCTCCTTTATGTTTGAATTAGGTTTTTCTAGCCGCTTGGAGTATTTTTTCCTTTGTTTGAGGGTTCTGGCATTTGGCCACTATATTTCTTGTGTTTTGATTTTAGGATCCCTTTCAGTGGGTGATCGATGAATCCTTTCAATGTCTATTTTACCCTCTGTTTCTATGACTTCTGGGCAGTTCTCTTTGATAATTTCCTGGAAAATAGTGTCCGGGCTCTTTTTTTCATCATATTTTTCTGGGAGTCCAATGATTCTCAGATTGCCTCTCCTAGACCTGTTTTCCAGGTCTGTTGTTTTCCCCAGAAGGAATTTCACATTTTTCTCCATTGTTTGGTTTTTTTGGTCTTGCTTGACTGATTCTTCTTGTCTCCTCGAGTCATTCAATTCCATTTGTTCTATTCTTATTTTCAATGAAGTGTTTTCTTCACTCACTTTTTTATATCTTTTTCTAATTGTCCAATTTGTTCTATGGAATGTTTTTCCATTTCGCCCATTTTAATTTCTTTAGAGAGCTATTTTCTGTTTCCAGTTCACTAATCCTATTTTTCAAGGATTTTATTTCTTTATCCATTCTGTGTTTAAGTGAGTGGGATAACTTCTCTAGACTCTCTTGCCAAGCCTCCCTCTCCTTTTCCCATTTTTCTTCTAGCTCTCTTGTGAGAGCCTTTTTAATTTCTTCTATGAGATTCATCTGTGCTGAGGAACAGATGATCTCCTCCTGTGGGGATTCACCTGGAGACAGTCTGTTTTTAGTCTCCTCAGGGTTTAGAGTCTGTTCTCTGTCTGTATAAAAGCTGTCAATCGTTAAAGTCCTTTTTAACTTTTTGCTCATTTTGTCAGAGAAGAATCAGAGACAAACTAGCAAAGAAAAAAAAGGAAAAAAACCCCAAATGGAATCTGCTTTTTTGGGGGAGGGGCTGGGTGGCTTCCCGAGCTTCCTCTACAGACTGCGGGGGCAGCAGCGAGGCACTAGCAGGACTCTGCTGCGCCTGCGCTCTGAGACTCTGAGAGCGTGCTGAGACGCTGTGGGGGAGGGGTGGCCGGTCCCAAGGAACTCCAGCTGTTAGGGGTTGTATTCTTCACCCCTGGTGTTTTAGCTTCTCTGCTGGGCTACTGACTTGCTGCCAGGGCAAAGTATCCAATCCTGTAGTGAAGCTTTCCCCGCAGAGCCGGCTGAGATCACACCCCAACCCCCTCCGGTCTGCTCGGCTGTGAGCTGCCTGCCGAGCTCCTGCTGCAGCTGCCCTCAGCCTGTGCCCGATCTGAAACCGTCCCGCCCTCGAGCAAAAACAGACCTTTCCTGGCTAATCTCAAGGATGTCTTCTCTTGGTAGCTGTTTGTGGGTTTTTTTTTCAGTCAGGCATTAATTCAGAGGCTTGTAATGAGATGGGTCCTGAGAGAAAATGCGGAGCTTACACAGCTGTGTGCCTCCTCACCACCATCTTGGCCGGAAGTCCAAATAGAATCAATTAAGTAAAAATATCAGATACAGAAATCTTGAGAATAATGTATACAATAGTATGGCGCAATTTCCATACTTCTGATAGAGGGAGAAAAGAAATAAGCAATTATATGTCACCTCGCAGATCGTACTAAGTACTTTATATTTGATCCTTGCAATTTGTCTCTGCAAAATAGATGCGGTTATTATTCCTACTTACAGCTGAGGAAACCTGAGCCTGAGAGAAGTAAAATGATTTTGAATTTTTCTATTAAGTTCAGGTCTTTTTGCAAAGAAATCCTGAAAGTCTGACAAATTCATTAAACATATTCTATTACCATAAAATTAAATATTCATTAGTGAAATTGGTTTGTAATTTTCTCTATTTTAGTTCTTCTCAGTTTATCTGATGAAACTCTATTTGTGTTACAGAAGAAATATGAGAGAACTCACCTATTCTTTCAAATAGTTTATATAATATGGGAATTGTTCTTTAAATATTTGATTGAATTTGCTTGTAAATCCATCTTATCCTAAGAGTTTTTTTTCTTAGGGAGCTCATTTTTGTTTTCTCCAATTTCTTTTCTAAGATAGTTACTTAAGTATTCTATTTCTTCTTCTGTTAACTTGTACAGTGTATATTTTTGTAAATATTCATCCATTTTATTTAGGATACTAGTTTGACCACGTAATTGGGCAAAATAACTTCTAATAATTATTTTAATTTCATCTTGTGCATTCACCCTTCTTAATTTTTGATACTGGTATATGATTTTCTTTCTGTTTATTATCCCCTCCCATAAAATCAGATCCTATTTTTATTTATTAGTTCAATGGTTTGGTTTTTTTTTTTTTTTTTTCAATTTTTATTAAGTTGTATTTAGTTGTTTTCAGTCAAATTTAACTCTTTGTGACCCCATTGGGAGTTTTCTTAGCAAAGATACTGGAATCGTTTGCCATGTCCTTCTCTAGTTCATTTTACAGATGAGGAGAATGAGGCAAACAAGGATAAGTGACTTGCCAGGGAACACACAGCTCCTGAGTGTCAAGTATCTGAGGCTGGATTTGAACTCAGGTCTTCCTGACTACAGGTCTAGTGTTCTATTCATTGTAATACTTAGCTCCCCCAAATAGTTTTTAATAATTTATTTCTTCTTCATTTGATGTGAATTCTCCTTTTTCACTTCTGATACTGGTAATTTGGTTTTCCCCATCTTTAAAGAGTCAAATCAGTTGATTTTATGGAATAAAAAAGGAATAACATCTTTATGTATTTCATTGCATTTATTCAAAAGAATTTTACTTTTAATTTTGTTGGTCTCTTTATGTGGTTATGCAAAATTTCCTCCTTTGGTGTTTGTTTAAAAAAAAAATTAGTTTTATAGGATTTTTAAAAAAGTTGCAGTGGTAATTAATTGATTTGTTCTTTCTTTTGTTAAAAGTGTTTAAAGATGTGAATTTTCTCCAAAGCATGACTTTGGCTACCTTCAACAAATTATGGTACACTAATTGTGTTAATGCTGACATTATCTTTAATGAAACTTATTTCTATGAATTTGTTCTTTGGCTTTCTTAATGATTTAAGATATTTTTAAGAATTAATTTAGTAGCTCCTTACTGAACAAAAATTTTATGGCATAGAACGTTTAATGAATTTGTCAGACATTCAGGATTTCATTGCAAAAACACCTGCACTTAATAAAGAATTTGACAAACAAAATCTAAGAGAAATATATGGTAAACATCAAAGACTAATTATAAGGGATTCAATAAAGACAAACTTTTTTCTTTTAGTACGTGGAAATGTAAATCATTATGTCTAAGATTGTGATTAGTAATTGGGTAGTTTGAGAGAAAGGAATAGAGTTAGGAATGTGATTCTAAAAAGCAAAACCACATAGGAAAAGGTAAAAATCTTATTAAAATGAGATGTGAAAGGAAGAACTGACAAAGGAATTAAGATAGGGGAGGAAGAAAGGCAGTTTTGGAATCTCACTCTCTTCAGGAATGGTTTAAAAATGGGAACAATACATATATATGTAGAATAGTTAAAAAAAAAAGGAAAAAGACATCTTCTAAATTCAGAAAAAAGTAAGTCTGAATGAAGTGGGTTGTGGTCCCTTTAAGAAACTAGTCCTTTCAGATTGATTTATTCTGATTTATTCCTTTCTGATTCCCAACCCCTCCTTGCTGATGCATTATTAATTCAAGAAGCTAGGACCTTTGATTCACAAATCCTGGTCAAAAGCATCCCTTTGAATTCCAATAGGAGATCTGGGCTTGTCCCAGCCCCTACCTGATCTGAGCCAACTTGGGCTCTTACAACCTTCATGGGATCTAAGCCAACTTGGGACTCCACCCATGGGTCCCTTTTAAGCTAAATCTCTCATTATAAAAGAGCCAAGCTGGAGCCCTCTCTTTGTAGAGGTTCCAAACATGCCAAACTTACACCTGGCATGCCAAGGGTGTCTGCCCACTGGAATAATATTTCCAGTGCCCTCTTCTCTTTACCTAACACCTTTTACTAACTAGACTTTAACCTTATTTCCTATGCCCATAATAAACCTCCTTTATCAATCTAGTTTTTCGGGTCTGTAAATTCCTTTACAGGGGACTCTTGTGCCGCCACTAGACCTCATTTAACTCTCTACCCTTGCCCCGAATCCAAAGGCGTTGCAGGGGAGCTCAATTTGACTCCCTGTTCCCCAAACCTGCCACCAGACCTCATTTTCACTTGGGTAACCCAAATCTATATCTCATCATGAGGGGATGGGGAGAGGATAAGGGAAGTATTTTTAGAGGGAACTCTCTCGCATCAGATCTGGGTAAAAGAAAGATCAAGATATATATTTAGAAGGGAATAAAAGTCTTCTAAGTTTATAAAGAAATAAGAGTTTGAGGGAATAAGATAAGGTGTAGGGTACAGAAAGGTAGGGAGAATAATGGGAATGGGATAAAAAGGGAGTAACATGGAAGACAAAAAAATCTTTATTTAGACAGAAACAAGAGGGCAAGGGGAAAGTGTGGAGGAAGATAAAGGAGGGATCCTTGAAGGGGTGGGTAGATCAAATATAGGAACATAAGGTAGAAGATAGAAGCAAAGAAGAAGAGTCAGGAGGAATAGGAAATAAGAAACACAGACAGACATACAATAAAGTTCAGGAGTAGCATTTGTTATATAAAAAGAGCAGGGATAATAATCATGATCTCAGACAAAGTTAAAGTTAACAGATTTAATCAAAAGAGAAAAAGAAGGAAACTATACTATATGTTAGCCATATTCACCATATTGTTTTAGGTATTTAAAATAATTAGCTAATATACTATTTGAATATTGCTTTAGTATAGGAAATGATAAGCTGGTGAAGTTAGAAAGATGGAGACTTATGAAAGAAGATAGTATCCACCTTCAGAAAAACAGAAGATAAACAAGCATAGTACAGTCTTACATAATTGCATATGAATGTATATGTGTAAGATAGTAGATATTTATATATATGCACGTATGTTTATTTGTGTGTGTGTGTGTATATATATATATATATATATATATATATATATATACACATGCATCTGTCTAAATCAATATATTTGTACTTAATTGTAGCCTTTGTGAGGGAATGGGAAAAAAAAAAATAAAGGAAAAAGTGCACAGTAGAGAACAAAAGAAAACCTACAAGGAAGCAAAGAAAAGATAGACAACTGTGAATATAGTCTGTATTATTCATTAAACAGGCTTTCTGGAAATGGAAATTTAATTCTTTGCTTACTATTGAAAATTATTTAGCATTGGAATTAAATACTCTTTAAATGTTGGTAGAAAAAAGGTATCCTTTGTATTCTCATTTTCTTTCCAGATATTTATCATATCTTGTTCTGGTCATCTTCTTGATTTCTTTCTTTACACCCTCAGAAAATCATCACATCAACTTTGATCAGGACTCACTGTGGGCCCTCCCTCCCTGGACTGAGAGAGGATGGAAGGTAAAGAAGAGAGAACTCCTTTCAGAATTTTATCCAAATCATGCATACACAAATTAATCTTGAGGTTATGTAATAATAGTAAGGAACAAGCAGACTTTCTCAAGTGTTTCATTTCCTTAATAGTATGTCATTACCATCAGTGGAATAGATTAGATACACATAACACAATAATCAAGGCCTATAATAATCTAATATTTGATAAATTCCCCAAACTCCAGCTTCTGGAATAAGAATCACTTTTTGACAAAAATTGCAGAGAAATCTGGAAAATAATATGTCAGAAATTTGGTAGAGACCTACATCTCACATCCCATACCAAAATAAGGTCAAAATGGATACATGATTTGGGCATAAAGGATGATGGGAGGACAAGGGATAATTTAGCCATTAGATCCTTGGAAAAGGAAGGAATTTATGATCAAAGAAGAATTAGAGAACATTATAAAAAGCAAAATGGACAACTGATTACAAAAAGTTTTTGCACAAACAAAACTGAGTGGGACAAGTGAAGACAAGTAAAGTAGATTAGGCCCTAGGCCTAAAGTTCAAGTTCCTAGAAGGCATGTGATCACTAATGGAATCTGCTCCACATCATTATACACTGGTCAATAATCCTTCCCGTGTAACTGAAGAATTCAGTCCAACCAATGAAATTAAAAATCCATAGGGTAAGGGGGGACCTGCAGCTTTTCAGCTGCACAGTCCAGCTTCTATCTCTGCACTGGGCCATGTACTGCTGAGGGTATATACTGGCCCGCTTCTTGCAAGAACCAGATAAAGGCGTTCTGTTTGTATCTGGAGACGCCTCTGAGCAATCAATTTGGGGAAAGGGGTTCTAGCACCCTGTCCCACACAAAACCAACAGAAACAAGATTAAAAGAGAAGTACAAAGCTGGAAAAAAAATCTTTACAGCCAGTGTTTCTGATAAAGGTCTCACTTCTAAAATATATAAAGAACTGGGTCAAATTCATAAGAAAACAAGTCATTCTCAATTGATAAATGGTCAAAGGATATGAGCAGAGTTTTCATATGACAAAAATGAAAGCTGCTATATGAAAAAATGCTCTAAATCACTATTGATTAGAGAAATGCAAATTAAAACAATTCTGAGGTACCATTCTCACATATCTCAGATTGGCTAAGATGACAGGAAAAGATAATGATAAATGTTGAAGGGGATGTGGGAAAACTGGGACATTAATACATTGTCAGTGGAGTTGTGGACTGATCCAATCATTCTGGAGAGCAATTTAGAAATATGTCCAAAGGGCTATAAAACTATGCATACCCTCTGACCCAGCAGTGCCTGGGTTACTACTGGGTCTGTATCCCAAGGAAATCATCAAGGAGAGAAAAAGACCCACATGTGCAAAAATGTTTGTAGCAGCTCTTTTTGTGGTGGCAAAGAATTGGAAAATGAGTAGATTATCAATTGGGGAATGGCTGAACAAGTTGTGGTATATGAAAGTAATAGAATGTTATTATACTACAAAAAATGATGAACAAGCTGATTTTAGAAAGGCCTGGAAATATTTACATGAACTGATGCTGAGTGAAACAAGCAGAACCAAAACTGTATACAGCAAGATTGTGTGATGATCCACTATGACAGACTTGGTTCTTCTCAGCGGTTCAGTGATCCAAGGCAATCCTAATAAACTTTGGATGGAAAATGCCATTTTCATCCAGAGAGAACACTATGGAGAATGAATATAAATCAGCACATCTTATCTTTGCTTTTATTTTCTTTTTCTCTCATGGTTTTTTTCTTTTGTTCTGATTTTTCTCTCCCAATATAATTTATAAGGAAATATGTATGTTTAAAAAAAAAAAAAAGAATGTATACATATAACAACAACAACAACAAAAAAAAACACCCACATAATTTTTACATGTAACTGGGGAAAATAAAAATTAAAAAAATAAATGCTAGCCATTGCAATAAGACTAGAAAAAAGAAATGGGAGGAATAAAAGTAGGCAACAAAGAAACAAAACTCAACTCTTTGCAAATGATTTGATGGCACTTAAAGAATACTAGAAAATCAACCAAAAAACTAGTTGAAATAACAATTAGTAGAGTTACAAGACATATAATAAATATATGTCACCAGTATTTTTATATATTACCAACAAAACCCAGCCAAGAGAAAAATTCTATTTAAAAATAACTGCAAACAATATAAAATACTTGGGAGTCTAACTGCTAAGACACACTCAGAAACTATAGGAACAATTAAGAAACATTTCTCAAAGTTTAAACAACTAGAGAAATATTAATTGCTCACGAGTAGACAAAGTCGATAAAATAAAAATGAGTATCAATACTAACTAAATTAATTTACTTATTTAGTGCCATACCAATCAAACTACCAAAGAATCATTTTATAGAGCTAAAAAAATTAATGAAATTCATCTGGATGAACACAAACTCAAAAATATCAAGGGAAAAATGAAAAAGAAGTGACAGAATATAACCTAGCAGTACCAGATTTCCCACTATATTACAAAGCAGTAGCCATCCAGACAATCTGGTACTAACTAAGGGAAAAAATGGTGGGATAAGTGAAATACATCAAGTACACAATATACAGTAGTGAATGGCTACGGTAATCTTGTTCAGTTATGTCCTATTCTTCAAGACCCCATATGGAATTTTCTTGGCAAAGATACTTAAGTGGTTCGACATTTTGTTCTCCAGAGAATTAAGACAAACAGGGCTAATGACTTGCCCAGGGTCACATAGCAAATGAATACCTGAGATTTCATTTTGACTCAGGTTTTCCTGACCACAGGCCCAGTCCTCTGTCCACTGAGTTATCTAGCTGCTTCCTTTATAGTAATCTAGTCTTTGATAAACTCAGAAACCCAAGCCTTGCGGGGCAAGAACTCAATATCTGACAAAAATTGCTAGACAGTTTGGCAAAGTTTGGCACATTACACCATATACCAAAATAAGGCCAAAATGGTAGATGATTTAGATATTAAAGATAATATCATAATCAAAATTTTGCTTGTCAGATCTATGGATAAATGAAAAGTTTATGGATAAACAGAGTTTATGAACAAATGAGAGATGGAGAAAAACACAGAAAATAAAGTATATAATTTCAGAAAGCTGGTGCCAAAATTAGAAGGAAAACAAAACTGAGGAAAATTTTTTCACCAAAGTTTCTCTAATAAAGGTTTCATTTCTTAAATACAATTGGAATTAAACTGAATATATAAGAATCATTCATCCACCATTTTAAAAAAAGGACAAAGTATATGAACGAGCAATTTTCAGAAGAAATCAGATCTATTAATATCATATAAAAATGCTCTAAATCATTGTGGTTTAGAGATGCAACTCTGATGTATGACCTCACATCTATCAGGTTGACTAACAAAGGAAACTGACAAGTGCTGGAGGGGAATATGGAAAAATAAGAACAATAATGCACTACTGGTGAAGCTGTGAACTAGCACAACCATTCTGGAGAACAATCTGGAATTATTCCAAAGGGTTATAAAACTGTACAACCCTTTAATCCAATAATACTACTACTCGGGGTGTATACCAAAGAAATAAAGAAAAGAGGGAAAGATTTATATGTACAAAAATATTTATAGCAATTCTTTTTTTGTGGTGGCAAAGAATTGGAAACTGAATCCATCAATTGGAGAACAGCTGAATAAATTGTGGTATACGACTGATTGGAATACTATTGTTCTAAGAAATGATGACTTCAAAAAAGTCTGAGATTTACACAAACGGATGCAAAGTGAAGTGAGCAGGAGCAGGAAAACACTGTATATAGCAACAGCAATGGTTTAATAATGATCAATAATAATTGTAATAGGCTGAAGTTTGAGTTGGTGCACTTAGGTCCCAAGTACATGAGGCTAAATAGTAATTGGACTATACTCTATTAATAAATAATAATAAATGGCAAAGGATTTGGCCATTCTGATCAATACAATGAATCAAGCCAGTTCCAAGACATAACGAATTTTGGGTGCATCCTTTTCTCATCTTCCTTAGTTTTCTTGCAACATGGTTAATAAGGCCTTTTTTTTTTTTGCATTTTTTTGCATTTTGCATGATTTCATTGTGTACAAATGATATGTTGCTTGCCTTCCCAACGAGTGGGGGGAGAATTTGGAATCCCAGTTTTTAAAAACGAGTGCTTATCGTGTCATATATCAAAAAGGGGACAGCGGACCGGATAAAAGACACACAAGGGTCCATTCTGCTCCAAGTTTTCTACTTCATTATATGATCACGGGATCACAGAGCTGGAAGTGGCCTCACAAATCGAGTCCAGCTTTCATCTTGCAGATGAGAAAACGGAGGCTGAGGAAAGCTCAGTAACAATCTCACAGCTACTACGTGCCTCCGGCGGGACCCGGACCCAGGCGCGGACCACGGCCTGCCCTGCAGTTGCCCGCTCCGCCCCGCTGCTCGCTTTCGGTGGGCGCCCCCTCGCCCTCAAGCTCTGCAGGAGGGCGGGGGCCGGAGAAGACTGTCCGCGGGGGTCCCGCCCTAGACGTCAACAAGCCTGCCTTTGCCTCAGTCAGCCCGGGGCTACCCTCTGCCCCACCCAACCTCAGCTTCCCCTTCCTCCGGGAACCCACCTCCTCCGCGGTTCCGGCCCCGACCGGGGATCTTCCGACCGGGGATCTTCCGACCGGGGATCTTCCGACCGGGGATCTTCCAGCCGGGCCTCGGGATCGTCCGCACTGGACGCCCGGCACGCAGTCAACCGGCCGCTGCGCCTGCGGGGCTGGGGCTGCTCGGCCCCCGGGGCCGGGCTCTCCACTGCCGCGGGCTCCGGCTCCATGACCGTGAGAGAGGGGCAGAGGTCTCGGGGAGGGGGCTCTTCTGAGGCGGGGAGAGCGGAAGGAGGGAAAGGGCTTTCTGTCAGGAAGGAGCCGCCATAGTCAACATTACGGCGTTTGAAAAATGGCGGCAGGGGAGCCGCCGGCGAATCAGCGAGGCCCTGTAAAGCGTTGCTGGGAGACGCGGGAGTCCCCGCCTTCCATCGAGTTGCGTATAGCAGAGGGCGGGGCTGCGGCTCGTTCGGGAACCCTTTAAGTGGGGGGAGGGGAGAAGCCGGAGGGGGAAGGGAGAATTCGGAGAAAAAAAAGGGAAAGGGAAACTGAGGGAGAGGGTTAGGTTAGTAGGTAGAATAAAGGAAGAGAAGAAGGGAGGGCTGGGTTCAATTAATTAGTTTATATGTTTTTTTTAATTAAGTTGACAATGGGGTTCCTTATGGAACTTATTCCTGACTTCATCACCAGCTTCTCCAAGAATTTCAGAGTAGGAAGAAATCTTTTTAGTTCAATCCATACCTAAACAAGAATTTCCTGCGCGGGAAAAATGATAAACTCCAGTGAAGACCAACCCCTGCCTCCCAAACAGCTCTTTCCACTTTGGGGTAACTGATTGCTGCAAAATTCTTCCTTACATTCAGGAGATGTTTTATATATATATATATAATATGTTATATATATAATAATAATAATATTGATAATAATTGTATATGTCATATAACAATACACAATTATTATATATTATTATAGCATTATAATATAACATATATAATATTAATATAATATAAAATATAATTATATTAATATAATATATTATAATAGAATGTATTAATATATAATAATATTAATAATTGTATAATATTATATATAACAATACACAATTATTATATATTATTATAGCATTATAATATAACATATATAATATTAATATAATATAATATAAAATATTAATATAATATATTATAATATAATGTATTAATATATAATAATATTAATAATTGTATAATATATCATATAACAATACACAATTATTATATATTATTATAGCATTATAATATAACATATATAATATTAATATAATATAAAATATAATTATATTAATATAATATATTATAATATAATGTATTAATATATAATAATATTAATAATTGTATAATATATCATATAACAATACACAATTATTATATATTATTATATTATAATATAATATATTAATATATAATAATAATATTAATAATAATTGTATAATATATCATATAACAATACACAATTATATATTATTATAGTATTATAATATAACATATATAATATTAATATAATATACAACATAATTATATTAATATAATATATTATAATATAATGTATTAATATATAATAATATTAATAATAATTGCATAATATTATATCATATAACAATACACAATTATTATATATTATTATAGTATTATATGACATATATAATATTAATATAATATACACTATAATTATATTAATATAATATATTATAATATAATGTATTAATATATAATAATAATAATAATTGTATAATATATCATATAACAATACACAATTATTATATATTATTATAGTATTATAACATATGTAATATTAATATAATATATAATATAATATATCATAATAATATATATTGTATATTTTCAAATTAAAATTAATTATATATAATAAACATAATATGTTTATTATTATTTATTTATTTATTATTCGTTCATTCATTTATTTATTATTTATATTTTTATATATTATATATAAATAAATATATTATTTATTGTTTATAAATTTATTTATTATTTATTAATAATATTATTATTTATAATATATAACATACTATAATAATATATATTATATATATTTAAATTAAAATTAATTATATATAATAAACATAATATATAAAAATATTTATAATGTAAAATTTAAATATTTATAATTATATATAAATATATAAATTAAAATAAATAAATAAAAATATATAAAAGACCTGAAGCTTACAAGTCCGTGATCCAGGGTTTAAATATGAATTTCAGTGCTTAATGCCTGCATGACTTAGAAGAAAAAAAACAACGGTCCTAAGTCTCCGTTTTCAAGAGGAGAAATTGAGACGAACATGGGTGTAGCGGCTTTAAGTTACTAAACCCAGGGGCTTTCTCTTAGTTCCCGGATCAAATATAAAAACCCCAGACTTTCAACACCCTTCACAACCTAACCGTTTCCTACTTTTCTAGTCTTATTTAAAAAATAAAATAATGTTTTTACACATCGTGTGCAAATTTGGAGAACTAATCCCATGTTGTATTAATTTGTTCCTTCTATTACCTTCCCCTCCACACACACACAGAGTTATTTTTTAAAATATTTTTAATCCTGAAATATAATGCTCTCAAAATCTAGATGACTAGTAATCTGTTCCTTCTTTTATTTACTCCTCCACACACACACAAAACATTTTTAAAAATTTTTTTTCTTTTGTTTTAATCCTGAAATATAATGCCCTCAATACCTAGATAATTAGTCTGGCAAAACAAATTTCCTACATTGGACAACTCTTCATGTACAACACTATGATATTTTCTAATACCTATATTATACTATATACTAATAGCTATAATATAATATTTTCATATGACACAATTTGTTTAGCCATTACCCCATAAAACAACCTCCTTAGTTTCCAGTTCTGAATCATCACAAAAAGAACTATTATATATATTTTTCTACATATTTGTCTTTTTCCTCTTTGGGGGTAATCTCTTTAGATCACTCTTGATATTTTTAAGCCAAAAGATATGCACAGTATATACTTGCTTTCCAGGATGGCTAGAACAACTTCACCCACAGAGCACTAATATGTACTTGTTTTCAACCACAATCCCTCACAGTAGTGTTTGCCATTTTCTCCTTTTATCATCTTTGTAGTCTAATGAGTGTGAAATAGAACCTCAAAATTGCTTTTCTCTAATTATTAATGATTTAGAGTATTTTTTTCTTATAGTTCTTGATAGCTTACATTTTCTTCACTTGAAAACTACCTGCTCATATCCTTTCATTACAAATTTGAATTAGTTTCTTATAAATCTTGAATATGAAGCCTTTATTTCTGCTGCAAACATTTTTACCCAGTTACTTAATTTCCTTCTAAATTTAACTACATTAGATTTATTTTGCACAAACTTTTTATAGTTCAAATTATCCATTTTATCTTCATGATCTTTTCCCCTATTCATATATCCTAAAGATAATTTCTTCCTTGTTCCTATAATTTATGTTGTAATCTTTTAAAAAGTGTGTTATGTATCCATTTTTGTCTTTTTTATGGGTTTTTAAAATCATGTGGGGTTTTTTGTTTTTTAATTTTATTTTTGCTTTCCATTCCAATTTTTCCCCCTCCCTTCAGCCTTCCCTCTCCTCCCTTTTGTCCCGCAATTGAGAGGGCAACAAATGTAATGCTTATTGCATATATCAAGTCATGCAAAACATATTTCTGCCTTGACCATGTTCCCCATTTTTAAGCACTCTTCCCCTCAAAAAAAGTAAAAAAGATAAAGAAAGTGGGCAAAAAAAAAAAAAAACCTGTTTCAATCTGTATTTTCTTGGTCTATCAGTTCTGTTTAGAGAAGATAACATTTTTTATTGAGTTCTTTAAATACTTGTAATGGATAATTGTATGGATCAGTTACTAAAGTCTAGAAGGAAATAGCAAACCTCTTCAGTATCTCTGCCAAGAAAATCTCAAATGGGGTCACAAAAAATCGTATATAACAAAAGAATAACAAAATTGTTTTAATGATTATTTCTTTATAGTATAATTTGAGAGCTTATACTAATCAATTTTTTATTCCTTCCAACTTATTTTTATTATTATTTTTGAGATTGTTTCACCTTTGAATCTTCTAAATAAATTTTATCATTTTTCATCTCTGTAAAATATTCCTTTAGTAGTTTGGTATAGGCCTGAATAAATAAATTAATTGAAATATGAACACAAAAAGCCAGAGAAATCTAGAAAAGCATTTGTGCAATTAAGAGGAATTGTATAATAATATAATATTAACATTTGAACATAATGAAACAGAAGAAACAAGTGTCCCTTCAGAACTTTAATACAATCAAAGAGTATTAAGTGAATTAAATAAGAAAAATAGTGAATCTGAAGAATGATTCCCAATGTCCAATTCTTTGCCCTGACAAGAGAACTGCTAAAAATATTTTTGTACATATAGGACCTTTTTCTTTTAAAAAAAATCTCTTTGGGATTCATGCTTAATAATGGTATCGTCAGGTCAAAGGATATAGACTTTTGGGCATAGTTCATATGTTTTGATCACTTATCAATTAAGTAATGGTTCATTTTTAAAAAATAATTTGAAAAATGAGGCCTTCATCAGAGAAATTTGCTTCAAAATTATTTTCCCAATTACTATTGCTAACTGTATTTTCCCCACTCCCATTTATTCTATTCTCTTTTTCCTTTCAGCTTGTTGTGCCACAATTCTCTTTAATTATCCTCTCTCAGTTTCCCTAATTGTCTTGCCTCAGTTTCCCTAAACAGTCCTGCTTCAATTTCCCTAATTGTTCTGCCTCAATCTCCCTGGTTGCAATCCCACTTTTCTGTTCATTAGGCTGGTTACTCTAAGGTTATATATTGTAAATGTATAAACCCAGACAAGGGGGAGTTCAGACTTTCTGGCTTTACTCCTAAGTTATCAAGAATTTATGGTTCTACCCCAGAACCTGTCAGAACCGGATTGATGGTCCCTTCTTCGAAATTTTTGCTCACCAGAGTTTGGACTCCATCCCCCCTGCCTTTGTCTACCTGAGCTTAGAGCCATATATATTTCATGGGAAACTCACATGTGCTCCTGGATACCTTGAGACTTATTCAGCCCTGGGGGCAACATGGATCCTGTTTTGCCCCCAGCATAATCTCTTCCTCTCAAATAAAATATGAAAAACTCTCTAATCTCTATTTTGCCTCAGTTTCTCCAGCATTACATTTGGAGGCCCCAGTGAGATATGAGAGCAGGATTAGAGATTAGAGACCTTTGGGTCTCTGCCTTGGGCCTTTGTTGGAAGGCTGGCCCTCTGGATTACCCCAGAGTCTTTGGGAAGAGACCAGTTTTTCAGCCTCAGTAAAACCCGATGGTGGATGCCTCCATTTTGGCCACAGGAGAGTAAATAAGCCTTTTTTTTTTTTGGCACTATCTGGTAATATGTTAAATGTTTTATTGAAAGTTGTAATTGTGCAGTCTACGTTTGTGTGATTAGTGTTCTGTGTTCTGTGTGACTTGTCTGTCTGTTTTGTTGATTTAAGAGCTCTATAAAGTTTTAAGAAAAAAATTGCTTGTGGTTCTTAATTTCTTAACCTGTTGCATTAATTTGTAAGTTAAAGGGAACTGTGGCACAACAACCTTAACCCTCCTCAAAAATGTCAAAAATGATTCCTTCATTATACCCTCTTTTCTATCATCCTCCCCGCTTCTCATGTATATTATTTTCTCCTTGAGACAGTTCTGATGAGAATAAGGTTCACTCACTTCTCTTCTTCCCCTCTATTGTAAGAGCTTATTTATGGCAGATGATTTATACCATTCCATTTCTCCCTTTCCCATTTTTCCAGTACGTTCCTCTCTCCTTAATTTTATTTTATTTTTTAGATATTATCCCTTCATATTCAACTCACACCTGTGCCCTCTGTCTCTTTCTATATTTTTTTCTATATTCTATATTTTTTCTATATTTCTTATAATTGACATAATAATGAGAAAATTATAAAGCATTTCAAGTATCATCCATCCTGCCATGTAGGGAATGTAAACAAATAAACCTTAAATCCCTTATGATATCCCTTTTCTGATTATCTCCCTATGCTTCTCCAGAAGTATGTATTTGAAAATCAGATTTTCTACTCAGCTCCAGTCTTTTCATCATGAATGATTGAAAGTCCATAATTTCATTGAATATCCACCTTTTCCTCTGAAGGATTATAGTCAGTGATTCTTGGTTGCAATCCTAGCTCCATTGCTTTTTGGAATATCATATTCCAAGCCTCAGATCTTTTAATGTGGAAGTTGCTTAATCTTGTATTATCCCAACTGTGGCTCCACTATATTGGAATTGTTTCTTTCTGAATGCTTGCAATATTTTCTCCTTGACTTCAGAGTTACAGAATTTGGGTATAATATTCCTGGGAGTTTTTATTTTGGAGTCTCTTTCAAGGAGGTGATTAGTGGATTCTTCCCATTTCTATTTTTACCTTCTGGTTCTAGAAAATCAGGACAGTTTTCCTTGATAATTTCTCAAAAGATGATGTCTACATTCTTTTTTTTTTTTTTGAACCTGGTTTCAGGTGGACCAATAATTTTTTTTATTATATCTTTTTATTTACAAAATATATGCATGGGTAATTTTTCAGCATTGACCCTTGCAAAACCTTCTGTTCCAACTTTTCCCCTCCTTCTCCCCACCCCCTCCCTTAGATGGCAAGTAGACCAATACATGTTAAATATGTTAAAGTATATGTTAAATACAATATATGTATATATATCCATACAGTTATTTTGCTGCACAAGAAAAATTGGACTTAGAAATAAGGTAAAATTAACCTGAGAAGGAAATCAAAAATGTAAACAGACAAAAACAGAGGGAATAGAAATGTTATGTAGTGGTTCACACTCATTTCCCAGAGTTCTTTCGTTGGGTGTAGCTGGTTCTCTTTATTTTTTAACAAATGGAACTGCTTTGGTTCATCTCATTGTTGAATAGAGCCACGTCCATCAGAACTGATCATCATATAGTATTGTTGTTGAAGTATATAATGATCTCCTGGTCCTGCTCGTTTCACTCAGTATCAGTTCGTGTAAGTCTCTCCAGGCCTTTCTGAAATCATCCTGCTGGTCATTTCTTACAGAACGATAATATTCCATAACATTCATATACCATAATTTATTCAGCCATTCTCCAATTGATGGGCATCCTTTCAATTTCCAGTTTCTGGCCACCACAAAGAGGGCTGCCACAAACATTTTTGCACTTATAGGTCCCTTTCCCTTCTTTATGATATCTTTGGGATATAAGCCCAGCAATAACACTGTTGGATCAAAAATTTTTGTATGCACAGTTTGATAATTTTTTGATCATAGTTCCAAATTGCTCTCCAGAATGGCTGGATGCATTCACAATTCCACCAACAATGTATCATCAGTGTTCCAGTTTTCCCACATCCCCTCCAACATTTAGCATTATCTTTCCCTGTCATCCTAGCCAATCTGACAGGTGTGTGGTGGTATCTCAGAGTTGTCTTAATTTGCATTTCTCTGATTAATAATGACTTGGAGCATATTTTCATATGACTAGAAATAATTTCCATTTTTTCATTTGAGAATTGTCTGTTCATATCCTTTGACCATTTATCAATTGGAGAATCATTTGATTTCTTATAAATTAGAGTCAATTCTCTATATGTTTTGGAAATGAGGCCTTTATCAGAACCTTTGACTGTAAAAATGTTTTCCCAGTTTATTGCTTCCCTTGTAATCTTGTCTGCATTGGTTTTGTTTGTACAAAAACTTTTTATTTGATATAATCAAAATTTTCTATTTTGTGATCAATAATGATCTCTAGTTCTTCTTGGTCACAAATTCCTTCTTCTTCTAATTTATTTATAATCTCATTCTTTATGCCTAGATCATGAACCCATTTTGACCTTATCTTGGTGTATGGCGTTAAGTGTGGTGGACCAATAATTTAAAAAATTATTTCCTCTGGATCTGTTTTCCAGATCAGTTGTTTTTCCAATGAGATAGTTCATATTGTTTTCTATTCTTTTGGTGATGTTTGATTGTTTCTTGAATTCTCATAAAGTCATTAGCTTCTATTTGCTCAATTCTAATTTTCACTTAATTCTTTTTTTTTTTTTTAATTTTATTTTTTGGTGAGGCAATTGGGGTTAAGCAACTTGGCTAAGGTCTCACACAACAAGGGAGTGTTAAGTGTCTGAGGCTGGATTTGAATTCATGTCTTCCTGACTTCAGGGCCAGTGCTCTGTCCATTGCCCCAGCTAGCTTCCCTTCAATTCTAATTTTCAAGGAATTATTTTTTTTCGGTGAGCTTCTATATCTTCTTTTCCATTTGGCAAATTTTGCTTTTTAAGGCATTCTTCTCAATAGCTTTTTTGTATTTCCTTTTGTACCACTGTCAATTCTCTTCCCAATTTTCTATTTCTCTCTCTTACTTGATTTTCAAAATCCCTTTTGAGCTCTCCCATGGCCTAAGACCAAATCTTATTTTTCTTGGCGGCTTTGAATGTAGAACCTTTGAGTGTGTGTTTAGATCTTCCTTGTAACTTTCTATGATTAGAATATTTTTCTGTTGTCTGCTCATTTTCCTAGTTTATTACTTGGCTTTTAGCTCTTTATTAAAGTAGGGCTCCATTTCCAGGGTGGAGGGTGCATTGTCCCAAGTTGCTTCAGAGATTTTATGCAGCTGTTTTCAGAGATCCTTCTAGGGACCTGATCACAAGCACTCTTCACTGCGCTGGAATTATTTGGAGTGTCCCCACTCCATTGTAGCTTTAAGTTCTAATGTGTTAGAGCAATAGAGTCTTTACTGCTAGTAAAGATATTTCCCTTGAGCAGAATCCTCTGGAAGCTGCTCACTTCCACTGCCACTCATGCCTACTCCTAATTTCCCAAGGCTCTCACTCCATTGACAAACTTTTCTATTCCCATTCATTATTCTCCAGAGAATGAATATAGCACATTTTTCTCAAATTATGTTCTTCTCCTAACTTCTTTCTTTTTTACTTTATGGTTAAGTGTATCTAAATCTGAGTGGGATGAATTGAGGTCTCCTACCATTATATTTTTATTATTTATTTCCTCCTATAACTCATTTAACTTTTTTCATTAAGAATCTAGATTTGGTTTATATAGGTTCAATATTGATGTTGATTAATTGTCTATAGTACCCTTTAGTAAATTGTAGTTTTCCTGTTTGATCTCTTTTATTTAGCCTATTTTTGGCTTTGCTTTTTTTTTTTTTTTAAGTCACGGTTGCCATTCCTGCCTTTTTCACTTCAGCTGAAATAATACTAGATTGTACTCCAGCCTCTTACTTGAACTTGGTGTATCCTTCTGTTTCAAATGTTTCTTGTAAATGACATATTAGTAAGATAATGTTTCTACTTCACTCTGATATCCTCTTGCATTTTATAGATAAGTTCACTCTGTTTACATTTGCTCCTGGGCTCAGAGACATACCTAAGTTTCTGGAATTTGTTTTGTGTTCAATACTCTGGGACAGATAGATGGTACATACAAAGTCAGGAAGACTCATTTTTCTGAGTTCAAATCTGGCTTCAGAGACTTACTAACTATTGTTCTGGGAAAATCATTTAATCCTGTTTGCCCTAATTCTTCATCTGGAGAAATTGAAACTATTTCTAGTCATATGAAAAGATGCTCCAAGTCATTATTAATCAGAGGAATGCAAATTAAGACAACTCTAAGATACCACTACACACCTGTAAGAAGACAGGAAAAAATAATGATGATTGTTGGAGGGGATGCAGGAAAACTGGGACATTGATGCATTGTTGGTGGAGTTGTGAACGAATCCAACCATTCTGGAGAGCAATCTGGAATTATGTCCAAAAAGTTATCAAACTGTGCATACCCTTTGATCCAGCAGTGTTACTACTGGGCTTATATCCCAAAGAGATTATAAAGAAGGGAAAGGGACCTGTATGTGCACGAATGTTTGTGGCAGCCCTCTTTGTAGTGGCTAGAAACTGGAAACTGAGTGGATGTCCATCAGTTGGAGAATGGCTGAATAAATTGTGGTATATGAAAATTATGGAATATTACTGTTCTGTAAGAAATGACCAACAGGATGATTTCAGAAAGGCCTGGAGAGACTTACACGAACTGATGCTGAGTGAAATGAGCAGGACCCAGGAGATCATTATATACTTCAACAACAATACTATATGATGACCAGTTCTGATGGACCAGGCCATCCTCAGCAACGAGATCAACCAAATCATTTCCAATGGAGCAGTAATGAACTGAACCAGCTACGCCCAGAGAAAGAACTCTGGGAGATGACTAAAAACCATTACATTGAATTCCCAATCCCTATATTTATGCCCACCTGCATTTTTTATTTCCTTCACAAGCTAATTGTACAATATTTCAGAGTCTGATTCTTTTTGTTCAGCAAAATAACGTTTTGGTCATGTATACTTATTGTGTATCTAATTTATATTTTAATATATTTAACATCTACTGGTCATCCTGCCATCTGGGGGAGGGGGTGGGGGGTAAGAGGTGAAAAATTGGAACAAGAGGTTTGGCAATTAATGCTGTAAAGTTACTCATACATATAACCTGTAAATAAAAGGCTATTAAATAAAAAAAAATTCTTCATCTGGAAAATGAGTAGGAGAAAGAAGCAGCAAACCAGTCCAGTGCCTTTGCCAAGAATACCAAATGGGATCATGAAGAATCAAATACTTCAGTCTCCCTGCTTTGCTATTAATTTTATTTTTACTTCTTCAGTCCTGAAGATTTATATATCAATAAGTGTGATAAAAGATACACTTAGGAATAAATTCAACCATCTTCTGTTTCTAGCAGATCAGAAAAGCAGCAAGCTGCTGTATCATTTGTCAATGTTAACAAGCTGAAAACAACTTTTGGCCACTAGATGGTGATATTGATATTCATATGTAGCCTACTACCATTCATTGTTCTTGTACACTCAACTACAGTGTCATTAAGAATTCTTTAGTTCCAAGGAAAATCTACTGGTATGATACAAAATACATCCAAATTACCCAATTGGAAATCTCTGTTTAACCTACTTAAGTATTATTGAGTACTTACCAGGGGTCCTCAAACTTTTTAAATAGGGGGCCAGTTCACTGTCCCTCACCACTGTTGGAGGGCCGGACTATAGTAAAAACAAAAACTTTGTTTTGTGGGCCTTTAAATAAAGAAACTTCATAGCCTTGAGTGAGGGGAATAATCATCCTCAGCTGCCGCATCTGGCCGGGGGATCGTAGTTTGAGGACCCCTTTAACCTATCCTCTCATGGCTGCCTTTATCTACCACAATACCTTTCTCCAAACTCAAAAGATTCTATAATTCACTGTTAATGGCCTTTTGGTAATGTATCATAGAAAATGCAAGAAAATAATAAATTGGAGCCTCACATGAGAGGCTTTGGTATTGTCACAGCTTCGGTTCATTTTCTCCCCATTCTTTTTCCAACTTGATTTGTATAGAACAGAAAGGAAAAGGATTGGGCAGGAGATTAACAAAAATTATCCTCATATGAAAATTTTCAGTAAGTGCTATGAGAAAACAAGGGAAAAAAGAAACTTTAGAACCAGAATTTTGCTTTATCTCATCAATGCCAGCAGCAAGTTTTATTTAGTATTTCATTGACAAAGTCAGCCACTCATTGATTTCTCCAATTGCTTCTATTAATGAATAATGTCATAAAGTGATTTCTGTTCTCAATCAGTTTTTTCATGCTTATAATTGTTAGGACAACACCCTTGCCCTGGATTCCTGGATAACAGCTCTGTGAGCATTTAGAATTGTTGGGCAGTTTCTCCTTGCTCCTCAAAATCTTTGTGTGAAATTCTCTGCAAGAATAAAGGCCATGGGGAAAGACTGAGTAAATTGGTAAATTTCAAGCTCTCCCATTCTCCCCACAAATAGAACAAATTTGTGCCTCAGGCAAACACAGACTTCTGAAAAATCAAGAAGACTTGGGGAAGAACAGGGGTCCTCCTGATACAACCTAAGAAGTTCCAAAGAGAGAGCCGGTGCTGGGAATGATCTGTGTGATGTGCAAACAGTCTGGGTTAGCTCCCCAGAAACATCAAGTGGGGAGCTCCAGGGCGAGCTGGGTGTGGCTGGAACCTCAGCAGGAGCCACAGAAACTTTCACCCCTGGGATTGTTTGTCCAGTCTGGGTCTGAGTCTGGGAAGCCTGAGGGAATCTGGGCTGATTAGGAATGCCAGGCCTGGCTGTGCTGCCCAAAGTGGCCCTCTGTGAGAAGGAGCCAGTACTAGTGAGTTCTGAGACAGTGGGGCAGGGATGCTGTTGGCTGCAAACATTTGCTGGAGGGTAAAGCTTTTGTTTTAGGGTTCCTGGCCAGAGGAGAAAGCTGAAGTGAAACTAGAGGTACCACCCTCCCTTATCCCATGAGCTGGCAAAGAAGAAAGAACCTTCCCTCCGAGAAACTTACTATGGGAAGAGGGGGTCATCTTCAGAGGAGGACACTGAAGTAAAAAGAAAAGCTTCTACCCAAAGAGTAACATGAAATGACTCCCTGCCCAGAGAGAATTTATGGAAGAACTCAAAAAAGAATTTAGAAGTCAAATAAGAGACATGGAGGAAAAACTAAAAAATTAACTAACTAAATAAAAACCATCCAAGAAAAACAAGATTATGAAAAAAAAGTTAACTAGAAAAGAAGATACAGAATCTAAAAGATGATAATAACTCTTTGAAAATTAGAATTGGGCAAGGGGAAGCCAGTGAAGCTATGAGAGACCAAGAAATAACAAAAACAGATTATAAAAAAAATGAAAAAATAGAACAGAATATGAAACGTCTTGTAAGAAAAATGAAGATCTGGAGAATAGATCAACAAGATAAAATATTAGAATAATTTGACTGTCTGAAAGCTGTGACCAAAAAAAAAGATCCTGACACATTAATGCAAGGAATAATTCAAGAAAATTGGCCTGGAGTGACAGAACATGAAAGGAAAGTAGAAATAGGAAAAATCTATTGATCACTATCTCACTCTTTATAGGCCCTTTATTTAACTTTTATTGCATTATTTCAATTAAGAATGTATTTAACATTTTTGCTTTTTTGCATTTGCTTGTGAAATTTTTATGCCTAACAATTTTTTGCAAAGGTACCATGGCCATTAAGAAATATTTATAACCCTTTCTGTTCCCATTCAGTAACTACTAGATAGTTGACTATGTCTTTTTCAACTCTAGATTTCTGATCCTGTGGTCATATCTAATTTTTCCAAAATTCCATTAAGAATTTAAATTTATTTTTCAGTTATCTTTTCCTTAGATTTGTTTAGATCTGAGAGGATTTCGTTGAGACTCCAAAATATTATATTTTTACTATCTTTTTTCCTACAAATCAATTGACTTTTTCCTTAAGAATTTAGATACTTTGCTATTTGGCGCATTTATATTAAATATTTGTTTAAATTAATTTTCTGTGGTTACTTAAGCATAGTGAAGTTTCCTATAATTTTTTCATAGACCTTTTCCCTTCCAAACTTCTCTTATACTGTAGAAGGTACCACCATCCTCCCAATGGCCTACGCAAGAAACAGGTATCATACTTGACTCCTTACTATCTCTCCACTCCTTTCCCCTCCAAATCCAATCTATTGTTAAGTCTTCTGCATTTCACTTTTATAACATTCCTTGTAATACTTTTTTCTCCTCTCAGACACTGCTATCACCCTGATATAAGCTTTTATCTCTGTATCATGGGATTATTGCAGTAATCTGTCTCAATTATCTTCCATTCCAATCCATCCTCCATTTATCCACCAAAGTGATTTTCCTAAAGTACAGATCCAACCATGTCACTTACACACACACACATACACACACACACACACACACTTCAATAAACTCCAGTGTTTATCACCTTTAAAAATCCTCTCTTTGGGTATTGAAGGTCTTCTACACCTTGCTCTCCCCCCTACCTTTCCATTCTCCTTACACTTTTTCCCTATAACTTATATACTAATTTAAATTCGATCCAGTGATACTGGCGTCTTTGCTATTCCCAGCACTCCTTCTCCCTCTTTAGTGATTTTCTCTGACAGCCTCCGTGCTTGGAGTGTTCTCTTTCCTCATCTCTGCCTCCTTATTTCCCTGACTTCCTTTTAAATTCCAACTAAAATCCTTTCTTCTTCAGGAAACCTTTCCCAATCCCTTCAAATTCCATCATCCCTCTTCCAATTATTCCTTTTTTATCCTATCTATAACTTGCTTGTATGTATTTTTGCATGTTGTATTCACCATTAGATTGTGAGCTCCTTGAGAGAAGGGACTATATTGTGCCTATATTCTTTTTCTCTTCAATGTTTATTCCAGTGTCAGGCACATAATAATATGCTTATTGACTAACAAGGTGCTAGAGCCTTCTTTGCAGTGACAGTCCCAGTAACCCTCCATAAAGTATCCGTGACCAGCAGAGTGTGTTTTAAATCACTCTAGATTCTTTGCATTTGTTGGAACAGTATGAGAAAAACCTCCGTTTTGTCAGACAAGGACCCCTAAGGATCTGGGACACATTCTCTTTCTTTTTGCTGGAATCAGCATATAATGAACTCCTTTGATTTCTCTATAATGACTGGGGATAGGGAGAAAAAAAACAGTATATTAATGACGACTGGCCTCTGAATATTGCTGGGGACTACTCCTTGAACCATATAAAAAAGTTGTAATAATATGGTTAGGGGAAGAGAGTAAGAGGTGAGAATAATTGTATTTTTCTTTTTCCTTTTCTCTTATAGTGGCAATTGTTGCTAGAAGTCCATAAATACCTGCTGGGTGCCTTGAATTCTTGGCTGCTTCTTCTGCCCTTCTGTTTCCTTCCCTCAGCCCAGGCCAGTGACCAGAAATCCTGATTATTCAGCTATTTGTTAAGTTTGGAATTCTTGAGTTCCTAAATCAGATGCTCAGCACAAGATAATTCCCAATTCTAAACAAGCTTCTTAGAAAAAAAGAGTATCCTACAAGAAGGTTCCTGCAGCTACAGCATCAAAGATAGTTATAACTGACTGACCAGAAGCTTTAGAATTTGTGACTTGCTCAAAGAAAATCTGAGATGAATAAAAGCATTACAAATGAGAACTTGATTTGTTGTATGTCAAGAAAAAGTCCAAGGAGAACAAAAGAAGTTATGTTATACATTTAATCAACTGGCATTTATTAAGTACTAATTTGTGCCAGATGGACATTGTGATAAGAATGGGGGATATAAGGGCAAAAATAAAACAGTATCCTACCTTAATGAAACTTCTATTCTATCAGGAAAGACAATATGGACATACAATAGTATATAGAAAGCAAATACAATATAGTTTTGGTGGAAGGCAATGGCAGCTAGGAAGATCAAGAAAGGTCTCATGTAGAAAAAAACATGGACGATAAATTCTGAAGCATCTTAGGGATTCTAAGAGTTTTGAGAGATTCTAAGAGAATGCATTCTAGGCATGTGGGATAGCCTGTGCAATGCAGAGAGATAAAGAGATCCAGTAAGTGTCAAGGGAAAAAGACAACCCCAATAAATAAATAATTAAATAAACGAATATGTAAATAAATAAATAGATAAGTGAATGCATAAATAAATAAATAACTTATAAATCACTCTTGATGATATATGTATGCACAGATGATACTTCAGAGAGAACCTAAAAAGTATTTCCAAAGATGACAAACTCTTAAGCAAAAAAAAAAAAAAAAAATTAAAATCTTAAAATAGCAGGTTTTGTTTTCCTAATGATTATCATTGAAGTGAAGGGATACAGAAAAAAAAATTTATTTGGGGAGTGAACAGCTAGCTATGAAAGTGCTATATTTGAGATTAGAATGTCAACTTCTGAACTGTGTTTAAAATATATGGATAACAGATTCCTGGTTAGGGGTGGAATATACTCCCCAAAATACTAATAAAAATTCATTTGCCTGGTGGTTTGCAATTCAATCAGTTCAAGATAAAATAATCAAAGATCAAAAAAGCTTTAACTAGAAAAGATGGAGGAGGAGGATATCTAGCAAACTAGATGTTATATTTAGTAACTATAAAGAATGAAGAATAGTATGTGAGACACCTAGAATTTTACAACATGCAAGAAAGCAATAAGATCAAAATGCACAAAGTTTATACATCAAATAAAAGGAACTATAAGTCCTAAAGCAAAGAAAAAAATTAACCCATGAATATAGACTATGGCTCTGGATGGATATACATTATTCAAAACAAATAAGAGGAAAAGAAAGAAAAGGTTGATTTAGCATCAAATATTTAGAAGTCATACTTATGTGAGGAAATCCAAGAAGTTGTAAAGGGATAGAGCTAGTCAAAAATTTCCTATGGGAGAATATCTCTCTCTCTGGCCAATCTAGTTATTGAATGTGAGGAAAACTTTGATTAGACTTAACACTTTAATATTCAGGTGACTCACAGTTAGGAGTATTAGTGGTAAGAAAGGGTTGGGGATAATCAAGAATGAAATCTTGAAGATTTACAAGGCAATATTTCTAATGAAGAAGAAAATGGGATTTGTCTGAAAAGGTATGAAGAAACTTGCTAATCAATTTAGATTTTTGAAAGAACTATACTAAAGATGGAAGAAATTCAACTAACTGGGGCATAGAGCAGTCCTGCAAAAATTGTATCAAAAGGACTAAAGTTCAGAATGAGCTAAAGTTGGCAAAGAAAATCAAGGATTACAAAAAGATGGATGTTATTTTGTTTTTCTTTTCATTTTTGCTCTCTTGGAAGAAAAAAGTAGATCAAAGAAGGATAGAAATTTTGTTTAGGTGCATAGGACTATAATCAACAATAGAGGGAAGGCAGAATTGCTCACAAGAAGGAGCTTTTGTTCCTGCTTTTGTTTTTAATAATAAGCTTTATTCTGCTTTTGTTTTCTCTGTCAAGGAGAATGCCTTTTTTATACTGAAAATAAGAAAATAAAATAGGCTAAGAGGGAGTTGACATAAAAAAATAAACTTTTATGAAGAGAGCACATTGTTGACTTAGATGATTTAAAGTTACTTGTCCCAGATAAATTTGCAGATTTGATTGAAGAGCCATCATCACCAATATTTGGAAAATTGTAGAAAATGGAGGAGTACCACACAAAATTGGGAAAGGGAAAATGTTCCAATTCTTAAAAATAAAAAGTATAAAGCATTAAGACCATAAGCCAATAATCTTGACTTCATTTTCAGGGAAGATTTTGGAATGGATCATCAAAATTATTGATCAAGATTTAGAAAAGGAAGTTATTATTATGAAGAGTCATCTAAAATTCACCAAAAATTGGTCATATCAAAATAACAAATTTTCCATTTTTGGGATTACAAAACTGATACATGAGGAGACTATAGTTTATCAAGATTTGAACAAGGTTTTTTGATAAAGTCTCATACTATTCTTGTGATCAATAGGGAGAGATATAAATTACAAAATATTAACATTAATTATATTCAAATCAGTTGGATATCTGAACTCAAGAAACACTCATTAATGGTTCAGTGTCAACATGGTGAGAAACCTCTAGTACCACAGGGATAAAACTTCTGTTGTTTAACATTTTGGTCAATGACTTGGTTAAAGGTAAAAATAGTATACTCATTAGAATTTTAAAATATCCTAATAGCTAGAGTTTTGAACTGAACTTTGATGAAATTCATTAGACAGTAATTTGTATAGAAAAATTCCAGGAGTCTTAGTGGACTTAAGGTTCAAAGTACATCAGCAGCGTGTATTAGAAGCTAAAAAATAGTTTAATGTGATCCTAGGCTGCATTGAGGATCTTGGCTCTAAGATAGGGAAATGAGAGTTCCTTTATAATATCCCCTGTTCAAAACTCGTCTGGAATATTGGGTTCAGTTTGGAGCTGTACAATTTAAGAAGAACATTGCTAAACCAGAGATTATACGCAAAAGAACATCTAGAATTGTAAAGTCCTTGAATCCATATTATACTAGAATCAGTTGAAGAAACATTTGCCAATTTTTAGCCTTGAAAAGAAGTCTTAAGAGGGAGATTGAGAACTGGATGGAACCTCAGAGTCCATCTGCAGATAAGTTAATAAGGCACAGGGTAGCAATGAGATTTGCCCAAACTCACAAAAGTACTGAGTATTAAAGGCAAGATTTGAACCCAAGGTCTCTAACTTCACAATAAAAATTCTTTCCCATATACCATGGTGCTTCTCAATATTTCTGTTAAAATATCTAAAAGGTTGTTATGTGAAAGAAGGATTAAAATTTCTCTGTTTGGCTCCAAAAAGTAGAAGCAGAAATTTAGGGGAATCTTTATATTGAAAGACTTGCCACAAGATGTGATGAATTCCCTCTAGTTGGAGGTCTTTGGGCAGGTATTGGAAGGTCACTACTCAGGTTATGTTGCACTGGGGATTCTTTGAAGATAGGAGGTGGACCAAATCCTTGGTGAGGTTCTTTCCAACTCTCAAATTCTGTGATTTTGTGATGTTCTCTTTGGGTTATCCCTTGGAAGGAAGATGCTATGACTGTCATTGGGTGATAAAGATTAAGTTGGAAGATGCCTTAGAAATAATATGATTTAAAAGGCTTCACTTCACAATTTAGGAAATTGAGGCTTAGAAAAGTTTAAGTGATTTAATCAAGATCACAGAGATAGTATCAGAGCTTCTGACTTCAAATATAGCACACTTTTATTTTCTCTCTGTTTGTTACTTGTGCTTTACAGAAATTGCTCTTTCCCTTTATCCCCTTTCAGAAATGAATCTAGCTTATTATCATGGGTAGTTCTTGATATTGGGAATAGCTTCAATTAACAGCACATATAATCTAAAGCCAGCCTCATCTCTCAACATCCTCCTCACCACCACCAACACCACATATGCACAGCTGTCACACAGCATAAACTTTCCCCAAAGCACAAATTATATATTATCTTCTTTTTGGTATTGAGTAGGAAGCCAGTCTATTTGTGAGTGACCAGAACTATCAGGCTTCACTTTTCTTGACAGTGGGAATGAAACACAGTAGAAAAAAGGAACTCAAACAAGTCAGAATGCTTTATTAGCTTTAATTGGTATGGAGAAATAGGATTTGGGTGAAAGATGAGGAAAAATCAGTCACCTGCTTTGGAAGAAGAAGGGTTAAGATAGGATGAGAAAGAGATAAACACTGGCAATTCTCTTTATAGATAAAGGGTTAAAGGGGACATGATCAGAGAAAAGAGAAACATTAGCTTTGTTTAAGTCAGAGGGATGGAGGAAAGAAACACAGCAAGTTGTAAAACATAATTTTGTTTATATGTACAGAGAAAAAGTAGTCAACAGGCAGACCCAAGAAGGAACAAGAGACATAGATAAATCAGGAGTAGATCCCAACCATTATACATACCAATTACATGGTATGTATACCCTTCATCTCTCCTCACTCTAAATACATGCTTAACCTCTCTGTCATGCTTCTCATTCCCTTCAGCCTCTGCTTGACTCTAGGAGCATCTTTATTTTCTTCGCCCAATTTGTGCCATAAGATGAGCATTGGCAGCTGCTTTAGCCTTCAAGTTCTTAGCCTTAGCTATGTTGAAGAGGATATTCATAATGTTGGTAGGGACATCAAGGGACAGGGTGAACTTAGTTCGCCGATCACTCTGGGCCTTGTTCTGGTATAACTTCCTGGTTAGCTGTGCCTGGGACTGGTACTTATACCTGGTACCCTCAACCCCTGCCCCAATCCCATCCCTACCCCCAGATAATGTTCTTTTTTCCTTATCTTCTTCATCCTCTTCTTTCTCCTTCTTGTCTTCCTTCTCAGATGATAGTTCCTCACTGGGAATGTAACCAAAGCTCCTCTTGCTCAATGAGGACTCATCATCCAGTCGACTTTTAGCCCCAGACAGGGCTGCATTAATACAGCTGAAGATGGACTCTGTCTGGTAGAGCTTATGGGAGTTGCTTGTTCTTGAGGTTCCTAGAAGTAGCAGTAGGAACAGAAATCGAACAGGAAACAGCATTCTGCCCTATATTGGGAAAAAAAGACAAGACGAAGACAAAAAAGAAATAAGATATTAATTACATGTCAGATAGCATTTATGGTATTCACTGTTTTATGGTAAACCAAGATACCTTGGAGTGATACACATTTAAATGATGCTGCTAGATCTAGAAGGATCCAGAATGATAGCTTAGGTAACCTATGACTTTTAATTCTTAAACCTTAAGAAGAGGTACAGACTATGGATGTGGGAACATCCAGTTAGGAGCATCTTGTTTCCTGGATTGGTCATTTGTCATCTGTTTTTTGACTTTATGGCTCAACTAAAAGTAATCTCTCCAAAGCTACCAATCACCTTTTTTCATTTCTCACTTTAAAAAAATACATATCTGTACTGTTTGATGCAATTGATTCTATTTGGGTTTTTGTGACACTGTTCTTTGTTGTTTTCCCTCTACCTGTATCCCCATTCCCTATAAATTTTTTACTGATTCATCCTTCATGTCATACCACTTTAACATAGTTACATTCCAAAACTCTGTCCTAGATTCTCTCTCTCAATAAGTAAATAAGTAAAAATACAACATTATCTATACATACTATGCTATACATATAATACATATAATAAGATAATGTTACTACATGTTTTTCTAAGTCAGAGATATTTATGTCAGGTTTAGTGGTCCTCTTTTTCTATATGAGTTTAATATCTCTGATTTAGTCCATAGGCTCCCAACTTCCTCTTCATTTAGATTGTAAAGTCATCAGAAGGAGTTAGCTAACCTGAAGAACTAGAGGCTGGTATAGTTGATGTGTACTGCTCTTAAGAACTGGACAATTGTGCCTGTAGAAAGAAAGAAAGAATATAAAAGTTCATAAGATTTGGTGTTGGAAAGAGCCTTGCACATTTATTTCCATCCCCTTATTTTACTGAAATACATTAAGATCAGAGAGTTCAAGTTTCTTGTTCATGATCTCACCAAAAGCAAATAGAAAAACCAGGATTCAAAGCTAGGTGCTCTAATTCTAAAGCCAAATACTTTTTTCTATTTAAAATCTCACTGTTTTAATAAAGGAAAGAAGAAAAAATATTTTGTGCCATCTTTTAAATAGTATAATATAACAATAAGATAATTAATTTAACATATTCTCTACATATTTAAAGGACTTGATAGCAAATTCTCTGTAACTTACAGCTTTAGGGAGTTGCCCTAGATAGGTTAAGTTTTTGAGCTCAGAAAAAAAAGTTTCATCACACCATTGTCTCTGGGTTTAAATATTTGCATTTCAACACAGTTTTTCTTGAGGTACCCAGGTAGTTCAATGGATAGAGCACTGGTTCTGGACCAAGAAGACCTAAGTTCAATCATTAAATGTGTGATCTTGGTAAAGTCACTTAACCTGTTTGCCCTAGTCCACCAGTCTCAATGAGTAGGGGAAAGAGACCTGTTAAAGACCTTAAAAAGGTCACAGTCTCCCATTGCATCCAGGACCATCTTCAGCCATCTTGATCCATATCTAGCTACTGAACCCAGGTGGTTCTGGAAAAGAAAGTGAGGCAAGTGAATCTGTGCAGCCCACCCTCACTTAAATCCAATTTACTTGTATGTCATGGCATCACCTCCCTGATGTCATGGTCCTCTTCAAGAAGGAAGGACAAACAATCTCTGTGAGGGAAGGAAATTGCAAACCACTCCAGTACTAATCTCTATCAAGAAAATCCCAAATGGAGCCAAGAAGAGTTGGAAACAACTCTACCACCAACAGTTTTCCTGACTCAGATATAGCACTTTAGCCACTATACCCATGGTCTTCATATATATATATATATATTTTTTTTTTTTTTGGACAGGGCCTTCCACAGTAAGAAATTTCTGAGCATGCACTCCTAATATGTGCACATTTATTTGTTTTTTTTTCATAATTATAACTTTTTATTGACAGAACCCATGCCTGGGTAATTTTTTTTACAACATTATCCCTTGCACTTACTTCTGTTTCGACTTTTCCCCTCCCTCCCTCCACCCCTTCCCCTAGATGGTAGGCAGTCTTATACATGTTAAATATGTCACAGTATATCCTAGATATAATATATATGTGCAGAACTGAACAGTTCTCTTGTTGCACAGGAAGAATTGGATTCAGAAGGTAAAAATAACCAGGGAAGAAAAACAAAAATGCAAACACTTTACATTCATTTCCCAGTGTTCTTTCTTTGGGTGTAGCTGTTTCTGTCCATCATTGATCAATTGAAACTGAATTAGATCTTCTCTTTGTTGAAGAAATCCACTTCCATCAGAATACATCCTCATACAGTATCATTGTTAAAGTATATAATGATCTCCTGCTTCGTGCATATTTATTTGTAAAGTATATACATTTCCTGCTGTACTAATAATTATATACTTTATAAAACTTATACAAAAAATAGAAATTTTAAAAAGAGAAAATAATGTTGAATCCTAGAGTCAGTAGACTGAAAAAGGTTCTCATCTGTGTAGATACTAGGTCAGGACTAAAAAGAACAAAGGATAAATAACTCACATTTAAGATTTTGAAGGCACTTTCCTTATAACAGCTTTGGGCATTTGGATTATTTCCATTTTCATCTCTATGAAGAAATTTGGACTTAGAGATTTGTCTAAAGTCACTCACCTAGTAAAGTGTAGTGGGGGCAGGAGGCAGGAAGTTGATTTATCAGTGATATTCTGCTTAAGTTTCTTATTGGAAAGTGACCTTGGATTCTTGAAAGTTATACCAGAAGAGCACAGTCCTTAGAACTGTCCATAGACAGTGCTTAAGCTGTTTCTACTTAACTGCAGTGTCTCACTGAGAACAGCTTCCATGTAGGGGTTGTTCATTTTGCAGCTAGGTAGCACAGGAAATAGAGTTCAAGGTCTGAAGTCAGAAAGACTTAGGCACTTATTAGCTGTGTAACCCTGGGCAAGTCACTTAACTCTGTTTGCCTCAGTTTCTTCATCTAGAAAGTGAGTTGGAGAAGGAAATGGAAAACCATTCTAGTATCTTTGCCAAGAACTGCCTCCCCTCAAAAAGGGGTCATGAAGAGTTGGACATGACCAAAAACAACCCAAAAACAACCGGGATTGCTTGATATTTATTTAACCCAAACCTGGAGCAATCTCTCAATTTACAAATGATTGATGAACCAAAGGATCTATAGAAATTCAGAATAGTGTTCATAGTGACTTTCCTTACTACTTAGTTCTATAATCAGTCAATAACCATTTACCATATTATGTGTAAGGCAGTGGGGGCAGGAAGAAAGACAACAATGGAAAAATCATTGACATTAAGGAACTAACAGTTTAGCTTAGAATATAACACATACAGTATATGTGTACAGATACAAGATCATTTGTGAGGAAAGCAGCAGCAGCTGGCAGAATCAAGATAGGTTTCATATACATGCTGGCATTGGAGCCAAGTCTTGAACAAAATCAGGGATTCTAAGAGGCAGAGATATTGGGTGAAAGTGTATTCCTGGCAAGGAGAATAACCATTTAAAAGCGTGAAATACCATGTGAGAGGAATATAAAGTTAGGTTGAATGGACTCCATTGGTAAGTTATTATTTTCTGTTATGGTTTTTTAAGAAGCATTTACTATATGTATAGGTGTATATATACATATACACCTAAAAGGTATCCAGTCCATGGATTGATTTCAAAGAATCTGTAAAAAACTAAATTATATCTATAATGTTCAGGAATCAGAATTAGGAAAAAAAATCATTATATCTATAACTATCTGAATTTCTAACTATAGTTTAGACTTTAACTACAAATTTGTAAAAAAAAAAAAAATTGTTCTGAGGAGGGATCCATAGACTTCACCAGATTGCCAAAGGAGTACATATAGATCATGATGCACAAAAAAAATTAATAATCCTTGATTATAGTGCCATTATTTATATATCTTACAGATAATAAAACATTTTTCCAGCACTTAATTCAGTTATCTTATCATCTATGGCAAAACATTATTCTTTTGCCTATCTCTAGGGCATACACCTGTATGCTTGAGAAGATAAATGATTTCTTTCCTTTAGATCCTCCCCTACATCTCTATCTCTGTTCCTTAATAGGTAGTCTTTACTGAGTAAATGCACCTAATAAATTCATTAGCTGGTCAACTATGTATCAACTGATATTGTAATTGAAGAAATACAATCATTGTTGTAGATACCTTTCAGGTATCTTAAGTATATAACTGAATTAAAGATTTTCTTGAATCTGTACCTTAAAAAGTCATAGCAGAAAATGATAACTTAAGCAACTTACTGTTTACATATTGCTTTCCTCAGGATAAGTAATGACAAAATTATTATTTCCATTTTGGAAACTGAGATTCTGAATGACTTGTCCACAGTCACATAGCTAATTAATATTATAGCTGGGGTTCTGATATAGGTAATCTGATTTCAAATTCAATTCTCTTTCTACTATGTTTTTCTCAAACAGCTTTCCACAGATTATATAGGGAGATTTCCAGGAAGCATTTCTCTGAACTCTATCCCATTAGAATGTAAACTCCTTGAGAACAGGGTCCAAATTTTTTTCCTTCTAGAACTTAGTAAAATGCTGCCACATAGTAATACTTTTAGTGTCCTCATCTATAATGAAGATGGTATACTAGATGATTTCTTATATTTCCTTAGCTCCCCCTTCCACCCACCCAAAGTTTTTAAAATTTGGATTGAAGCTAGTCTCACCCAGCTTTCTTTTTCACTGTCTCACAGTTTTTTCCTTCAGCTTGCTTAGATTGGAGAGGAAGGGTTAATAGAGGAAAGAAGAAGAGGAAATGAGAAGGTGGCAGTTTTCGTTGTTCATCCAATACTTCGTGAAGAATTACGAAGCAACTAGAACTATTCTTAACTGCAAGTTCTTGTTTTGATCTAGAAACACTTTACTGTCTTTAGTTATTTTGTACCTGAAATAAGTTTCCTTGCAGTCTGATAGAAAGAATAGGCTATTTTGAAACCTAGATTATTTCACCAGCAGTTAGTCTGGGACAGCATACAGTTGTGAAATCTTTTTTGTTTCTTAGTGTAATTGAAGGGAGATGATGTGTAAGAAAAAAGAAATCTAGCACAAAGGAAATACTGCTTTCCTCAGAAGGCTGGTTTTAACCAGGTGTTTCTAACCTGCCCCTTAAAGGACAAGAGTGTAATCATGGAAAGGAAGCATATTAGATTCAGAGTGGAAGGATATGGATTTAGCATACTGGCTCGCTGCTTATTATCAGTGTGTTCATAGGTAAATTAACTAATCTCTTACTTTCCTTATTTGAAAAACAAGGGGGTCAAATCATATGACCTCCTGTCCTGTTCTAAATCTATGGTCCTAGGACTTCCACTAGTCAGATTCCTTATCCTTGTCAAAGTGCCAAGGGGGAAAGATTTTAAGAGTTTTCTTATCAGCTACCACCCAAATGTTCTCTGCAAGTTCAACTGTTTGGTGGTGACTGTGGTGATAATCTATATGATCTAATTTAAAGAATTAGGAAAACTAACGTGCTACATAGGCCTGAAATTTTACTCTCAGAGAAACATTTTGGGTTTAACAGTGACATTCTAGGATACTTTCCTTCGCCCCCCCCCCCTTTTTTTTTTTGATTTTTGCAGGCAACTTGGGTTAAGTAACTTGCCTAGAATCACAAGGCCACATTTGAATTCAGGTCCTCCTGACTCCAGGGTCACTGCTCTATCCATTGTGCCATTTAGCTGTCCCATTCTAAGATACTTTGTGATATACAAGTCATCTTTAGAGAAATAATATATTGAGTCCCTAAAATTTATTGACATGAAGGAACTGGGTCAGGAAGAGAGTACTAGGCTCTAGAAGAAAGGAAACAGTGCTAGATAGAGAAGATTTTAACATGGACCTAAAACTACTTCAGTTTTGACAGGGAATCAGCTTTGTCTTCATGGGAATATAAAAGGATATAGCTGAACTTTTCTCAAAAGATATTTAGAACTTTTAAAAAACATACCATTTTAAGTTCTTTTTTTTTTTTCTAAAAAGAAGATATGTGGAATCAAATTATCACATTTCTAAGAAAAAGTAGGTGTGCTGGAAAGAATGTCAAATTTGCAATCAGTAGATTCTCACTTCAAAGACTAGCTTTGCTATTTACTGCCTGCATACCTTTGAGCCAGTCTCTTTATCTATAAAATGAGGGAATTCTATAAAGTTATCTCCAAGATCTTTTCCAGCTCTAGATCTTTTTACATTCTGAAAATTTCAGGTCCAAGGAATTAGAAGGGAGAGATACATAAATTCAATCAGCAACAATTGTTTAAAGTGGGACTGAAGTGAAAAGCAGGTGGTCCCTGTTGGTTTTTCCCTAAGAATGGCTGCACCAAGGAAATGGGTATATTAGCAGTCTAGTTCATTTTTGAATGTGTAACCTAATAAGATTCCAGCAATTCTGTATTTTCATGCTGTTTAATAGCAACTGGGGATGGGGGGAAGATTGCAAATTGGATCTCTTATATAATTCCTAGATATTTGCTAAATCATTATTCTCCTTCCTTTTGGTGCACAGAAGGAACTGTCCCACTGAATTTTGTAGAATGACTCTTGTTTCTTCTGAATTGGTTCCCAAGTTTGGAAACCAGAAACATGACTACATATACACAGATGGTTTTGCTCTCAGACAAGTAGACTTTTAATACTTTCTGACCTTGAAGTTGCCATTTCCTTTATAGCCCTGCTTTTCCTTCAGGTCAACAAATGAAGTACTTTTGCCTCTGAATAGTTTTCTAGATTCCTATTTTCTCACCATTTGAAAAAGAATTACTTTTGTTCAATAAGACTTAGCCCAAAATGCCTCTGCACATTTACATAGGTATATACAAAGCTAAATAGTACAAGATCTTACACTTGTAAGTTGAGTCTCACTTGGTGAAAATTAATTTGCCTTTCAAAAATGAATCTCAAATCAAATACTCACCGATAAGTTGAGTATACTCTGTAGGCTCGGCCAACAGCAGCAGACAGGAGCTTCAGGATAGAGAGGGATAATGCATCAGAAACGTTCATCTGACATCTGTCTGAACTTATGTTGCTGTCATGGTCACCGTCTTCTCTTTCTTGTGTTCTTATTAAGTGGGCTGTGATATTGTCTCTCTATGGAAACCACTTTACTCACTGGAGTATATATAAAAGTGATAGATCACGGGGTTGAATCATAATTCCAGTTGCACTATCTTCATTTGGTTGTAATGAAATCAGAACAAGGTGTTCACGTCATGTAGCTCTCATTCCTCTCTTCAATCTACTTTCCTCTTCCTTGCTGCCCTCCCCTCCCTTGTTCTTCTCCCACTTCCAGGTTCATTGATAAAAATGCTTTGCCCAACTAGGAAGCAGTGTTGCTTTGGAAAGTAGAGAGCTGCAATGCTGTAATTGCATTCACTACTAAAGGCTTTGCCTAAATTCTTTCAATCTAACTATTGATGTCTTCAGAGGAGACAATAGAACAATGAAACCTCAGGAAGTTCCCTGTGTATCCTAGCCTGGAGTTGGAAGCTTATTTAGCTTTGCAGGACTATGGGGCTAAGTATTGGTCATAGATGAATTATTGAATCAGATTACTACATCAATTTTGAGAGCAGGAATTATTATGCTTTATTTTTCTTGTGTTGAAATGAATTAAATTCAATTCTTCTAGATGGTGTCTAAAGGGCACTATTGTGAACATGTTAAAGAGTAACAAGTGGGTTGAGTTAGTTGAATCAGAAGAGAGTGAATCTAGAAGCTGGGGAGGGAAAAGTGCCAGTTTAGACAGTAACACCTAAATATGAGTATCAGAGAGAAAACTCTGGTTGTCAGAACTTCCCTGAGGGCAATACAGTCTGAAATGAGGAAATGCCGAAATCCTATCCTATGTCTGGGAGTGTGAGCCCTAGCTAGAGAGTCAGAAACACAGCAGAAGGGAGATGTACTTGCATTTGGGGAATCAACAAAGATCTCATATAAGAGATGGCATCTGAGCTAAAATTTGAAGGAAATTAAGAAATCTAAGAGACAGAAGTTATGGTAAAGAGGGAGTGCATTCTGGGCATGGTGGGCAGCCTTTGGAAAGGCTGTGAAGCATATCAAGAGAAAGCTGTAGAATTAGATTGGAACAAGATTGTAAAGAACTGTAAATCCAAAACAAAAGCACTTATATTTGACTTAAGAGGTAACGGGGAACCATTGGAATTTTTTGAATTGGAGGGGAGCAGAGAGTTTACTTAGTCTGACCTATTCTTTAATTAGACCACTTGGGAATATGGGGGATATAGACTGAAGAGGGGAGATACTTGAGGAAGTTAGACCAATTAAGAGACTGTTGTAATAGTCCAGATGAGAGATGATAGAGATGTTGGTCGTGTGAATAAAAGGGACAAATGTGTAAAGATGTTGTGGACGTATAAATGGCAAGAGTTAGTGACTGGATATATGGGATGATGGAAATCAAATAATTGAGGATGACTCTGAAGTTGTAAATCTGAGTGACTGGAAGAATAGTGGAGCTTACAATAGAAATAGGGAAATTTAGAGAACTGGGTTTGGGGAGAAAAATGATAAGTTTTATTTGGGACATGAGTTTGAGATGCATTCAGGACATCTAATATGAAATGTCCAATAAATAGTAGATGATAACTATTTGTTTTTAATAATAGCTTTTTGTTTTAAAAATACATTTTTTTAACATTCACCTTTACAAAACCTTGTGTGGTGATTACCCTTAAACTCAGAAGTTAGCAGGACTAGATATATAGATCATGAAATCATCATCATAGAGATGAACCAATAGGAGCTAATGAGGTCACCATCAGACAGTTTAGAGAAAGAGAAGAGAACACAATACAAAACTTAATGGTACACTCAGAATTAGAAGGCATAATATTGATAATGATTCAGCAAAGGAGACTGAAAAGGAGAAATGAGACAAATAGAAGGAGAACCAAGACAGTAATGTAATAGAAATTCAGAAAAGAGCATAACTAGGAGAAGGTAGTCATGAATAGATCAATGCTATAGAGAGGAGGAAGATGGGTGAAGATTAAGAAAAGGATATAAAATTTAGCAATTAAGACATCATTCATAGTTTTGTAGAGAGAAATTTCATTTGAAAAAGATTGAAAGACCAGTAAGCAGAGAGAAAGGAAATTGAGGAAGGGGAGTATATAACTTTTTTCCTAAGAGTTTGATTGAAAAAAAAAAAAGGAGAGATATAGGATGATATGAGTCTGGCTCATAGATGTCCAATGTCTTGGACAGAACCTTTCCATAAGAAGATTTTAAGGAACTTTATTATGACAGAATTGTGTAACGAAAATGCATTGGAAAGACTGGAACATGTGTAGCCATTCTGTAAGTGGCTAACTAGTGAACAGAAGACTCTTTGCAGACAAAGGAAAGGAGTCATTCAAAAAATATTAAAAATGAAATCTTAATACAAGATCACTTCCAGATCTTGATGTAGCACTAGAATTGGGAGAGGGGAAAGTGTTGTGCATCACTTACAAAGTATAGTTATTTACAAAGATATTTTCCTTGATATGTAAGAAATAACTGGTGGCACAGTGGAGAAAGCATGGGGTTTTGAATCAGAATAACCTGAGTTGAAATTTGGCTTCAGACACTTATTAGCAGTGTGATCCTGGGCAAATTATTTTCACCTCTGTTAGCCTTAGTTTCCTCAATTGTAAAATGTGGATTAAAATAGCACCTATCTTACAGAAGTGTTGCAAGGAATAAATGAGCTAATTTTTACAAAATTAAAAAAAAAAAAAAAGAAATCTTAGCCTGTTCTTTTGCTCATTTCTTTTCAATTGTGTTCCGGTGATTTGACTTTCCACAGATAGTGTTCAATGAGAGATGATGTAGCAAAGGAAGGTCACCTCCTTACTAAGGCCATGTAGCCCTGCAAAAGGGTTTTTGTCTTTGGCCTCTGCATTTGTTCTTTTCCATTTTGGGTAAAAGAATTGGGGTCTTTGATTTTGTGAGTCCTGGAAGGTCAGGAGGTCATTCTGGCATCCTGGAATCCAGGTTTTCAGCCATCAGAGCATTGATATCCAAGGAGCCAAGGGTAGACTTTGGGCAATAGTGGATAGCATGCTGGGTCTGGAACACCAGAATGCAAATTATTAGCTGGGTGAAACTAGACAAGTCATTTAATCTCTGTCCCTTTGAAATTCTTCAATTGTAAAATGGGGATAACAACAGCACCTATTTCCCAGGGTTGTTGTGTGGATCAAATGAGATAATGTTCATAAAATATTTAGCATAGTGCTTGGCCCATAATAGGCACTTTAAAATGACTGTTTTTTCTTTTTTTTCATTCCTTTCAGATCCAGGTTACAGGTTGTTGAGTTGAGCCATGCCGCATCTAGACATGAACTTAATGGAATCAATGTTATATAATGACTGCACTAAGAGTGAACCTATTCTTCCCTGATACCAGCGTAGTGTAGGGTAAAATATGCCCCAAAAGTGATATGGGAAATATTTGGTTTTTGTTCTTACTAAATCTTCAACATAAATGTCCCTTTGTAAAAACTACTTTGATATTAAGCAGTGTTGAATTGAAGTAGTTCTCTGCTATAGGAACTGCTATAGGATAATTTTTGGCAAAATTTTATGGCTTTTGGCAAAGATAGGACAATCCTCTTTCATGCCATTATGTATGTGTCTGTGTCTCTGTGAAGAATGTCTGTGTCATGTTTGTCCTGTACACTATATTTTGTTGCCTGGAAAGATTTAAAATGCAACCAGCAAAAACAAAAACAAACCCCAATAAACTTCTCTGCTGTAGTTAGAATGCTGGGAAATGTTCTTAAAAAACCTTTTTTTTCTGTGGACTTCAGTTCTGGCCAAGCTAAGGGCTACATAAAACGTTAGCTAATTATAATAAAAATAACATATTATCAGAGTTTCAAAATTTTGAGAGCAATGATTAAGAAGTTCAGCAATTAGTCATTTTTAGATTGCAAGAAAAATTCCTGAAACATTGGGGATAATTCCAGGAATTTATCCCCATTCTGGAAGAAAAGAAAAAGGTAAAACAAACCAGGTAAATAGCAACTTTTTACTAACTCTTCTTTGACTCCTATCTTGTCTGGAGTCCCCTTTTGCTCCTTTGGAAAAGCACTCCAAGAAGGGACCCTCTCCACTCCAGTCCCCAGAGAGTATTTCAGTTGTGGGAATTGCTAACAATATCAATATACTCCAAGTCCCTCTGTTTGCTAACCCCTCTTATCTCAGATCAGATTAAAACTCATGTTCTGCCTCACCTGTAGAAATAGGGGAAGCAGTCCCATGGGGACTCCACACAAAACACCTCCCCACCCCAGCTTGGGAATGGGGATGGAGTGGGGGTAAGGATCAATGCTCAGCATTCTCTGAGTCCTGGCACCTCAAATACCATCAAAGGGATATCCTGGCACCAGTCACCCCAGCTTTCAGCAGGTTCTGTCTAGAAACTGCCTGGGAAGAATTTAGGTACTTGTGCAATACCCAGTGTGCCAGTGTGAAGTTCCACTCAGCCTCTGCTTTTGGCTTCAAGCTATGAACTTCCAACTACTTGTTCAACCTGAATACCATGGGCTGACTGACCTGGCCACTCAACATCCTCTAGATGTTGCTGCTGCCATTTTTAGATCTCCCATTTCCCCTCTTGGGCTGAACCCCACTGAGTAGGGACAGCTCTGTGCCCCTTATCAGCATGAAGCAGCTCCAGAAAATGAGACCTCTGTCCCTTTGTCCCAAGTGAATTTTGGGTACAAACTGCTCGAGAGGGGAAAATGATGTAATGATTTTGTGGCTCCCTGATTTTGGGGGAGAGGCTTCTGTTCTAACAATAATTCAGTAATCCTAAATCTTCTGGCTTTAGAGTCTGCCTCTGGGACTTCCCATACTCCCAGTCTAAGAATAGCAATATGTCTGATTCTGAGTAGACCACTCCTCAATTCATTGCTGACTGATAATCTGGTCAGTGAGAACCAAATTCTGGAGACTATTCCCTGGTCTTCCCTCTGGGCATTACAATTACAATGAAACTTTGCCCCTTGACTAGAAAATGGATTCAAGCCTGAAAATTCTTTTGAGACACCTCACGACATGTCTATGACCCCAACCTTTTGGGGCCCCCTTTCCAACCTCAACATAATCACAGGTCATTGAGTCTGCAGCTACTTATACTCTGCCAAAAATTGGAAGGCTATGATCGGTAGACGTGCCAAGCCTATTATTAACCTAGCGACAAAATGATACTTTAAGAAAATGAGAGTAGTAGTTAATTGTGTAGAGTTCATTGGAAGTATGTTTCATGAGCAACAGCAACATATTTCTGTTATATGCATATATTTATGACATGGTTTAGGATGTCATGCAACATGCTGTTGAACTTTCTGCCATTGATCTGTACCCTTGACATATAATTTTTTGACATGTATCTTAGCATGAAGTTATTATGTATTTGTAATTTTTCTGTGTACATGCACCATTTCTGCATGTGGATTAGATATCTGCTTACTACATACAAATCTATTACATATACGATATATCATGTATTCCATGGTTAAAATTCAAAGTTGCTATCAATGCTGTCAGGATGTGTATTATTTCATTTTATATGTTGAACTTTAGCTAATGACATGCAATTCTAATGTAAATATGAAATATTGACCTTTTACCAACTTTATGTTCATTGTGCTAGCATTCTTAATTTTTCCACCTATGTGATATGCTAATTTCTAAATACAATTTTGTACGCCCATAGATATATTACTGTATTCTTTTTTATGTCCTGGTACTATACACTGAGGAAAGGATTATAAGGATTTGTGTAAAAGCCTCCTCCAACTTTGTTTGGCTTTATTTGCACATGAAAGGACTGGGAATTTGTACAAACTGGTCAAAGAGATTTTGACCTAATCTCCAGAATTAAGATTTGTTTCTGTATACTTTTCCTTCCTTGTCTGCTCATTTGCACAGAAGATTGGAAAAGGCTTAGGGTGATAAAACTGGAGAGCCCAAATCCCAGTTTTACAGTTATTGGACAAATACCTTTACTTGCTTTATTGATACCAGAGATTAAAATTGAGAGATGCTTGCAATGAACTAAAGTGAGATCATGAAGTTTGATCCAAACAAAAAATTAAGCTTGAGGGTATTAATTGAGAAGATTTTTTTTTCTGAAGAACTCTGCACATAAGGATTAGAATCTCTATTGGAAGTTAAGACTTTGTAGCCTAAAGAAGATGGAAGGGAACAAGTAAGGAGAACCTTAAGGAAAAGCTTTTTTGCAAGTTTTCCTGTCTAGATCTATAGCTAGAAAGACTAGTTAAAAAAAAAAAAAAAAAAGTGAAAGCTTTATCTTTCCATTAGGAAGAGAAAAAACCTAGGATTTCAGCTTAGCCAAAAGTTGAAAATAGTGGATCAGGCCAAAGCAATAGGGAGGCACCACTATAAACTATCACTGGTCCTGCAGCATCTAATTTGGATGAGTGGGGACATGACTCTCATGAGTGTGACGTGGCCACATGTTTTCTTTTCATGATCTTTGCATTTGCTACTTCTGTTGATATGTGTATGTATGGGAAAATATACCTCGGGTTTGTGGGAGAAATGTTTTATGACTGTTTTTGTTATCATGCCTTTTTAATGCATTATTATTTTAAGTCTCTGCTTTGAACTAATGGTGTCTTTTGAAAATTAAAGGTAACCAAAAAAATGGGACTTGTGCTCTGTGGTTTTAGGGAATGAAGGTTCTGTCCTGTGTGGTAAGTGTGAGTGAGTGGGGTACAGGTAGGTACTATACATCTGTTTTAGTGCTATTCAACTATATATTTCTCCCAGATTTTCCATTTAAGTAATGGGATGTTGGCAGCTACCTTATCCATTTCCCGTCTGGTAGATCTCCTAGACTTCATCATTGTCTCAAGAAGCTCATCTTCCTACAAAATCTCCTCAACTTTGAAACTCACACTTCCTTAATACCTACTGCCTCTGGGCCCTTCTGATTGGATAGGATGGAGGGTGGCCATCATATTCCCTTTCAGACTCTCCCGTTAAGGAGGAGGCCCGATGAAAGCTAATTCATCATTTCTCACTCTTTTTTTTTGACTGATTGCTCCTGATTTGTATTTCACTTATAGAATAAATTTTTTCCTTCTGCCATCAGTGAGGAAAATTCAGGAATTACTAAGGCTTGTGCCTGTACTTATTGACTGATTGGGGTCAGTCAGTGAGTGTAAGATTGATGGGACAGGAGTGAACAAAGAACCTAATCCCGAGAATGAAATTTTCATTGAACAGTGATTTCCCTTTCTACCCATCAGAGAAGTATTACGGCTGTAAACTGCTATCTTGGTGTTTTTCCTTGGCTTGTGTGAGTGAGTGATGTATTTTATTGCATTCAACATTAAACAGGGAAGTAGGCAATTTACAAAGTATCATTTGTGTACACTGGGGCAGCTGGTTGGTGCAGTACTTAGAGCATTAGTTCTAGAGTCAGGAAGATCTGAACTCAGTCTTGCCTTAAACACTTACTAGCTATGTAAACCTGGGCAAATTACAGCTCTTATTTTCCTCAGTTCCTCATCTGTACAATGAAGACACATTGGAGAAGGAAATGGCATACCGCTTCAGTCACTTTGCCAAAAGAAAACTCTTGGATAAATTCCATGAAGTCATGTAGAGTCATACACAAGTCAACAATAACCCCATACATGTAGGTTAGAGGGTGAATGTAAAAAGGCTTTGTTTCAATCAGCTTTATGAATAGATATAGCTTATATGTATTGAAGTGGTAATAAAGTACCAGAAATGGTAAATAGATTTAGGAGAGCATGATTATAAAAGAATATAAAAAAATAGTATACTAGAGATTAGGTTATAGTTCAAGTCAGACATCCATCATAGATTACAAAGATTTTGCTATTTTATTACATGAATAGCACACAAGAATTAGCACAAAAAAAAAAAAAAGCGGGGGGAGATAGGGTTTTTTTTTTGTTTTGTTTTGTTTTGTTTTTTAACAATTAACAAGGGGAAAGACAAGTTTTCTAGGGAAACTCACAATTAATCAGGAGGAAAAAGTCATTAAAGGGAAGATGCCATGAGGTTGGAATACACCATTGCTTAGTAGACTAAATCCATAAAGAAGTTTAGCAGACTAACCCCAAAAGGGGATTACCAGGGAAAGGGAATTGCACTATTGACTAGTGGCTAACCCTAAGAGGGATTTATCACCTTAAAAGAACTAGCTATAACAAGAAGAAAGACACCATGAATTGAGAGTACCCCCATAGTGGGCTAGCCCTTAAAAGGAATTAGCAAAGATCTATAGGATGAGTGATTTTTTATAGTGTAAATATAACCTGGGACATTTGATATCATAACTTGGCTTTCCATTAGATATAATGAAAATGGGGTTTCTAGAGACCTGTAATTAAAAGTCCACTCAAGCAAAAGATCTACTTAAACAAAAGACTCCCTTAAGGCTGAGATGGTACCCATCAGTGCCCTTCCCTACTTGCCTTAAGGAGTATTACAATCCTGTTAGTGCTAACTCCCACCTAGCTACCCAGGACCTCATTAATATAACTTCAAAGCACATTATTATTTTGTTAATCCTTTTTGGGTCTGAAGCAATGCAAGGCTAGAATTATGAAACAGTCTAGACTAGTGGAAATGGAAAATCTATGTCTTGGCATAATGTGAAGAATGAAAGACAAAAGAATCCCAGAGTCTATGGGATGAGTCTCCAGGTTGACTTCAGGAACCGTTCCTTATTGCCAATATAAATATTTAATGTGTTATAATTTCTCATGGCAAAGAATATTGTGCTATGAGCAAAAAAAGTTTGAGAGCTACTCTAGACATGTGTATTTCAATGTCAGCAATTACACAAAGGGAATCCAAAATAAGACTGAATTCTTGTATCTGATGTAAAAACATTCTCCATTTTCTATTATCAGATCTGCTACTGACTCACAAGATGCTTAAAATCTGTAGCCATTCCATGCTTCATTTTCTACTTTTCATAGCACATCCTTATTGGAGAAATAGCATATAAAGAGGAACTAGAAAAGGAAATTTTTATTTAGAAAGTTGTGGGGATCTTGCATGAAATCTGATTGGCATATCTTTTCCATGAACAATCATAGAGTTGATTTTCATATTGCTTCAGAATTGGAAAACTGAAGACAAGGTCAGAAGCAGCACATGATGTCATAGTTAAGTGATAAAGAAAGGGAGTAAATAGGGAGTAAAATAAAACAGAGAAGATCATAGACATCCCTAAGAGTTTTCCCTTCTCCCAACCTAGACAACAGTAGTACTAGAGAATAATAGTATTTTTTCAGTAGGATGATTTAGTTTTTTTCCAAATGACCTTCCAACAGTTGTTTCAGCTTTTCTTTAAAGAATCAGAAAAGCAATGCCTCTTTTCCAAAAACAAGTTTCTAGCAAAAAAAAAAAAAAAATAAAAAAAAAAAAAAGGCTATGGTGAATTCAGAAGTAAATTCTTACCCAAACAAGTGATAAAAGCAATGACAAAAAATAAAACATCATTTTAACCACATAAAACTACATTTTAACATAGAAATGTTTTTATATGAACAAAATCACTGCATCTAGGAAAACAGTTTAATGGAAGAAAAATCCTTGTTGATATTCAAAATATAAAGATAATTAACAAAAAATATATAAGAATGAGAGTCATTCTCCTTTAGATAAGTGGTTAAAGGATACAAACAAATATTTTCTCAAAGAATTATAAACTATTAAAAGCCATATGAATGGATTTTCCAAATCACTAATAACAAAGAAATGCACATTAAAACAACCCTGAGATTTCACCTTATACCCAGTATATTGGCAAAGATGTTAAAAGATAGGAATAGTCAATATTGGAGGGATTTGTTGGAATCTTTACAAACTTTTAAGCCATTGGAGTTGATAGAGACAATAATTATCTAATTTGGCAGGGTTCAATATGATTGATTTGATCTTAGAAGGAGATATTTTGGGCCAGAACTTGAAACAACTGATAGAAACAATGCTTGTGTTCACACCTTTAGAGAGCTCATAAGTATCTAAGTACTCAATGGAGTTCACACGTTTGGGAGATTTCAGGGCTAAGTATGGCTTAGTATGAGATATCCGAATTCACACCTCCCTTAGGGCCAGAGAGCACTCTGGGAGATAACCCAGAATCCCTCTCTCTCTCCAGAAGGAGGAGTTAACCTTTGGGAGATCATATATATACAGGAAGCTCTTAGAGCTTGAGAGAGTTTTTCTTGGGAACATTGACTGGAGTCAGAGAGGAACACTCTGGAAGGAATTTCTCCGGAACATTGACTGGAGTTGGAGAGGAGCACTCTGGGAAAAATCCCAAGCCCTATCTTCAAGGCAAAAGATTTATTGCATCTTCCAACTTGGTGCTGGCTGGAGGCTGAAGAAAGCAGAGGCAGAAGCCAAGGACAAAGCTACAATATCTCTTGGAACCAAGCAGAGAGATAGGCCTGAGCTAATCAGGCTATGTTGAAGGACACAATAAAAGATCTGAACTTTTATCGCCTAGCTGTGTTTTGGAAAAAGAACACCACAGGGATTGTTGAAAAATAGGACATATCAGTGCACTGTGGGTGGAACTGTGAATGAATACCACCATACTGGAAATATACAAATAAAGTAGCTAAAATGTTCAGAATCTTTGACTCAAAGAATCCACTACTAGCCATAGGAGTTTTTATTTGTAAAAAGAAAGGCTTCATATATACCAGATTACTTACAGCAACATTTTTTGTAGAAGCAAAAATCTGGAAACATCACAAATACTCACTGATTAGAGAGCAGCCAATCATATAGTGATATGTGGATGTAATGAAATATTACTATGATGTTAAAAATTATGAATATGATGCATACAAAGAATCACTAAAATACTTACAAAATCTGATTCTGAGAAGAGCCAAGAAGATAATAAACATATTGATTATAACAATGTAAACTGAAAGAACCACAAAACCACAAAAACGAATGTTGTAAAATTGAAAACAAGCTTTGTTCCACATATGAGATATGAGAAAATATCTTTCTCCACTCCTTTGCATAGGTGAACAGTGGGGAGATGTTATTAGATATGGAACTTTAAATTTATTTTTAGATATTATCCCATTATATTAATTAATTTTTACTGATTTTTTTCTCCTTTTACTTAGTTTTTTGTTTTTATTATAAGGGATGATTTTCTGATATTGGGAGGGGAAAAGATACAGACAAAAGTGACCAAAGATATCATTAAGCTTTAAACTTAGGTGACATTCTCCACTTTTCTTTGTCTTTCATTACCATTATCCAATCTGTTGTCGAGGTCAGTCAATTTTATCTTTCAAATACCTCTCCTATATGCTCCCTACTCTCTGATCACTCTAGTGCAGACCCTTAGCACCTCACACCTAAATAATTATAATAGCTTATTGTTTAATCTGCCTGCCACAAGTCTCTACCCACTCTAGTCCATTTCCTACTCATATGTTAAAACAATTCCAAAGCACAGATCTGACCATGCCAGTCTGTGGCCTCTCTATCCTCTCCACACTTAAACTCCTGTGGCTCCCTTTTACCTCTAAGATCAAACATAAAATCCTCTGCTATCCAAAGGCTACCATACTTCCTTCCTCAACCTTTCCATTCTTATTATACTATATAACCCACTAAGTATTCTTTAATTTAGTGACATTGGACTTCTTGCTGTTCCTCAAAGAAGAAACTGAGTCTTCCTACTCTGGGCTTTTTCACTGACTGTTCTCCATGCCTAGAAAGCTTTCCTACTCCATCTCCATCTCCTGATTTTCCTGATTCCTTCAAGTCCTTAAAAGTCTATTTAATACAAAAAGCTTTTCCCAATCCCCCTTAATTCTAATACCTTCTCTGGTAGTTGTTTCTAGTTTGTCTTATACATAACTTGTTTGCACATAATTGTTTATATCTTGGCTCCCATTAGACTTAAGAGCTTCTTGAGAGCAGGGACTTTGTTCATATTTCCAGGGCTTAGTATAAGTGTCTGGTGCAGAAATACTTAATAAATGTTTATTGATTTATTGTGAATTCTGCAACATTCTAAATAACATTATGAGATTGTCTGAGAAAATTATAAACTGCTTATGAACTTTATATATATATATATATATATATATATATATATATATATACACACACACACACACACACATATACATTTTTCTATTTGTCAGTTCTTTCTCTGGATGCAGAGAGCATCTTCCTGTATAGATCTTTTGTAGTTAATGAAGGTATTTATAATAGTCAGAGTGACTTAGTTGATTAAAGTTGTTCTTAAAACAATATTGCTATTACATGTACAATGTTTTCTTGGTTCTGCTTATTTTGCTTTTTATTATTTTGTGCAAATCACAAAGAGAGTTGTACTTTCTCTGAGTGTATATATATATGAACCTATAAGCTCCTTTCCTTTTTCCCTAATCATCTTTGGAAAAAGACTGAGTAGTGGTATTCCTGGATTAAAGGATATAGTTAATAACTTTTGGGGCATAATTCCAGATTTCTCTCCCAAAATGATTGGATTCGTTTACAATTCCATCAACAATGAATGAGTGTTCCAATTTTTCTCCTTCCCTTCCACATTTGTTGTTTTCATTTGCATTTCTCCAAACAATAATGATTTAAAGCATTTTTCAAATGTTTATACATTGTTTTGATTTCTTTATCAGAAAATTGCCTATTCATATGCTTTGATCACTTATTTAACAAAGTTTTTTTTTTATATATTTGAGATATGACATCTTTTATCTGAGAAATTGTATACAATTTTTTTTCCTCCAATTTTCTGCTTTCCTTCTGATCTTGGTTATATTTATTTTATTTGTACAAGTTTTTTTAAATTTAATATAATTGCAATTAAGAAACATGTTTCATGTTTTTCAAATTTTTTTGGTGATTTCTCTCTTTACATCTAGATCATGTATCTGTTTTGATCTTATCTTTGTAGATGGTTTAAAATATTAATCTATGTCCAATTTCTGCCAGACTGCTTTCCAGCTCTCAATTTTTTTTTTAATAACCTTTTATTGACAGAACCCATGCCAGGTTAATTTTTTTACAACATTATCCCTTGCACTCACTTCTGTTCCGATTTTTCCCCTTCCTCCCTCCACCCCCTCCCCCAGATGGCAAGCAGTCCTATACATCTTAAATAGGTTACAGTAGATCTTAGATACAATATATGTGTGCAGAACCGAACAGTTCTCTTGTTGCTCAGGGAGAATTGGATTTTGAAGGTATAAATAACCTGGGAAGAAAAAAAAAATGCAAGCAGTTCACATTCATTTCCTAGTGTTCTTTCTTTGGGTGTAGCTGCTTCTGTCCATCCTTGATCAATTGAAACTGAGTTAGATCTTCTCTTTGTCAAAGAAATCCACATCCTTCAGAATACATCCTCATACAGTATCGTTGTTTAAGTATCCAATGATCTCCTGGTTCTGCTCATTTCATTCAGCATCAGTTCATGTAAGTCCCCCCAAGCCTCTCTGTATTCATCCTGCTGGTCGTTTCTTACAGAACAATAATATTCCATAACATTCATATACCACAATTTATCCAACTGATGGGCATCCATTCATTTTCCAGCTTCTAGTCACTACAAACAGGGCTGCCACAAACATTTTGGCACATACAGGTCCCTTTCCCTTCTTTAAGATCTCTTTGGGGTATAAGCCCAGTAGTAACATTGCTGGATCAAAGGGTATGCACAGTTTGATAACTTTTTGAGCATAGTTCCAAATTGCTCTCCAGAATGGCTGGATGTGTTCACAATTCCACCAACAATGTATCAGTGTCCCTGTTTTCCCACATCCCCTCCAACATTCCGCGTTATCTTTCCCTGTCATTCTAGCCAATCCGACAGGTGTGTAATGGTATCTCAGAGTTGTCTTAATTTGCATTTCTCTGATCAATAGTGATTTGGAACACTCTTTCATATGAGTGGTAATAGTTTCAATTTCATCATCTGAAAATTGTTCATATCCTTTGACCATCTATCAATTGGAGAATGGCTTGATTTTTTTATAAATTAGAGTCAATTCTCTATATATTTTGGAAATGAGGCCTTTATCAACCTTTGATTGTAAAAATGTTTTCCCAGTTTGTTGCTTCCCTTCTAATCTTGTTTGCATTAGTTTTGTTTGTACAAAGGCTTTTTAATTTGATATAAGCAAAATTATCCATTTTGTGATCAATAATGATCTCTAGTTTGTTTTTGGTCACAAATTTCTTCCTCCTCCACAAGTCTGAGAGATAGACTATTTATGTTCCTCTAATTTATTTATAATCTCGTTCTTTATGCCTAAATCATGGACGCATTTTGATCTTATCTTGGTATACGATGTTAAGTGTGGGTCCATGCCTAATTTCTGCCATACTAATTTCCAGTTTTCCCAGCAGTTTTTGTCAAATAATGAATTCTTATCCCAAAAGTTGGGATCTTTGGGTTTGTCAAACTCTAGATTGCTATAGTCTTTGACTATTTTGTCCTGTGAACCTAATCTATTCCACTGATCAACTAGTCCATTTCTTAGCCAGTACCAAATGGTTTTGGTGATCGCTGCTTTATAATATAGTTTTAGATCAGGTACAACTAGGCCACCTTCATTTATAAATCTTACTTTCTTTCTTTTTTAATCTAGTACCAGACAGTAATGAATAGAGGTGGATTTAGAATCAGTATACATGAGTTTAAAATCTTGCCTAGGATGCTTACTAGTTTAAGAAAACAAAACAAAACAAAACAGAAAACAAAATTTATCTGGAAAATGCTTCTCAGGTGTTTGATCCTGTATAAATCACTTAATTTCTTTCCAAGGGTCTGGAATTGATGACCTTTGAAGTCTCTTCAAACTTTGATTCTATGATCCTCAATGTAATTAGAGATTTGACAATGTGATCCTTCTTTCCTACCATTTTTTTCATTGTCTTAAAATTCTTGACCTTTTGTTGAGGTGTGAGAAATCACAGGGTTTTGAGAAAGAATTCACAGTCCCTTGCAAGATTTGTGGCCAAAAAAAATAGGTTTATTACATTGAGAAATAACTTCCCAGAAGGCTAGTTCCAAAGGAATTAGCAAAGGTAGATTTTTAGCAAAAATGGGTTTACACTAAGAAATAATTTCTTCAGTGGGCCAAATCCTGTTAGGATTTTTAGCAAAGGTTTGGGATTCAGTCTTTGATTATATTGGGATTTTATGGCCCGAAGGTTGGGAGTGATCTCCAGATGAATTTGAGGTACTAATTTTCAATTCACTAAAGGATGTTGATTATGCTCCAGGCCAAGATCTCCAGTTAAATTGTAAGTGGAGATCACCGCCTGGGAGTTTCCCCCAGAAACAGGAGGGTGGGGCTCCTCTCAGAGGCCAAGAGGGGTTGAGATTTTAGGATTTCTCTAACCCAGATCCACCCCCTCCCCGCCCCAAAGATCAGAGGGACACAGTTTACATCACTTTGACATGTGAAAAGAATTCTTGATCTTTTGTTATTATTGTATCTCTAAGGTTTTCTAATTAAACTATCACATATTATGGGGATTTTAAAAAACAACTTCTTTTATAATGTTTTATAATGTTTATAATTTCTTTTATTTGTATTATTACGGGTAATATTTCTAATACAGCCAATCTGTGGAGACTTCTTTCTAAATCTACATAAGGAAAATGAAGTCGGTTGGATGCCTGAGGCATTATGGGCAGAACTCTGTCTTTGGAGTCTGGCAATTTCATCTGACAACACCCTGTCTCTAGATAAATCTATGTTTCTTTATGTGATTACTTTGAGGTAATACAAAAAAGGTAGGCAAAGGTCTACAAACAAGAATAACATACTCAGCAAAGCTGAATATATTCCTGACACTCTTCCCTCCCCCCCCTCCCCCAAATCCAATAAACAGAACTTCAATGAAATAGGGGCCATTTAACATTCCTAATGAAAAGAAATCAGAGCTAAAAAAGAAACTATGATATACAAATTCATTAGTCAAAGGAAAAGTTAAAGGCAAATACAAATAAACAATTAGAATGGACTTTACACAAATTTTTTCTTTTTAAAGGAGAAAGGAATGATAAAAGCTTTTATTTTTTAAAAGACTTACTATTATAAACGCTCAAAGAGGTAGTCAAATGAGACAAAAGAACTATAATTAATTTTGCTATGTTTTGAATATCTTGTAAGAAAAAAGAATAGGGAAAGTGAAGAAAAGATACAAAGGAGGATATTTGAAGTGAAGGATTGGGGAACATATCCCATTTAATCAGGGTGTTTAAGTAGAAGACTATTCAAACATGGAAGAACTAGAGGGGATTGAGCATCACTTGAATTCCACTTTCCTCTAAACTGGTCAAAAGATGACAGCACACACACAAAAGATTTTGATGTAGGAATATATTCAATTCAATAGAGAAATAAATTGGAACAGGAAGAAGGGGGAAAGGAATATAAAAAGAAAAGCAGATTCAGTAAGGTATTAGTCATAAACAAAACTAATCTTAAGCTTGGAGAGAGGATACTGAATAAGGTACAAGAAATATATAATAAGGGAATGAGAGTAATAGAAAAGAAAAATCATAAGAGAATAGGAAAATCAGAAATATGTAATTAATATCATAACTGTGAAGACTGGAGTTAAAATGCAAGGTTGCAACAAAATCTGTTATGCCTCAGCTGAACACAGCTATGATAACAATTAAAATTTCAGACAAGATAATTAGCAAAACAGGCATAACTTCAGTTTTAACATATCAGAACCAAATGGCATAGTACCAATGTTGTTTTTCAGTCATGTCCGATTTTTTGTGGCCCCATTTGGAATTTTCTTGGCAACTAAAGTGATTTACCATTTTCTTTTCTCATTTTACACATGAGGAACTGAGGCAAAAAGCATTAAGTGACTTGACCAGGATAACACAACTAGCAAAGTCTGAGACTGGACTAATATATAAAGGAAAATCTAAATGGATTACAATGTGAACTAGACAATAAAACAATAAGTAGGAAACCTCATAGTATTTTTTTAGCTCTTGATAAATCTAGCCTCTCCTCTCCCCCCAAAAAGAAAAAATAATAAGGAATTGAATAGAATCTTAGAAAAGTTAGATATGAGAAGTAGCTGGTGATTATTAAATGAGAATAGAATGGAGTATGCATATTTCTCAGTTGTCCATCTTTAAAAACTAGTTCATAGAATGTTAAGAAATAGGACAGAGACAAACTTCATCCTCATAAGTTTGTGGAAACTTTACAAAAATTAATCTCATATTAGGAGATAAAAACCTCATAAACAAATGCAGAAATAATAATAGCTAACATTTATATAGTACTTAATATGTGCCAGGCATATGATCCTTACAACAACCATAGAAGGTAAGTGTTATTATTCCCTAGGCAGCTAGGTAATGCCATAGTGCACAGAGTGCCAGGTCTAGATTTAGGAAGACTCATCTTCCTAAAATCAAATCCAGCCTCAGACATTTGCTGTGTTATCCTAGTCAAGTCATTTAATGCTGTTTGCCTCAGTTCCTCATGTGTAAAATGAGGGAATAAAATGGTAAACCACTTTAGTTGTCAAGAAAACTCCAAATGGGGTCACAAGGAGCCAGACATGATTGAAAAATAACAACATTATTACTGCCATTTTACAGATAAGAAAATAGAGGCAAAGAAAGATTAAGTACCTCGGCTTAGGTCACACAGTTTTAGGTATCTGAAGCCAGATTTGAATTCTTCCTCACTCCAGACTAAGGCCCTTTCTATATTTTTTTGCAACCTATAATGTAATAAAATTATATTAAATATAAGATTACTGAAAATGGATTAAGAAGCATTCAATAATAACAATATTGTAAAGAGCAATAACTTTGAAAAACTTAGGAACTCTGATCAATACAATAGCCAGTTACAATTTCAGAGAACTCATGATGAAACATATTTGGTTTTTTCCTGAAAGAGAGGTAATAGACACAGAGTACCGATTGAATTTTTTTGGGGGGGAGGGGCAGAGGAGGGCACAATCAATGAGGGATTTTTTAAAAATACAGTCCCTTTCCAATTAAATGTAAAAATAATTAAGCATTTTTTTTAGGTCATACCTGTGCAATTATGTAAATCATTTCCATATTACACATTCCATATTCCATATTATACATCATTTTACACAAGAAAACTAAAAAAAAAAAAAAAAAAAAGAAAGTGAAGAATAGCATGCTTCAGTACATATTCAATCAAAATCAGCTTTTTGTCTGGAGGTGGACAAATATGCTTCATCATTAGTCTTTTGAGATTGTCTTGGATCATTGTAATGCTGAGAATAAGTCATTCATTGAACAATGTTGCTGTTATTATATACAGTGTTCTTCTGATTCCGTTCATTTCACTATTAAACATTTTTTTTTTAACAAAAATTCTGAGTTTGAAATTTTTCTCCTTCCCTCCCTCCCATCTTCCTAAAATGGTAAGCAATTTGGTATAGGCTGTATAGGTGCAATCATATGAGACATATTTTCATATTAGTCACAGTTGTGATTAAAAAGAGATCAACTGAAAAAGAAAAAAAAAATGAAAAAAATAAAGTGAAAATAGTATGCTTCCACCTGTATTTAGACTCCACCAATTTTTTCTCTAGATATGGATAACATTTTCCATCATGAGTTCTTTGTAATTGTTTTAGGGTGTTGTATTGCTGAGAAGAGCTAAATAATTCACAGTTGATACAATGTTACTGTTACTATCCACAGTATTCTTCTGATTCTGCAAAGTTTTCACTTTGCATGAGTTCATATAAGTTTTTCCAGCTTTTGACAAAATGAGAAATCTATTTCTGTTTTTTAAAAAAGCAGGAAATATAGAAATAAGTGGACCATTCCTTAAAATTAGAAATAATCTATACCTAAAACCAAGAGCCAGTATTTTATGTAATGGGGATAAATTAAAATTCTTTCTAATAAGATTAGGGCTGAAATAAGATGCCCATTGTTGCCATTTCTATTGGAGGATATTTGAACTGCTGGCTATAGTAATGCTAAGAAAAAGAAACTGAGGAAATAACCAGGTAAAGAAGGCTCAGAATTATTGCTTTTAGCAGAATTAACTAAAAAATAACTGAAACAATTAATTACTTCAACAAAATGTTAAGATATAAAACAAATGCACAACAACTAACTAATATTTCTATGTTTTAAAATTTAAATCTTTAGTAGCTTAAAATTTCATTATGACTTTTGGAATTGGTACTGAATCATACCAATAAAATAACTGCAAAAGAGATAGTAAAATTCCAGATGTTTTGGTACTGTTAGAAAATAGAGATTAATCAGTGGAACAGATTAAAATTGCAACAAATAGAAGCAAATGAACTTAGTATTCAAGTCTTCAATAAACAAAATGACTCCAGCTACTTATCTAAATACTTCTGGGAAAATTGTGTAACATTATGGGAAAATTTAGATTTAGATCAACTCCTTACACCATATATCAAGATAAGCTCCATAAACTCTAAAAGAAGATATGATTCAGATACAAAAGATCACATCATAAGCATGTTAGACAAACATGGGGGGAGGGAGAGAACCTTATCAGATCTATAACTATAAGAAAAATTCACAAAGAGGAGATAGAGGGGATCACAAAATTATTCACATAATGGATAATTTTGATTACATAAAATTTAAATAGATTTTGTTCCAGCTGAATAAAACTAAAGTTAAAAGGGAAACAATTAATTGGGAAAGATTTTTATAGCTAGCTATTTTAATAAAAGTTTCTCATTTCCTAGAAATATAAGGAACTGATTCAAGTTTATATGAATATGAACTATTCCCCAATTGATAAATGGTCTAAGGATTATGAAAAATCAGTTTTTTAGAGGAGAAACTTTATTTATAGTTATATGAACAAATTCTCCAAGAGAATAACAATTCCAATGTGAGAAATGCAAGTTAGAGCAATTTTGAGATTCCATCTCACTCTCATCAGATTTGCAAAAATGACTCCCAAATTAGACAAAATCTTAGTGAGACTGGACATACATCCTGGGAAACAATTTGAAATTATAGAGAAAAGTTACTAAACAGTGTATACCATTTAACACAGATATTCTACTGGCAGCCTTATATCCCAAAGAAATCAAAGAAAAAGGAAAAGTTCCAACATGTACAAAAAACATCAATAGCTTTTTTGTAGTGCTGCAGAACCCTTGAAACTAAGGGGATACCCATTATTGTAGAATGGCTGAAATAAGGAAATACATCATTTCAGAGACATGAAAAAACTTAATGAACTTATACAGAATGAAGTGAGAACCAGAATATTTTATACTATAACATCAATAACATGAAAACAAATAAATTTGAATACTTGCATAAACAATAGAACAATTCATATAATTACCATAGTGTAAAAATAAATAATTTTGAAAGCTGTGAGCACTAGAATCAATGGTATTGACCAAATATAATTTTAAGGGATAGATGTTGTCCAGCTCTTGACAGAAAGATAATGGATTGGTAGTACAGAATGAAATATATATTTATCATATATATATATTTTGATATGTTCAGTGAAGGACTTGTTTTGTATAATTGTGCATATTTGTTTTTCTTCAGCCTCTTCCACTAATAGGGTGGGGGTAGAGACAGAAAGGAGAGAAAATAGATTTCTCTACATTAAAAAAGTTTTTGGAATTTTAGTAGTAAAATTATTTCTCCAATCTCAGATAGGGAAATTCTAAAATTTAGGCAGTGCTTTCATTCTCTGACTTAATTTACTTTTGCTACTATCTCCAGTTAGCCCATGGCCTCTTTGCAGTTTAGGCAAGAATCAGGTAGCCAAAAACATTTAAGTAATGAAGCAGCAGATGACATTATAGTATCTATGAATTATGAATCATAAGCTTTGAGAAGAGAAGCTGGAGAAAGAGCAAATCTTTTCTTAGAATCTTTCTCAGTTTTTGAGTAGGTCAGTATAACTGATGATATCAGCTCAAGCATTCTATTCCAAAATGTCAATTGAGCTAATAAAACTCTTTTCAGTATCTCCCTTCTTGGCAACTGTTCAATTGCCCAGAGCTTAAATTGCTGGTTCTTCTGGCTGCTGGTTCTTTCTGACTCAGCTTTGTAAGACCTATTCCTTCCTCTTCTCCTTAGAAACTCTAGCTGCTTCTCAAAGAGCTCTCCTTTTTATACAACTTTTTTTTTTAAAGCAATTCCTTTGATTGATTCAAGGACATGTATAGATTCAATTAACATTTAGTTTTGATTGATTGAGTTCCTCCTTATAGTTGAGCAACATGTACAGAGACTCATACAGATTGGTTCTGTGGACACTAAGGATGCAGGAAAAATTACACAGTAGAAACTTTTTCAGAGCTTCTTACCTACTGACTCTCATGTAGCTGATATCATCAGATCTGTGCAGATGAAGAAATCTGCCCAAAATGGTCAAGATGAAGCTGAGTTTCAAGGGTCAATATAATTCACAGGGCTCAACTTCAGCATGGTCCAGGTCTCCACTGTTGTCTACACAAGTACCTACTACCAGAGCTGAGCTGCAGATACAAGATCAGAGATAACATGTGAAAAATGGAATAGTTCCCATTCTTTTGCTTCTTTTTCCAAAGGAATGAACATTAGCCCATAAGAACACCTCCTTCAAGTGATCTCTAGAATAAAAGTTCCACTTTTTGTTATAATTGTGGATAAGAACAGTGGTTCTCAAATTTTTGTTGTCAGTATTATTATATTATTAAAAATTGAATATCGTCAAAAAAGTTTTTATTTATGTGGGTTATATTTATATATATTTACCATATTAGAATTAAAAAATAATTTTGAATTTGTAAACCTTCTAAAAGGGTTCCAGAGACCCCAGGATTTTCTGGACCACCCTTTGAGAACTACTGGGTTAGAAGATGTACTTATGTTAGATGTGCTAGCAAAGAGAAGATAGCATTAGTCATGAAGTTACAATCTTTTGATCCAGCTTTGGGAAACCAGGGCAGGATCAGGGCAGAAGGCAAAGATCATCAGGTTGATCATAAATTCCTTATAGTTCTGTTTTATCTGAACTTCTATGACTTTATGCAGAGGTGAGAGGAATAACCAAGCATGCAGACTACAATGCTGTCTTGGACAGTGGACCTCAAGTTATCAGCATTTTCCAATCTTTTTTAAGACAGATATTTGAGTGAAATATCTTTAAGCCTACGACAAGACTTAGATGTGGTGGTTGGAGAAATAAAGACTATCTGTACCTGGAATATACCAAAGTGAGCTTAAAATTTCCCAAGGAAGTTATACTGTCAACAGAAAAGCAGGTAACATAATTCTAGTTTGTCTGGGCCCTTCAACACTCACTGAAATGTCAGCATTGTTAATTCAAATGTTATCAAAATTCTAGCAGGATGTTGTAAAATTAGGATCCAATATCTACTCCCTTTGACCATCTGTAGACTGTGAATGTTAACAAAAAGATCGAGTTAGAGATTCCAGTGAACATCACAGGAATCCTAACTATTCAACTTCTTAGCAGGAATTTTCTTCCATGGATACCAACGCTTAGAACCAAAAAAGAGAAACAAAACAGATCAAAATTCCAAGTCCTAAAGAGGGAAAAGTCATTTATGTAGTGGTTATTATTTGCTAGACAATGTGCTAAATACTTTATTTTTTTTTTTTTTTTTTACAAATATTATCTCATTTGAGCCTCTTAGCAACTCTTCAAGGTAGGTGCTGTTACTATTCCGCATTTTATAATTGAAAAAATGGAGGCAAACAGAATTTAAATGACTTCCCCAGAGTCACCCAGCTAGTAAGTGTTTGAAGCTTAAATTGAATTCAGGTCTTCCTGAATGGAGCCCAATGTTCCAAATTCTAAAAAGTAATTATTTGTTCTCTTTTATAATACCCTAGTGGACTTCCTTTGTTCCTTGTTTCTTGGCTTCCCTCTTAGCTTACTATCTTCTCAAAACCAGGAAAAATGTCTTCTACTCCTTTCATGACATCAATAACACCTATCACAATGACTGGGCACATGTCAAACATTCAAAAATGTGCTGCATAAAAACAAAAATTATGATTTATGATTTCTGAATTTCTAAGTCCATTGCCTAGATTTCTTTTTTTTATTATTATTATAGCTTTTTATTTACAAGTTATATGCATGGGTAATTTTTCAGTATTGACAATTGCAAAACCTTTTGTTCCAAAATTTCCCCTCCTTCCCCCGTCCCCTCCCCCAGATGTCAGATTGACCAATACATGTTAAATATGTTAAAGTATAAGTTAAATACAATATATGTATACATGTCCATACAGTTATTTTGCTGTTCAAAAACAATCGGACTTTGAAATGGTGTACTATTAGCCTGTGAAGGAAATCAAAAATGCAGGTGGACAAAAATATAGGGATTGGGAATTCGATGTAGTGGTTCATAGTCATCTCCCAGAGTTCTTTCGCTGGATGTAGTTGGTTCAGTTCATTACTGCTCCATTGGAACTGATTTGGTTTATCTCATTGCTGAGGATGGCCAGGTCCATCAGAACTGGTCATCATATAGTATTGTTGTTGAAGTATATAATGATCTCCTGGTCCTGCTCGTTTCACTCAGCATCAGTTATGTAAGTCTCTCCAGGCCTTCATTGTCTAGATTTCTAAGTAACTCTCCCTCTCAAAATTTAAGTGTTTAAAAATAACCACTGTCTTGCTTCTCTTCTTTGTTTTTCCCTTTAATTTTTTTTGAAATGTCATGTGGTTAAAGCCATCATTGTCATTTCATGCAACCTGTATCAGGAAGCTCACTTGTCAACTTTGAAACTTTGTTTACTAAGGGTTCAAACAGGTATCTTGGCAAGAAATCTCCACATAGGTAGTTGGGTCACTGTGGTGGTTATTATACCAAGAAAGGGATTGCAGAGAGGACTAGACTGGTACTAAGCTGCTAACAAGCACACCACCACTCGGTGGGAACTTGATTCAGTGACTCGGGAGTGAAAATGAGATTTCTTTACACCAATACCTTTCTTTCCTGTCTGAGAGCTTCTTCTTGGTTCAATTATAGCCATCCCAACTCAGTTGCTAAAATCAATCTATGCCTTGACTTAAGATAGCTTTGTGAACTTTGCTAAGGCCAACTTTTCCTTGTTTGTAAAATAAGTAGATTGGAATCAATGAACTCTCAAGTCTTTACTAATTCTATGACACTAGAAATAACTATGGGAGTCAACAGCATTATCAGCCACCTGGGAAATCAGCTTCTGAGTTTCTGAGAAACAGAGGAAATTAGAAAGTTAAAACAACTTTGTTCATAAATGTATCTAATTTGCTAATTGCAAACAGATGGTTTTGTTTTTTAATCTCAGAAAACAGGGTTGGGAGTGCTTGATAGAACAAATCAAACAAATGAGCATCTGTCTAGGTCATTAGGCAGGTTTCTAGGGGCAGCAGATTATTGCAGTTTCCTTTTCACATCGACCCTGGAAAAACAAAAGGAGCAACTGCAACCAAAGATCATTAGTCAGCCTCCCAGTGGTCCCCAGAAGTCATCCAGCCTGAGGTAACACAGTGGTGGTGCAGTGGGAAGTATATGGAAGTACAATCCCTCATCACTTGACCCCTGGATCACTGTGATAGTTGCTTGCTGGGTCTGGCTGCCTTAGAACTCTCTCTCCCCATCTGATCCATCCCCTCTTCAGCCACCAGAATGGTTTTCCTACAATGCAGGTCTGATCATATCACCCCCCCACTCAATAATTTTCCTGAGTTCAAATTTGGTAATTATTAGTTGTGTGACTCTGGGCAAATCACTTAGCTCTGTTTGTCTCAGTTTCTTCATCTGTAAAATGAGCTGCAGAAGGAAATGAACCATTCCAGTATCTTTGCCAAGAAAAACCCAAATGGGATCACAAAGAGTCAGATATGACTGAAAAAAAAATGAACAAGTTATCCTAAAAATAGCTTGCTTTGGATATATTTGCATATGGTAAGCTCCTTGAGGACAGAGACTGTCTTTTGCTTCTTTTTGTATCTTTAGCACTTAGCACAGTACTTGGCAGATAGTAGGCATTTAATAAATATTTTTGAATTGAACTGAATCCTAGCAATACCACTTACTGTGTGACTTGCAGTAAGTCCCATAAATTCTCTAAGTCTCAGTTTTCTGTAAAATGAGAGAATTTTCCTAGATGACATCTAAGATTCCTTCTAACTCTACATCTATAACCATCACAAGGGTCCAAGGATTGGTCCAAGATGACAAAGACAGTAACTAAAAGAATAGAGATCCAACTCCATACTCCCTGACTCTAAGCCTTATGTTTTTTCTGCTATACTATAATGTAGCCTCACTTTGTATATAGAAGAGTTGGTTAATATATTTGTGATAACTACTTCTCTTAGGAAGTTTTTGTCTCTATTGAAAGTTCATTTTATTTGTATATGGCTTTCATGGAAGTTAATCTCTATGATGAACAGTCTACTTATGTTGCTTTAACTTCTCTACTGACTTCCATTGTCTCATCTCCAACCACCTACTAGATCTCTCAAACTGGATGTCCAGTAGACTTCTTATACTCAACATGTTCAAAACTGAACTCATTATGTCTCTCCCCCAAACCTTTACTCTATTCCCAGTTTCCCTATTATTTTCGAGGGCAGCACCAACCTCTCAGACATTCATGTTTGAAACCTAAATGTAATTGTTCACTCCTCATTCTTTCCCAATCTATTGCCAAGGTCTATTGCTTTACTTTCATATATCTCTCACATATGTCTCTTTTCTCTTCTGACACTATAGGCACTCTGGGGCTGGACCTCATCCCCTCATTCCGGACTCCTGCAACTGCAGGCTGATCTTCTTGCCCCAATGTTCTACATGATCCAGGTCATCTTCTTAATTCAGTCCATCTTCCACTAAACTGTTTAAGTGATTTTCCTAAGCCACAGTTCTGATCACATCACCTCCCTGCTCAATAAACTCCCACGTCTCCCTTTTACTTCCAGGATCAAATGTAAAATCCTCTGTTTGAGATTCAAAACCCTTCATTGTCTTTTCTTGCCTTTCCAGTCTTCATCTTGCCTTACACCCTGCAAATATCCTGCCAAATAATGACCCTGGCTTCCTTATTGTTGTTGTTGAATCAGTTGCAAATCCTTGTGACCCCATTTGGAATTTTCTTGGCAAAGATACTAGAATACTTGGCCATTTTTTTTTCTCCAGCTCATTTTACAGATGAGGAAACTGAGGCAAACAGGAATAAGTGACTTGTTCAGGATCACATAGCTAGTAATTGTCTGTGGCTGGATTTGAACTCAGGTCTTCCTGACTTGCTCAATCTATAGTGCTGCTTTCTTCCTCAAACAAGAAACTCCTTCTCCTAACTCTGAGAATTTTCTCTGGCTCTCCCTCATGAATGGAATACTCTCCCTCCTTATCTGTTTTCTAGCTCTTAAGACTTCCTTCAAGTTCTGTTTAAAATCCCATTTTCTAAATCTTTCTTCTGTTGATTCCCATAATTCTCATTTTTCTAATGTTGATTATTTTTTATTTCATCTTTTATATAGTTAGTGTGTACATATTTATTTATGTGTAATCTCCTACATTAGCCTGTGAACTTCTTGAAAGCATTCCTAGTACTTAGCACAGTGCCTGGCATTTAGCAAATATTTAATAAATGTTTATTGACTTACTGATTGTATCTCTCTAGTAAACTCTGGTCATAAAATCATGCCACATTAGAAAGGGGAAGGGAATAAGCATTTATTAAGCACCTACTATGTACCAGACATTGTGCTAAGCAGTTTACAAACATTATCTAATTTGGCCATAGAACTAAACAAGACCTCAGAAATTATCTATTATAACCATTTTGTTTCACAGGTGAAGTAGATAAGCTCCACAGAAAGGAAGTAACCTTCCTCAATGTTGTACAGCTGTTAAGTGATAGACTTAGGATCCTAGGGTACATGTGAAGGTAAGCCAATCTTCCTCTCTGCTTCTTAGTTTCTCATCTGTAAGAGGATCTAATTTGCACTCTCTATTTCTGATTGTAGTCACATCAGGTAAATACTGAGGAGGAAAATGCTTCCATCTAAATTCAAAGAATATCTTAATGTCACAATGAGGCCTGCAACTCTCAAATGGCCCCTGGACTCCAATTTCACAAAACTGTAAATGATGATAGTTATAACCAACATTTCCTTCTCTTACAAGTACTTTGTAAAACATTCACCAATAATGATAAATGATGAGAAATTGCCTTCTTGCCGAATCTTTGTGGAAAAAGTTGTGGTATTAGTCTCAGACTTCATTATTTATTCACCATATAACTAACTGTAAGTCCCTTCAGTTTCTCTGTCTATAAGGGAATAGGATTTTCATTTTCCTGACTAAAGTGTAAAACTTGTAAAGACAAAGAATCTTTTATTCCATGATTATACATACCATCCAATGCTGTCTGCATTGGTAAAAATCAGTACATTGTGTCCTTAGTTCTAAAATAAGAGGACGAATCTCAATATTTAAGTATGATTTTAACTAGAACATTCAATGACTCAATAAATGCAATAATTCTGATACTATCATCTTCATTTTTTGTAGAGTTCTCACCAAAATGTAACATTCTCTTGTTGGGTTTTCTTGGGTCTCTGGGAGGAGCCTTCATTTCAGTTCAGAGTAATCACCTCAAGAGTCGCCAGGGGTTAAAGTCCAAATCCTTTATTATCTTTTTCAAAGTCTTGTCTCCCTTACACGAACTGATGCTGAGTGAAATGAGCAGGACCAGGAGATCATTATATACTTCAACAACAATACTATATGATGACCAGTTCTGATGGACCTGGCCATCCTCAGCAATGAGATCAACCAAATCATTTCCAATGGAGCAGTAATGAACTGAACCAGCTATGCTCAGAGAAAGAACTCTGGGTGATGACTAAAAACCATTACATTGAATTCCCAATCCCTATATTTATGCCCACCTGCATTTTTTATTTCCTTCACAAGCTAATTGTACAATATTTCAGAGTCTGATTCTTTTTGTACAGCAAAATAACTGTTTGGTCATGTATACTTATTGTGTATCTAATTTATATTTTAATATATTTAACATCTACTGGTCATCCTGCCATCTGGGGGAGGGGGTGGGGGGTAAGAGGTAAAAAATTGGAACAAGAGGTTTGGCAATTGTTAATGCTGTAAAGTTACCCATGCATATAACCTGAAAATAAAAGGCTATTAAATAAAAACAATAACAACAACAACAAAAAGTCTTGTCTCCTTTCCTGGGCCTGGTTAGCTTTCTTAGAGGGCTATCTCTCTCCTTGGTTCCAAGAGCTTGAGCTCGTGCCAACAACCAGTCCTTTATCTTCTCTGCTTCTGCCTCTGGCTTCCTGAATCCCTCCTAATCCAAAAGTTTGTGCTTCAGCCTCCAGTCACCACAAAGGTGGATGATGGAATGAATCTGTCTCAGCCTCCGAGAGCTTCTAGTGCGCTTGACTTTTCTGGCCCTGAGAGCTTCTTGCTTATATGCTGCACACTGAGTACACACCAATCATTATTACCACTAGGAAACCATTATTTGTTGCAGGCTTAAATCAATGCTAAACTAGATTTAACCATTGTCTCCTCAATTCCACTTAGTACCTTGTTTCAAGTTCTGGCCCATAACAATTTTTATTTTGCTGTTGTTGTTTGTCCTTTGTTCTCGAAGAGAACTATAGCATTTGGAATGTGATGCCGTGATGTGCAAGTGAATTAGATTTAAATGAAGGAGGACTATGAAAGGTAATCTGTCTCAATTTTTTATTACAAAGAGGATAAGGCTGAACTTGGATGATAGTATAAATCTCTACATATTTTTGATAGTTTACTCATAAAATGTCTCTCTGTTCCTAGCCCAGATGAATTATTTCCTGTTTGGTCAACTTGATGGAGAATTGAATTTAAATGAGGATGATTGTTTCTGAAATATACTTCTAGGAGACTCAGAAATTAGAGCTATCAAAAAAAAAAAAAACGCCTTTAATGTTTGTAATGAATATTTTGCAATTCTTGATAGCAAATGTATGTTTCCAAGTATCATACTACTACTTCAAGACTCTTCTTGGATTGGCTGATTGTCACACTCAGTGGATAAAAACTACATTGGGGTTTTTTTTTCCTTAACAAAAAGTTTGTGTTTCACTTAAAGAAGAAAAACCAGCAATTTCTTTGCAGAAGTACTTGAGTAAAAGATATTCTTTTAAAGCCACTGAATACTAGGCTTAGTGCTTCTGCTAACTGTGTAACTTTGAACAAGTTATTCTCTAGGTCTTTATTTCCTCATCTCTTTTGGACTTTAAAGACAAAGATATACAGTAGAGAGTACTGTCTCTGAAGTCAGAATCCTTAGGCTCAAATCCTGTTTAAGCTACTTAATAACTGTGTCACTTTATACACATGCTTTAACCAGCAGATAAAAAGAAAAATTCCACTTAAAATAATTAGAAGCAATATAGAATATTTGTGGGAAAATTGGGACATTAATGCATTGTTTGTAGAGTTGTGAACTGATCCAGTCATTCTGGAGAGCAATTTGGAATTGTGCCCAAAGGGTAACAAAACTATCTTTTGATTCATAAATACCACTCCTAGATCTGTCTCCTGAAGGGTTCATAAAAAAGAATTTGCAAAACAGTTATAGTAGTCTTTTTCATGGTGGCAAAATACTGGAAACTGAAGGGATGCTGTCAATTAGGGAATGACTATAGTATATGAATGTAATGGAATACTATTGTGCAATAAGAAAGGATGAAAGGCAGATTTCAGACATGTGTGAATTGATGCAAAGGGAAATAAGCAGAACTAGCATACACAATATCAGCAACATAGTGTGATGCTTAACTATGAACGACTCAGGTATGCTCAGCAACACATGAAGGAAAGTGCTATCCAATCCATATAAACAACTGATGGACTCTGAATGCAACTCAAAGCATCTTATTCTTTTGTGTGTGTGTGTGTTGTCATTTGTTTATTTTAAAGCTTTTTATTTTCAAAACATATGCATAGATAATTTTCAACATTCACTCTTGCAAAACCTTGTGTTCCAAATTTTTTTTTCTCCCTCCTTTCCCCCTACCCCCTCCTAGGTGGCAAGTAATTCAATATATGTTAATCATGCAATTCTTCTATAGATAGATATTTCCACATTTATCATGCTGCACAAGAAAAATCAGCTCAAAAAGGGAAAAAAATGAGAAAGAAAACAAAATACAAGAAAACAACCATAAAAAAGTGACAATACTATGTTGTGATCCTCATACATAGGGATTCTCAGTGTTTTCTCCAAATGCAGATGGACCTCTCCATCACAAAACCATTGGAACTGGTCTGAATCATTTCACTGTTTAAAAGAGCCACATTCATCAGAATTGATCATTGCATAATCTTGTATTGCCATGTACAATATTCTCCTGTTTCTACTTACTTCACTCAGCATCAGTTCATGTAAGTCTCTCCAGATCTCTCTGAAATCATCCTGCTGATCGTTTCTCATAGAACAATAATATTCCATAACATTCATATCCCATAATTTATTCAGCCATTCTCCAAACTCATGGGCATCCACTCAGTTTCCACTTCTTTGCTACTATAAAAAGGGCTGCTACAAACATTTTTGCACATGTACATTCTTTTCTCTGTGTTTTTTTTTCTTTTGATCTGTTTTTTCTTTCACAACTGTGATTAGTATGGACATATGATTTAAATCATAGCACATATATAACCTATATTAAATTGTCTGTCATTTTAGTAAGTGGGAAGGTGAGAGAGGAAGAAAAATTTCAAACTCAAACCTTGTAAAAAAATGAATGCTAAAAACTGTCTTGACATGTATTGGGAAAAAATAAAACACTATTAAAAATAAAAATGCCAAGTTATTATAATTGCATATCATTTTCTCTCATTAATTTTACCTTGTATTTTAGCATTAAGTTTTATCTCAGGCAAGATTATTTAACTATACACATACAAAAATGATTTTAAAATTATTGTTTTTGCTTAGGGATGGGAGATTATGGAAATGTTTATTTTATTTCATAAATTACAATAAAATAAATAAATAAAATTCAAAGTGACATATTTTTGCTATGTGCTCCTCTGTGAACACTTTTGTAATGAAATCAACAAGTATTTAAATGTTTATTTAATTTAGAAGGTCTTATCTAGTTCATCATAGAATTTCTCTCTCTATATATAATAACAAATACCAATTAAAGAAAGTGTGTATATATATATATATATGTAGTAGAAAAAATTATATTTATTAGTGTATCTTTACTTCATTGTAAATTGTTCTTTTGTTCTTTGCTGCACATCTTATTTATTTTATTCTTCCCCCCCTTTCATCTGTCCTCCATCCCCAAGCAAACTACAATTAAGAAAAAATATATTCATGTATACATATGTAGATATACACATACACATATATACACATACAAACTTCCTTTAATTCCCACCACTATACCCAAGCAAGCTTCAATGAAGAAAAGATATATTTTCATATACATATGTAGATATATTCATGGATACCCCCCCCATACACATGCATCTTTCCTATCCTTGCTGACTCTAATTCAATTCTGCTCCTAATTTGCTTTGCTATTACTTAACCTCTCCGAGCCAGAGATCCCTTCCTTGTGTTCTTCCTTTATTCTTTGCCTCCCCATCCACCCATCCTCCCTCCCCCCTTATTTCTTTATAGATTTTGGAGGGTGTAATAAATTGTGTTGCCTATATGAGCCCTCTTCCCCACTCTAATGCCTCTATGGCTATTCCTCCTTTGCATCTCATTTACATAACATTATGACTATTTTTACCTTTACTCTGCCAATCTTTCTTTTGAGCTACCCTATTGTTGATGTAAATTTTAAACATAAAATATTCATTTCCCACATAAAAACAAAAACAATATGTACACATTTAACCAGTTTGTCCATGTTGAGTTCCTTAATATTGCTCTTTGATATTGGCTTTTATATGTTAAATTTTCTGTTGAGTTAAAGTTTGGTTGATAGATAGTCCTGGAAATCTGCAAGTTCATTGAATGTCCATTTTTTTCTAATTCAAAATTATAATCTTGCTGGATATGATATTTTTGGCCATAGGCCTAGTTCTTTTGTTTATCTATAGATATGATTCCAGGACCTGTGGTCTTTTATTGTAGCTGCTGATAAGTCTTGTACAATTCTAATTGTAACTCCAGTATATTTGAATTTTTTTTTTCTTGTTTCTTACAAAATTTTCTCTTTTATCTGGGGAATTTCAAAATTTGGCAGTAATATTCTTATGTGTTTTCCACAAAGGATCTTGTTGAGGTGGTGGTAGATGGATTTTTCTATTCTACTTTCCCTTCATGTTCTGTCACTCCAGGACAATTTTCTAGGATTATTTCCTATATTATTGGATCAAGGTTCTCTTTTTGGTCAGAACTTTCTGAAAGTCCAATTATTCTTATATTTTCTCTTCTTGATCTGTACTCCAGATCTGTCATTTTTTTTTATAACATGTTTCACATTCTATTCTATTTTCATTGTGCCATCTAGCTGCCCCCCAATTCTAATTTTCAAAGAGTTGTTTTCATCTTTCAGACTCTGTACCTCCTTTTCTAATTGGCTAGCTTTTTTATAATATTGTTTTTCTTGGATGCTTTTAATTTTCTTCTTTAACTTTTACTCAATGTCTCTCATTTGATTTTTTGAATTCTTTTTTGAGTTCTATAAATTTTCTCTGAGCAGAAAGCCATTTCACATTATTCTTTGAGGTAGAAGCTTTCTTTTATTAAAGTGTCCTCCTTTGAAGATGAATCCTGGTCTTCCCTGTCCCCATACTATGTTTAAATGGTGGGTTTCTTTTTTGCTGATTCATTAAAAAAAAAATAGAGGTATTAATGTAAGCATCTCTAATAGTGGGGTAGGGGAAGATGGTGCCTCTGGTTACCTTTCAGCTCTCCACTCTGACCAGGAACCCCAAACCCATGAGCTCTACCCTCCTGCAAGTGCCCATAGACAGCAGTGTCCTTGCCCCACTGCCTCCACACTCGTGGGATTGCTAGTGCCTTCTTGCCCAGGGCTGTAGCTCAGTAGCACAGCTGGGTCTGGAATTTCCTATCAGCCAAGGTTCACTCTCTCTTCCCAGACTATCACCAGACTCCACAAACAGTCCTGGAGGAGAAAGTCTGGGTTGTTTCCGCTGACAATCCAGCCATACTCAACTAGCCTGAGGGAGTCCCCACCTGACAATTCTGAGGATCTAACCTGGAGTTTGTTGCAATTCAGATAGGTTAATCTTGTCAGATCTTCTTGGGTTATATCTGTAGGATCACTGTTTTGTCCCAAGTTTTTTTGATTTTTCACTAGTTTATGGTCTCTGAGGTGCAAATTTGTTCTATTTCGGGGGAAATTCTACTCCATCTTCCCAGAATCCTTCTCTCACAGTCTTTTTGTAAATATTTATGAGTATCTTCTGCCTCCTAGTCAGATATCACTGAATGGTCCTGAACTAAGTCATATAACTTTTTAACTTATTCATGTTCCAACCTTTAAGTGAAAGTACACAACTCAAAAGTTCTCATTACACAGTTTGAATGGGTCAAATTATCTGCCTATTGCAGACTTCTCAATCTGCATGTCCAGCCCTAAGATATCTTTTTGTTATTGTTGTCATGTTCAATTCTTCATTACCCCAATTAGAGTTTTCTTGGCAAAGATAGTGGAATGATTTTGCCATTTCCTTCTCCAACTCATTTTCCAGATGAGGAAACTGAGACAAATAGGGTTAAATGACTTATCCAAGATCACACAACTAGTGTCTGAGGGCAGATTTGTTTCCCTGATTCCAAGTCTGGCACTCTAGCCTCTGAGCCACCTGATCTATCTGGAATCCTGTAAATTTGTTACCTAAATTCAATTGGGCTGTCACTACTTTCCAGGCAATGATTTCACTCTTCTCTGATTCTCCAAACTTTTCTATTTAAGTTTCAGATACCACTGCCACTTTATCTCACATTGAGAAAATAAATGGCCTTCACTCAAACCCCCATTACTTTAGTCCCTTTTCACTTCCCTAATCCAACATTTAATAAAATAATGGTAATCTGGCTTGATCTCATTCCTTTCATCTCCTGCAATCACTCTCAATCTCCCTCTCCAATCTTTAGCCTCTTCCAGGCTACATACAGGCTTTCCCCCAAATGCTTGTACTTTTACTTGATCCTACTGTCCCCTTGAGCTATTTTTGTGCATTTTTTTGTGTCTTTCATAGTCAAATTCCTTGAAAAAGCTGTCTCCTCTCATTATTTCATTTTCTCTCTTTTCATTCACTTCTCTATATTTTGGAATCTGGTTTCTAGCTTTATCATTCAACTAAACCTACCTATTCCAGTTTTTACCAAATAACCTCTTGATTGCTAGATCTCACAATCTTTTCTCATTCCTCTTCTTTCTTGACCCTTTCATAGTATGTGACACTATTTTCCACCTAGATGTTTTCTCTCCTCTGGGTTTTCCTAACAGTGCTTTCTTTTTATTCTCCTGATCACTACATTTCAGTTTCTCTGATCTATATATCCAATCCTGATATTTCTTCTGAATACCTTAAGATAAGCTTCCATTCCTTTTTACTCTTTTCTTTGCTCTTAACTTAACTATATTTTGGCTTCTGTCATCTTCATGCAATTGAAATTGCCTTCTCCAAGGTTACCAGTTATTTCAATCACCAAATATAATGGTCTTTCCTCAATCCTCATTCTTCTTGACCTCTCTGTAGTCTTTAATATTGTTAATCATCCTTTTTTTCTTGATCACATTGCTAATAAGGATCACTCAGCTAATAATTAAGTGTCTGAGGTCAGATTTGAACTCAGATCCACCTGAGCCCAGGGCTGATGATCCACTGTGGCATCTAATTCTCCTCAACTGACTTTCCAGGAAAAAAAAAAAATGTACCTTCCTTTATTATGATGAAAAGCAGAACCATCTTCCCTATCACCCAGTCTCACAACCTAGGTCATCTTTTAATCTTCACTTCCTATTTTTCCTCCATGTCCAATCTCTTGTTAATCCTTTCCTTCATAACTCTTTCTTCTGCACCATTCTATTGCACCCTCTCATCAATTTCTATCTGAACTATTCTAATAATCTATTTTAATAGTTGGTCTCTTTGCATCACGTTTCTCCCCACTTCAGTCTGGGGAGACTGATCAGTGATTGATCAAAGTGATCATTTTCAAAGTGATCTTCCTAAACCATGGCCCCCTATCACCACATACATACCCAAACTGTTCTGTTTCAGGTTTAAAGCCTTTCACAAGCCAGTTCCCTTCTCCTATTCCAGTCTTCTTACTCTTTTTAGGTCCTCAATGATCCAGTGACAGCTAGTCATTTTCTGTTTTTCAAATAGGACATACCACCTCCCAACTCTATATATTTTTACTAGTTGTCTCCCATGTCTAGAATTCTCTTCCTCTTTGTTTCTTGGTTTTGGTAGCTTCCTTCAAATCTCACTTAAATCCAAACTTTTGTAAGAAACTTTCCCCCAATTCTAGTTATACTTCACTCTGTGACCATTCTCATAACCAGTAGGTATGCCTTCTTCATTCTTGACTGCTCTTGACTGCCTCCCCTAGTTTTCTAGTTCTAGAACCATAATCAAATCATCCCTGTTATTGATACTGAAAAGAGTATGTCCATCTAATCCATTATAATTTTATTCATTATCCCTGTAACTTTTGAAACCAAAATATTCTTCTTTGGCTAGCATCCCTTTATTTGTTGTCTCTTCCTATTACAATATAAGTTTTTTGACTTATAGGGACTTTCTCTGCATTGGATAAATTTTCATTTGTTCAATATTATTAATACAAATGGGGGCAGGGAAGTGCCAAAAAGATAAATGGACATTAAGATAAAGTAATAACAAAATCTATGAAATATCTGAGAATAATTATTTTGACAGCTATAAGGTTCTTATACAAAATCAAATTTAAAGAAATTTTTACCAAAAAAAATTACTTAGGGTTCAGTGTTAGATCAAGTTAATATAATAATGACTGACAATGACTTTCCAAAATAATCTATAGATTTAACATGTCAAAATACTAACAGTCTTGATAGAATTAGATAAGATCGTAATAAACTTCATATTGAAGCACAAAAGATAAAAATATCAAGATATGAAAAAGAAAAAAATTCATATAATGTATATGCCCACTTTAAAAAAAAACTAGAAAAAATAAATTACTAGACAAATTTGACTATGTAAAAATTAGAAGCTTTTGCCAAATAAGAAGTAACAATACAAGTTTGTATCAAATACTTTTGAGAAAAACATAACTTTCAAGTTTATAAAGCATTGCTAAAATATGTTTAAGATTAAAAATTTCTTAAAGTTATCAAAGGATATTTAAACAAGAAGTTCTAGAATAAGGAAACAAATTATAAATAAATGAATTTAAGTATTCAAAACTTCTTAAAATCAGAGGCATACAAATCAAAACTAATATTATACCTTATACCTATCAAAATACAAAAAAAAAAATCAATGCTAGTGGTGGGACTATGGTAAAAAATAAAATAGGATAATTGTTGCATTACTGTTGGAGTTGTAAATTAGTCCAAAACTTTTGGAGAGCAATATGCAATACAGTAAGAATTACAAAAATATTCATACTCTGGCCACTAGCATCTATCTATACAAAAATATTACAGTCAATAACATTTTAAATAACAAACACTGGAAATACATTTTTAATGATCAAGAAATTACTGAACAAATCATAATGTTTGAATGTAATATAAATATTCTCATGACTTAATGACAAATGTGAACAACATAAATATGGCAAGATTTATTTAAAATAATGCAGAGAGAAGAAAACGGGACCAAAAAAATTGCTGTAATGTAGATTACAATTACTTAAAATAAACAATAATAATTTCTTAGTATAAACAGAATGGTAAAAAGATAAGGTAGTACTGCAAATATGTTAAAGACAACATACACATTTTTAAGGTTGATGTTAATAAAGAAAGTTAACATAAACATATGAAATAATTTACAATTTCTTAATTTTGTTTCACATTCATGTTCTGTGTTTTATACTATTTTTTAAATGCCTTTGTTTGTATTACATGCATTTGACTGTGAAAATTAAGATCAAGCAGTCAAACAAACAAATGACATCAATAAACTGAAAAAAAAATGCAAAGAATGGGTACACTGGGATAATGAATAGTCTCAAGATTGTGCCTTTTAAAGACTTGTGAAAGGAACTAGGGAAGCTTAGTCTTGAGAAGAGATGTAAAGAGAATTTGAAAATTGTCTTCAAGACTATGATATGGAATGTGTTTTCCCCCCTTCTTGTTCCCATAGACAAAACTAGAAAGCAATGGGTAAAAATACTAGAGAAGAAATTTTTTTACATAGTAAATGTTTAATAAGGTGTTTTTTTTTTTTTGTTTGTTTGTTTTAATTGAACAGATAAAAGCAGAACTTTGCAGAAGTAAAGAGCTATTTGGAGAGGGGGTGGAGAGGGGGAATGAAGATTGGACTTTTCCGTACTTAAAGGTTTCAAGTAAAGGCTGATTGATTATTTGGTGAAGGAAAGATTCTGGGTCAGGTATGGATTATATTAGATAGCCTAAGATACCTTTTAGCTCCTCCAATTCTGTGGTTTTATGATACCATATTAATATGAGAGTTTAAATGCATGATATTTTCTTTCTCACTCAATCCAATCTTGACAATTCCTTTGTCACTTTACTCTTTGTATTTTATGTATATACTAAGGATAACTGACATCTTAATTTTATCCTTCCTAATAATGTACAAGAACCCTTGAAGCTGAGCTGATGCACCCAGGTGACTTACTGAACAATTTATAACTATATTAGTATTTGAATGGACATATTTAGAAACAGTTCATTGGCTGTGGGATTTATGAAGCTCTTCTGTTCTGCATTGTAAGTTAATGCCAGAGAGAGAATATTAAACAATCCATCAATGGCCTTCACTTGAGATGAACTCAGTGAGAATCAGAATATTTGTAGAAAAGTCTTTTCAAAGTTCCTATTAGAAATACACAGTTGTCTAAAGAGTCAGAAGATCTTCTCTTCTGATTTCCCATCTCTTTACTTCCCTGGTTTGAGTGAATGAAGGAGAAGGGAAGAGTGGGAGGGATAAAAACAATAAATTTTTGTTCATTGAAAATATAAAATTTAAATATATATATTATATAATAAAAACATATATATATATATATATATATAAATGCCTTCCATCTTTTGGAATTTTCCCCTAACTTTGAAAAGCTTATTTCTATGGATGGAGGTAGAGGATATAAAAGATAAACATAATACAAAATAATTCAAAGAAAGAGAGGAAACAAGCTGTTTGGGGGCTGTAAGGATAAAGAAAAGGTTTCACTGCATATGTAGCTCCAGAGTGTGACCTTGAAGAAAACGAGAATTTTGATAGATGAAGATGTTGATGGTGCATCTTTCACACTTGATGAATAACTGTATGAAAGTAAGACATATGTTGTCAAACTTTTAGAATACATAGTACAAAAGAGATTTTGTTTATGTATTTGGGCAGTGTGGTGTTAACATTATCATCAACAATGCAAAATGGGGATAATAATAGTACCTGGAAAAAATCTTTACATCAAATTTGAATGATAAAAGTCTCATTTGTAAGATATATAGAGAACTGAATCAAATTGATAGGAATGAGTCGTTTTCCAATTGACAAATGGTCAAAGGCTACGAATAGATAGTTTTCAAAAGAAGAAATCCAACCTATCAATAGTCATATTAAAATGTTCTAAATCATTAATAAGTGAGGAAATATAAATTAAAATAACTCTGAGGTACTATCTCAATTCAATCAAATTAGCTTAGATGACCAAAAAAAAGATCATAAATGCTGGAGGTAGTCCAACCATTCTGAAAAGCAGTTTGGAACTAAACTCCCAAAGCTATAAAACTGTTCAGACCATCTGACTTAGCAATACTGTTCCTAGTTCCATTCCCCAAAGATCAAAGAAAGAGGCGAAGTACCCATGTATACAAAAGTGTCTACAGCAGCCTCTTTTGTGATCTCAAAAATTAGGAATGTATTCTCATCAAACAGTCAATGGCTATATGTAATAGCTCCTACCTCCCAGGATTGTCATGAGAAAAAAAGTACTTTGTGATATATTTTGTAAACTTTTAAATTTTATATATATATATATATATGACATTGCTGTCATTATTATTTTTCCATTTTTTTCCTCCACAATATTGTAAGGCTAAAGGGAGGGAGTATTTCAGGTAAAGGATGATAGTACTATGTAAGAATAATAGTTACTTCTGGTGAGATGAGGAGAAGAGTTTCAAAGGGAAAGTAAAAATATATGATTCCCATTTATCCATAGATGTTGTTTGGGCTATGCAGTGGCAAGGTGCTCTCTTGTCAAAGGCCCAAAACTATTCAGGGCTCAAGCTTATACAGAGTCAGACAGAATTGACAGGGTACCAATAAGAGACTTCAGTGTTACCAATAGAACAAGATAATGGAGTGTTATAGAATATTCTTATTAGACAATGACCCAAGACAATTCCAAAAGACTTGTGATGTAAAATACTATCCACATTCAGAAAAAGGATTAAGGAGACTAAATGTGTAGATCAAAGTATATTATTTTTACTTTTTTTGTTGTTTTTGCCTTCTCATGGTTTTTCTTTTGTTTTGATTTTTCTTTCACAACATGACTAATATGGAAATATGTTTAATATGATTGTATATCAAATTACTTGGGAGGGAGAAAAAATTTGGAATTAAAAATTTAAAAAAGTTGAAAACTATCTTTACATGTAATTGTAAAAAATACTATTATATTAAGAATGCTAAAAAAAATAATTTTCTTGTTAGGCATTATTCCTAATAAGGCATGAGAAATAAAAAAAGAGGAGCAGAAGACAGGAAATTTAATTCTAATACATCACAGCAAATACCTGTTGGGGACAATGACCTGACATTGTTAGTTAAGTTTTAGCATATTAACAACAAGAGCTTTCCTAGGGCTGGATTGAACTAGCTAAACTCGAAGCTGAGATGGAGTATCTTGTTTAAGGAACAGCAAGGATTTTATAAGTAATGTATAAGGAGACTAGAATGGTAGGAAGATTTTTAAAGCCAAAGAAAAAGATTTAGTATTTGTTTCTGGAGGTAAGAAAGAAAGACACATACACACACACAACACATATACACTTTTATAAAAACCACATTGCAAAAGAAAACATAAATCTCTGCCCAAAAAAAACCTCAAGAAAAAAAAGAAAGTTTTTTTTTTTTTTTTTTTTTTAAAGTATGCTTCAGTCTGTCTGTATTCAGACACAATTAATTCTTTCTCTGGTTGTAGATAGTTATTTTTCCTAAGTCCCTCAGAGTAAACTTGGAATATTGTATTGCTGAGAATAGCAAAGTCATTCACAGATGAGATCATCCCACAACTTTGATAAAAGTTTCTAAAAAAAAAAAAACCCCTCAGTTTTGAGTTTCAGTGACTCAATGGTGAATTCAACAATAATTGACAATGGGAAGAAAGAAAGATTTTAGGGGAAGAAATAAGGACTTTAGTTTTGGACATTGAATTAAACATATATGTCCCTAGATGTCCAAAAGGAAGGTAGGATGTGAGATTTAGGGGTCAAGAGAAAGGTTAGGGGATAGACATGGGGATTTGATAAGCCTAAAGATGATCACTTAATCCATGAGATCTGAGATCACCAGTGAAGAAGTACAGAGGGGAAGAGAAGGGGACCCAGAACAAAGTTTGGGGGAGTACCCGAGTTAACAAGCATGATTTGGTTTAAAAATCCACCAAAAGGAGACTGAGAAATGGTCAAACAATTTATTTATGGATTAGACTAGATAGTTGTGGAGGTCCTTCCTGTCTCAAATTCTGTGATTCCCTTCACATAGACTGAGGTAGAACAATCAGAAGTAATGAAGTAGCAGGATATGAGGATCATGGAAGGACCAATAATTCAAAGCTAATGCAAGGGTATGTAAAAGGGATCCGGCATGTTAAGCAAAAGGCAAATTTAGATGAAAAGCTTTTTGCAATTTTTTAATCATACCCCAGACATGACCAAATAAAATCTAACTCTATGAACCTGAGTTCATAGATCTTTATTTCCTATGCACCTGGAAGAAAGGGAAAGAACAACTGGAAATAAAGATCCACACTTAGGAATTGTTTCCTCTAGGAGAAAACGTGCTGTAGCAGCCTTCATATTTATCCAGGCACTCATTAGCCAGTGTTCCTTTGTCCCAAACTAATAGGATGATATTTTCAGCACAAAGCTTCTTACCACAAGAGACTGTGTAGTGATTCAAATTGCTCCAATTTTTAAAGGCACGAAAGCCACCAAGGTCTTGCCCTTGAGCAAGCTACAGCTTCCCCGTGTGTTCTGACCAATCAACAACTCATTCACTTCACACTCAAAGTTTTACTGCCGTTTATTCAGCAAGTCGCTAGAGGTGTAGGGATGAGGAATGAATTTTAGAAATGATTTTAGATCTGAGCAGGACCCTTTCATACCTTTCTGTTAATACCTTCATCTTTAAGTTTGATCCTAACACCAAGTAGTAATGCAGAAAGATGCACCATCTTAATATGTCAGGAAACATGGATTCTAGTTCAATTTGGGCCACAATCTTGCTATGTAGTTATAAGAAAACAATAGCTTCTAAGCCTCAATTTTCCCATTTGTAAAAACATGGGAGATTGATTAGGAAATTGAGGTTCAGGCAAGATGAATGATAACACAGATATATTAAGTTTCTGAGGAAGTATTTGAACACAAGAGGTCACAGAATATTGGAGATGTCAGAAATTTTATACAGATAATTTAAATTATCTCCCAGATGGGAAACTGAGGCTCAGAGAAGTGAATTATCATGTAGCTAAAAAGTGATAAAGCCAGAACTCAATTCACACCATCTGACCCTCTTAGATCACATATTGAAAGCTTGACATAGAATGGGGGAAAGAGTTCTAGATTTGAAACTAGAAAAGTTGGATTTGAATCCTAGCTTCTCAGGGTTGTTATGAGGATCAAAGTGAATTATGTGTGCAAAGTGTGAAGAACATTCCCTGAAATAATTTGGAATTTATTGTGTATATAGTTTTTATTTGATTTTTTGTGAACAAGAAATGGACTCTTGATTTTGCCTTTTTTATCCTGAAAACATAGCTTAGTATTTTGCACACAGTAGTTACATTTTTAATGCTTTATTAAATTTAATTGTTCATTTAATAAATCATTTCAATACAAATTAAATGTGAAACTTTATTAAGAATTAGATTGAATGATAAAATACTGCCTAAGGCCAACCTATATACAAGGATCTCTGATAGAAAACAAATTAAATGTTAATGTAGTTGAAATAATAGACTTGAGAAATAAAATAATCAGGTTCATTTTTCAATAGTTATATGATCTTGGGCAAGGCATCTGAGTCACAGCCTCTTCACCTACAACATGAAGGGGTTGGATATAATCTCTAAGGTACCTTCTGGATATAAAGTTCTAAGGTTGTAGTCTAAAGCTGAATTTTCTTTTTTAAAAATTTATTTATTAGTTTTCAACATTTGTTTTTATAATATTTTGATTTCCCTTTTTATCTTCCTCCTTCCAACCCTCCTCCCCAAGACTATAATCAATTTTACCTAGACTATACATGTATAATCATATTAAACCTATTTCTACATTACTCATGTTGTGAAGGAAGAATAAAAACAAAAGGGGAAAGCCACAAGAAAGAAAAAACAACAAAGGAGTCAAAATAGTATGCTTCGATCTGTATTCAGACTCCATAGTTCCTTCTCCAGATGTGGATATCATTTTAAATCATGAGTTATAGTTGAATGTTAAAGGACAGCCATGGAAATAATTCAATCCAGATTACTGATTTAGGCTTCCTGTTGCTACGTCTATGGCACTAAGTAGCACCAGCTAGAAATGGGAAAAATAAAAAAATGAAGAGTAGGTAGGTAGTGTAGTGGGTAGAGGCCTTGGAGTCAGGAGGATCTGTATTCAAAATAGGTCTCATAGACAATTATTAACTGTGTCACTTAATTCCTATTGCTTCCAAGAAAAAGAAAATTAGAATCTTAGAATCTCTGAACTTAGAAGGTCTTTCACTCCAGTATTTTATACTTTTACAGATGAAGAAATTATGATCCACAGAAGAGAAGTAAATTCAATCAATATTTATTAAACACCTATTATGTGCCACATCTAGAATCTGTGGCAGAGCAAGACTCAAACTTAGCATCTCCTGAATTCCTCAATAGTGTTATCTGGGTCATTTTTAATAACTGAGATGACTTTTGCATAGACCTTTCTTCCCAGAGTTGGAATACTTCACAATCCTGATTCATAAAACAAACAAATAAAAAAACACCCCAGTCCAAGAGAAAACTCTGTGCCTAGAAAATAGAATTAACAGATAGATTCTAAGTTGTTCTGAAAGTTTATTTTGTTATGAAAGGTGCATGAGATAGTAAGATGTTTGCTAACACAGATGGGCAATGTTAGTCTTAGGCATTGGTTATTGGGATGCATTATAAGCATAAAATTATCATAGATAAGAACAAATCTATTTCATGACTCAGGTGAATCATCAGAAGGGCCTAAATAAAGATGAATAAAATAAGGAACAATTTAAATTAAAATCCTGCAAACTAATGAGCAACCAGAGGAACCCAGGTTCAATGTGCAGTCCCTAAATAGTCATCATTAGGAATAGAAGTCATTGGTATAATGTAGGGTTGCTCAACACTAAAGTATATTCTAGAAGGGTTTATTGGAGTAATTAAAGGTTATGAAAGTAATTAAGAGAAAAGGAACAGAGCTAATAAAAGTCAAACTATATTCTGGCATTATGTAGCATTCAAAAAATATGAGTGCAGTTTAATTAATTTCCTCACAGTACTTATTGTCATTCCTCTGATTGACAATATAAAGATTTCTTAGGTCTTTTGGAGTAGCGATAATGCCTAGTGAAAGAGTCCTGGATGATATGAGGTTTTGCTTCTGTCCTTCAACTAATTAGTAATTCCACCTTATTACCTCCACTCTTTCTACTTGCATTCAATATTTTGAAGCTGTGGGTCTGCTCTTTTGAATGAATAAATGAAAAATAATTCATTAAGCACTTATTATATTTTAAAATCTATGCAAAATGCTGTAAATACAAAAACATAAAATGCAGGAATATAATACAAAAGTGAAGACAATCATTTTCTTCAAAGAAGTTATATTTTGTTACTGCATTAGCTTAAGGAGGGATATCTTGGTTTAAAAAGTTATAATGGAAAAATGAGTAAATTGTTACACTCTCTTTTTTTTGAGACTGAGTCTTCCAATTTTACCCAGATCTGCAATTATACCTGCTACTCATAGCCTGACCACACCACTTTAATCTGTTCTCTTTCCAAACTGGGGTAGGTAGCCCAGTGCTCTCCTATCTTTACTCCATGACTCCTGTACCTAGGAGTTCTTAGGTACTATATTGGCTTAGTGTGTAAATCTGATCAATTTTACTGCCCTACTTTTAGCCATATTCCATAACTTAAGAGATCAGCCTCCACAGTTTACAGACATGAGCTACCATGACCAAAGATTTACTCTTTCTAGTAGCAGGGACAACATTGGTTTAACTACAAGAGGACTGAGCAGATATTCCAAAATTAAATATTAACCTTCTATGAATTATTAATCCTCTCTACCAAATATTATTATTCCCCTTTTCATACCTGCTGTTTTCTGAGATTAATCCCCTATTAGATTGTCAGATCATTGAGATCAGAGATTCTATAAACTGGAGATTGTCCAGAAGAAGGCAAACCAACTTTTGAATCAGTGAAAAATGACTATCAGTCATTTCAACCATGTCCACCTTTTTGTGATCCCATTTGAGAATTTGTTTTGTGGTGGTTGTTTGCAAAGATACAGGATATTAGTTTGCCATTTCCTCCTCCAGTTCATTTTACAGATGAGGAAACAGACAAGCAGTTTTAAGTGGCAGGTGATTTTTAGTCTGAAGAAGAGAAAACTCAGGAAAGAGAGACATGATAGTTTTCAAGGATGTGAAGAACTGTTATGTAGAAAAATGGGTTGAAGTTGCAAAGGGGAAATTTAGGCTTGATGGAAGGGAAAAACATTCCTAATAATTAGAGTGATCCAATAGTAAAATGACTGCTCTGTTAGAGATTTTCCAATGAAGGAGGAAGAATGATTTGTGAAGTACATTGTAGTAGGGAAGGCTGATATTTTGAGCTTCATCAAAATATAAAATTTTGGTGGTTAACCTGCCAAAGCTATAGTCTTTGCTTCAAGTGTTGGGCAGACTTTTTTAGACTTTTTGCAATATCTATTCATTCATTTGGGACCATAAGACTTTCAGCCTTACACATTCATCTAGGACTATAAGAGGACAAACACCAGATGGAGTAGAGGTAGCCATACACATGAGAGACAAGTCACCTGCCCATTCTCCCACCTAGTTTTCAAGATTCAGCTTGAAAACTACCTCATACTTCAGCCAGATAGGATGAAAATGAGAAAACAGCAAATTGTTTAAATAGACTGGTTTGGAATTCAAAGATAATTGATTAATTTATGAGAGATTCTATTTGTAATAATTTATAAGGAAGTATAAAAAAAACCACACTCCTTGATATGGAATAACAAGAGAATGAATAAGTGATGAGTCTAATAGTAGGCTTAAATATAAAAAGAACATTATGAAATTGTTTAAAGACCTAAAAAAAAAAACTGGAGAAATATGAAGTAATTAATTAGTAGATCAGGAGAAACTATTCAAATGTTATTTTGTGAATTACCAGAATTGATTAGTCAACTCAAAAATTCTTGTGATGCAGTAACAGTAGGGGTTAGTGTCTGGAAATTGATCTCCATCCTCTAAAAAGTTGTGTTTTGTTGTTGTTGTTGTTGTTTTTCTGAGGCAATTGGGGTTAAGTGACTTGCTCAGGGTCACACAGCTGGGAAGTGTTAAGTGTCTGAGACCAGAGTTGAATTCAGGTCCTCCTGATTTCAGAGCTGGTGCTCTATCCACTGTACCACCTAGCTGCCCCTAAAAAGTTTTTTTTCCTTCAAATTTAGGAGATTACATGAGACAACAAAGTCTTCCAGAAGAAGAAAGTTAGAGCTATATTTCCTACTAAAGCTCATCTTAATCATAGATTAAGGCAAGCCTAGGCCTTGGATATGGAAATAAATGAGGATCCTTAGCATATAAATGGAGAAAGAAGAAAAAACAACTTAAGATTTGGACCTATGCCCGAAATAACTGCACAACCTAACATGTAAAGGTTATTTTTCACTTCAGGGATTTCTAGTCTTGCTTTCTCCCTTGGTAGAGTATGGCCAGGAGGTTAAGCACTTCAATCATATTATATCTGACGGGATGATCTCTATTCTCTATCTTTAGAAATAAAATGGAAGCCAAATTGAATCCTAGCGGAACAGAGAAATTCATTTAAGTCACAGACCCTAGTGCTCATTTCCATCATTGTCAGTGGGGAAGGAAATAGCATTTTAGTGGACTTGAAGGAGGATCTATTTGAATGCTTCTGGGAGGGTTTTTCAATTGAAACTGTCATGGTGAAGATGGAGTCCCTTCCTTCCAAATCCCTGAGAATTGCACTGACAAATCTGAAGATAGCTTCAGCTCCTTGAAATTTCCTGCCCAACTTTGCCAATTTGTCTCTTTAATCCTAACCTTCTCCCTACACTATATTTCCTGTACCCTTTTCCTCTCTTCTAATGTTCCTGGCTATTGTTTCTCTCAAATCAGACATTATTATTGTTTTCAATTAAATATAAACCAAATGCCCACTAAAATGACAACAGCATAAGCTGCTACTCATCCCAACAATTTGAGAAAGGCAAGCTTACTATGAGTGCAACATGACTGTCAACAATGCTTATATGATCTTGGATTGTATTGAGAGAATATTGATAAGGTGAAGAATATCCAGATTCTAGAGAGTAGAGGCTGGCAACCATTATAGGGAAAAGATTTGACATCATACCATATGAGAATACCATGTGGGGATTTTTATACTAGAAAAGAGGAAATAAGGGGATATAACAGTTAGCTTTAAATATTTGAAAGGCTGTCAATCAGTTACTAATATTTATTAAGTGCTTACTATTTGTCACACACTGTGTTAAGTGCTGGAAATAGAAAGGCAAAAGACAAAGCATACTTTTTTAAAATTTTATTTTTCTTGAGGTCTTTTTTGGGGAAAGAGGTCTATGTGTTCTTTTACAATATGACTTTTATTTAATTTTTTTTTTAAAGAAAGGCAAAAGACAGTTCCTGCCCTTGAGGACTTCAACGGTCTAGTGGAGGAGAAAACATGCAAGCAACTAAGTACAGACAAGCTATTTATTGCATAAATAGGAAATAATCTGTTATGCCAAAGTTCCCTTTTAATGGGGTGACCAGTTCCTCCAATTGTCCTATTTTGTAATTCTGCCTTAGGTTATGACCGTCCCCTCTTAATGGTTGAGATAAAGGTTTTATAGACATTCCTTAATGTCATTAGAATATCAGTAACCTCCCCATCCTAGGTTATCCCCACCTAGGTCCCTCCATTATGTCATTGTTCTTGTTATTCCATAAAAGGCTTGCTGCCCTGATACTTGGGGCTAGACTCTTTGAGATGATAGTCTCCTCTAGCCCTGGGATCAACATGGATGCATTGGCCCCAGTATTTTTCTCCATTTAATAAATTACTGAATTGGTCTCTAATCTCTGTCTTGCTCAGTTTCTTCGGCATTACAAATCAACAGAAAGAAGTTCAAGAGCTTAGAAGGGACTAAAAATGTCTTCTGTAGAAGGGAAAATTTAGTTTGGAACTTGAGGAAACCAGGCAAGTCAGCAGGCGAGACGAGAAGAGAAACAATCACAGGCATGAGAAGCAGCAGAAGAAAATGCCCCAAACTGGAAAGGGGAGTATCTTATTTGGAAAAATAGCCAGGAAGCCAGTATCACAGCCAGGAGCAGTGACACTGAGCAGTGACTTAACTCTGGCTCAGTTTTCTTATCTGTAAAATGATCTGGAGAAGGGAATGGCAAACCACTCCAATATCTTTGCAAAGATAACTCTAAATAGGGTCATGAAAAGTTGGACATTATTGGAAAATGACTGAACAACCACAACATTGACAGAGGGAGTTTAAAAATAAATGACAGAGTGGGATGACAGCAAAGGAGATAGCATGAAATAGGATTGCTTGAATAGCTAGGGGTTAGCCTTGGTAAGGCAAAAGGCATTTCATATTGTGAGATAAGGCTGAAGAATGAGATAGTGGTTAAAGGCATTTAAGTGATAGCAAATGAAAAAGAAGAGAGAAAAGGAAGTTCATAGCAAATGACCTCAATTTTTTTTTCTGTAAAATATGAGGCAAAATTCTCAACTGAGAGAGTGAGGGGAAAGGGGCCATAGAAGACTTGAGGAGGGATGAAAAACTTTAGAAGAACTGCTGTGGACAATGGGATAGTAAATTGACAAGGAAGGTATAATAGGATTGCCTAGCAGCATGAGAGCCTATGGAGGTTATGAAACAAATTACTAGTGGATCTAATTGGAATGGTTGTGTGATTTTTCTCCATCTTCAATCAGTAACCTGTGTTTAGGAGTGAAGGCAGTGAATGATGAAAGTGATTCAAGACTGAGACCTGGTTGGGATTAATTGGCAATATAGGCAGGACAGAGATTCAAAGAAAGGAGGACAGTAGAATTGAATTATCCCTTAGTCCCATGGCTCCTGTCTCAGAAGGAATGAGAGCTCTCCATCAGAAACCATAGACTGGATTCCTGGTTTGATCATTTCAGTTTCTACCCTCCATCAGGAGAAATCCCTTCAATTTTGAGCCCAGTTCACCCTGCTATTGAGAATATCCAAAATGCTTTCCGCCATGTCACAGTTCTATGACCCCAGAGTGCTTTGTGAATCTTAAGTTCTGGGATAAGGGAAAATCATATTGAGTTAGAAGCTGTACCTGAGTTCTTAGTCCTCAGACTTAGCTATTGAGGAGACACTGGCAGAGGCCTAAGTTCCGTCCAACCCAACCACAACATCCAGAAAATCTCAGAAATGTTCTTTCTTGCCGTCAACCTCCACCTTAAACACCAGCTGCACCGGCTCAGTGTGACAGAGCTGAGAATGGAGCTGAGATTGTCTCAAGTACAAATGTGTCCACCAGTACTCAATAGCTGGTCATAGATTACCCACTGACATACTTCCACCTGCTTCATACTGCCTTCAAACCACATATCCAGAAAAGTAGCTGGGCTTAATTTAAGCATATTCAGACATTCTCATATCTCAATCAAAGAAGGCAATGTTTGTATGGTTGTTCAAAGTCATTCAAAAATGATTTTCTTTTATTCTGCATATTTCTTATTTATCTTAATATCTAAATAATTGTGCCTTTGATGAGAATAGGATCCTCTAAATATATTTCAAAAAATTGCATGTGTTGTGTTAACCTGCATTGGATTGCTTGCTGTTTAGGGGAAAGAGGGGAGGGAGAAAATTTTTGCAAAGATGTTGAAAACTATTTTTGCATATATTTTGAAAAATAAAAAGCTAATTCTTGTTTAAAAATAAAATATTAAATTAAAAAAGAGAGAGAAGTCCTCTCTCTTCCAAAAGCATGGGTCCTCCAAAGCATGAACTTGAAGAGAGACTGCTTGCCTGAGTCTAAGGGCAATATTCTGGAGTCCCTTCCAACTCTGAAATTCTATGAAGTTTTTGATGCTCAAAAGGAAGAATCTGCAACATTCTAATTTTAGACATGATAACAGTGCTTTTAAATAGGCAGCCCCACCCAAACTCATCCATATCAGCTGCAACTTTCTCTTCCTACTTATAAAACCAATCCTGCTGAATAATATAAATGTAAAACCTGTCAGGTTGTGCCTATAAGCAAAGGCTAACCTATTAATCATCCCTCACCTCTTAGCTTGCGAAAGGGAAGAACTCTCTTTCCCCTTTTCAAGGACATATCTTTCTTTTTTCAGTGATTCACATCCCACTCCCATTTGGGATTTGAAACTTATGTTTCAAACCCAGCATGCTAAAAAGGTTGTTCTTTGTGTGCCAGCTTGCTTTACTATCTCTCAGATCTGTTCCAGCATGCTTTACTTTCTCTGGGAGAGTATCTTTCTTTTACTGGGTTACATCTAGGTTAATTATAATCCCCCAAATTGTTCTCTCCCCACTGCCCTGCATTCTGATCTCAGTTAAACATGTGGTTCTAATGCTCAATCAGTTTGCACTATCAAAATCTAAATGGTGTTTATAAACTCTCAGTAATTTAAATTGCATTCTTTCTGGATTTGTTTTTCTTCTTTATTAAATCTCATTTAATACATTTATATGACATTAAATAATTACATTTAAATAAACAAAACTGGTCTAGGCTCCAAGAACTATCTAGCTTTTAACAGAATATCAATTGCCTAAAAAGAAAACTCAAAACAGTATTATTAACAAGATAATAATTCTAAATAGAGACATATAGTCATGGGTTCGGGGAAGGAGGAAGAAACAGAATGACTAGCTTTCTCTTCTCTTGCCCCAAAATATAGAATTTTATGGTGTTTCCCAAAACAAGTATGAACCTGATATCCAAAGATTAAATTCCTGCATGTATTTGAATCCCAGATCTAAGTTCTTACTAGTCTCTGGGAGAGGTACTACATATATATCCATATTCCCTATTAGATAATAAATTCCTTGTAATCTCTTAGCTATGTATCTTAAACATCTCTGTACTTTTGGGGTGCTAGGTAGGTACGTAGTGACTAACTCAAGGTCTTAAGGTTCTCTGAGTCATTAACTCAACTGCTAATAAAACTTCTTTTGAATCATCTACTCTGTTCCTGTGATATCATATTCCTTTTTTAAAAAATCATACAGTCATACCAATCATTAACAGTAGTTTTCAATGCATCTGGTAATGGACTAACACAAGAGCAGGGATCCTTCTTTTTTTTTTTTTTTTTTTTTTGTTTATTTTTTTTTTTTAATTTAATAGCCTTTTATTTACAGGATATATACATGGGTAACTTTACAGCATTAACAATTGCCAAACCTCTTGTTCCAATTTTTCACCTCTTACCCCCCCCCTCCCCTAAATGGCAGGATGACCAGTAGATGTTAAATATATTAAAATATAACTTAGATACACAATAAGTATACATGACCAAAACATTATTTTGCTGTACAAAAAGAATCAGACTCTGAATTATTGTACAATTAGCTTGTGAAGGAAATCAAAAATGCAGGTGTGCATAAATATAGGGATTGGGAATTCAATGTAATGGTTTTTAGTCATCTCCCAGAGTTCTTTTTCTGGGTATAGCTAGTTCAGTTCATTACTGCTCCATTGGAAATGATTTGGTTGATCTCGTTGCTGAGGATGGCCTGATCCATCAGAACTGGTCATCATCTAGTATTGTTGTTGAAGTATATAATGATCTCCTGGTCCTGCTCATTTCACTCAGCATCAGTTCGTGTAAGTCTCTCCAGGCCTTTCTGAAATCATCCTGTTGGTCATTTCTTACAGAACAGTAATATTCCATAATTTTCATATACCACAATTTATTCAGCCATTCTCCAACTGATGGACATCCATTCAGTTTCCAGTTTCTAGCCACTACAAAAAGGGCTGCCACAAACATTCGTGCACATACAGGTCCCTTTCCCTTCTTTATAATCTCTTTGGGATATAATCCCAGTAGTAACACTGCTGGATCAAAGGGTATGCACAGTTTGATAACTTTTTGAGCATAGTTCCAAACTACTCTCCAAAATGGTTGGATTCGTTCACAACTCCACCAACAATGCATCAATGTCCCAGTTTTCCCGCATCCCCTCCAACAATCATCATTATTTTTTCCTGTCATCTTAGCCAATCTGACAGGTGTGTAGTGGTATCTTAGAGTTGTCTTAATTTGCATTTCTCTGATTAATAATGACTTGGAGCATCTTTTCATATGACTAGAAATAGTTTCAATTTCTTCATCTGAGAATTGTCTGTTCATATCCTTTGACCATTTTTCAATTGGAGAATGGCTTGATTTTTTATAAATTAGAGTTAATTCTCTATATATTTTGGAAATGAGGCCTTTATCAGAACCTTTGACTGTAAAAATATTTTCCCAGTTTATTGCTTCCCTTCTAATCTTGTCTGCATTAGTTTTGTTTGTACAAAAACTTTTCAGTTTGGTATAATCGAAATTTTCTATTTTGTGATCAGTAATGATCTCTAGTTCTGCTTTGGTCATAAAAACCTTCCCCTTCCACAGGTCTGAGAGGTAAACTATCCTATGTTCCTCTAATTTATTAATAATTTCATTCTTTATGCCTAGGTCATGAACCCATTTTGACCTTATCTTGGTGTACGGCGTTAAGTATGGATCAATGCCTAGTTTCTGCCATATTAGTTTCCAATTTTCCCAGCAATTTTTATCAAACAGTAAGTTCTTAGCAGGGATCCTTCTTAACTGCACATTTTAAGTAAGCACTTAGTGCTTGCTAAAATGTTGTTTGCCTTGGGCCCATGGTAATCACTAATAGGAAACTTACTGTTTTGGGGCTATGCATCTCTCTCTGGGGTCACCATCATTCCAATCCAATTTTTGATGCTTCTCTGTCTCCTGGCTTCTTAACCATTCACCTACAGCAATTTTTCTAAATAGATCACCAAGAAATTCCTTTTGAAGAATTGGACCCAGTGCATTTATAATAACAGTTCATATTTGAAAAGCATTGGAGAGTTTACAAACCTTGTTAATATGTCTATTTTTTAGAAATATTACATTTGTATGAGAATAATCTGCATATACATTGAGGCCATTCTTGAGAAGGGAAGTAAGGGCAAAAGCAGAAATCAAATGAAAATGATTGTGGAGAAAAAGGCTGAAAACATCATAGACTAAATCACAAAATGCCCTTCCTAAAGAGAAGTCATTGGCTTTTGTGGAACCAAATTACAATCTAGAAAGACATATAAAAGGGAAGAAGAGAGGAAAACAATAAAAGGAAATATATAATGTATCCTTCTTAAGTTAAAAGCTTAAAATGAAAAGGAAATAACTCCCGCGCTTTTCAAGAAGAAACTCTACAGGGCAATGAGCAAGGAGGCAAAAAGGATTTTAAGAAGGGTAGGCATGAGGAGGAGATGTTGTTTTAGTGGTAGAAAGGGTATCATTGATGGATGTTTATGTCAGAGAAGAGAGATATTCTGTAATATGAGATGGGCTCCTTTTCAGTATTATTGGCAGAGATTTGATGCTCAAGGAACATTCATCCTTCTTCAGGAGAAGGGGAAGCAGAGTAGCAAATAAAAGTAGAAGGGCATGAACCCAGAAAAGACATTTTGAGGAAAATAACCAAAGGGAAGGCAAAGTTACATAAGGAACGGCACAATTAAGGACGTAGGAATATTCCTACCATGGAACAATATATTTTTAATCACCTGTAAGAGTGAGACACAGCAGAAAAAGACAGCCCCCAGGGGGTTAGATCTACAAGGCAATAACAGAAACTATTTAGAATAGGGAACACAAAATAGGAAGTTCATAAGTTTGAATTCTGTGAGGAAATCAGAGAATAAAGAAAGACTAAATAAGGAACAGGGTCTCGAATCATACCCTGACCACAAATTCAGATCATACAGAGACTTAGAGGATAAAGTTCAAGAGGTTCCCATGAACATCATAGGAGCCCCAACTGTTCATCCTTTGAACTGCTTCTTGAGTATTTGACTTACTCCCTGGTACCACAAGAATGAAAGAATAGGTTGAGTTTGAAATTTAGCAAGGGGAGAGGTGTGTTTTCAGGACATGAATGAACTGTTGGATGGGCTTGAATTCTAACTCACCAAATATAGTCCACTAATCCCTGACCCTTCAGAGAAAGATCTAGGAGGATACCTCTGTCAGAAATCATATCAAAGAAATGCTGATTAATGTCATCATCATTGAATCTGGGAGCTATCATGTATCACCCATAGGGTGGTACCTAAGAAAAATGGAAAGATGTAATCCTATTTATTACTAAATTTTGAACAAGAGGACTAAAGTGGACCAGTACATTGTGCTATAAGTTCAAGATACCCTGGATTGTCTGCTCAGCAGCCAACAGTTTTCAGTCTTGGACTTAAATAGTAGATTCTATTCCTATAGTGATTCCTATATGTGCGAAAGACAAAGAAAAGACACTTTCAACTGCTCAGGGACTTACTTCCAATTTGACTATTGGAAAGCTAACCCGTAAAAAGCAAAATAACTCCTGAGAATGGAAGGGACTCTGTCAGAACTATTTACCATAGCTACCTATCGTCCATAAGAACTAGATGAATTTTCTAATGAACGCTCACCTGGGAAAAGTCTAAGGAAGAAAATCCTGTACATAGACTTTCTGATTCATACGTGGGCAGTGAAAATGATGAATCTTGAACTTGTGGTAAAGTGTTTCAGTCCACTTTAGTCCTCTTGTTCAGTAATAAATAGAATTATATCTTTCCATTTTCCTCAGGCACCACACTGAGGGGAGATGTCCCAGACGATGCCATGAAAGACAGTGAAAATTATCACAGAGCAAGAGAACTGAACACAGAAGCAACTCTTTTCATGTTTAAATCTACTGCAAAATTTTCTAGGGTGCAGATTCAACCCTCAGAACTTGAAAATAATGATAACCCATCTGGAATGGTCATTAGCCCAAGTACAGAGACACAAGTGATCCTGATGGTCAGTCCATATCAACTCCTAGCTCTGGTATAGGAACTGAAAGATCAGAGAACTATTAGTTACTAAGCTAAGCTCTAATGTTACAGGTAAACCTGAGGATATAATTAAACATATTTCTCTAGAAAACAATGTTACAGACTGCCCATGTAAAAAAATGCTCATGTTTACTGCTGTACATGCAAACTAATACATTTATAAGTATATTTTTGTTTTATGTTGCTGTTTATTTGATTTTGTGTTATGTTTGTAATGACAAAGGTCACTTTTAATGGGGTGACCAGTTCCTCCATTTGTCCTATTTCGTATTCTGCCTTAAGGTTATGACCATCCCCTCTTAATGGTTGAGATAAAGGTGTTATAGACATTCCTTAATGTCATTAGAATATCAGTAACCTCCCTCTATCCCCACCTAGGTCCCTCCATTGTTGTTATTCCATAAAAGGCTTGCTGTCCCTCGGGTTAGACTCTTTGAGATGATAGTCTCGTCTAGCCCTGGGATCCATTGGTCCCAGTATTTCTCTCCATTTAATAAACTATTGAATTGGTCTCTAATCTCTGTCTTGCTCAGTTTCTTTTGACATTACATGTTCATGCTATAGTAATATCTGTTCGTTGTTTTGTATATATGCTAATACTTATAATTAAGTTGTATTTTACATATAGTCCTTTGGATGTGTTATTGCAACTAGCTATCTTTGCTTTTAGTCATGCTTCTTGTTTTTGATTGCTTGCTATGTACTGTGAATATGCAAAATTTTCAAAATGTGTATGCATTATGTCCTATGTGTAGAAGGCGTGTTGTTATTGTAAGTGTCCTCCCAGGTGAGTCTACATAATGTCATGTCTACTGCAGGTATTGTTAAGGTGCATTTGTTTATTTTTGTTTTACAGAAAAAGTACAGTAGTACAAAGATTGGTTTCCCATGAAGCCAGGAAAATCATCCTTGTTGCTTTAAAGCATTTATATTTATATTTATTCTACAGAGTTACATTTTTTTGGACTATGTGCACTTGATTTTTGCAAGGGACAACAAAGAGTTTGGGCTTAGGGAAGGAATGTAACTTCCTGTTCCCAAGCTCATTGTTATAGAACTCTGTCCTTATTGCTAGGGGTAAGTATCCTGTCCTAAAAAGAGGGGTATGATGGAGTTGGTGAGAATGGAAAAGCTCTAGCCTTCTTCAGTTTTCTCTGGATTTTTTCAAATTTTAAATTATTTTAGGCACTTTTAGCTTTTGGCTTTGAGAAGAAAGATGGAAAAGGCCAAATCCTACATCAGATTACTGAAGGAGAAGACTATGGGAAGATATAAGAAGAGCTGGTAGCTTCCATCATGTCCCTATCCTCAGCTTGCTACATTGGTTACTTCAGGGAGTTTCTGCTTGGGTAAGATTAAAGATTCTGTCTTAGTTGGTCTGAATTATTTCTTATTTCTTTTTTTTTTTTTTTTAGTGAGCTTTGTCTTTTGCTTTTATTACAAGTATATAATATTAATTGGCAAAACATTGAATACAAACTTCACTATCATAAAATCAAAACATTAAGCAATATTCCAAAAACATTTTTAGGCAAAAATCTAGCCACCAAGAATATAAAAATTACACAGCAACACAAAGCATAAAAATGTAAACTTTCAGATGAAACAGTCAAAAATATCTGTAGTTTTATTTCTCCATACTGTGATAATTTCAGATCTTTCTTTCACTACACAATATTAAAGGCTTAGTGGTTGCAATGTCTATTGTCTTCTAACTCTAAATCTGTCCCATCTGAGAAACTGCTTTCTTTTTTTGCCCAAATAGATTATTGGAATACTCATTTACACCAATATTCTACATACCTATATTAAGCTAAATTCAAACTTAAGCTCATTCTTCAAACATAAGCTTGTATATGAAAGAATTAAATGCAATGATAACATAAACAAAATGTTATTCCCTATAACTTTTTTTAACCTTAATCTTTTCAGAAATTAGAATTTACACAAACTAAAACTCCAAGAAAATCTGATGTTAATTTATGAGCAGAATTATTTCAATCCCAATGCATGAACTTTTTCACTCTGTATTTTCTGATATACATTTTCCTATGTAAACTTTCTCTTTCTTATGTTTTGCTACAATTTGGATAAATGCATTACTTTGCTATTTGCTATGTACATTCATTATGGAACTGGTATTTGGAGGGAAAAAGTTCAAACTTTTCATAGAACTTGAAGTCCTGCTTCCCCTGAATAATGACAGAACAATCAGAAGTTAGATTGAACCTGATCATATCCTCTAGTCTAACAATATTTAAGGAGGGCAGATGTATGTAATCCTAACTATTCTCTGAGGAGAGCAAAGTGACCTTCAGTTCCAATCTCGTTTCCCCTTCTGTTAAGAAGGAGAGACATTTGGAGAAGAATGGAGAAGATGCTAGCCCTTTGAATCACATAGCAATACTCCATGCTACCTACATACAAGGGATAGCTCTTATTACACATGAAGCTTCCTCTATAAATAATTACAGTAAGAGTTCATATGGTTCTTTCTTATGCTTGTAAACTCTGCCAAAAAGATGAGAATTTCTGTCTTAAAAGACCACTGCACATTAATATGATTTTTAGTAGATTTTCTTGGAGAAATAAAATGATTTGAAACTGACCTACTCCTTGATATGAATGACCTGAGATTTTAGTTTAAGGATAAATGCCATTATAATATCATCATTTAGGATTATAAATTTAGAATTGAATAGATACTTTTGAATGTGCAAAATTATGATTTATTATCAGTAAGTGTTTGATTTGTACATCTATTTTATATATCTATATATTTAAGGTCATGTAAAAATCTCTTAGGTGCAAAAGGGTCACCAATGGAAAAATGTTTAACAAGCCCTGATCTAATCCAAGCATCTCATTCTGTCAAGGAGAAAACTGCCTTCTGGCCATTACTGAGTCAGGAACAATAAAGAAATATAAGGGCCAATAATGATTTTCTCTTATCATGATCTCTTATCATTCTCTTATCATGTTCTCTCATATTAAAACTTCTTTGTTTCACATACAAAATATCTTAAGCAAGAAAAAAAATATCCATCTCTGGCTAACTTAAGAATTGTGCTCTCTCCCCAAACTCAATCTAGACAAAACACTTTGTACTTTGGATACTGTGTTCCTGTAACTCTGCAGATTGCTCATAACAGAAGAGCAGGCTGTTTATAATAGCAGAGACTATATTAAGTATGGATATATTTATGGATAAATATATATATATATACATTATATATAAGTATACATAAGCATACACACATATACATAGATCTGCTGACATGTAATATAGATTTTTCTCTTTTGACACTTTTTTAACTCTGACTTTGTCCAAGATCAATGATTACTAACACTTTTTTTCTAATAAATTCTACTCTTCCTCACTTTTATTGTGAGGAATATTCCTCACTTTTATTGTGAGGAATATTCATCACTTTTATTTGTGTATAACTCTTGTTTCCTATCCTTGTTATGTAATGCCTGATATCATGATTCTCTTAGAAAATGAAGGATGAATAACAAAATCCCTGCTAATTCTTCTACTTTATTTTTACCCTTAGTTTGCCTTACTATTACTTAACCCTCCTTTCCCTACCCTTACCTCACTGAGGATCTCTTTCTTATTAACTCCCCATACCCTTTCCCTCCCTCTTTATCCCATTCCTATTAATCTACACACCTTACCCCACTTCCATTCATCTACACATTCTTCTATACCCTGCCTTATTCTATTTCTTCCCCCTCTTATTTCTGTACAAATTTTAGAGTTTTATATCCTTTCAGATGTAAATGTATTGTTCCTTTTTACCTCACATCCATCTCTTTAACTATGAGTAGGATTTTAGAACTACCATTCTTCCTCTCCCATCTAATTCCTCTGTGTTAATTCTTGCTGTTGCACATCATTCATATAACATAATTATTGTTTTTGCCTTTTACTATAAGGTTTTACTTTTTAGAATCACATCATACTCAACCCTACTTTTTCTTTTGAGCTATCCAATTACTAGTGACAATCTTAAACATATGGCTTATATTTCCACATATAAAACATAGTTTGCTCTTTTTTTTAATTTTTTTATTTTTTTTTATTTTTTATTATTATTTTTTTTATTTAATAGCCTTTTATTTACAGGATTTATACATGGGTAACTTTACAGCATTAACAGTTGCCAAACCTCTTGTTCCAATTTTTCACCTCTTACCCCCCCACCCTCACCCCCTTCCCTAGATGGCAGGATGACCAGTAGATGTTAAATATATTAAAATATAACTTAGATACACAATAAGTATACATGACCAAAACATTATTTTGCTGTACAAAAAGAATCAGACTCTGAATTATTGTACAATTAGCTTGTGAAGGAAATAAAAAATGCATGTGTGCATAAATAGGGATTGGGAATTCAATGTAATGGTTTTTAGTCATCTCCCAGAGTTCTTTTTCTGGGTATAGCTAGTTCAGTTCATTACTGCTCCATTAGAAATGATTTGGTTGATCTCGTTGCTGAGGATGGCCTGATCCATCAGAACTGGTCATCCATCTAGTATTGTTGTTGAAGTATATAATGATCTCCTGGTCCTGCTCATTTCACTCAGCATCAGTTCGTGTAAGTCTCTCCAGGCCTTTCTGAAATCATCCTGTGGGTCATTTCTTACAGAACAGTAATATTCCATAATTTTCATATACCACAATTTATTCAGCCATTCTCCAACTGATGGACATCCATTCAGTTTCCAGTTTCTAGCCACTACAAAAAGGGCTGCCACAAACATTCGTGCACATACAGGTCCCTTTCCCTTCTTTATCATAGTTTGCTCTTATAAGTCCCTTGAAATTAGTCTTTGATGTTGACTCTTACATGTTAAATTTTCAATTAAGTTCAGGTTTATTTTCAACAAAATACTGAAAAGTTGGCAATTCATTGAATGTCCATTCTTTTTCTTCAGTATTTAAGTTTGCTACATATAATATTTTCAACTGCATCTATAGTTATTTTTGTTGTTGATATATAGTGTTGTAGGACTGGCAGTCTTTTTTTGTAGCTGCTGATTAATCTTGTATGATTCTGTTTGTGGCTCTAAGGTATTTGAATTTTTTTGTTTTGTTGTTGTTCTTTGTATAATTTTCTCTTTGATCTGAGGGTTTCCAAATTTAGCAATGATGTTCCTATTAGCTTTCCTTGTAGAATCTCTTTCAGGTGATGATGGGTGGATTTTTTTTTCTATTTCTACTTTCCCCTCTTATTCTAACACTTTAGGACAATTTTTTAAAAAAAATAATTTCTTGTATTATTGTATCTGTATTCTTTTTTTTTTTTTTTTTTTTGGTCATAGCTTTCAGATAGTCCAATTATTTTTATGTTTTCTTTTCTTGATCTTTTCTATAGGTCTGTTTTTCTTATGAGATGCCTCACACTCACATGGATGTCACTGTTCTACCTCAACTTGTATTTTTTTTAACCACCATATATGTCAGACCTGAGGAACAGTTTTGCCTTATTTGTGGAGGAAATCTGGAAAGCTTTGAATTTTCTGACCTACTCTATTATCTTCCTAGAATCCTCCCTCAGTAGTAGTTTCTTCAACTAGACTTTATGGCACATGACCTCAAGGATTTTCACACGGGAAAAAATGTTGAATTTAAAGTCTTATGTATTACCTGTGTGTAAGTTTTTCATAAATCTTTATATTTTGTTTTATTATATATTGGTCTCATTGGCTTCTCCTTGCTCAATTCTAATTTTCAAAGAGTCACTTTTTCCCTTAAGACTCTTTTCTGGTTGGTTGACTTTGTTTTCATAATTTTCTTGTTTTTCTTAGGTTGTTTGTTTTGACTTTTTTCTCAATCTCTCTGACTTGATTTTAAAACTTTTTTTATATCCTATGAATTTTCTTGGTGGAGGGGGGCAGCAAATGACATTACTCTTTGAGGTAGGAGAGACTTTAAAATAAGAGCTTGTTAGTGTAATCACCTCCCATCCTGTGGTGGGGTTGAAGGTGGAGAGGGTTGTGAGAGGATGGTACCTCTGTCCTCAGATTCTCCTTCAGTTCTCTCCTGTGACCTGGAACCCCAAAATGAGTACTCCCAGGGCTGAATCTGTGTGGTTCACCTGGGCCTGGGGTTCCTAAGCAGGGATTCTCTCAGTTTTCTCCACTAAAACACCTAACTCCCAAAACTATCTGGGGTGTGGTAATTCCTCTGGTTGGGCCCTAGATGACTTCCCAACCCTGGTAAACCCAAGGCTCACCTTGTTTCAATGAAATTAGCCTGGGCCAGACTTCAATTTTTCTTTGGATCTTCTCTTAGTGTCCCAGGAGGACCACTGTTCTGCCTCAACTTGTATTTTTTTTTTTAACAACCATATGTCAGACCTGAGGAAGTTTTACCTTATTTGTGGAGGAAATCTGGAAAGCTTTGAATTTTCTGACCTATTCTGTTATCTTCCTAGAATCCTCCCTCAGTACTAGTTTCTTCAATTAGACTTTATGGCACATGACCTCAAGGATTTTCACATGGGAAAGAATATTGAATTTAAAATCTTATGTATTACCTGTGTTACTGAAGCAAGTCAGGTTGGGGACAGATAGGAATCTATGATTTTTTATCCTAGTATCATTCTGATTTTTTTCCTTTGGACATCCTTCAGATAATCATCTGATTATCTGAATATCTTTTTAAAGCATGACTTTTTAAAACCAATATCTTTTAAAAATGATAGCTTGCAGAACTGAACACAATGCTCTAATATGAGTTGGTAAGGGCAGAGTACAGAAAGATTTTCACATTCTCCTTTCTGGAAATTATTTCTCCCTTCATGGGAGCTGAAGATCAGATTAGGATAGACATGGGAGTCAGAACTGGAAGTCAGAAAGACTCAAATCTGAATTCTGCTTTGGACAGTAAGTGCTATGTGACATTAAACAAGTTATATAAGCTCTGTTTGCCTCAATTTCCTTATCTGTAAAATGGGGATAATAATCATAACAGCAACAGCAATAATAATGCTTACTTTCCAGTATTATTGTGAAGATCAAATGAGATATACATATCTCATATATGATATGATGAGATAGACATATACAAAATTCTTAGTAAACCTTAAAATGCAAATCTAGTTATTCTTGTTAACATTTTTGGCTCATATCACAATGATGATTTTTACCAACCCAAATCTTAGATTTTCAGAAAAATTGCTTTCTAATCATACTTACCCTATCTTGTACTAATAAAGTAGTATTAACTTAAAAAAAAACAACTTTATATATTTATTAGGTTTGGTTCATGCTGGAGCCTTCCAAGTCTTTGATGCTGGAAGTGGGAGAAAGTGAATTTGTATGACATATACTATGAAAAATCTGAGGTTAATGAATGATAATATGTCCAAAGAGGATAACCAGATCATTTGAAGGAAGTGGACATTTTGATAGTTTGGGGAAAAGAAAGATAAGGGAGGAAATGATGGTTGTTTTCAAATATTTGAAGCATTATCATGGGAAACAGGGATTAGATTAGTTGGTTTGGCACCAGAGTGAGGAATTAAGAAGTGACTAGAAGCAAATTATTCATATTTTATAGAGAGGGAAAATAAAAGTAACAACAAGTAGCTTATCTATAGAACATTAAGATTTGCAGTGTGCTTTCCAAATGTCACTGATGTACTAAGCAGTAAAATGACTCACCAAGTGTCTAAAGAAAAAGAACTGGAGGAGTATCAGTGTCATTTTTGTTTCAATCATTCATTTCTTATCTGGATGACAGCTTTTCAATAGTATTATCCCTTTTCTTTTCTTTTTTAGACCTTCTGTGATATAAAAGTGGCTTCTGTCCTTCAGAAAGATATACATTTTTTGAGATCTCATTGTTCTTTAGGTGTAGTATGTGGGACCCCTTCCTCAGCAGGTCAAGGTCATCACTTCCTCATCTACTATTCATTCTTCTCAGCACAATAGAAAGATTATTGTTATTGTGTCTAATTACTCTTAGATGTCTTGCTTAGTTAAAGATAGTTGTGAGTTGGTTGGTAGTTAGCATGAGAGATGGATTTTGTGCAAATTTTTACTTTCACCTCCATCCCCTTTGCCCTTCATCATGGCTGATTCACAGCTGTTTCTTCATTACCACAAAATCTGGGGGCAGGAGCATCCTATTTCCAGATGCCATTAGCATATTTATTTTAAAGACCTTTTGAGCGATGAGCTTGGCATATTCAAAAACTTCCTAAGTGATCCCTTCAAAACAGGTTTTTAAGCACATTCAGCTCTGGGATTCAAATCTTTATTTTGACACTTTCTAGCTTTTTGTCCACTGGAGTCATTTACATCTGAGTCTCCCATCTTTAAAAAATGACTAACAATATTTATAATACTTGCTTTTTTGCTTGTTTTAAGAATCAAAGGAGGTAATATATTTTGAAGCATTTTCCAGTTGTTATTATCATTATTATTTTGTAATTCATGAAGGGGAGAGATGGTTGAAATTGTTGTTCTTGTTTGTTCTTCACTGTAAAAGAGGACCATGGCATCAGGGAGGTGATACCATGACATGCAAGTGAATTGGATTTAAGTGAGACAGGACTGGGCAAACTCACTCTCTTCTCCAGAATCATCTGGGTCTAGTAGCTAGATATGTTATAGATCTGGACAATTGGAAATGGCTCTGGATATAGTGGGAGACTGAGATGTGGATTTTTATTTCTGTTTGGCTTTGAAATATAGTCTGAGGTACAGTGTCTTGGGGAAGGTAATTTTCAAATATACACTATCAACAGACTTAGTGACCAATAGAGGAAGGAATTCTAACTCAAGTCATTTTGGTGGGATTAATTGGAATTATAGTCAGGTTCAAAAAAAAAAAAGGACCCCTCAGGCTGAGTCCTGAGATAGCAGCTTGGGTCAAGGTAAGACATCAGATTCAAAACAAGGTCAGTAATAAGGACTTCTTTTACTGGAGAAATATTATCAAGCACCTAAAAGAGACACAAAGATGATGGGATATGGTATCTGACCAGAAGTTACTTGAGTTCATAATCTTAGAGTTATCCTCTACTCCACACTGTCACACATACAACCAATTACAGTCCCTCACAATTAGCTCCAACCTACCTTTCCAGACTTATTATACATTATTTTCCTCAATGTCCTCCATAATCCAAACTGGCCTTTTTATTGTTCTTCATATATGGCACTCTATCTTCCCTATATATTTCTTTGCACTGACTATGAAATGCACTCCTTATTCATCTCTGTCTCTTGGAATCCTTAAATTCCTTCACAGCCTAGTTCAAGCATGACATAAGAATTTTTCCAATTTCTCCTCCCATGTTAATACCTTTGCAGAATTATCTTGTTTCTATTTTGTATACATCTGTAAATCTCTCCTCTTCCTAGATTCTAAACTCCTTGGGAACAAGGATTCTTTTACTTTATGTACCTCCAGAGTCCTTCACAGATTCTGACACATATTTGGAGCCAATATGTGCTTATAGATTATTTGTTTGACTGACAGAGCAAATGTAGATAAGTCATTTGTATAAGTAATTAGAATCTGTACAAATCTGAATCAGTTTTCTCCTCAGAGTTCACCAGTACCAGAAAACAGCATCCTGAGAATTGGAAAAGGGAGGAATATGCCTCAAACTTTTTGAAGAGAACCACTGGAGATAGAAAGATCCTAAACATATTAAAATACTTATAGCAGTACTTTTTATTGTGTGGTAAATAACAATGAATATGAACTCTACTCAGAAGCATGAGAAGTTATATCAACTGATGCAAAGTGAAGTATATAGAACCAAGAAAACAATAACTTTAGTGATATAAATGGAAAGTGGAATAACAGAAAGAAAAATGAATGCTATACAATTATAATGATAAAATGCTGACTCTGAAGAGATAAGAAAATATGCCTCCCTCTGTCTTAAGAGATTTTAAAAGTGGAACACTACATGTATATTATCAAGGTCAGTTGATATGTTGATTAGTTTTGCTGAATTGATTTTTTTTTTCTCCCACTCATTTTTATCCTCTGTTACAAAAGCTGGCTCTCTAGGGAAAGATAGGACAGAAATATTCTGGGGAAAAGATGACATGAAAATAAAAGAGATGATTTTTTTTCCTAAAAAAGAAGGTAACAAAATAGGTCTAAAGAAGTGGATCATTAGTAGGAAGGAATATTCCTAACTTTACCTAGTAGTGATTTCTTTTCTGCTTTCATCCTAGATAGTTAATTAAATCCTAAATTATTTCAGCTAGGTGGTGCAGTAAGTAGATAGAGTTCCAGGGCTGGAGTCAGAAAGAGTTGAGTTAAAAATCTGATCTCAGACATTTACTAGCTGTGTGACTCTGAGCAAGTCACTTAACCCTGTTTGCCTCAGATTACTCATCTGTAAAATGAGCTGGAGAAGGAAATGGAAAATCATTTTATTTATTTTGAGAGGCAATTGGGGATAAGTGACTTGTTCGGGGTTCTACAGCTAGTAAGTATTAAATATCTGAGGCTGGATTTGAACTCGGGGTCTTCCTGTCTCCAGAGCAGATAATCTATCTACTGCTCTATCTAGCGGCCCCATGGCAGACCATTTTGTCAAGCAAACCTCAAATGGAGTCATGAAGAGTTAGATGACTCTAACATGTCTAATGACATGATTGAAATGACTAACAACATCTCACCTTTATGACTCTGCAGAGTCTAAATAGTCAGAATTCTTAAGTACAACTATGACTCCCATCATCATCTCCCTCCATTACTGAAAAGAAACCAACTAGTAGCATGTACCTCTGAATTAAGACTGGCTGGAAAATTCAGTCCTTTAATTTCCTACATAAACAATACACTTAACATCATCCCTCAGTCCTACTTCTTTACTCTAATGAAGAGATGGCCCATTTCCTTTTCATTTCCCCATTCATTCCCTCTTATCTTCTCCTCAATCCTTGCTTCCTCAATCATCTCTATTATCTCTCTACTGTTCAGTTTCTCATTTTACTACATTTTACTCATTTACTGCCCAAATTCCCTCCATCTTTAAAAAAATCTTCACTAGACTCTTCCATACCCTCAAATTATCATCTTATGACTCTCCTCCCTTCCTTAGCCACACTCCTTTCAGGGGGCTGGGATTGAAGGAACCATATACTTAATGACTATTCCCATGGATAAAACTACCTGTGCTTCTGGTGATGAACCATTTGACAATGCTAAGGACTTTTGGTGTCAAGAACATTATTTTCCAGATAATCAAGGACTGCAGCACCTATAGAAGCATTTGTCAGTTTGCATCCAATGGTTGCTTTCCTGGATCATGGCTGATGGAGCAAGGCCAGTGATGTGGGGAGTATTGTTACTCCAAGGGTTCCTGGAATTAGAATAGTGGGCTGTTTCCACTGAAGCTGGTAAAAGTGATTTGATTTGCACATGCTGCTTGTCTCTTCCTCAGGGTACCTTGCTATTTTATCACTGACTGAATCATCTCTCTCTAAAGTTTCCATTGCTCTCTTAATTGTCAAATATGCTAGTCTTCCCTTGAGCCTCATCCTTTTTAGCCTTTCTGCCGTCATTTGACTCTAACATTCTCTCCTCCTAGAGACCTTTGGGTTTTCATGACATATTACTGTTGTTATTATTTTTTTTTTGTTCTCTCCTCCATTTCTGTCTACTTGTCAGGCTCATCATCCATACCTTCCCTAACTATGGATATATCCCACTCTGTATTGTTCCCTATTCTCATTCTATATTTTCTTGCCTGGTGATCTCATCAATTCCTATGCTTTTAATTTTCATATCTAGGAAGATGACTTCCAGATCTATATGTTCAGTCTTAATTAAAAAAAAATTTGGATTATTTTATTTTAAATGTAAACAAAAAAAGAAAAAAATTGTCATGTGCACAGCAAACATGAGAAGATTCAAAATATAAAGCAATAAACTTCCAATTCAAGAAAGTCTATATAATAAATAATACACATTGTGTTCAGAGCTGTCCATCTTTTCTTTGCTTTCTTGTGGGTTTTCTTTTGTTCTCTGCTTTGCAAATTTTTCTTTATTTTCCCCCTTTTCTCTTCCCCTCCCAAAGAGAGTTACAATTAAGCACCAATATGTACGTGTAGATAAATAGATAGATGGACAGGTATATAGATATACAAATATATATCTATATACATACATCGTACACATACACAGATGTCTATAATCATTCACATATATACACACAGAGACATTCATACAAATATATGTAAATCATACTATGCTTATTTCCAGTTGTCCTTTGTTTCTCTGATAGTGAATAGTACCTTTCTTCATAAGTCCAAGTCTTTCTATATTTTTTTCAATCCACTGACTCATCATTTCTTACACCACAGCAATATTCCAATCTTATACTGTCTTGTTATGTTAAAATATTCTAAAACAATATTAATAATTATGGCTGGCATATAGTGTGGTTTCTCTATTTTTTCTCTTTTCATTAAACCTATTTTAGCTTTAACTTTGTCTGAGATCGTGATTACTCCTGCTTTTTTAAAAAATAAATTCTATTCCTGATCTTTATTTTATGTTTGTATCTCTCATTTTTATAACATTTCCTGAAAGCAACATATTATTGAATTCAAATTTTCAATCTATTATCTGTTTCCATTTTAGGCATGAATTCATTCAATTCACATTCTAAGCTATAATGACTAGTTAATTTTCCTTCCTAATTTCCCCACACTAGCTTTCTCACCTAATTCCTATTCCTCCTCACTCTATTTTAGTTCACTTGCTACCTTGCTTTCCTATTCCTTAACTTATCCCCCTCTCCAAGAATTCCTCCCTTATTCTTTTCTCCCAAACTTTCCCCTTGTCTTTTTATTCCTTTCTGAATTTAAAAGACTCTTATACCTTTCTAGATATATATGTTGTTCCCTCGTTAACCCTCAATGAGAGTTAATTCTCAATGAAAGCAAGGTTTCATTACCAACCCCCCCTTCCCTTCTACTAACTTCTTCTGTATCAGTTTATCCTTTCTCACCTCATTTGTATGATTTACACTTTTAACATCAGTTTTTATAAAGATATTTCTAATGCCATTTCTTATTTCTATTTTCAATGACCTATAATTCTTTCTTCTCATTGCTACTGGAAATAATTGCTCCTTTATATCTCTTCCTACACAATTTTACTTTTTTTAAAAATAGTGTTTCAGTTTGTTAAATGTCCTTTTGTTTTCCATTCAGGATTATATTTAACTTTTCTGGGTGTGTTACCCTGGGTCATAACTCCAGATATATTTGTACAAAATAAGGCATTCCAAGAACTACAGTTCTTCAGTGTTGTAGCTGCTAGGTCTTGTGTAATATTTTTTTTCTCACTGCATATATTATATAGGTTTATTTTCTTCCTCCTCCTCCTCCTCCTCCTCCTCCTCCTCCTCCTCCTCCTCCTCCTTCTCCTCCTTCTCCTTCTCTTCCTTTTCCTCCTCCTCCTCCTCTCCCAGGCTGGCTAAGATGACAGAATGTTGGAGGGGTTTTGGGAAAACTGGGACACTGATACATTGTTGGTGGAGTTGTGAATGGATCCAACCATTCTGGAGAGCAAGAGTTCTGGAACTATGCTCAAAAAACTATCAAATCTATGACCCAGAAGTGCTACTACTGGGCTTATATCCCAAAGAGATCTTAAAGGAGGGAAAGGGATCCACATGTACAAAAATGTCTGTGGCAGCCCTTTTGTAAGTGGCAAGGAACTGGAAACTGAGTGGATGCCCATCAATTGGAGAATGCCTGAATAAATTGTGGCATATGAATGTTATGGAATATTATTGTTCTATAAGAAATGATAAGCAAGATAATTTCAGAAAGGCTTGGAGAGTTACATGAACTAATGTAAAATGAAATGAATAGAACCAGGAGATAATTATACATGGCAACAACAAGACTATATGATGATCAATTCTAATGGACATGGCTGTCTTCTACAATGACATGATTCAAACCAACTCCAATTGTTCAGTGACAAAGAGAGCCCAGAGAGAGGACTATGGGAGCTGAGGACAGATCACAACACAGCATTCTCACTCTCTCTGTTGTTGTTTGCTTGCATTTTGTTTTCTTTCCCAATTTTTCTTTTTTCCTTCTTGATCCAATTTTTCTTGTGAAGCAAGATAACTGTATAAATATGTATACATATATTGGATTTACTTATATTTTAACACATTTAACATGTATTGGACTACCCTTCATGGGAAGGAAGGGATAATTTGGAATAGAAGGTTTTGTAAGGGTCAGTGTTGAAAAATTACCCATGCATATATTTTGTAAATAAAAAGCTTTAATAAATAAAATAAAATATTTATTTTTTAAAAAAAGAAACAAAGGCATATAGCTTTGATTTAGCTATTTAGCTAAATTACCAAAAAGAACAATAGTAAGTTAAAGAAACTATCTTCCTGAAGCCAATCATTGCTTATTTAAATACTCTCCTTTCAATCTGATCAAAGATGGACAAAGGATACTCCTTTTTGAACCTGTATGTGCACGAATGTTTGTGGCAGCCCTTTTTGTAGTGGCTAAAAACTGGAAACTGAATGGATGTCCATCAGTTGGAGAATGGTTGAATAAATTGTGGTATATGAAAATTATGGAATATTACTGTTCTGTAAGAAATGACCAACAGGATAATTTCAGAAAGGCCTGGAGAGACTTACACGAACTGATGCTGAGTGAAATGAGCAGGACCAGGAGATCATTATATACTTCAACAACAATACTATATGATGACCAGTTCTGATGGATCAGGCCATCCTCAGCAACGAGATCAACCAAATCATTTCTAATGGAGCAGTAATGAACTGAACTAGCTATGCCCAGAAAAGAACTCTGGGAGATGACTAAAAACCATTACATTGAATTCCCAATCCCTATATTTATGCACACCTGCATTTTTGATTTCCTTCACAAGCTAATTGTACAATATTTCAGAGTCTGATTCTTTTTCTACAGCAAAATAACGTTTTGGTCAGGTATACTTATTGTGTATCTAATTTATATTTTAATATATTTAACATCTACTGGTCATCCTGCCATCTAGGGGAGGGGGGGGGTAAGAGGTGAAAAATTGGAACAAGAGGTTTGGCAATTGTTAATGCTGTAAAGTTACCCATGTATATATCCTGTAAATAAAAGGCTATTAAATAAAAAAAAAAAGGATACTCCTTTTTTTTTCATTTTAATATATTTAGGGTTTTTAATTGAACATCCAATCAAAACAGAGATTACTTGTCTTTTTTAATAGTTTTTTTCTAATAAATTTATTTTTAATACACATTACTTTATGAATCATGGTGAGAGAAAAAAAAATCAGAATAAAAGGGAAAAACCATGGAACAGATTAAAGAAAAAAAAAACAGAAAAAAGAAGTGAACATAACATGTGTTGATTTACATTCATTTCTTTTTCAGGATGCAGATGGCATTTTCTGTTCAAAATCTATTGGGGTTGCATTGGATCACTGAACCACTGAGAAAAACCAAGTCTTTCATAGTTGATCATCAGACATTCTTGCTGTTACTAAATACAATGTATTCCTAATTCTGCTTGCTTTGCTCAGCATCAGTTCATGTAAATCTTTCCAGACCTTTCTAAAATTAGCTTGTTCAGCATTTTTATAGAACAATAATATTCCATTATCTTCATATACCACAACTTGTCAGCCATTTCCGAATTGATGGGCATCTACTCATTGTCCAATTCTTTACTACCACAAAAAGAGCTGCTACAAATATTTTTTCACATGTGTCCTTTTCCCTCCTTTAAGATTTCCTTTGGATGGTCTTGTGTAGTCTTAATTTTAGCTCCATAATATTTAAATTGTTTTTTCTTGTTGCTTCCAATATTTTCTTCTTAACTTGGAAGCTTTGAAACTTGACTATAATATTCTTGCAAATGTTCTTCCTGGAATCTCCTTCAAGTGATGATTGTTGGATTTTTTCTATTTCTGCTTTGCCTTCTTGTTCTAGAACTCCAGGGCACTATTCCTTTATAATTTCTTATAATATTGTAACAAGAATCTTTTTTAAATCATAATTTTCTGGCAGCCTGCACCATCAGACCCCCATACTGTCTGAGAGATGGACATTTCTAAGTCTGAAGATGCCCCCAGAGCTTGTTGTTTGTTGATTCTGCACAGTTACCTAGACTAAGCATTTCCACTTTATTATGGCAGAACCTCTCTGCCCCTGAAGGTCAGGTCTTTCCTAGGATTTTCTTTGGTTGTCTTAAGTTATCAACTGCTTGGATTTCAGAGATACCTGGAGAGACCTACATGAACTGATGCTAAATGTAATGAACAGAACCTCCTGGTTCATTGTACACGGCAACAACAAGATTCATGATGATCAATTCTGATGGACATGACTCTCTTCAACAATGAGATGATTCAGGCCAGTTCCAATTGTTCAGTAATGAAGAGAGCCATCTATACCCAGAGAGAGCCCTGTGGGAACTGAGCGTGGTTCACAATGTAGCATTTTCATTCCTTTTTATGTTTGCTTTCATTTTGTTTTTTCTCACTTTTTTTTCCTTTTTCATCTGATTTTTTCTTGTGCAGCATGATATTTGTGGAAATATGTATAGAAGAATTGCACATATTTGACATATATTGAATTGCTTGCCATCTAGGAGAGGGGATGGAGGGAAGAGAGGGAAAAATTTTGGATCATAAGGTTTTGCAAGGGTGAATGTTGAAAATTATCCATGCATATGTTTTAAAAAAAATAAAAAGATTTAATTTTTAAAAAAAAGGTAAAAAGGGAGATCAATTGCTTTACCTTGATTTTTTTTTTATTATTATTTCTGCTTCTCTATGTTACTTCTGAGGCAATGTTCTATTTTTTTTCTGTGGAGGAAATTTGGAGAGCTGAAAGTTTTCTGACTTACTCCACCATGTTCCAAGAATCCTCTCCTCTCCAGCCCTAGTCTTTTCAGAACTTCAGTACTCATCACCACTTGTATATGCTATAGGAAGTTCAGATTCAATATACTCCAAAACAAAATGTGTTATTTTTCCTCATTATCCACAACTTTTCTAAACTTCCCTATTTCTATAAAACAACCTCATTATCTTTTTTGTCTCTTCTTCCTCTCTAAGCCTGTATATGAAATTAGGTGCTGAGTCTTGCCATATCTATTTATTCAACAATCTTCCCCTTTTTACAATTCACACGACCATTTAGTTCAAGGCCTTATCACCTCCAGCCTATACTATTACAGTGGTCTCCTAATTGTACTCTTTGCTCAAGTCTCCTTCCTGCTCTAGTCTATACCCCACTTGCCAGAGAGATTTTCTTTAAGCATAGCTCTGACTGACCATGTCACATGCCGGTTGTATAGATTTTAGTGGCTTCCTATTGCCACAAGGAGCACACTCATATATATAATTAATGCTTATTAGTTGATTCATTTATTGTTTATCTATTCCCATTTTTGGGGCCCAACACTGAGCACCCTTTTAATCTTGCTCCAGGAAAAGTCAGACTGAAAGAATCTAATGGACATATACCAGCCTGAATGCTCAATTTTCCCTTCTCTAGCTCTATAATAGAATGAATAGTTTTGCAATCTCTTGGTCACTCTGACACTCTCACTGAAAGAATCTCAATTATGATTATTTTCTTGATTTTTCTTTATTCTAACAGAAAAAATAAAATCTTGGAAATATTTTAGCTTTAATCCATTGCTCTTCAGCCTTGGACCAGCTTTAAACTTCTGCTTGAAGACTTCTGAGGGGAAATTTCACCATCTTTCAAGGCAGATCAATTTTTTTTTTTTCACTTTTGTTTTCGCTAATATATAACCTGGTCTTTTGAGTATACCCAGTTTGGCTGAAAGGAAGGGCTCTGCATCTCCTACTACATGGATAAGTCTTTAAAATTTGTGAGGGAAAGTTGGCCCCTCTCTTTTCATCATTTTTTTGGCCAGACTCTTTTTCTATAACTCTTATTTGCTTTGCTCAGCATGAATAACCATGTACTGAACTGCTGAGAAAGGAGGGATTTGCCTTCCCTTTTACCCAGGCTCCAAGAAATAGGCCTGGAGATGTTTGTTTCTGTTTTGCATTATTTGTTCTCAGTTTTAGGTAATGAGAGATGGACAGGTATGTAGGCCTGTGAGTCATGGTGATTCAGGAGGATTGCAGATATGAAAATTCAGCCCAAAAAATTGGTGGAGAGAGACTACCTTGGTCTCACCAGATTTAAAGATTCATTGACCAATCAAAGGGGGCTACTCTACCCATCTTTTTAACAAACTGGGCATGCTCAAAAGTCCAGGTTATATCCATTTTTTAAAAATGGATGCCTCAAAAAAACATAAGTACCTTCATCACTACGGTGTAGTTTTTATCCTTATTTTCATGATGACAGCATTCAAATAATTTTTTTTATGCATTGTTCCCAGGGAAACAAAATCTTTTACTTCTCCAGTGACCCCCATTGCTTCATCGATCAAGTCACCTAGAAAAGATTCTTGCTAATCTTCTTTTATTTAAAAAATTGTTTTATTATTTTTCTCATTATAACAGATATTAACTTTTTAAATACACCTATCTTTATGAATCATGTTGGGAGAGAAAAATCAGAACAAAAAGGAAAAACCACAAAAGGAAAAAAAAAACAGAAAAAAAGTGAAAACATCATGTATTGATTTACATTCAGTCTTCATAGTTCTCTTTCTGGATGCAGATGGCATTTTCTATCCAAAGTTTATTGGGATTGCCTTGGATCACTGAACCGCTGAGAAGAACCAAGTCATTCATAGTTGATCATCTCACAATCTTGCTGTTACTGTGTATGATGTATTCCTGGTTCTACTCGTTTTGCTCAGTCTCAGTTCATTGTAAATCTTTGCAGACTTTTCTAAAATCAGCTTGTTCATCATTTTTTATACAAAGAACAACAATATTCCATTATTTTCATATACCACAACTTGCTCAACCACTCCCCAGTTGATAGACATTCATTCATTTTCCAATTCTTTGCTACCACAAAAAGAGCTGCTACAAACATTCTTGCACTTGAGAGTCCTTTTCCCTCCTTTATGCTTTCCTTGGGATATAGACCCAGTAATAACACTGCTGGGCCAAAGGGTATGTACAGTTTTATAGCCCTTTGGGGATCTGATTTTTTCTTTAAAATAAGCTGTAAGCAAAATAGACATGGGAGTGTTTTTTTAAGTGTGACTGAGACATGTGGATTGCCTGTGTCCTGTTGATGTTGGGGAAGGTTTTAGCAGAGAGCCAGTACTTTATACCATTTAATTTCAGTGCTCAGTATGGATTTTAAACAGCTCCACTATCTGGACCTGTAGTTTGAGTGCCCTGCCATCCGGTGGAGACATGAGAGATCACAATCTCTTGTAGCAGAAGACTTCTTACAATGCTATACCAATTTTCCTCCAACTTAAGAAATGCAACAAGTTGATCACAAATGTTTGCTTTGTAAAGTCCAAACACAGTTTCCCAAGTGCCATGTATGGTTCAAATAACTGTCCCAGAGTTATCTGACTCTTCAGGGCTTCTCACATCTCATCCATCATTAATCAATTGCCAATCTTTTCAACCCTATTTCCACCGTCTCCACCATCTGTCTCCTTTTCTTCACTTACATGGCTACTCCCTTTGCTTGTGCCCTTAACATCTCTTATTTGGACTATTAGATTGCTCTCCTAACTGATTTATTATATCACATCTATCCTCTCCTCGATCTATCTTCTGCAGACTTGACAAACTGAAGCTTTCGGTTACTTCTAGGGTACAATGCGAACTGCTCAGCGGCATTTAAAATGCTTTACACCCTGGCTGCAGCCCAATTTCATAGACATTACATATTGCTCCCTCTTACGGCATCTTTCTATTCACTGCTATTCCTTATAGATGATATTCTTTCTCCTATCTATATGACTTTTCATTTGACTATTCCCCACACTTGGAATGTTGAATAGGAATATGGCTTAATTATATAAGGCAATGGAGAGAAAACTCTGTTAACTTTGATGGCTAAAGAGAGATTAAATGAAGAACAGAGATTATGGACCAAGAAAACTTCTATCCTGAAGACTGAGTTAAGGAGAAAAAAATAGAAAAGGTAAGATCCTAAAAGAAAAGAATTTAACTTTTATCTTTCAAAGAACCATTATGAAGAAAATTCTTAAAAACCTTTGTCTGCCATTCTAAGAGAGTTAAATGTTAAAACTACATTTCCAAACCTGAGCCATGTTGGTTAGAAGTGATATTCTATTCATAACTGATGTATTATAATTATTTGTTTGTTGCACTTTTGGTGATTTGAAAAGCTAGTAACTTAGAAACACAGGTTTCTTTGAGCACAGATCCTAATTTATGAGATTAGGGAATTTCATATGGGTATAGAGATGAAGATAAGCTCATGGTGGAAAAGTTTCTCTGATTTCTTTAATAAATAATATTTTATAAACCAGGGTGGAGCACAGATTATTGATTAAATAATGAAAAAGATGTTATGTTGTAATTTATGAGAAAATATCAGCATTTATTCTTGAAACCTGGGATGTGATAAGAAGGTAAAATTGGCCCCTTCTCCCACTGATGAGTTCTTCCCAGAACTTCTATTTTGAAGAAAGACTGAATTCATTTTCTAGATTTAGCTACCATACCCTCATGCAGGTATCTTCTTCCCTCTACCCCACTTTTCAGCTCCTCTTTTATGTATTGTCTTATCCATAAGAATGTTAGCTCTTTGAGGGAGAAGCTTATATTCTTTTTGCTTGTAATTGTATTCCAGGAACTGAACACAGTATTTGGCAAATTGTAAGCTTTGAATAAATGCTTATTGACTGACAAAGAGAAAAGACAGATTTGATGTTTTTATTGACTAGGTCGTTGGAGCACACTGCTTATCTGATTCCCATGTAGGCTATACAAAGCTCCTAAACTTTGTGATCAATGCAAGCTCCTTCAGGATAAAGAGAATAAATATAGTGCTATGTAATCCTGAATGAGTCAGGATAAAGAAAATAAATGCAATGCTATGTAATCCTGAATGAGTCAGCAGAAGTCATAGGTTAGATTGTACAACATTTTTTTTTGGAAGGGGGAAAATCTATTACTAGTAGAGAATTGTCAACACTCTGAAAATTATTTCTGGGAAACATTTGGATGATATCACAGAACATAAGTTACTTAGGCATGAGATACCTGATGGAGACATTTGCAATACATTTTAGGCTGGGAAAAAATCAATCTTGATTCAGATTTTGAAGATGGAAGGGAATGAATGATGAGCCCTAAGATAACTGATTACACATGACATGCTGACCCAGATAACCTGATGAGTCTATTGTTCATAATTCTCCAGTTGGAAATAAATAACCTCAATGAAGGAGAGATTGAGCACCTGATCCAAGGTAGATTGTGGGAGGGGAAGGGAGGCACAGGTAACAAAGTTTGAAGCCTGTGCCTGTGGTGGCCGCTTGACACAGATATGTGTGCTAATGCTGGGAGTATAGAGCAAGTCACAACCTGTACTTTCAATCTGAACCCTTACCAGTGGTATTTGACTCAGTACAGGGAAAAAAGGACTATGTAGAAATAATGCATGGGAAAATGGCTGATAAGAGGTCATATAGAAACCTCATATCTTATCATTTCTTATAAACTCTCTTCCATCCCAAATTTTTCATTAGTGTTAAGAACACCATCATTTTCTCAGTCCTTCCAGCTCTCACTTTCAATGTCTTTCTTGATTCCACATTCACTTGACTTGTGATTCACTCCACATTTCTAATCCATTGTCATATCTTCTTGTTTCAACCTTCAAAATATTATACATATACATATATATGTATATGTGTTTGTTCCTATGGCAGCTAAATGGCACAGTATCTAGTCTACTAGGCTTGGAATTAGGAACTCTCATCTTCCTGAGTTCAAGTCTGGTCTCAGACACTTACTAGCACTTAACCCTCCTTGCCTCAATTCCTCCTTTGTAAAATGAGTGAAGAAAGAGACAACAAATCATGCCAGAATTTCTGCCCCAAAACTCCAAAATGGGATCACAGAGTCAAATGTGACTGAGCAACAGTATCAACAAAATATGTCTTTTTACCCTCAATTATATAGCTACAATCGTAGTTCAAGCTGCCATTATATCCCTCTTGGGTTACTGCAATGACCGTCTAATAAGTTTCTCTGCTTCAAATCTCTTTCTTCTCCAATCCATGCCCTACTTGCTGCCAAAAAGATTTTTCTGAGCAATAGATATGATCATGTCCTACTCAGTGAGCTCTGGTGATGGCATTACTTCCTTATAAAACTCATAATTTTCATGCCTCTTTTATACATATTAGTTATATGGCAAAGAGGGTCATATTAAATCCAATTTCCAGGAATCTCTAGATTCACAAATACAGCTTTGGGAACTTTTATCAAATGTGTAAGATAAGTGGTTTGGATTTTCCCACCAAATTATATAACGGTTTCTTTAATATTGTTATTTGCATTAAGATAAAGATTTTTTAAAAATTGTATTCATAGCAAAATAATAAACATGTATGCATCCTGGCACAGCCTTCTCTGTTTCTAACTTGGACATCCTTGGACTCTATTTGCTTCCTGTGTGAACTCGGCAAAGTCAGTTGTCAGTTTAAGGACTTATTTTTTTTTTAATTAAAGTTTTTTTTTTATTTCAAAACATATTCATCGATAATTTTTCAACATTAACTCTTGCAAAATCCAATTCCCCTCCCTTCTCGCCCCCCTTTCCTTAGATGGCAAGTAATCCAATAAATGTCAAACATGGTAGAAATATATGTTAAATCCAATATATGCATACCAATTTATACAATTATCTTGCTGCAAAAGAAAAATCAGATCAAACAGGAAATAAATGAGAAAGAAAATAAAATGCAAGCAAACAACAATAAAAAGAGTAAAAATGCTATGTTGTGAACCACATTCAGTTCCCACAGGCCTCTCTCTGGGTGTAGATGGCTCTCTACCACAAGATCTTCAGAATTGGCATCAGTCATCTCATTGCTGGAAAGAGCCAAATCCATCAGAATTGATCATTATATAATCTTCTTGTTGTTGTGTTCAATGATCTTCTGATTCTACTCATTTCATTCAGCATCAGTTCATGTAAGTCTCTCCAGGCCTCTCTGAAATCATTCTGCTGATCATTTTTTAAAGAACAATAATATTCTAAAACATTCATATACCACAATTTATTCAGCCATTTTCCAACTGATGGGCATCCATTCTGTATCTAGTTCCTTGACACTACAAAAAGGGCTGCCACAAACATTTTTGCACATGTGGGTCCCTTTCCCTTCTTTAAGATCTCTTTGGGATATAAGCCCAGTAGTAACACTGCTGGATCAAAGGGTATGCACAGTTTGAAAACTTTTTGAGCATAGTTCCAAATTGCTCTCCAGAATGGTTGGATCTATTCACAATTCCACCAATAATGTATTAGTGTCCTAGTTTTCCCACATCCCCTCCAGCATTTCTCATTATCTTTTCCTGTCAGTTTAGCCAATCTGAAAGGTGTGTAGTGGTACCTCAAAATTGTCTTAATTTGCATTTCTCTGATCAACAGTGATTTAGAACCCTTTTTCATATGACTAGAAATGGTTTCTATTTCTTCATCTGAAAACTGTCTGTTCATATCCTTTGACCATTTATCAAAGTCTTATACATTTGAGTCAATTCTCTACATATTTTAGAAATGAGGCCTTTATCAGAACTCTTGAATGTAAAATTCTTAGCCAGTACCAAATGGTTTTGATGACCATTGCTTTATAATATAGTTTTAGATTTGGTACAGCTAGATCATTTGCAATTTTTTCATTAATTCCCTTGAAATTCTTGAAATTTTGTTCTTACAGATGAACTTTGTTATTATTATTTTTTAGATCGGTAAAATACTTTCTTGATTGATATGGCGCTAAATAAGTAAATTAATTTAGGTAGTATTGTCATTTTTATTATATATGCTTAGTCTATCCGAGCACTTGATATTTTTCCAATTGTTTAAATTTGACTTTGTGTGAAAAGTGTTATGTAGTTGTGTTCATATATTTCCTGACTTTGCCTTGGCAGGTAATCTCCCAAATATTTTATATTGTCGACAGTATTTTAAATGGAATTTCTCTTTGTATTGCTTGCTGCTGGACTTTGTGGGTAACATATAAAAATGCTGATGATTTATGTGGATTTATTTTGTATCCTGAAACTTTGCTAAAGTTGTAGATTGTTTCTACTGGTTTTTAGTTGATTCTCTAAGGTTCTCTAAGTATACCATCATATCATCTGCAAAGAGTGATAATTTGGTTTCCTCATTACCTACTCTAATTCCTTTAATACCTTTTTCTTCTCTTATTGCCAAATCTAACATTTCTAATATAACATTGAGTAGTAATGGTGATGGTGGGCAATCTTGTTTCACCCCTGATCTTACTGGGAATGGTTCTAGTTTGTCCTCATTGCATATGATGCTTGCTGATGATTTTAACTAGATGCTACTGATCATTTTAAGGAAAAGTCCATTTATTCCTATACTCTCTAGTGTTTTTAATAGGAATGGATGTTGTATTTTATTAAATGCTTTTTCTGCATCTATTGAGGTAATCATAAGGTTTTTGTTAGTTTGGTTATTGGTTATAGTCAATTATGTTAATAGTTTTCCTAATATTGAATCAGCCCTGCATTCCTGGTATAAATTCTACTTGGTCATTGGTCCTGGGGATGACTTTCTGTAATCTCTTTGCTAATATGTTATTTAACATTTTTGCATCAATATTCATTAAGGAAATTGGTCTATAACTTTCTTTCTCTGTTTTCATCTGACCTGGTTTAGATATCAGTATCATGTCTGTGAAGAACTTAATTTTACAAAATGAGGTATAGTGCCCAGGTACTTACATAAATCTTAAATTTTATTTGAGTTTATCATCTAGGGCCCTGGATCTGGAGTTCAAATTCTAACTAAAATTCCTCTCTGGATTTGCTCATCTATAAAAGAAAGTTGTTGGACCAGATCTCCAGGGGCCTATCAATATCTCAATTTATGTTTTGTAATCTACGATGTATTCAAAACTGCTTTTCTCAAACTCTCAGTTTTCTCTGAACCTCTCAAGAGGCAATTAAAATTTGATAGCATGAAATAATAAGATGAATGTTTACTCAAGAATGATGAAAGAATATTTATAGAACAAAGGATTAAATCAAGCAAAAACCATTTTGAGTACCTATTTACCTAAGAACCTTTATTCCCACCTACAATCCTGAGGGGTACAAATCTAAGTTTCCCAGTTCCCATGCTGGCTTGTCAGTAGGATGAAGGCTAAAATCTTGATGTTCGAAAGATGACCTTGTTTCTCAAATTATTCTAGTGGAATCTTAGTCAAAGAAATGTGGTTTTTCTAGTACTACAATGCTGAACTTTCCATATTTACAAAGTACTTCAAGAGCAGAGTGGGGATTTTGTTATTAACAGAAGGAATTAAGGGAATCTGTTGAATGTCTACTGGCACTATATCAATATTTTTTCTTTCTCTCTCTCTTTTGTCTATTCTCTGGCTCTCTCTTACTCCTCTCATTTGAGTGTTCCAAAAATCTTTTTTCCCACGAGGGTTACTGGCTGGCCTCTCACCAGATGAAATGTAAATGGCCCCCTTCCAAACAGAGCCTACATTTTGCTCATATCATCCATCAACCTCTGTGCCCTAAATAGACTTTTCAGCAATACAGTTCCCAAAGAGAACATGTTCAAACTAGATGATATCTAAGATTTCTTGTGGTGAAAATTGATTTCATAAGCTTATTTTCAGTCTTTTAGTTCTTTAATCCTCACAGGTTTTCCCTCTTTCCGCTGTACCTCTACAGTGTGGAGAGTGTAGGTCAATAGAAGATCAAGTCCCAAGGAAAAAGAATAAGAATGATAAAAATCATTAGTGACAGAAGAAGAAGAATAATGTGCCAGGTTAAAAATTTCTGGAAAATAGATTACATATTGAATGCAAACATGTAAATTGCATGCTTTTTTTTGGGATTCAAGATATGGGCTTATTTCCCACATCTCTTTTCCCTCAACTACTTTGTAATACCTGAACATGACCTTTGGGAAATGTTAGTGGAAACCATTGTTTTAGATCAACTTTTGCTATATGATAGTCAGGGGAAATAAAAACAAAACAAACAAACAAACAAACAAAAAAACTTGCTCATGGTTTCTTTCAATTCTTTCAGGGCACTTTTTTCCTTGTCATAATCAGGAAAAGCACAGTAACTTAACTTTGGAAACATGGTGGCAGCATTTATTGCCAAAAGGTCTACAGTGGACATTAGTCTCACTCCTATTCCAAAGCTGCCAGTGGGCAACATACAAAATCAAGAAATGTTCAAGTCTTTGAGTTAATGCTATTAATATGCCCTTTCTAATATGGTCATTGATTTGAGTGTGTCAAAAGGAAGGAGAAAAAGACAGTGGAGAACTCTTTGATGTTGTTTACCTGGGCTGTTTGCCCTATATCTATGGTTGTGTTTCTTTGAATTGTGTCTTAAATATAAGCTTGTTTGGCAACTTGCTTTATGAGGTATTGGGCAAAAAATGGTTGACAAAATCTTCTGAGCTTCTCTTTTGGATTTCCTGTTTCAGAAATCATGGTGACCCTGGCAGTTAGTTGATTAAAAGGAAACAGCTGGTGAGAGGAAAGGGCCAGATCACCAAGAGGAAATTATTTTCCAACCTAGATTAAATCCAAGTAAGGGAAATACACAACTCTCCTCCTTTTCCGGCCCCACCCCCCCATCATGAATCCCTTTACTATCCAATTAGCAGAGTCCTGCACATTAACATTAGGACCAGCTTTATGAATAGTTTATAATCAGCTGCACGGTGTAATTTGAAAGGCATATGAAAAGATTTCCTGCCATAATTTAAATTGATTGGCTTCCTTGAAGTATATTAAAGTAATAAATCATCCAAATTAATGAACATTTTCAGACTGCAAAACCACAAAATCAAGAGTATTAGAGTTAAATATAACCTTAGATACGATCTAGTTAAATCCTGTCATTTTTTTAAATGAGGAAATTGAGAAATGAAATGACTGTTCATGAAATATAGTCAGTTAGTACTAGAACTGGAACTTAAACATCTGTCTTCTGACTGGCAAGCCACTATCCAGGGGTCCTCAAACTACGTCCTACAGACTAGATGCAGCAGCTGAGGACATTTATCCCCCTCACCCAGGGCTATGAAGTTTCTTTATTTAAAAGCCCACAAAGCAAAGTTCTTGTTTTTACTATAGTCTAGCCCTCCAACAGTCTGAGGGACAGTGAACTGGACCCCTATTTAAAAAGTTTGAGAACCCTTGCACTATACCACACTCAAAGGATTCCCAAGGCAGAGCAATGATCACAAAAGGAATTAAAGGCTGGTTGAAGATGCCCAGAATAATTAAAGGATAGGAAAAGCATAAGAATAAGTTAAACATGAATTGCCTTATCTACTAATCTAATACAAACTAGTGGAGAAAATGTCAGATCCAAACTACTTCCAACCAATGGTTGATGTGTATATTCCAGGTAAGTGACATTCTTAGTTCTTGTAACTTCCTGATGTCATTGGGAATGTTTCCATTTTCATAGACTTTGAAATACTAACTTCTTTCATTCTTTTACCCAGCTTCTAAATTAGAACCAACTTTTTCCAAATCTTCCCCTCTTTCCTTCCTTCCACCCCCACCCCTAGCTAGCAGGTAGTCCAATACATGTTAAATATGTTAAAATATATGTTAAATACAATATATGTATACATGTTTATATAGTTATCTTGCTGCACAAGAAAAATCAGAATGAGAAGAAAGAGAAAGAAAACAAAATGCAAGCAAACAACAGAATGAGAATGCTATGTTGTGGTCCACACTCAGTTCCTACAGTCCTCTCTCTCTGGGTGTCGATGGCTTTCTTCATCACTGAACAATTGGAACTGGTTTGAATCATCTCATTGTTGAAAGAGCCACATCCATCAGAACTGATCATCATATAGTCTTGTTGCTATGTACAGTGATCTCCTGGTTCTGCTCATTTCACTCAGCATCAATTCATGTAAGTCTCTCCAGACCTCTCTGAAATCATCCTGTTGGTCATTTCTTACAGAACAATAATATTCCATAACATTCATATTATTCAACCATTCTCCAATTGATGGGCATCCAGCCAGTTTCCAGTTTCTTGCCACTATAAAGAGGGCTGCTACAAACATTTTTGCATATGTGGATCCCTTTTACTTTAATATCTCTTCAGTTTATAAGCCCAGTAGTAGCACTGCTGGGTCAAAGGATGTTCACAGTTTGATCGCCTTTTGGGCATAGTTCCAAATTACTCTCCAGAATGGTTGGACCCGTTCACAGTTCCACCAACAATGTATCAGTGTCCCAGTTTTCCCAAATCCCCTCCAACCAACATTTGTCATTATCTTTTCCTCTCATCTTAGCCAGTCTGAAAGGTGTATAATGGTACCTCAGAGTTGTCTTAATTTGCATTTCTCTGATCAATAGTGATTTGGAGCACCTTTTCATATGAGTACAAATAGTTTCAATTTCTTCATCTGAAAATTGTCTGTTCATATCCTTTGACTATTTATAAAGTGGAGAATGGCTTGAACTATTACAAATTTGAGTCAATTCTCTATATATTTTAGAAATGAGGTCTTTATCAGAACCTTTGAAAGTGAAAATATTTTCCCAGTTTATTGCTTCCCTTCTAATCTTGTCTGCATTAGTTTTGTTTGTATAAATACTTTTTAAATTAATATAATCAAAATTATCCATTTTGTGATCAATAATGATTTCTAGTTCTTCTTTGGTCACAAATTCCTTCTTCCTCCACATATCTGAGAGGAAACTATCCTATGTTCTTCTAATTTGTTTATAATATCATTCTTTATGTTCAGATCATGAACTCATTTCAACCTTATCTTGGTATATGGTGTTAGGTGTGGGTCAATGCCTAATTTCTGCCATATTAGTTTCCAATTTTCCTAGCATTTTTTGTCAAATAGTGAATTCTTATTCCCAAAACTGGGACTCTTTAAGTTTGTCAAATACTAGATTGCTATAGTCATTGACTATTTTTCAACTTCCATTTCCTTTCTGGGAAGGGCAATACAGAGCAGCTAAAAACAAACAGGAGTTGAGTCAGAACAGTGGTATTTTGGGTCAATAGAAGATCTGAAGAAAGATGTAAGGATTGAGTTTTGACTCCTGTAAAGTGTAAACACTTCCAGGGTAGTTCTCCTGAAACAACAAGCAGTGAATTCTGGAGTTGGATGGGTTGGAAGGAAGCCTAGATTTCAGCCACAAGAACTTTCCCTAGACAGTTGGGGAGTTGGGTATTTGAGTAGGGGCAAATTGAGGTAACCTCTGTTGATAAGGAGTGCCAGGTTCAGCTGTGCTGTCCTAGATGAGAAAGAACCAGCTTATGTGCAGAAGCAGTGGGGCAAATAAGCTTCTATTTGTAGGTACTTACAGGAGGATAGTGTTTTTGGTTTGGGGTTCCAGGTGAGAACTGAAGGAAGATCTGAAGCCAGAGGCAATATCCCTTCCGCCCAGGAGTAGAGGTAATTATACTAACAGTTTTTTTTAATTGATCAGGCAAAGAAAAAAAACCCAATCATACAAAATTACTATGAGAATGGGGAAGACCAAGGTTCATCTTCAAAGGATGATAGTGAAGTTTTTTTTTTTTAAAAAGCATCTTCTACCCCAGGAGTAACAATGAATGGTGACCTGCCCAAAAAGAATTTATACAACTAAAAAAAGACTTTAAAAATCAAAAGAGGAGTTCAAATCCAGCCTCAGATACTTGACCCTTATTAGATGTGTGATCCTGGGCAAGTAACAATCCCAATTGCCTTAAAAAAGAAAAAAAAAAACAATCCTAAACTAAACTTTAAAATCCAAACCCTTCCCCCCAAAAAAGGTCAAATGAGAGAGACTGAGGAAAAACTGAAAGCAAATAAAAACAATAGAAGAAAATCAAGACTATGAAAAGAAAGTCAACCAACTGTTTATACCCCTATGGACTACTCTAAGCTGGTAACTCCTCTTTGAGGTACTCTTAATGCCTGTTCATCAATGGCATGGCTAGGCCCCACTTATCTGTCTTTGGGCATCAACCCGGATCCCACAGAGACAGAACACCAGGAGGTAGGGGTGAAGCGAAAGAGAACTTTATTCTTAGATAGCACATATTTATACTCCCCTGAGGTTCTGGGGGAAGGGGAGATCCTCTAGGAACTTGGCATAATGGTATTGGCCCAAGAAGAAGGAGGGAGGCGTGCTAGGCTTTGAGAGCACTAAGGAGGCAGATGTGGTACCTGGGGTCAGACACCACCTCCTGGGGCTATGCCCCACCTCCATGTAGGTCTCGTCTGCGCCTTGGTACCTCTCATCCCTCAGGTCCTCCCACATGCCTTGAACTGCATTCCTTGCTTCTAGAGGCTTTTTAACCCTTACACAACTGGAAAAAAAAAAGAGTCTTAAGGAAGAAAATTACTTTTGAAAATTAGAATTGGGCAAGGGGAAGCCAGTAAAATTACAAGAGACCAAAAAATAATACAACAAAATATAAAGAATGAAAAAAAATAGAAGAATTGAGACATCTCATAAGAAAATCAACAGATCTAGAGAACAAATCAAGAGGAGAAAATGTAACAATAATTGGACTACTTGAAAACTATGAACAAAAAATTATCTAGATGTAAAAAATAATTATAAAAAATTGTTCTGAAGTGTTAGAACAAAAGGGGAAAGTAGTAATAGAAAAAAAAATTCACCTATCACCATTTGAAAGAGATATTATGAGGAAAATTAACAGAAATTAAATTTTGAAACCTCCAGATTAGAGATAATTTTACAAGCAACAACAACTAAGTTCAAATATGCTGGAGCAACAATTAAAATCATATAAGACTTATTAGTGACTACAATAAAAAAACCTCACAGGTTTTAGAATACTGTAAAGAGAAATTAAATGAAGGAGGAGAACTGGTAGTTCTAAAAATCCTACTTATATTGGGAGTGAATTAAAGAATGAACAATACATATATATATATATATATATATATATAAAACATATATATGTATGTATGTCTAGAAGGACATAAAACTCTCCAAATTTTATAAAGAAATAAATGGGCGAGGGAACAAGATGAAGTAGGGTATATAATGGTGCATAGATGAATAGGAATGGGATAAGGTGTATAAAGGAATGGATAAAGGAGGAGGGAAAAGGTAGAAGGAGGAAAAATGGGAGGGATATTTGGTCAAGTAATAGTGGGGCAAGCTAGAAGTAAAAAGTGAAGTAGAAGAGTTAGCAGGGTTAGGAAACAAAAGACATATACAACCACAATAATAATAATAATCAGAAGTAGAATTTATTAGAAAAAAAAGTAGGGGTAGTAATCATTGATATCAGACAAAGTTGAAAAAGGGTTAGTCAAAAGAGAGAAATGTATATTATGTCAGCCATATTAATACTGTTTTAGACTATTCAAAACAATTAAATAGTATAAGATTGGAATATTGCTGTAGCATAGGAAATGATGAGTTGGTTTTAGGTTGGATTTAGAAAAATATGAAAAGACTTGGATCTAGGAAGGATGATATTATCCACCTTCAGAGAAACAGAGGACAAGTAAGTATACAACTTTAATAGAGATGTATGTGAATACATATGTATATATAGGTATGATTACAGATATCTCTATATATGTATGTGCATATGAGCATATATGTATACATAAATATTTCCATCCTTTTAACAATCATTTATTTTCAAACCTTTGCAAAGACATAGACTCAAACTACAAAAGCCTATTACTACATACAGAATTAAAGTGGTGAAATTTAAAGGAAAAAAAGTGAAATTTAAACATTATTGAAATTGATGACCTCACAGCTAAAGCAAAGTCAGTCAAAATTTTACTAGACATCTATTATGTGAAGAGAACTGGAAACAGAACAAAGTATAAAAGGAAGAACAGAGATGTAGGATAGCTTTGAAAGTAGCATATTAAGCAGTTTTTTTTAAAGCAAGTTACAAAAACAGGCAGTTTCATATGCAATCTTTTTCTATTCTACTACATACATGGAAATACACATTTTATTTGGGGTTATGTTCAGAGTAAACATAAGTTTTAAGAAATAGAAATGGGAAGTCAATGCCAAGCCAGGAAAATTAAAATGAAAATGCTACAAAAATTAATTTACACCTTTAATATTATACCACATAAATCCAAGAGGATAATTTATAGAATTTGATAAAAAAAATAATATTCATTTGGAAAAACCAAAGATCTAGATTCTCAAGGGAAGTAAGGAAGCAGGGATAAAGGAGAAATAGCATTTACAGATCTCAAAATTACATGATAAACATCATGAAAATATCTAGTATTGGTTAAAGAATAGAAAGGTTGATGGAGCAGAGTACATAAAAGAGATCAGAAACAACAGAACTCAATAAAGTTTGAGATGGTTGAAAACATAAATTACTGGCAAAACCTCTTCATTTAATAAAAACTGCAATCTGGAAGAAATTAGACCATCACCTTATACCACACTTCACCATATATCCTAAATGGATATTCAACTTTAATGTTAAAGATCATACCTTCATATTCCTCTCACATCTATGTGTAAGAGATGTAATCATTTTTATCTTTATAAGAGGTATATTCTTAACCAAACAAGATGGGATGGAGAAGAGTTCCTGAAGGAGCCTTGGCAAGGAGCAAAGGATTCTAAGGGGCAGTTAGGGGGCTCTTTAATGCACAGAGCACTAGGTCTGGCATCAGCAGGACCTGAGTTCAATCCATTCCCAGACAATTCACCCTCAGCCAGTTATTTCACTCTGCTTTCCTCAGTTTCTTCATCTGGAAAATGACCCAAAGAAGAAAATGGCCAATCTCTCTAGTACCTCTGCCAAGAAAACCCCAAATGGGGTCTCAGAGGGTCAGACACAAGTGAAATGGCAACCAACGGGTGTATTATCTACAGGCTAATATCTGTGTCATACTCAAGTAATGTGTACACACACACTCAGGGTCCGCTCCACCCCTCACCCTGGGCCCTTCCACGGGCAATGCTTTGAGATTCTGTCATTTCATTCCCGCCCTACCCCACAGTCACCCCATGTCTGTCCCTCTACCTCTCTACTTCTTTTATTCAGTATTTCCTGATTCCATTTTACCTCAGTTTGGTGTTATTGGGGGAGTGGGCTGCATGATCAACCCCTCTCCTTTCCCCCATGCTTCAAGGAGGAAACTCTCTTCCTTATGCTGATCTCAGCCCTACTTTGTGTTCAGTAAAATAGGGATGAGTAAAGAAACTATATAAGGTGATTACGTGAGGAGAAAGCTTCCAACAAGTTCAGAAAGCTGGAATCTCCAGGTAGGAGCCCCTGCCTCAGCTGCCCCTGGATCAGAAACAGCTTGTCAAGGCCCCCACAGCCCCGGTAAGTCTGAATCAGGTTCCAGACTCTCCGCTCCCTGGAAGATGCTGGACTGTGGCCTGTGGACCTGCTCCCTCCCCAGGGACACAGCCTGCTTCTGACATGTCTCCCCATTAGGGTCTTTCTCAGGAATGTCCCTTGGGGAGCTCCAGGCCAGGACCACTGGGCTTGAAGCCAGAGGTGGTTGATGCTGGACTGCCTTTCCAGGGAGGCCGCACCTGCCCCAAAGCCTCATTTTATAGCCCCTAGAGGTGAGTATCCTTACTTAGCAGGTATCAGCCTCAGATGAGGGACTCTGTTGCTCTGATGTTTCTTCACTGGATGCCCAGTGGGCCCCTCAGCAGCTGTGGGGCTCCTTGGGAATTGTTAAGAGCCCTGGATTTTCTTGGTAGGAAGCAGCTGCCCCTTGGCCAGTAGTTGTTGGATGGCCACTGGGTAATGGACTCAGGAAATTCTTGTTCGTGTAGGGGTTGGAGTCTTGTCACTCAACAAGCATTGATTAAATGCCCACTTTGTGCCAGCCATCATACTGAGTGCAGGGCCGGTCTCAATGTACCCCCAGAACTTGGCCCCTAGTCAGCATTGAATGCACACACCGATTCTCCTGGGAAAAGGCCCCGATTTGTAGAAGTGAACAGCTCGTTCTGATGCAGGCCACCAGAGGAGGAAGCTTCAGAGGCTTCATGCTGCAGGAAGCATATATGGAGCATTACTGGACTCTGGGCATCTACACCCCACTGGAAAGGTCCAGTGTTAATTCAGTGGAGAGAGCCCTTAATCGATGCTGATTATAATTGCTAAAAGCTCCCTTTCTTAGTCTACATGAAAGCTATTATTTTGGATTGATGGAAATGAACCTCTGGGAAGCTTTTATTTTGCCCTTGACTTTAGTCAGAATATTGAGCAATTAGAATAGGATATTGGCAATTAGGTAGTATATTCAATAGACTACTGGAATCGGGAGAATGAATTCAAATCTTGCCTCAGACTTTCAGTAGATAGGGCAGTGGATAGAGAGCACTGGTGCCTGGAATCAGGAAGCCTCATCTTCTTGAGTTCAAATCCCACCTCAGACATTTACTAGCTGTGTGACCCTGAGCAAGTCACTTGTTTGCCTCAGTTTCTTGTCAGTAAATAAGATAGAAAAAGAAACCCCAAAATGAACTCAGTAAGAGTAGAACATGACTGAAAAAACTCAACTTAGACACTACTATCTGTGGCAAGTCATTTTATTCCTGCCTTAATTTTTCCTTAATTGTATTTAGCTATAACTCTTATTTAATATTTTTCCCAGTTACATTCAAAACAATTAAAAAAATTTTTTTAAACTTTTGAGTTCCAGATTCTCTTACTTATCTCCCAAACCCCCTTAAGAAACTACATATAAAATTACACAAAACATTTCCATAAAAGTCATGTTGTCAAAGAAAACTTAGATCTCCCACCCTGTTTTTTTTTAATTTTTAAAAAACTTTCCAAGAAAAATAGCTTTTTAAAAAAAGAGAATATGATTCAATATATATTTAGACACAATTTCTTCTCTGGGTATGGCTGGGATTTTTCATCATAAGTCCTTCAGAGTAGTCATGGGTCATTGTATTGCTGAGAATAGCAAAGCCATTCACAGTTGCTCATCCCAGGACATTGCTATTACTTTGTATACAGTATATTTTACTTTGCTTGAGTTTATGGAGGACTTTATAGGTGATTTTTTTGGAGAGCATCCTGCTCATCACTTCCCACAGAACAATATTTCATGGCAATCGCACACCACAGTTCACTCAACTATTCCCCAATTGATGGGCATCAATCTCTAATTCTTCACTCTGAAGACTTTCTACTTTTGTGTATATCTTGGTACTTTTCCTTTTAATAAAAGAAAAAGTTCCTTTTGTTAAATCTCGTGATATTCATGCCTAATAATGGTATTGTTAGGTCAAAGGATATGCATGAATTTATAGCCTTTTGAACATAGATTATTGTAGAGGGTCACAGTCAGTGGGGGAACTCTGGGTAAAGCATAAAACCCTCCAGCCCAGAGGGAACCTGCTGACAATGTCTGGTTTGGCTCCTCATCTCCCCTAAGGGCTCTCAGCCGTCCTGAGAAGTGTGTGTGTGTGTGTTGGGGGCTGACAACCTGTGTTGTGATTGAAGCAGAGTGATACCAGGTGGCAAACTACATACAATAGCAAGTTGTTTATGTGGTCCCACATGCACGGTATATAAGAGTATGAGGGTATAAAGAGGGGAAAGTCCTTGAAATAAATGGCTGAGAGGGCTGGAAAACACCAGTACCGTGCTGATTCAGAAGTCCTGCTTTGCTCAGGCTGTTGCTGAACTTAAGCTGGAGCCCAGACTATATTAGTGAGTCCTGCACGCTGGGCTCCCATCCTGTCTCCACAGACCTCTTCTGCTGATCTTCTAAGTTGTCTCCAGTCAGAAACTGTTCTGGGGCGTTCTGATGCTCTCATTTTTTTTTGAGTCATTAAAGATTCCTTTAATGGGATTGGATCCCTTTGAGGGAGAGGTGGTGGACCTCCTGCCTTTTACTTCATCTTGGCTCCATCTCCAGAAGCAAACCTCTGTGATCAAGTGGAACAGTTCTGGTTCTGGGCTCTGGCCAGTCTTTTTCTGACCTGGTAGTGAATAATCCTTGCCTGGCCTCTGCAAAGCTGACTTTTTAAATTAGCCTCCAGTGCAGAGCTGACCTTGAACCTTAGGCATTCTTTCTGTATCTTTTAAGCACTTAACTGTGCATAATGCATCATCCTTAAGCACCTGCTGTGTGCAATGCACCATCTGTGGCAGGGGTAAGGGTGAGAAATAAAGATGAACAAGGCATCCCTGCCCTCATGGGGATTCTAGTCTACGGTGAATGGCACAGAAACATTGAGAAACAAAAGACAAGCTAGAGAAAGGCAGTGGGGAGTAGTACAAATGACACCCTGTTGTGCCACAGTTCTCTTTTAATTGTCCTGACTCAGTTTCCCTAAATTGTTCTGATTCAGTTTCCCCAAATTGTTCTGCTTCAGTCCCCACACTGGCTATGTGATGTCCCCTTTTGTCATCCATAAGTGGGATGCACCTCTCTGCTACTGACTCCTCCACTCTTGGGGCTACTCTGGGTAGAATACCACAGAAACTGTAAAGTGTCATAATCAGGAGAATTCTTGGGCATGGTGAGAAATCCTAGTTTAGAGACTGCAGCCTGGCTTCAAGTCCCAGCTTTGACAGCTCTCTGGAGGATGGGCCTGGCATGTGACTTCAAAGCTGCTGAGGAGGTATGGGAAAAGGAAGTGGAGGAACAGCTCACCTCCAGCCACCAAGCACAATCAACCCGTCTGGTGAGAGAACAAAGAATATGGAAGCCATAGGGAGCTCAGCAGGATGGGGCTCTTTCCAGGACATTTTTGTCAGACCCCAGAGAATTTCTAATAGTAATAATGAGAGCTGCACAAGAGAGTCATGAAGCACCATTGGATCAAAGGACAGAGAAATCACATGTGGTAGAGGGCTGTCCCCTGGTCCCACTGCTCTGAGCCAATTTTTCTCTGATTTCTTGTATTAAAAGGGGAAGAGAGGACACTCAAAGGGGCCAAGATGGGTCCTTTTCTCTGCTTTAGGAAAAGCTGAACATAGGGTCTTTAGATGAGTAATTGTGCCTTTCCCTCATCCCTTACTTAGGTCCTCAGTTTTTAGAGAGGGATTGTCATCCTCACCCCACAGACTGAACCAGGGAAATTGAGACCCTTCCTGTCCTGCCCTGAGGCAGCTCCCCACCTTGTCTAAACTGAGCCAACCTCCTCCAGCAAAGCAGAGGGTCCCATTCATCAAGGAACAGCAGCCTGCAGGGACTCTGTCATGACATTCCCCTGGGGGGAAGGAGGAAATCCTGCCAGAGTCTGGCATTTAGCTGGCATTCAGTGCTCCGCTGGCTCCCTCCACCAATGTATGCAGTCCTTCCCCAAGGATTTTGCATGGCTCATTTCCAGAAAGATGGCCCTAGGAGGGATTTTCAGGGATAGAATCATGAAGCTTCTTCCCCTGAATGGTAACAATCCCCAGCTCTACCAGGACATCATTGAGCATGCCAGGTTTTGCACAGCCCTCCCAGCATGGAATTTATCATTAGATTCAGGGAGCAGCCTAAAGGGCTCTGCTCTCGACTAGGCAGAGAGTGCCCAGAGTACAAGGATTCTTCTGTTCCTTTGTGTCTCCCCCAGCTAAGGAAAAGGTTACAACAGTAATGTGTCTGTATACACTAAGTACTTCATAGGGAGTGCAGGGTTTACCAAGTGTGTGTTGATTAAATGGGAAAATCTCTGTTTCTTTGCTTTCTTTCCTCCTGACACCAGCTTGAACCTGCCATTCCCCCAAAGGGGCATGTTGTCTCCTAACATTCCCATTGAGACGTACAAGAAAAAGCCGGCTCAGTCTGCCTGGAGTAAGGGAATGTAACCAGGACATAGGGTTTGGTCAGTATTTATCCACTCGCTGTGCCACTAAGGGGCACCATTAGTGTACAGTGCTGGGTCTGGAATCAGGAAAACCTGAGTTCAAATCTGTGCTCAGAAACTTCCTAGTTATGTGATTCTGGAAAAGTCACTTCATTCTGCTTGCCTCAGTTTCCTTATCTGTCAGAAATGGCAATCCATTCCAGTCCCTTTGCCCAGAAAACCCAAATGGAGTCAGGGAGAGTCAGACATGACTGAACACCAAATGGCCCGATTAATGTTCTAGAGTGCCTGCTGGTAAGTGAGAACGCTACAAGCTCCCATTTTCCATCCACTCTGTGGATGCCTCAATTCTCCCTCACCCCAGCCGCCCTTTCCTCATCTGTAGAAGCAGCATAAGCCCTGACAGCAGCCCAGCTCCAGGGAGACACAAATGTTTCAGGCAAGGCCAGACCAGGAACCTGAGCAGCCCCTGAAAGGGATGTTTGATTAGTCTCCTCCCTGTGAAGCCCTGACTGTCACCATTTTTATCAGAAGAAGAAAGCCTTCATGGACATCTGTAGGAGGAAACAAGTCAGAAAGGTCTGCTTCCTTTGTCTGAAAAATGATCCGAGGGTCTTAAGAGACTCCAGCTCCCCTGACCTGACAGTATGATACAGCAGCCAAGAAAATCAATGCTACCTTGGGTAATAGGACAACCAGATTCCACCTCTGGAAAAGAATGGGGGAGATAAAGGACAGAATAATTGTGCCCCAGAGTTAGAACTAGGAAAGAGGGGCAAATTTAGGGTGGACATCAGCAGAGATCCCACCAGTAAGAGCTGCCCTGACTCTGGAGACTGCTTGGGGCAAGGGAGAGAGAAGAGTCTGTCTTATGGCAGGGCTGTCCCCACCTTGTCCAGGTTGGAGCTTGTGTCCAGCAGCATAGAACCTATCCAGAGCCAGGGGATCATTTCCTTCCCCTGATCCATCCCCGAAGGCTCTCTACAAATCCAACAGATGCCTGGTCAGTCTGTCAATAGCCCCCATCTAGGAGATGAAAGCAGAGCTCAAGGATGGGATGTCCTTCATGTAGAGTTCAGAATCCAACTGGAAGGTCAAGGCCCCGTTCCCTAACCACTGCTCAAGCCTCTTTACGTGGCCCCATTAAGGACAATGATATTGGGGACTGAGGGAGAACTTTATACTCTGGTTTTTTGGAAAGGATTGACTTGGGGGAAGACTCCTGGTCCACCTATGGCCTTGGTATTGTAATTCAGAAGACATACCTATTGTATACCTGCTGTATACCTCATCTTTTCTCAGATTCCTGTGCAACTGGGGTTGGCCTAAAGGCTTTGGGATAGCAAAGGAATGAATGAGTGTTTTTCCTTCCTCCCTTCTCCATCTTCAGTGACCTTGGTGGGGGTCCTCCCTCCACTGATGCAGATTGCGACCCTCTGCCTCACTAAATGATCTTTGAAGGTCATTGTGGCTGCAGGATCCATCCTTCATTTAGGAAGGATGGTCCTCTGAGAGCAGATTCTCTTGTCCATCTCTGGACCTGGGCTCAGAGCCCTCCCAGCCTGCTTGAACCTGCCATTCCCCCAAAGGGGCATGTTGACTCCTAAAATTCCCATTGTAGATTTAACATCATGTGTTTGAGACGTACAAGAAAAAGCCGGCTCAGTCTGCCTGGAGTAAGGGAATGTAACCAGGACATAGGGTTTGGTCAGTATTTATCCGCTCACTGTGCCACTAAGGGGCACCATTAGTGCACAGTGCTGGGTCTGGAATCAGGAAAACCTGAGTTCAAATCTGTGCTCAGAAACTTCCTAGTTATGTGACTTTGAAAAAATCACTTCATTCTACTTATGGGAGGGCTCATCAGAGCTTGTTCTTTGGAAGGTCGAGGAGGAGGAAGAGGAAGAAAAAGAGGAGGAGGAGGAGGAGGAGGAAGAAATGTCAATAAAATAACTACAGTAGGGGGTGGAGGGCTGTGCATCAGCATAAGTAGTCATTTAAGATAATGAAGCAGGGTAGAAGGGCCAGCTAGTGAGGTTCATTAACACAGGAGAACCTAGTGAGGTGAGAGCAGGCTGCAATCTGCATTTGTGGGTGCAAGGGATGAACCATGGGGCCTGGAAGCTTGGGACACGGACATTTGAGTCTCACTGGATCTCTTTTCCAGTTTGCCATCCACATGAATTAATCAGGTTTATTGTCATTCATCATATACTTTTGGCTGCTGAAGAGCACTGAGCCTAGACTCAGGGAGACCCGAGTCCAAACCTAGTCTCAGACCCTAGCCAAATAATTTCACCCCTGTCTGCCTCAGTCTTCTCATGTAAAAAATGGGTATCATCTCTCTCAGGGTTTTTGTGAGGATCAGATGAAATAAAAATTAGTGTCAGGCATCTAAGAGGTGCTATATAAATCCGCAAGTGTATAGCTTTGCCAGTATCTATGTGTGTATTTCCAACTCTCTCCTGAGCGCCTTTACTCCCTTCAGCTGTCAGCTGGACACTTCCCTCTGCACACAGCAAGGGCATAAGCAGTGCTTGGTTAATTGACTGACTGCTTAGGCTGCTCCAGGCTGACCTGCCACTCCCTCCCATCTCTCTCCTTGCCACCCCCTCCGCTGCTCTTGCTGCCTGTCCTCCATCGGACTTGGGGTATCTGGGACGTATTTGGCTCTTTCTTTGGCTTAGATCTGATAAGCGTTTGCTCTGCACCTACTGCATACAGGCACAGGGTGGGGGTGGGAAAAGAGAATGGCCGCCTCGGAATCCCCTCTCTGCCCAAACAGGCTCTTCCCCTACCCAGCTCTTATCAATTCCTGCCCCTTCTCTGAGCCCCCCAAAGCTGGACGTCCATCGCATCCTCGGTGTCTCCGGGATGGGCTCCTACCCTCAGCCCCCTGCCCAGCCCTTGCAGGACCCCTCCCGGCGCCGCGGCCCTCCCCCACCCCGGGCTTCTCCGGGAACTCTGCTTAGTGGCGGTTCCGAGCCTCCCTCTCCCCGAATCTCCCTCCCCCCAGCCCCCAGCCCCGTTCCTAGCCGTTGTAACGGCTGAACTTGGTGTCTGGGACTGGTACATGCGCGAGTCCGGCCGGAGGAAGGAGCGGGCAGGGTCGGCGGCCGGTCTTCAGTCCCTGAACCAGTCTTGCTGCCTCTTCTCAACTGGTTTTTTGCCGCAAGTGAAAATATTTCTAGTAACCTGTCCAGAGTTCCTTTCTCGCACATCTCTGACGGCTGTCCCCGAACTCGGCGCCGGGCGGGAGGACGAAGGAAGCCCCCAGGAGCCCTTCTCCAAAAATGGGTCAGTAAGCCATCTGAGGGGGAAAGTGCGTCCAGGACCAGGCTCCGGATCTGTCTTCTGCCTCCCCGGTCACTGCCTCCCCGGTCACTGCCTCCCCACCGGCTCTGGGGTCTCTTCTCCGAAATGCGGCTTAGCGCGCCCAGTTGGGATTCTGGGACACAATTATATCGGGTAACTCAAGTTAGGAAAAGGCGACCGGAGCTCGCGCCAGGAGTCATTCTCCCCGCTTCCCCATGGGTACCCCGCCTGAAATTCGCGGATATTTGCCCCATGGGGTTCTGGCATGAGGGGTCATTGGCGGGATGGGATTCCTTGGTGATCAATCCTGGAAGATGACCCAGAATGTCAGTTACAGTCCCATGAGTTCTAACGGCAAGTTCCAATGATCATAGTTTCATAGCCAAGTTTCATCCTTAATGATTAAGATGACATATCCTTGATGTAGATGAAAAAAGTTCAAGGAGTTGAATTTTATATTTTTAAAACAAATCATGTTCTTTAAAAAAAAAAAAAAAAGCTCTAAAAGAACTTTTTCCTTCTAGATCTGTGTCTTAAGTTGTCAAGATTTAACTCAAACTCAATATAAAATAAGAGCTATAAGAACAGTTAGTATATTGAAAACACAAAATTCAACTAGAACTTGAGAATCTTAATTATTACAATTATTACATGATGAGGGCCTGTATTGGAAAATGAATATTTCTCTCAAACATTATTAGAACTTTCAAACAATTTTTACATGTAAAATACTTAATCCAATTTTGGAAATTTGTGTTACATCTCCTATTATGATGCAAGAATGTTACAGGGTGGCATTTTATAAACTAGCTGATCAGTAAGATTTCATAGTCCCTATTTGTGGTTCAAAATGACAATTCAAAATGATCCCTCATTATACTAGCGTATATAACTAATCACTAATAGAGTTCATCTTTTTTTTCTTTTTTTTTTTTTTATATCCTTGTCAATGGAATTTGCTGCATGAGAAGGCAGGACATAGCAGCATTAGTTCTGTTTGATTTCAGGTATGAGAGTCATAAGTAGCCAATAATATGACAGGACTTTATGGCCAAGTTAGAAAATTTCTTATTCACCAAGGAAGGTGGAAGAATCCTACCTTCACTTTAGGAAAGTCATTATCTCAACTTGCCCAAGGACAGACATCACCTACTGAAGTTATTATAGTGTAGAGATACATGACATTTCCCTTGAATGATGAACCAGCAGCCTGATCAAGGCTAAGACACTTAGATCTAGATTCAAGACTCAGAATTACAGCAAATTGAAGTCCCAAGAGACTTTTTCAAACAGTAAAACTTTACTAATTGTAATAGCATAAGGCTAGATAATTGTTTTTCTCACATATTAGCCTCAAAATCACATCTAGAATTTTTTAAAGTATTCACAAATTTCATCTATTAGTAACTATCATTCCTTCCACCCCCTTCATCCTTTGGTTGGGAGAGAGAGCCAAAGGGAAAGGATTAGACTATTTCTAGAATACATTGGGATAAGCCTGAAATGAAATCCCCTCAACAGCATTCATGTAGACAAATAGGTCATACCTGTGCACAGTTTCCTTGGTGAAGGCTATGGTCTCAGAAGGAGCCTTATCTTTAAAATTAGGGAATAGTTCAACCTTGGTCAAGGACTGACTTGACACAATTATAATCTGCTATAAGTGCTCAAAGAGAGATGCAAGCTAGCAGACAGCCAATGTGACTTGAAAGCATAGCTGCTTAAAAGTTCCACAAGTTAGATAAGTGGCTGTCATGTGAGTTGCCGCTAGGCTGGGATCTGAAGTAAACCATTCTTGCTTAGTTAAATCTATTAGCCTATGTGTGCTAAATAACTCCCTTTTATCAACTAAAAAGTATACCCGGTGGTAGAAGCTCTGGAAAGGAGTACCTTCCTTTCCTCAAGTGACCCAGACCCAAGAGACCTGTTTAGTATTGTACTATTGTTTCCACTTCTTCACTACAAGTTCATACAGAGTGAATAGTTGATTCAATAATGGCATTAAAAAGATACATGAGTTTCCAATTGATCCCAAATGACATCCACTTTACTATTCAAAAATGTCATTTTTTTTTTCACTTTGGGTGAGAGAGATCTTAATTTCTCAAATGGCCATAATGCAGAGTTTGACATTGCCCTGTCAGTAGGGCTCACACTAAGGAACTTCACAAAGATCTCTTGAGAGGATTTTACCATGCTAACAGTGAGTCATTTAGTATTATTTTCTATTTAAATACACACACACACACACACACACACACACACACACACACACACACTTCCTCAGAGGACCTTCCCCTAAGAAAATTGGACCAGATTTCCAAAGACCTGCTTTATGCTTCTGAGAAGTTCTCCAACTGGAAGTGCGGGAGATTACCTGTCTCCAATATGAAGCAAGAGAGACCATTTCCTATCTGCTTGAGTCCTCCCTACATAATGTCTTTCCTATAGCTAACACTATAATATTCAGGGATTTATTTTGGCAAATTCTCTAATATTTGCAATTCTTAACTTATTTCTCTTATTCCAAGGCCCACACAGCCACCCAGGGCAGGGCTGAAATCCAGGTCTTCCTGCCTCCAAAGCATGCCCTTTCTCCACAAGTCACTCCTAGATTGGGAGGCTCTAAAGTCACACAAAAGTCTGGCCCTGAGTTTCTGGACCCTGATGGGGGCAGCACTTGGAGGGCTTGGGTCCCCAATTATGGCCAAATAATCCATGTAGAAATGTTTGAATTGCAGATTGTGCCCAGCTTTCTGTCCACTGGGTCGGTGGTAGATGTTGTGGACAGCTACTCTAGCTGTAGAGATTTCAGATGGAAGGTAAGTCACTTTTTCTTCTTGCCCTTGATCTGGCATTTTCCAGAAATCTGGCATCTCCCAACCTTTTCATCGATGGCTTTGATAAATGCCACATGGCAGGCTTACCCAACCTCCCATGGACTCAAAATAAGGTGGTGGCAGACCCATGGGATGCCAGGTGTCCCCAAACATCAGCAGCCTTGCACATTAGCCCAAATTTAAAAAGAGACCAATGTAAAGGCCTTTACTGGGCCTAAATACTCAATTTCACAAGTACACGAAAGAGGAGCTTTGGCTGGATAAGTTTGTCTGAAAAATATCCTGGATTCTTAGAGAACTGTAAGTAGAATGAGTGTAGTAGAGGAGCCAGGATCCAAGAAAGCTGGAGGGGTCTTGGAAGACATTGGGGAAGGCAAGGGATCCAGAGCTACAGAGTGAGGGATCATTGTGTAGCTAACAGACTGGTTTGTGCAAATTCAAGTTTGGGCTCAAGGGAGCTGAGGCTCCTGGGTGGGCTTGGAGCTGCTTGATGAAGTGGCTTCACAAGTGCATCACGAAGCTCAACAGGTGGCACTTAGGCCTTGCACTCACGTAGGCAGAAGTGAATGCACTGTGCATCATTAGCACTGAAGAGGCCTTTGCTGTCATCAATTGAGAGAAACTCGTAGAATATTTCTGTTCCCTGAAGCAACCTGTTTTTTTTTTTTCCTGCACATTGATGGTGAGGTAGAGGTCAGAAGTACTTACTGGACTGCCTGGGTTGCTTCCCTGACATCACACCTAAACTGATGAAAGCACTGCAGAATGGATAGCAAGGTATAACTGGGAAGGTAGAATTTGTAGTGTGCCAGGCATGGAGGCCCATGAAGGCTGTACTTTTTGTATAGCTGATCATCCTCAAGGAAGAGAAATCCTTAAACCCAAAATGCTTGGTTACAATGGGTGACAAGTCGGCAGATGAAGTTTATAGGTAGATTTCAGGGCTCACACAAGAAGTTGGTAGATGGCTATTACTTCTTCTGGCAGCTTACTGCCACTGCTCCTCTAAGCACTACATGCTCAACGTGATGCTCCCCTTAGTATAAGTTGCTAGATGTTTCACCAGCAGGCTTTGCAGGAATAGCTTTACCTATGCTGCCAGTGCCCTACAGCAGACCTTCTGGATAAATCTGGCAAGACTTACCCCACCTGTTATTGTCTGAATGGATTATCTATAGCACAACACTTTAGAGCAGTGGAGAGATTCTATGTGATGTAGTCTTGGGAATGCTAGGAAATAGCTTGCAACCTACTTGGCCTGCATACAACATTGCTCCAGAAAAAGGTGCTCCAATCATTTATTTCCTGCAGAAGTCCATCCCATGTATAGAGGAGGTAGCAGAAATTTCTGCTGCCACTGACTTAAAAGGCATTGAATACCCTCCAGTCACCACTTCGATATACACAGTGGTGTGCAAAGTTTTAGCTACCATAGAACTAGGTTATTTTCCCCTTTCTTAAGGTACACACAGATGTGTATGTATATGTACATATGCATGAATTTGTACATGCACACATGCACACACACAACAGTTCCAGATTTGAAGAACACTATTTTGTCATTTTTCTTTTTATTCCTAGGCCAGATAGACCAAAAAACCAACTGATCCATGCAGAATCATTAGCTTGGCGCTAGTTATGGTGTATTTGGGGAACACTGCATGCTGAGAAGAAAATGGTCCTTTTATCATTTTTCAAGCATAGATAATTGTTTTTAAACTAATAATGTATGTGAGTATAGCATCAATTGCTGTCATTTCTGCTTCTATTTCACCATAAATGTGCCAGGAGAGATGCTCTTCCAAGAATAGCAAATAAGAGCACCTGAAGTCATGGGACTACTAAAGGTCTCCCAAAGAACATTGATAGGTACTCAGTTGCTGTCTAAGTCGCAGTGCATTTCTCTTAATTGCTCGCAAGCTGGTGCCCTAAATCTCAAGGGAAGATGAATGTGGTGGGAAGTCCTCTATAGTTTTCCCCCATGGTTAGTAAACTGAATCCTTCTTTTCTACCATTGGATATTAGAGGGTTTCATTATCGACCAGAGTCCACAGTTTTACTGATAGGACTTTAATCCTCCTTGGGTACTATATGTAGACCTAGCAGACCAGAGAAGCGTGGGAAATTAGCCACCAGCTTAGATCTGTACAGGAAGAAGCAGCAAATGTCCAAATCTCACTCCCCATCTCATCTATACCTTTAAAATAATTTTGCATCTTTGAAGGATTACTTCCATTGGAGGCAGCTGGAGCCTGTGATCATCCAGCACATCATCATCTTTTGTCCCCCATTCCTTCAAATTCCATCCTCCTCAAGGAGATCCAAGGATATGCCCTCCCCCTCCCCCATCTGTTACCATTACTAAGATTTTCACTTTAAAATCTGACAAGAGATTCTTGTATGTCCCATCAATATTGGGTAACAGAAATGAGGTTAAGCCACGGGATGGAGTTAATTAAATAAGTAAATTTTCATGGAGAGAGCTCATGCAGAGGGAAGGGCCAATCAGAGCCTCTGATACCTGTCCATACTGAAGATCTCTACTTAATCATCTAATTCAAAGTATCCTCCTGACTTGGAAACCTATTTTCTGCTACAGTTAAAAGTGGAACTCCTCATTATTGACCTGGATTTAACCCAAGCAATGATGGACCATTGTATAGTGACTTAGAAATACAGAATGAGGAATTTGTTGTCAAACTATGGCTCCTTTCTCATAGCTGATTGCTTTCACTTATCAGACTATGTATTACCTCCTTTAGATGATAAAATATTGCCTGTTTTTATTTTTTTTAAATTATCATCAGAATGGTCAGGAAGCCCAGATTGATGGGAAGGACTTGATCCACTTGGGAAATGGGACAAAACAAGTTGAAATCATCCAGGTTCTGGAGATATATGTCAAGGATTTTCTTGGCCATTCTGAATTAGATGTAGAGAAGAAAAAGAGAAACATTGAACACATTCCTGATGTAGTATCTTTTTCCTTATAGATGATGACTGTCTCCATCTGATACACTATGATAAATATGGCAGCTCTATATAGCTATATAGCTCAAGCTGACTCGGTCTGTGACAGAGGAGACTCAACGAGTGGACTGCCAAACATGGGTTGATGACCCTCAGTCTCTAGTACAGAATAAGTTGGTATCTGAATTAAAGATGGCCAGTTCCAGGATCACAGCCTATGTCTCTTCATGGACCTATTATTGACTCCAAAGTTCCTGCAGCCTTATTGTTGAATTGCACAGCTTCAGTTAAAGGAAGAAATAAGAGGAGTACCCCCCATTCCATAGGCATAAGCCATTCTGTTGGAATAATAGACCCATTTCTGTCCACAGAAGAGTCAGTGGGGGCAGTCCAAAAGCTGCTAGAGTTTTTCTGATCCTCCACGACCCGGATGTACTGGCTTTTGACAATGGATGCCCTTTTTCATTAACATTTCAGCTGTGGTACCAGAAAGGGAAGATTTGGTGCTCACTTGTCACATCCTTGGCAAGTCCAGGGAGCGGGACCAATTGTTAGAGAGAAAAGCTGGATTCTGGCTATCGTGGACAGCAGGACCCCGGGCGACCCCTGCAGCTGTCATTCAGTTCTCTGACCTTTTTGAGGTTCCTGGAGCACTGCCTCCAGAATGCCTGGTGGCAGCCTTGGGAGCTCCCAGGAAGGGAGGTGAGACCGGCATGGGAGCAAAGGCTGAGGGGGCTCCTCACCGCGGCGGTGGCCTCTTTCCGCTCCTCTCCTTCCTTTTGAATATTCTGGTTTCATTTTCCACCAAGGGTTGGTACATTCTAGTGTTGTGGATCCGGATGATGTCATAGTACTGTTCTCTTGTGTCATCAGCATCGAAGCTCGTGCCTTGCAGTCTGCCCTCGATGTTATTGTACCTCGTTGTCCAGGAGATGTTCTCACAGTTCTTGGCTCTGCTTCACTTGATGCCGGACAAGAGCAAGATCTTGGTCACCTGGACCAGAAATATTGACCTGCTCAGGGAGGACACAGAGGCCAGCAGCCAATCCGCGGACCTGTGGTATCCGAACGTTAGCCCCACGCGGGGAGATGAAAAAGGAGCAAAGGTCGGAGCCGCAGATGACCGGGAGCCCGGCCGCGTGGGTGCACCTCCCGGGGAGGCCGAAGCGAGGCTTGGCTTCACAGAGCATGACTTTCTTAGGCCTGTCTTCTAGGATTTCACCTGAAAAACGATGGACTTCTCGGTGGTTATCTGGGACAAGCTGTCCTAAGTTGGAGGGTGCTGAACTCCCGGCCGGCTGCAGTTGGGACGGCAGCGATCTGTTCTGGGAGCCCGGAGCTTCGCCTCGGTTGTTTGTGACGGCCTTGGCCGCCGCCTCCGGAAGCATCACGTTGTTCCTCGGGGCCTGCTTTTTTGTGGGGACCCCGCGGCCCCGACTCTGCGGTCGGCCCGTCTCAGGATAGGACCCCATCTCCAGGCGTTCGTTGCAGTTTGGGAAGAAGCCCTCCTGAAGGGGGTGAAGGCGCCAGGGAGACCTTTCTCTGGGAATAGGTGAAGAGAGCACGAATGGCCATCTCCAGAGGCTCATAGAACAGAGAGCTCTTCATGGCCTCGTGGCGTCCTGCAACTCAGCAAGGAGCTTCCCCTCCTGGTCCCAGCTGAAGAGCATGATATTACAGAGGAGCGAGCTCAGGCGCTCCAGCAGAGCGCGGCCGCAGCCGCCTGGAGGGCCCCGAAGAGAGCCAGCCAGACGTGATTGGTGCCGAGCAGATTCGAGGCTGGGGGAGGCAGGAGTCCTTCCTGCTGAGGGGCTGCGCCTTGGGCTTCGGCTCAAACGTCTGCCTCGGCGACTCCTCTGAGAGCCAGGTCTGGCCCAGGAAGAGCCAGATGTGCGGGTTGGAGAGTTTTCGACCTTGACCCTGCTCAGGCACCAGCTGGGCCGGCCGCCTTGGGTGCTGTCCCACAGCTGGATGGCCCGGATGGCCCCCCACGCCATTTATAATGGTCAGGAGCAAGGTGTCGGTGCTGCCCCCGGAGAAGGGGGTGAAGTCGGCGTGACTCGGGAAGTGCTCCTCGCTAGCCTTGCGGGTTCTGTTCCCAGAAGCTGGAGAAAGACGTCGGCCCGGGTGCCGAGCCCAGGTAGCTAGCTCCCTGTGTAGATGACCAGGTAGCAAATGTATTCTGTTTTGTTTTTTTAAGCAAGTTGTAATCAATAGAGATAGGCCGTTTCATAAATAGTCTTTTTCTATTCTAATACATACATGGAAATAACCATTTTATTTGGTGTTTCTTATGTTCAGAGTAAACATGAGTTTTAAGAAATTTGCTGACAATATGATAGTTTACTTTGAAAATCTTACAGAATCAGCAAAAATGGTGATTGCAACAACCGCTTTAGCAAAGTTGCAGGCTACAAAATCCTCAGAAATCAACATTTCTATATAGCGAAATATAAGCGCTAATAGTAAGTAGCGAAATTCCATTCCAAATGCCTATAAAATGCATAAAATAGCTGGAGACCCAGTCTCCAAAAGCAAGCCAAAGATTTCTATGGATTCAATTACAAAGAAATAAAGAATTTGAATAATTGGAGAAATATTCAGTGTTCACGACTAGGCCAAAAAATAAATAAATAAAATAAAAAATGAAAATACCAAAATTTATACCTTTAGCATTATTAAATGACCAAGGGGATAATTTATAGAACTTGATAAAATTCATTTAGAAAAACAAAAGATTGAGATTTTCAAAGGAAGTGGTGAAAAGCAAGGATAAAAAAGGAATAACATTTCCATTTATTCAAAATAAATCAGTCACCATCAAAATCACCTGGTATTCACTACACACCTGTCAGATTGTCTAGAATGACAGGGAAAGATAACACAGAATGTTGGAGGGGATGTGGGAAAACGGGGACACTGATACATTGTTGGTGGAACTGTGAACACATTCAGCCATTCTGGAGAGCAATTTGGAATTATGCTCAAAAAGTTATCAAACTGTGCATACCCTTTGATCCAGCAGTGTTTCTACTGGGCTTATACATAACCCAAAGAGATACTAAAGAAGGGAAAGGGATTATTGTTCTGTAAGAAATGACCAGCAGGATGAATACAGAGAGGCTTGGAGAGACTTACATGAACTGATGCTGAGTGAAATGAGCAGAACCAGGAGATCATTATATACCTCAGCGACGATACTGTATGAGGATGTATTCTGATGGAAGTGGATTTCTTTGACAAAGAGATCTAGCTCAGTTTCAGTTGATCAAGGATGGACAGAAGCAGCTACACCCAAAGAAAGAACACTAGGAAATGAATGTAAACTGCTTGCATTTTTGTTCTTCTTCCCGGGTTATTTATAACTTCTAAATCCAATTCTCCCTGAGCAACAAGAGAACTGTTCAGTTCTGCACACATATATTGTATCTAAGATCTACTGTAACCTATTTAACATGTATAGGACTGCTTGCCATCTGGGGAAGGGGGTGGAGGGAGGGAGGGGAAAAATCAGAACAGAAGTGAGTGCAAGGGATGATAATGTAAAAAATTACCCTGGCATGGGTTCTGTCAATAAAAAGTTATTTAAAAAAAACAACACCTGGTATTGGTTAAAAGAATAGAGATCAATGGAGCAGACTAGACAAAAGGAACCAAGAAACAATAGATCTCAATAACCCAGTGTTTGATAAAGTTGAACACACAAATTACCAAGGGAAAACCTTATTTAATAAAAACTTAAGGGAAAACAGCCTAACTGGATGTACAACTTTAATGTTAAAGATATTACCATAAAAATATTTGAAGAGAAATATTTTTTTTATTTTTATAAGAAATGTATTTTTAACCAAAAGGAGATTTAATGTATTTTTAACCAAAAGGATGATTATTTGAAACTGAAATTAATGCATCTAAAATAAGGGAGGTTGTCAAATTGGGGGGAGGTGGAATTTTTGTTACCACATTTCTCTGTGAAGGGTATGATATCAAGATATGACTAATAACCATTCTCCAATGGGGAAGTGGTCACAGGATATGAACAGTTCTCCAAAGAACTGCAGTGTTCACAACCAAATGAAAAAAAAAAATGCTCTAAAACACTTAAAAGAAATGCAAATCCAAACATCCCTAAGGTTTCATTTCAAAATCTGCAAATTGACAAAAATGATCAAAAGTGGGTGTACCAGTCAACATTTGAGAACTTGAACACTTTTAACACATTGTTGGGGGAGCTATGAAATGGTGAGAGCATTTTAGAAAGCAAATTGGAATTAATGCAAATAAAGTGACTAAAATATCCAAATCTTGGAACTAGAGATTTCATTCATTGGTCTTAAATCTCAAAGAAGCTACTGATAGAAATGCTTCTAATATTCCAAAATATTTAGATTAGAGCAAGCACTTTTTCTGATCGTTAAGAATTGGAGGAAAAAAATAGCTGTCCATCAATTAGGCTAAACAATGGAAGCACATGAATGCAATGGAAAATGACTGCTATAAGAAGTGACATGTGTGATGAATGCAAAGAAGTATGCAGAGATTTAAGTATAGTGATGAAGTCAAGTCAGCAAAGCCAAGAAAACAATCTACCCAATAATAGTTGGATAAAAATAGTGTAAAAGGAAAGTACACTCTGCAAATACAGAGGACTCAACAAGAAATGGTGGGGACGTCAACAGTTACACATAGCATAGTTTGAGGATTTTTAAAATGTGTTGGTGCTGATCCCCTCTAAAAAATAGGGAATGGCTCTCTGGGAAAGAGGAGGGATACTTGGGGTACTATGATATAAAAAAAATCACCCCACCCTCATTTATTCAATATATATTCATTAAATGCCTATCTTGAGCTGGGTGGTTGGGGATACAAAGAAAATCCTTGTCCTTCAGGAGCTTCCATTCAATCCAATTCCCTTATATCAGGGAAACAATGAACACGGATAATAAAAATCTTTGCAAAGTAATTTGTAGTGGAGACCTGTCATGAGCCAAGTTTGGCAAGGAGTGGTTTTTTTTAAGGGGCAGCTAGGTGGTGACATAGTGAACACAACACTAGACCTGGAGTCGGCAGAACCTGAATTCAAATCTACTCAGCCAATTACTTCATCCTGCTTGCCTCAGTTTCATGTGGAAAATGAGCCAGAGAAGGAAATTGCCAACCTCTCCAAGATCTCTGGCAAAAAAAACCCTAAATGTGTTCCTGGAGATAAAATCACCAGTAAAAGGACAATGACTGTGTTACCTATATGCTAATGTCTATCACGTGTAATGTGTACACACACCCAGTGGCGGTCTCCCACCTCCCACCTGCCTTGGGCCCTTCCACATCCCCACCCCCAATCACCCCATGTCTGCCCCTCTGCCCCACTTTCACCAAAGTCCACCCCATTCCCCCCCCAGACCCCAGCCTCCCTCTTGGCCCTTCTTCTGCCAGGCTGCCTTTGGCCCCTCCAGCTCCCTGGAAGGTTCCTGTGGCACCATCTGCCTAATGTCATTCTATGGCTCTGACTTTGGGTGATTGCAAGAATGTAGGGATGGAGCAAGTGGGACTCCTTCCCTCATAGGTGGAAGGAGGGTGCCCCAAACAGCCAAGCTCCTGCTGATTCTAAGCTCTTAAGCTTGGTCTTCTGGTCTTCCTTTTCCCCTCTTGGCCCACTGATCCTGATCAGGTCACACAAATCTGGCCTCTGCCTGGTACTTCAACCTTGAGGCACTTCTTGATGGCCCCTCTCACCCATAGCTGTGATTCATGAGTTAGGAAGAGTATTGTTACAGTGTAAACAAGGAGCCCCCTTTGGTTCCCTCAGCTAAGAGGCAGAGTTCTTGTCTGACCTGGAGCCATGAGACAGGACCATCCCCTCAGAACCCGGTTGGTCAAGCAGGCCATGTGCCTTGTGGTTCCAGACAAATCAGACTTGCTTTAAGAAGATGCCAGGTCAGTGCCCAGAAAAGCTCCACACAGTCTGAGAGAAGATGAGGAAGGTGGTAGGGACAGATGCCCCTGGGGAGGGGATCTGGGGGGGCGGGGTTGGTGGCTTGCAGACAGAGCCAGCAATATGTGACATGGTCTGTGTCTCACTGTATTTCTCTTTTTGTTGAATATTTGCTAATTCCATTTTACCCCTGTTCGATGGCCTACAAATAGGGCCAAAGGATGGACCTTTCCTCTCCCTACTACAGGGGCAACAATCTGGTAGATGGCTGTTATTCTTTCTAAAAGCTGACCAGTCCACCAAGGTCCCATGATAAAACCTGCTATTTACCTCCTCACAGAATTGGGATGCAGAAATTAACTTTTTATGAATGTGGTCAATGGGGAAATTTATTTTGCTTGATTATGCATATTTGTTGCAAAAGTTTTGGGTTTTGGTTTTGTAAAGAAGGGCAAGGGAGTGAGAAGGAATGAAAATGGATTTTTGTTAATTGAAACATTTGATTCAAAAACATAAGGTATTTCCATTCTCCAATTGATAAATGATCAAAGTATATGAACAGACAATTTTCAGATGAAGAAATTGAAACTATTTGTAGTCACATGAAAAAGTTCTCCAAATCACTATTGATCAGAGAAATGCAAATTAATTCAACTCTGAGATACCACTACACACCTCTCCAATTAGCTAGAATGACAGGGAAAGGTAATGACCAATGTTGGAGCATTGTAAACAAATAAAAACCAAACTATTGTGAAAGCAATAAGAACTCTATTAGTGTAATGGCCATCTATGCCATGATTCCAGAAGACTGAAAATGAAGCTTGCTGACCACATTTTGACAGAGAAGTAATGGACTCAGGGTATCTTTTAGAGTATTTTTGCACATGGCCAAACTATGCACTCCCTCTGGTCATCTTTCTTCCCCATTTGACTCAAAATCTCCTTCCTGTGTCCATACTCTTCATGTTCAAACCCACTTGTCTAGTCATCAGTTGCCCCTAGAAACTTCCTCCCCACTTCGCATGCAGTATGAAGTTTTTTCCAAGCATTAAATCTGGGTACAACTCTGATGGAAGGTTCCCATCACTCTTTGCAGAACATCTTTTTTTATCCATAGAAGTATTCATCAGTGATACCTCCTTTACCCCATTCTTCAAGGCCACCCCATTCTTCACTAGAATTTATCGGCCCCGCCTTCTGCTTTCCTTTTCTGCTTCTATTGATATAAAAAACGATTTTTGTTATTATTGATTTGGTCAACATTGAATCAGTCCTACATTCCTGATATAAATCCAGCCAAGAATACATCATATAATCTTTGCAATATATTGCCATAATGTCCTTGCTGATGTTTTATTTAAAAATTTTGTGTCAAAATTCATTAGGGAAATTGACCTATAGCTTTCTTTATCTGTTTTTGTTCTCCCTGATTTAGTTATCAATATCATATTTGTGTGATAAGAGGAATTCTTCACCTGTTTTTTCAAACTGTTTATAAAGTATTACAATTAATTGTTCTTTAAATGTTCAGTAGAATTCACTTGATTGTAAGCTCATTCTAAAGCCAGCACAAGGGTATTTTAGGGGAGTCATGTCTGAAAACTGCTTTCCTGCCATACATTTGTAAATCTATCTGGTCCTAAGTTTGTTTGTTTTTTCTCTTAGGGAACTTATTTATAGATTCTTCAATTTCTTTATCTAGATTACAGTGATTGAAGTATTCTATTTCCTTTTCTATTTGTTGGGCAATTTATATATTTATAAATATTCATCCATTTCCTGTAGATCATCATTTTCATTAACATACAATTGCACAAAATGTCTCCTTTGATCACTTTAATTTCCTTAGAATAACCTAATTAGCATTAATTAATTAAATTAATTCTTAATAATAGTTGCTTTGTAGTTAATTTAAATTTAAAATAATTGCCTTAATTTCATCTTTATTGGTTGTTCATTTACCGCTTCCTTTTTTGATATATAATTTCTTTTTAAAAAATCAAATTAGGCAATGATTTATCTATGTTAGTGATTTTTTTCTTGAAAACCGACATAAAGACCTCAAAATTAAATGCAAGAAAGCAGAAATAGTAAATGCTTTCTTTTCAGATCATGATGCAATAAAAACTACATTCAACAAAAAGTTAGGGGGAAATAGACCAAAAAGTAATTGGAAACTAAACAATCTCATCTTAAAGAATGATTGGGTGAAGCAGCAAATTATAGATACAATTAATAATTTCACTCAAGATAATGACAATGATGAGACATCATACCAAAATTTGTGGGATGCAGCCAAAGCGGTAATAAGGGAATTTTATATCCTTAGAGGCTTACTTGAATAAAACAGAGAAAGAAAAGATTAATGAATTGGGCTTGCAACTAAAAAAACTAAAAAAAGACCAAATTAAAAACCCCCAATCAAATACTAAATTGGAAATTCTAAAATTAAAAGGAGAAATTAAAAATATTGAAAGTAAAAAAACTATTGAACTAATTAATAAAACTAAGAGTTGGTTCTATGAAAAAGCCAATAAAATAGATAAGCCTTTGGTAAATCTGATTAGAAAAAGGAGGGAGGAAAATGAAATTAGTAGTCTTAAAAATGAAAAGGGAGAACTTTCCACCAATGAAGAGGAAATTAGAGAAATAATAAGGAGTTATTTTGCTCAACTTTATGCCAATAAATTTGATAACCTAAGTGAAATGGATGACTACCTCCAAAAATATAGACTTCCCAGACTAACAGAGGAGGAAGTAAATTGCTTGAATAGTCCCATTTCAGAAAAAGAAATAGAACAGGCAATTAAACAACTCCCTAAGAAAAAATCCCCAGGACCAGATGGATTTACATGTGAATTTTACCAAACATTTAAAGAACAATTGGCCCCAATGCTATATAAATTATTTGATAAAATAGGGAATGAAGGAGTCCTACCAAATTCCTTCTATGACACAGACATGGTACTGATACCTAAACCAGGTAGGCTGAAAACAGAGAAAGAAAATTATAGACCAATCTCCCTAATGAATATTGATGCTAAAATCTTAAATAAGATATTAGCAAAAAGACTACAGAAAATCATCTCCAAGATAATACACTATGATCAAGTAGGATTTATACCAGGAATGCAGGGCTGGTTCAATATTAGGAAAACTATCAATATAATTGGCCATGTTAATAACCAAATTAACAAAAACCATATGATCATCTCAATAGATGCAGAAAAAGCATTTGATAAAATCCAACATCCATTCCTATTAAAAACACTTGAGAGTATAGGAATAAATGGACTTTTCCTTAAAATAATCAGCAGCATCTATTTAAAACCATCAGTAAGCATCATATGTAATGGAGACAAACTGCAACCATTCCCAATAAGATCTGGAGTGAAACAAGGTTGCCCACTATCACCGTTACTATTTAATATTGTATTAGAAACGCTAGCTATAGCAATAAGAGCTGAGAAAGAGATTAAAGGAATAAGAATAGGCAATGAGGAAGCCAAATTATCACTCTTTGCCGATGACATGATGGTATACTTAGAGAACCCCAGAGATTCTGCTAAAAAGTTATTAGAAATAATCCACAACTTTAGCAAAGTTGCTGGTTATAAAATAAACCCACATAAGTCATCAGCATTCTTATATATCACTAACAAAATCCAACAGTCAGAGTTACAAAGAGAAATTCCATTTAAAGTAACTACTGATAATATAAAATATTTAGGAATCTATCTGCCAAGGGAAAATCAGAAACTTTATGAGCAAAATTACAGACCACTTTTCACACAAATTAAGTCTGATCTAACCAATTGGAAAAATATTAAATGCTCTTGGATAGGGCGAGCAAATATAATAAAGATGACAATATTACCTAAACTAATCTATTTATTTAGCGCTATACCAATCAGACTCCCAAAAAACTATTTTAATGACCTAGAAAAAATAACAACAAAGTTCATATGGAAAAACAAAAGGTCAAGAATTTCAAGGGAATTAATGAAAAAAAAATCAAATGATGGTGGCTTAGCTGTACCAGATCTAAAATTATATTATAGAGCAGCAGTTACCAAAACTATTTGGTATTGGCTAAGGAATAGATTAGTTGATCAGTGGAATAGATTAGGTTCAAGGGATAAAACAGTCAACAAATATAGCAACCTAGTCTTTGACAAACCCAAAGATCCCAGCTTTTGGGATAAGAACTTACTGTTTGATAAAAATTGCTGGGAAAATTGGAAACTAATATGGCAGAAACTAGGCATTGATCCATACTTAACGCCGTACACCAAGATAAGGTCAAAATGGGTTCATGACCTAGGCATAAAGAATGAAATTATTAATAAATTAGAGGAACATAGGATAGTTTACCTCTCAGACCTGTGGAAGGGGAAGGTCTTTATGACCAAAGCAGAACTAGAGATCATTACTGATCACAAAATAGAAAATTTCGATTATACCAAACTGAAAAGTTTTTGTACAAACAAAACTAATGCAGACAAGATTAGAAGGGAAGCAATAAACTGGGAAAATATTTTTACAGTCAAAGGTTCTGATAAAGGCCTCATTTCCAAAATATATAGAGAATTAACTCTAATTTATAAAAAATCAAGCCATTCTCCAATTGAAAAATGGTCAAAGGATATGAACAGACAATTCTCAGATGAAGAAATTGAAACTATTTCTAGTCATATGAAAAGATGCTCCAAGTCATTATTAATCAGAGAAATGCAAATTAAGACAACTCTAAGATACCACTACACACCTGTCAGATTGGCTAAGATGACAGGAAAAAATAATGATGATTGTTGGAGGGGATGCGGGAAAACTGGGACATTGATGCATTGTTGGTGGAGTTGTGAACGAATCCAACCATTTTGGAGAGTAGTTTGGAACTATGCTCAAAAAGTTATCAAACTGTGCATACCCTTTGATCCAGCAGTGTTACTACTGGGATTATATCCCAAAGAGATTATAAAGAAGGGAAAGGGACCTGTATGTGCACGAATGTTTGTGGCAGCCCTTTTTGTAGTGGCTAGAAACTGGAAACTGAATGGATGTCCATCAGTTGGAGAATGGCTGAATAAATTGTGGTATATGAAAATTATGGAATATTACTGTTCTGTAAGAAATGACCAACAGGATGATTTCAGAAAGGCCTGGAGAGACTTACACGAACTGATGCTGAGTGAAATGAGCAGGACCAGGAGATCATTATATACTTCAACAACAATACTAGATGATGACCAGTTCTGATGGATCAGGCCATCCTCAGCAACGAGATCAACCAAATCATTTCTAATGGAGCAGTAATGAACTGAACTAGCTATACCCAGAAAAAGAACTCTGGGAGATGACTAAAAACCATTACATTGAATTCCCAATCCCTATATTTATGCACACCTGCATTTTTGATTTCCTTCACAAGCTAATTGTACAATATTTCAGAGTCTGATTCTTTTTGTACAGCAAAATAACGTTTTGGTCATGTATACTTATTGTGTATCTAATTTATATTTTAATATATTTAACATCTACTGGTCATCCTGCCATCTAGGGGAGGGGGTGGGGGGGGTAAAGAGGTGAAAAATTGGAACAAGAGGTTTGGCAATTGTTAATGCTGTAAAGTTACCCATGCATATATCCTGTAAATAAAAGGCTATTAAATAAAAAAAAGAAAAGAAAACCTGCTCTTAGTTATATTATCAATTCAATTTTTATTAATTTATATTACTCTCTCCTATTGCTGTCTGGATTTATATTTAAGTGTTCAAATGAATATTTTTAACTAGTCATTTTTCTAAGTTTTTTGTTTGTTTTTGGTTTCATGCCCTTCATTGTTCTAATCTTTTTTTTTTTGTTTTTAATTGATGTAAATGTTAAGGATATAATTTTCCCTTAAGTACTGCTTTGGTTGTTTCCCACAGATACTGTTATGTTGCCTCATCTGATGTCATTATCTTTCATAAAATTATTGATTTTTAAAAATGATTAAATGTCTGAGGCAGCATTTTAACTCATGATTCTAGGGTCTATCCATTCTATCTATTGAGCCATCTAGAGGCCCTAATTAATTTTTAACCAATGATAAAAAGGCCATCCATTTAAATTTTTCATTAAAATTTTAAATTATTTATTTTTTACATTTCTTTTTAAATTCTGAGTCACAAATTTTATTCTTCTCTCATAGCACTTTTCCCACCAGAAGTCAATCAACATATCAACTATACATGTGAAGTCATGCAAAACATTTCTATATTAGCTATATTTCAAAGAAAAATGAACAAAGTGAGAAAATTATAATTCAATTTGAACTCAGAATTGAACAGTTTTCTCTGGAGGTAGATAGCATTTTTCATTAGTTCTTCAGAATTGTTTTGGACCACTGCATTGATGAGAATAGTTTTTCACAGTTGATCATCTTTACCACATTGCTGTTGCTGTGCCCAATCTCTTGATTTTTCTCACTTCATTTTACATTAATTAATATGGGTCTTGCCATATTTTTAATAGTATTTTTTCCAAAACATGCAAAGATAATTTTCAATATTCAGTTTTGCAAAACCTTGTGTTTCAGATTTCTCTCTTTTCCTCCCCTCTCCAAGACACCAAGCAATCAGATATAGGTTAAACACATACATTTCTTCTAAATATATTTCCATGTTTGTCACACTAAGCAAAAAAAAAAAAAAAAAAAAAAAAAAAAAAATCAGATCAAAAGGGGAAAAATATGAGAAAGGTTTAAAAAAAAAGACGCAAGCAAACAAACAACTACCACTAAAAAAAAATAGTGAAAATACTATGCTTTGATGCACATTCAGGCTCCAAAATTCTCTCTCTGGAAGCAAATGGCATTTTCCATCACAGGTCTATTAAAATTTCCTTTAATCATCTCATTGTTGAAAAGAGCCAAGTCCATCACAGTTGATCATCACATAATCTTGTGATTGTGTAAAATGTTTTCTTGGTTCTGCTCTCCATATTTTTCTGAACACCCAGCCCTTATCATTTCTTAAAACACAATTGTACTCTACTACAATTCTATGTTGCAACTTGTTTACCTGTTTTCCAATTGTTGGACATTTATTGAATTTCCAAGTCTTTGCCACCACAGAAAGAGCTGCTATAAATATCTTTATACACACAAGTCCTTTCCCTTTTCCCTTTAATATCGTTGGAATACAGACTTTGTCATATTGCTGGGCCAAAGAATATGCACGGCTTTATCGTTTTTTGGCATAGTTCCAAATTGTTGTTCAGAATGATTGGACTAGGGCTAGTACTCCACCAACCATTTATTAGTGAGGTTTTTTCCCTCATCCATTTCAGTGTTTGCCATTTCTGATAAGTGTGAGATATCACCTTGGAGCTGTTTAATTTACCTTTTCTCTACTCAATAGTGATTTAGAGAATTTTACATATGATTATAGATAGCTTTGATTTCTTTTTCTGAAAACTGCCTGTTTATATCCTTTGATCATTTCCAATTGAGGAATGACTGTTTTTTATTAAAGCTTTTTTTTATTTTCAAAACATAAGCATGGATGATTTTTCAGCACTGACCCTTGTGAAACATTATGTTCCAAATTTTCCCCCCTACCCCCAGCCCCTATCTTAGATGGCAGGTAGTCCAATACATGTTAAACATCTGCCATTCTTCTATGCATATTTACACAATAATGCTGCACAAGAAAAATCAGATCAAAAAAGAAAAAAATGAGAAAGAAAACAAAATTCAAGCAAACAATAGCAAAAAAGAGTGAAAATGCTATGTTGTGATCCACCCTCAGTTCCCACAGTCCTCTCTCTGGGTGAGATGGCTCTCTTCATCACAAGATCATTGGAACTGGCCTAAATCACTTCGCTGTTGAAAAGAGCTATGTCCACCAGAACTGATCATTGTATAAACTTGTAGCTGTGTATAATGATCTGGTTCTTCTCATTTCACTTAGCATCAGTTCATGTAAGTCTCTCCAGGTCTTTCAAAATCATCCTTCTGATCGTTTCTTACGGAACAATAATATTCCATAACATTCATATACCACAGTTTATTCAGCCATTCTCCAATTGATGGGCATCCACTCAGTTTCCAGTTTCTGGCCACTACAAGAAGAGCTGCCACAAATACTTTTGCACATGTGGGTCCCTTTCCATCCTTTATGATCATTTTGGGATTCAAGTCCAGTAGAAACACTGCTGGGTCAAAGAGTTTGATAGTTATCACAGTTTGATAGCCCTTTGGGCATAGTTGCAAATTGCTCTCCAAAATGGTTGAGTCATTTCACAACTCCACCTATGTATTAGTGTTCCAATTGGAGAATGGTTCTTATTTTATACATTTGACTCGGTTATATATTCAATATATATTTCATAATTTATCAGATGAACTTGCTCTAAAATTTTTTGACCTTACTTCATTGTCTATAGTACCTATGGCACAATGTAGTTTCTAAGTATCTCTTTTAACTAGATCTATTTTTGCTTTTGCTTTGTCTGAAATTATGATTGCTATCCCTGCCTTTTTTAGTTTGACTAAAGCATTTTAGATTCTGCTCCAGAGTTTCATTTTAATTCTGTGTATGTCTTTCTGTTATAAATATGTCTCTTGTAAACAACATATTGTTGGATTCTGGTTTCTAATCCATCCTGCTAACTGCTTCTATTTTGTGGGTAAGCTCATTCCATTCATAGTCATGATTACTATATTTTTCTCTATATCCCATTTTTTTGGCTTTTCTTCTCTGTTTATCCTGTTCCTCCTTAAAAGTCTGTTTTGCTTCTGATCACTGCCATGATATCCTACCCCAGCTTCCTCTTATCCTTTCTCCTTCTATTTCTCTATGGGCTAAACTGCCAATAATTAGCTAGTTAATGAATGGTCAAAAAACATGAACAGGCAGTTCCTGTTACCTATAATCATATAAAATGAAGAAGAAACCAAAGTTACCTATAATCATATAAAAATGTTCTAATATTAATCAGAGAAATGCAAATTAAAAGCTCTGAGGTTTTACCCGTCAGACTGGCTAATATGACAGAAAATGAAAATGATGAATTTTGGAGGCGATGTGGAAAAATTGAGACACATTGGTGGAATTATAAGCTATTCCAACCATTTTGGAGAAGTATTTGCAGTTATGCTGTATATGTACAAAAATATTTATGACAGTCCTTTTTGATAGCAAAGAATTGGAAATTGATGGGATGACCAATAATTGAGTAATTTCTGAATAAACTGTGGTGAATGATTTTGATGAAATGCCATTTTGCAATAAGAAATTATGAGAAGAATGCTTTCAGAAACTGGAAGGATTTATGTGAATTGAGGCAAATGAGCAGAACCTGGAGAACATTGTATAATATATACATTGTATAATAACAGTGATATTATATGATGATCAATTGTGAATAAGTTAGCTATTCTCTTCTATACGCTGATTGTTCAATACAGTGATTCAAGACTATCCCAAAAAATTTCTATGAAAAATGGTATATTACCTCCAGAGAAAGAACTGATGGAATCAGAATGTAGACTGAATTATAACTTTATAACTTTCCTATTCTTGCTTGGTATTTCGGAGATTGCATTTTCTTTTGTAGCACAACTAAGGTAGAAATGTTGTGTGGGACACCACATGTGCAATCTTTGTCAAAGAGCTTGACTTTTGAAGGAGAGGAAATGCAGGGAGGGAGAGAGAATTTGGAACTCAGAGTTTTAGAAAAACAAATGCTAACTTTTCTTTACATGTAATTGAGAAAAAATTAAGTTAAAATATTAAATTCCCTTAAAATACATTAAAATAATATTCAGTGAGAGGCCTTTGAAACATAGATTAAAAATGGAAACTAAGTAGTCTAATCCTAAAGAAAAAGTTGGTCAAAAAAGTGTGAAGGAAGGTAGCCTAGGTATCAAACTATATTATAAAGTGGTAAATATAAAAAATCCACCACTGACTAAGAAATAGAGTGGTAGATCAGTGGAATAGACTACAATACTACAAAACAATCACTATAATACATTATAATAAATTATAATAATCTAGTGTATCATAAACCCAAGGATCTGAGCTTTGAGGACAAAAATTCATTATCTGACAAAAACTGCTGGGAAAACTGAAAATATATATATAGTATGGCAGAAACTAGGTATAGACCAACATCTCACTCATGACAAGAACAAAATGGCCACATGATTTATACATGATGATGATACCATAAACAAATTAAGAGAGCATGGAGTAGTTTATCTGTCAGATTTATGGATGAGAAGAATTTCATTTTGTTAACAACAATTGTTAAATAATATAGTGTTTTAAATTAATAATAAAAACAAAGTTATAGTGTGATTCTATGTTGCAGAAATATGATTTAAAACCTTAGACATAATATATAATTTGTATATTATATAATTATTCAGAATAACTATATTAAATTATATAATTATATTCTATATAATCATAAAATTATATAACAAAAAACTGATGATGAATTATAGTTTTATTTTAGTCAATTTGGTTTAAAATGAAGGGTACAGCATCTATATTAGTGTGTTTTTATTGAGTTCTTTTGTTGACAGTTATACCTTTAGATATTATGAAAACGTATGCAATTTTGAGATGAGAACTTGATAATATAATTAAATTTTTTTCATTTTTTCTACTTTTCTACTTCTGCTTACTTTCATTAACCTTGAGCAGAACAGATTCATTTGAATAAGCTTCTCACATTGCTAATTAAAGCAATTTTAAATGATGAGGATAGAAATCTCCATTCATTGAATTTATTTTTTTCTAGCATTTGATGTTCCAAACATTGATATATATTTGGAAAAAAAGTATAATATAGTGTTTTCCCTTCTAGGAAAGCATAGATCTGGGTGAAATCATATTTTTCCTTTTTTTATATCGATGGCTGGGCACACGACATTAACAGTCATCAAGTGCAGAAATCTCAGGGCAATGGATATCACAGGTTCATCAGGTATGTATTCTTCTAATCATTAGACTAAGATTTCTGCTTATAAAATAAAACATGCCACTGGTCTATATATTTGGTATTATTCTACTAAGTACACGTTCTTTTTTCTGAAGCAGAATAAAAGTAGTGAAAGAAACTGAAAATTGAATTATGCATTTTAAATTTTATTTAAAATGGAAGCCATCTATAAAAGGTCTACTTCAGCTCTATAGTTCTGTCTTTCCCATGTTACTATTTTTGTTTTGTCTTTGGAACTATGTTCATATTTTTTTTCATCATCATACTTGATATTTAGTGAATTCTCAGGAAGAATTATTTTAAACCAAAAAGGATTAATTGCTTGAAGATAACTCTTCTTACTTCCTGATTCATATTCCTATAAGAACCTCAAAACAGCATACATAGAATGAATTTATTTCTTTTAATTAAATTATAGGAATATGATATTATCAAAGTCCACTGTTTTCAGTTGTAATCTTGTTGCATTTCCAAGTGAGCAAGCTGGACATGTAGTGGCAACTGATTATTATATAAATGTGAATAATCAACTCAGAAGCAGCCAAGTTTCTCACCTTCTTGCTTCGTTATCCTCGTTATTAAACAGTAGTGGCAACTGATTATTATATAAATGTGAATAATCAACTCAGAAGCAGCCAAGTTTCTCACCTTCTTGCTTCTTTATCCTCGTTATTAAACAATCTTTTCTTTTTTAAGTATTTAGCAACAAGAAAAACACCATTTGATTCTGACTTATTATTTTTCCTTCTCTAATACAAGCGTATATTTATTTCTCAATTTTTGTCTACCTATAATAACAGTTATTATAGTGCTTTAAAGTTTACAAAGTGCTTTCCTCACAACCATAATAGGTAAGTATCTCTTCCTGTGTAAGCACTTTTCAGAACTGCATTCTTAGATTTTAAACTATAGTTATCGGGATTTTTAAGCTCATTTTCTATTATCACAATGTTTTTCATTATAAGTAGATTAAATGAATTATTAGACATATATGCACACATTTAAAGATTTTTTTAAAAAGTAAGACAATCAATCTAAGCAAAGTTTGCTAGTAAGAAAAGGATTATGCTAGAAGCTAGCTAGCAGTTATATGTCACAACAAATTACTTACATTGGAGTTTGTTTTTTTTATCTTTAAATGAAATATTAGCCAAAATTCCTTTATGATAAGGAAGAAAAAAATAAGTAGTGAAGATGATAGATTTAATCCATTCTGTAAACTGCCAAACTGACCTTAATGCATTGTGCAGATCATATGTGTTCAAAAATCAAGACAAATACCAAATTAAGCACGTACTTTTTGACCTAGTATTTAAGGTCCCTTACAATATAATAACATATCTTTTCCAGAAAATTGGCTACCCTATTGTCCCCAAAGAGGTCTGGTACCTCTGGACCTTTGTTCATGATATTCCCCTTATTTAAAATGCCTTCCTTTTCTCCTCCTCCTCCCAACATTTATATGATGATATAAATTTACTGTTTACTGTGATGCTTTATTGTGTTAAATAAAATTGCATAAGATAGGTCTGACCCTATATGACTATTTTATTTTTTCCATAAAAAGCTATATTCTTTTCAGTATACATATACAATACTCTTGAGATTTTCCAGTCCCATTGGAGTTGAAACAAGGCTGTGTGTTTGCTCCCATGTTTTTTAGCATGATGTTTTCACCTAGGTTGTCAAACACCTTCAATATGGACAAACATGGCATCCAAATCAGCTACTGATTAATTCATTGATGGTAAATTCTTCAACTTGAAAATGCTACAAGTCAAAACTAAAGTGGAAGGAAAGCTGAGATGCAATAAAATATGAATCTCTGCTGCTTGTGCTAATTTTGGCCTAGCAATTAACACCTATGTTATATGTGTCTTACATAATTATTTATATGTGCATATATGTATGCATATACATTTATGAAATATGTACATATTGCAACTTTCTCCATCATGGTTTTGATATATTGATGGTTGGCATAAGAAATTAAATGGGAATTTTGGGGAAGTTTTGAGTGACAGCAGACAATACAGAACCTATGACTAAATAGTTAACCCAAATTTTACAAGAAGTTATTGTAAAGTACAGTGAACTAGACTTACTAAAGTAAAATTTTAATTTCACTAATGATTTGCATATTTTTTGGCGTGTAGAAATTTATCTTTGAAAATAAAATTAAAACATAATCTTGATTATTCATAGATTAGGAAACAATGAGGTAATTGGAGGATGTAGGACAGCAGTGGATGCTGCAGGTCTTAGATGAGATCATTGGAATGAAATGCTAGCCTAAAACAGAAAACCAGTAACTCATGGCATCCATTGCTAGATATAAGTCTACTTTTATGGTTCTGATCTATGTTTTATTTGTTAGTGGTTTTTTGTTGAATTATTATGAGAATTATGTCATGAATTTAAATACAATTTACATTTACACATATTTATATCATTTTATTTTGTTTTAAAAATGTTATTTTTTTAAATCACCTACATTTCCTAATATATTTCTCTACTTTATACCCATAGAGTCATTCTTTCAAACAAATCACTAAAAGAGTGGGAAAAAAGCATTTACTAAATCTGCCTTTATATTGGGCATTCAAAATTCATAGTATCCAGCCTCTCAAACTAAGGTAATATATTCTTACTTTCCTTCTTTGAGACCAAGCTTGGTCATTATATTTTTTGTATCATTCTGTTTCTATTGTTTTATTATTTCCATTTACAGTGTAACAGACACTGTGTATATTTTTTTCTTGGCATTTTGTTCACTTTGTATTACTTCATATAATTCTTCCATACTTTTCTGTACTCATCATATTCATTGTTTCTTTTTTCTTCTTTTGGTATTTTGAGACTGGGTCTCCCTATCTTGCCTGTCTGAAAGTGCAGGGGCCACTTGTGGATTTAAGATATTGTTGATTGGCCTAGAAGCTTTAAGCTGTGACCTAGTCTGGTTCATCCTGGTTTTTAGGCAGCCTGATGGCCCTCCCCGGTCCCAAGAGTTCACTATATTGATGCAATACAGGACAGAAAACCAATATAGTTCTATTATCCCTCAGAATTTGTGAGCTTAAATGATCCACTAGACTACTTCTCTTCAGTGGCATGTATTACAAATATGTACCACTCATTTCACAAGGGAAGAAATCAAGCAAATAGAGTTAAGTGACTTGTTCAAGGCCATACAGCTAGTAAGTGTCTGAGACTGGATTTGAACTCTGGTCCTCCCTACTCTGGGGCCATTATTCTCTCCACTGTGCCATGTAGCTACCCCCATTGTCTCTTACATCACAGTAATATTCTATCACATTTCCATTTTATGTACCAAAAAAATGGTTTAATCATTCCCTAATAAAGTCTGGGAGTCTGTAAATAAAGTACAGACCATAAAGGCAGTGAACAGATTGGATCACACTACTTTGAAAGCACCATATATTTACAGACTCCCAGACTGACCTTTGAAAGCAGTAGAAGGACATAAAAGAAAAATGCCAGTCATTCCCCACTCCTACCTATCTCCTGAAGCAAAGAGAGCCCCAACAGTATCTAATGTCCATAGTAAAACGTAGGCTGAAAAAATGAGCAAACAACAACAAAAAGTCATAATAAACTATTGTGATGACAAGGAAGCAGACTTTGACTTAGAATCATCTACAAGGAAAGCTTCAAAGAAAAGTACAGATTGGATGTAAGCCCACCAATAATTGCTTGCAAAGCTAAAGAGAATTTTAAAAGAGCAAAATTTTAAGTATCAAATAAGAGACAGAGAAAAGAGACACACACACAAAAAATGAAGAAAATCACTTCTTAAAGATCAAAATTGGCCAAATAGTAAAAGAAGTACACAACACAACTGAAGAAATAATTCTTTAAAGTTAGAATTAGTCAAATGAAAACCAATGACTTCAAGAGAAATCAGGAAACAAAACAAAATCAAAAGTCTGAAAAAATAGAAGAAAACATATCTCAACAGGGAAAAACAACTGATGTGAAAAATAGATTGAGAAGAGATAATTTTTAAAATTATTGTTCTCCCTGAAAGCCATGACCAAAATAAGAGCTTGGAAATTATATGTCAAGGAATTTTATTTCATAGAGGGTAAAGCAGAATTTAAAAGTGTTCTCCAAGCATGTATTGAAAAAAATCCCCAAATAAAAATTCTCATTTATACTCTAGATAAATTCCAGACTTCTTACATTGAGGAAAAACTGTAAGAAACTAGAAAGAAAGCTTTTAACTACTATAGCATCACCCTCAGAAACACACAAGATTTAGCAGATCCCAGTTTAAAGAACTAAAAGTCTTGGAATAAGGTATTTCAGAAGGTAAAGGAGCTAGGATTATAACACCAAGAATAATTTACCCAGCAAAAGTGAGTATAATGGCTGGGGTGGGGGAGGAAATAGATTTTAATGAAATAGAGTACTTTCAAGCATTGCTGGGAATTTAAATTTTGACATTCAAAACACAAGAATCAAAAGTAATACAAAAAGGTAAACATGACTGATAAATCATAAAGGGCTAAACAAATTGAACCATTCATATGAGAAAATTTTAAATTAACCATTAAGACCTCTGTTATCCCTAGGGGAGTCAGACTTTACTTAAATACAGTATTTACAACCAAGTGGAAAAAAATGCTCTAAATCACTAATAAGAGACATGAAAATCCAAACAACCTGGAGGTTTTACCTCAAACCCTACAAATTGACAAAAATTAAAAGAAGTGGCACCAATCAATGCTGGGGGGTTTGGGGAAAGATAGGTATACTAATACATTTGTAAAATGGTGCAAGCATTTTGGAAAGCAACTTGGAATTAGGCAAATAAAGTGATTAAAATGCCCAAACCCTTGAAACCAGAGACTCCATTAACTGGATTTATATCCCAAAGAAGCCATTGATGTAAGTGTTCATGTATTCTAAAATATTTAGAGCAGCACTTTTTCTGATAGTGAAGACCTGGGGGGAAATGCTCATCAATTGGGCTAAACAATGGAAGCACATGAATGTAATGGAATGACTATGCAATAAGAAATGATGTGTGTGATAAATGCAAAGAAACATGCAGAGATCTACATGTACTGATGCAGAATGAAGTCAGCAGAGCCAAGAAAACAATTTATCCAGTGTCTGTATAGTGCAAATGGAAAGAACACCCCCCCACACACATCAAAAGTAAATTTAACAAATAAAAGATGACTCAACAAGATAGAGTGGAGGGGGAAATCCACAGGAATTACACATGGCAGATGTTTCTGGACTTTTTAAATGTGTTAATTAGTTGTGCTGATTCAAAAAAAATGCCATTTGTGACATGAGATGGCTCTCTGGGAGCAGAGGGAAGGGATACTTTGGAGTACGGTGATATAAGACATCAATAAATACTTTAAGAAAAAGAAATTCTATCTTCCTTATCCAATATGCATAGAAATGAAGCAATCCTTGCCCTCCATGAGCTTCCTTCCATTCAATCCATTCAATTCCTTTCTATCTGGGGAACTACAAGCTAACAGAAAATAAAAATCCTTACATTCAAAGTAATTTGAAGCAGGAAGTGGAATTTTCCATTCCAAGCTAAGCTTGGCAGGGAGCAAGGAGTATAAGGGGAGTCTAAGGGGTAGCTACGGGGCATCATAGTGCCCAGCACTGGGCCTGGAGTCAGTAGGACCTTTGTTCAAATGTGAAGTCAGACACTTCACCCTGGGCCAATTATTTCACCCTGCTTGCCTCAGTTTCCTCATCTGGAAAATGAGCCAGAAAAGGAAATGGTCAACCTCTGCCAAGAAAACCCCAAATGGATTCCCATAGAGTGGATACAAGAGTGGAATGACAACCAATGTGTAGGTTATCTACAGGCTAATGTCCGTGTCACACTCACATGTGTAATGTGTACACACACCCAGTGGTCTCCTTCCAGCCCCAACCTGGGCCCTTCCTGATATCTCATACTCGCCCTCCAGCCACCCCATATCTACCCCTCTGTCTCCCCCTCACAGCTGTCCAGCTCTCAGGCACCCCCAGCCCACTGGCCCTGCTCCTGCCAGGCTGCCTCCCAGCCCCGTCCCGCCATCTCCCTATCTCTCCAGTTCCACTGTGGCAGCATCTGCCTTCTGTCATTTCTCCCCTGGCTCCCACCTTGACTAGGTGATTGCAAGAATGTAGGGATGGAGTAAGCAGGACCCCTTCCCTCAGGTGACAGAAGACTGCCGAGGACAGCCAAGCTCCTGCTGGCCCCAAGCCAGCTTTATTTTTCCCTTAAGCTCTGTGTAGCCTTCCTTTCTCTTCCCCTCTTGCTCCAATGATCCTGACCAGTCCACACAATTCTTGCTTCCCCTGTCTGGTGCTTCAACCTTGAGATGCTTCCCAATGGCCCCTCTCATCTGTTCCTGTGACTCATAAGTCAGGAAGAGTGCTATTACTGTCTTGTAAAAGATCCCAAACAAAGGACCCCCTCAGGCTCCCTCGACTAAGGGGTGGAGTTCTTGTCTGGAAGGGGCTGTCCCTGTGGCTTCTTGAGAATTCAGATGGTCAAATAGGCCATATGCATTATACTAAACATTTTTTTTTCAGTTTTCTCAGAAAACTTTTTTAAGCTTTTTATTTTCAAAATACATGCATGGATAATTTTTCAATGTTGACCCTTATAAAACCTTATGTTCCAAATTTTCCCCTCCTTCCCATTCCCTCATCTAGATGATAAGTAATCCAATATATGTTAACATGTTAAAATATGTTAAATACAATATATATATATTTATACAATAATCTTGCTGCGCAAGAAAAATCAGACCAAAAAGGGAAAAAAAATGAAAATGTAAGCAAACGGCAAAAAGAATGAAAAATGCTATGTTATGATCCACATTCAGTTCCCACAGTCCTCTCTCTGGCTACAGATGGCTCTCTTTGTCACAAGATCATTGGAACTGGCTTCAATCATCTCATTGTTGAAGAGAGCCATGTCTGTCAGAATTGATCATCATATAATCTTGTTACTATATATAAAGATCTCCTGGTTCTGCTCATTTCACTGAGTATCAGTTAATGTAAGCCTTATCATAAGGTACTGGAACAGCTGACCCTGACACCCAGCAGGTGCCTAATGCTTATTTAGACTGATTGCCTCTGATGGTCCCAATCCCAAGGTATAGGGCAGTGCATCCAGAGCAGGCTTTGGCCGAGTTGTACAGTCATGATAAGTGACCAGGGAAAGTTATGATAGGGGATCTTAGTTTGGAATCCTCCTCTCCTGACACATGAGGGGAAAGAGGGCTTTGACAAAATTATGTCTAAGAATTAACAGGAGTGACAAAATGTGACAGCAATCAGAAGTCTAGTATGAAGATGCCCTTGGGTCCTTCTTGTTTCAGAGGTTGAGGAGGAGGCTGATCCATCTCCAGCTGGCCAATGTGCAGGTGAGACTGTCAGCTTTCTGGCAAAGAATTGGACTCTTGTCATGTTTCTGGGGCCAAAGCTAGACTGCCACACCACATGTTTGGACTCTCCAGACAGCTTACTCAGAGGAGGCATATCGATGGACCAATTCAGGAGGTGACTGTTATCCTAGTGAGAACATGTTTCAGTCTGCATACTGAATGGGACTGAGGACAGTGGTCTTTCCTTCCCACTTCCCAGGACCTCAAGGGTCATCTGGCTGAGACCCAGGGGGAAGGAGGGTGATTGGCCCAAGATCACATAAGTAGGAAGAAGTAAAGATAGGATTTGAACTTGGGGGGCTCTGAAAGGGAAAGGTTTAGACATGAGAAAGGAAGACAAATAACATGGTCTGAGCTCAGACCCTGGAGGTGGGGAGGAACAAGAGATGGTATGGACCTTTGCCTGAGTAGAGGACAGGACAGTCTCATCCATCTGCTGAACAACAGCCAGAACGCATGGGAAAGGTAGTGCATTAGAAGGCCTCTCTTTATTCCTTGGCACAATAGGCCACTATTCAATAAACTGGAAACTGAGTGAATGCCCATCAGTTGGAGAATGGCTGAGTAAATTGTGGTATATGAATGTTATGGAGAGGTCTGGGGAGACTTACATGAACTGATGCTGAGTGAAATAAGCAGAACCAGAAGGTCATTGTACATGGCAACAGCAAGATTATGCGATGATCAATTCTGATGGAATGGTCTTTTCAGCAATGACATGATCCAAGCCAGTTCCAATAATTTTATGATGGAGAGCAATCTACACCCAGAGAGAGAACTGTGGGAATTGAATGTGGTTCACTTTTTATTATTTGCTTGTGTTTTCTTTCCCATTGTTTTTGGTTTGATTTGATTTTTCTTGCGCAGCAAGATAATTTTATAAATATGTATGCATATATTGGATTTAACATATATTTACCATGTTTAACATATATTGGACTACTTGCCATCTAGGGGAGGAGATGGGGGGAAAAGGGGAAAATTGGAACACAAGGTTTTGCAAGGGTTAATGTTGAAGAATTATCCATGCATATGCTATGAAAATAAAAAGCTTTAATCAAAAAAAAAGACTCAGCTTTTTTTCTTTTTCTTTTTGCTATTCCTCTTGTCCCTCACACTCACTTCACATCATTGGAGGGAAAAAAAGAAAACCTTTGTTAGGAACTTAGAGTAAAAGAAACAAATCCCTGCTTTGGCAGTGTCCAAAAATAAGCATCTCAGTGGTATGCTGACTTCATTATTTCTCTCTCAGAAAGTGGGTGGCAGGCTTCATTACCTGTCTTTTGGAATCATGGATGGCCATTGCATTTATTAAAAGTTCTTATTGCTTTCAGAATGATTAGGTTTTTTAGCTAGTTTTCCATTTTATTTTACAATGTTGTCATTGTATATATGGTTCTCCTGCTCACCTTACTCTGCATCAGTTCATATACATCTTCCTAGGATTCTCTGAAATCATCTTTATCATTTCTTATGGCATCACAATAATATACCATCATTTCCTTAGCCATATTCCGATTGATGGTAACTCCCTTAGTTTCCAGTTCTCTGCTCACACACACACACACACACACACACACACACACACACCTTTGCTTTAAATTCAATGTTAACAAAAATCTATTTTCTTTCCTGCCAAATCCCTTGCCCCTTTAGAAAACCAAAACCCAAGACCTTTGTAACAAATACTCATAGTCAAGCAAAATAAATTTCCCATTGACCCCGTCAGCTAAAGTCTGATTCTGCACCCGGTGTCTATCAGGAGGGACATATCGGGTTTTGCTGGTGGGGGAAGAGTCTCTTGCGGCTACATTTGTCTATCTTGTAGATTGGGAGTCGGCTCCTTGTAGAAAACGCGAAAAAATAAACTTCTGGATTTCTGAGTTGTTTTTTTTTTTACTTTTCTAGAACGGCGGGGTGCTGACCTCGCGGGGCTCTGAAGTCTTCCGTTTTTCCCCGGATAAAACGGGCGTTAGACTCGTGGGTCAGTGGGAGATTTGGACCGCGAGCCTCAGGAAAACGACATTCCCATAAACAGACGCGGGTTCTTAGGCACGCACACTAGCAAACATACGTTGCTGGGTGACGCAGCTCGAACCTGCAGGTGGCAAACGTTGGTCTTGCAGTTCGGACCCAGCGGAGCCAGTCCCGCTTGGATGATGGTGCTAGAAGGAGTGCTCGCTCCCTTCTTACTGCTACTGCCGCCCCAGCATCCCAAGAGCTTCCCAAGCGCTTCACCTGCTCCTCCCGCTCCAGCCCGACCAGCCTCCAGGCAGAACCTCTACTCGTGCCTCCAAGGGCTCTTTTTGTCACCCATCCCCACTGCTACCCTCGCCAGAGCTCTAATTTATCCCTGGCCCTTTATCCAGAATCCTTTTCGGGTTTCCCTTTATCCTGAGCCCTTGAGCCTGACGGTGACCCTGATTTCCTGTCCTCCATAGGTCGGGGATCCAAATGAGATCTGGCTCTAAACCTTGAATTGCCATCTAAACCCAAATTAGACTCAAAACCAGCTCCTGCCTCAGGTTGCCAGAGCATCCTTCATCTGTCTCCTCAGTAAAAATCCAGATCAGGCCCCAGTCCCATTCCTGGGAAGCCTGCAGAGGCTGCCTTGTTTCATACCCTCAATACAAGTTCCCCTCCCCTGTCCCAGGGGCTCACTGGGGCCCTCCACCTCTCCTGGGGTCTCCAGTCCACAGGATCTATGCTAATCCTCAGATTGTACTAGCCCCTTTAGGCTGTGTCATTTGCCAGGTCTGAAAAGTAATCTATACTTATATCTTAAGAGGTGACAGCTTCTGCATTTCTAGTAATAATTCTGGGCAAGGGGGCACCAAATGAACACTGGCTCACCACCTCTGGCCAGAGATGGGAATGGGGGGTCCTGCTTAGTCATTGGTCAGGCCCTGGAAGGAGACTTGTAACTTATCAGCACCTCCCTAGGCATCCGAGTGAAGGGCAGAACTGAATTTCAAACAGGCCCAGAAAGGCTCCTGGGGCTCTGGCTTCTATTACTCCAAGACAGTCCCCAGAAAGCCCCAAAACATCTTTTCTGTCAGCCATAAGGCTTGTCCTGGCTGTTCACTTTGGATTCTCTTGGGAGTCATCATGAACAACTGAGGGTGCATCTCTGTCTCAGAAGGGTGGCCTCCTTTGGGACCTGGCCCCCAAAAGACCAGGAAGTCCACTTCAATGGTGGCCCCTTGGGGCCCCATGGGCTCATCTACTTCTTGTGGCCATCCTCTTTAGGCAAACCTCTCCATGGCCTCCAATGGACTTTTCATCTCCGGCTTACACAGAGCAGCCTCGGGACAAGTACAGCAACTACCCCAGTGCCTCCTGTGTCATTACTCATTCATTCTTGCCATTCTACCCTGACAGCCATGCAGGCTTTATGGAGAAAGCAGAATGCCCCACAAGCAATCTGGAGCCAGCCATTGTAAAAGCCTCCCTCGGATACATGGTTCCAAAGTGCTCAAGCCTTCCTGTTTCCAGAACTGCTGTTGCATCCATGAGGTGAGGATCAAGGAAGGCAATCCTGTTTTGTTAGAACTCAGATGGGAGTCATCCCCTCATCCTGAATACTGCTATGAAGGTCAATTGTAGCATCCCCAATAACATGACTCAGGAACAGAACTTTTACTGGATCCCTCATGTAAACACCACTCTAGACTGGAGCAGCCTTATAAAGTTGTGGGGGATGATTCAAGTGAAGCACTTTTCCCATGCTGTCTCCGCCCCGAAGCACACCTCCATGTTCATGCATTGTCCCCATATTGTCAAGAAGCTTAAAGACAAATTTTCAAGGATTTCCATGTTCACAAGACAGGTGAACATGAGTGGCATTCCACAGCATGGGGGGAAGGGCTGTGAGGTGGGGGAGAATAGCCCCTCATCTGTCCATTGAAGTCAGAACGCAGGAATAAGACCGAATCTAGAGAGCCAGGGCACCACAAAGCCAGGATCAAATACCTGACCGCCTGCATGGTAGTGATGCCCGCCAGCAATGACCTGCACATGGACGTTATCCAGACCCTCCCTCAAAATCCAGTGACCCTCTTCACTGTGATCTTTATCTTTTACACCAACCTGGTCCTGGTTTTCTGGGCGATGCACAAAGATGAGAGAGCCCGGTTTCTCTGGGAGCACGTGATGACCCTCCCTGCCCCAGATCCCCTGGAACACTTTTGCTTCCCGATCACCTACATGGGGAGCCTCCGGAGCTCGGCCCCCGGGCCAGTGTCTTTCTCCAGCTTCGGGGAACAAACGTCTAGCGAGGTGCACTGCCTGTCTTTGAGTCGGTCCACAAGGCGCAGCCCCTCAGCAGGAAGGACTACTTCCTCCGCCTCGAACCTGCTCGGCACCAGTCACCTCTGGTTGTCCATCTTCACCTGCGTGCTCACGGGTCCCTCCAACGGCCTGCGTCGGGCTCTGTGCCACCTGAACGTGCTCCTGGTCACGCTGCTCTGAAACATCCTGTTCTTCAGCTGGGACGAGGAGGGGGAGCTCCTTGCCAAGGGGCTGAAGCACCTGCGGGGCGTGACGGGGCCATGAGGAGCCCCCGGACCTGTGGGCCTCTGGAGGTGGCCATTCGTGCTCTCTTCACCTACTCCCAGAGGAAGGTCTCTGCGGGGCCTGTGGCACACGGGGCTTCCTCCTTCAGCCCTTTAGGAGGGCTGACTCCTAAATTTGCGGCGGACCAGAGACTCGGGGCCAAGGCGCCCCCACAAAAAAGCGGGCCTCGGGGACAATGTGATGCTTCCGGAAGCAGCAGCCAATGCTATATAACAGAAACCGAGGGGAAAGCTCCCCAACTCTGGGCTTCCAGAACAGACCGCTGCCGCCCCAAAAGCAACTACTGCATCGAGGGAGGCCGGGGCCAGTCGGGACCAGACCTTCCCCGAGCCAGGAGGCGGGGCCTCGAATTCAGCGCCCTCCGGCTTAGAAGAACAAGAACCAGAAGTCCATCCTTTTTCAGGTGAACTCCCGGAAAACAGGCTTAAGAAAGTCATGCTCTGTGAAGCCAAGCCTCGCTTTGTCCTCCCCTGGGGATGTGTACGTGGCCTGGATCCTGGTCATCTGCAGTTCCAGCGTTTGCTCCTTTTTCTTCATCAGTGAGCTAAAAACGTACGGACACCGGAAGTCCGTGGATTGGCTGCTCACCTGAGTGTTCTCCTTGAGCAGATCAATATTTATGATCCAGGTAGTCGGGATCTTGCCTTTGTCCAGCATCAAATCAAGCCCAGTCAAAAACTGAGACCACATCTGGACAACGGGATACGATATGTTGAGAACAGACTGCGAGAGGCATGAACTTGGATGCTGGTGACACAAGATAATGGTACTATGACATCATCCGGATCCACAGTACTAGAATATACCAACCCTTGGTGGAAGATGAAACCAGAATATTCAAAAGGAGGAAGAGAATTCAGAAGAAAGCCATCGTGATTGTGAGGACCGTCATCAACTATTTCATCTTTTTCGCTCTCTTGTTGTGCATCCCTTCCCTTATTGGGCACTCCCACAACTTCTACGTAACCAGGCAGTTCCCAGGCAGTTCTCCAAGAACCTCAAAAAGGTCAGAGAACTGAATGACACCTACAGGGGGTGCCCTGGTGTCCTGCCGTCCTTGGTCCACAATAGCCAGAATCCAACTTTTCTGTCTTAACAGCTGGCTCAGGATTCTAGGTTTGCCAAGGATGCCACAAGTGAGCACCAAGTCTATTAGAAAGTCCTCCATCTACCATGGTTGATATGTTAATGAAAAAAGGCATACACTGTCAAAGCCAGTGTGATGGAGGATCAGAAAAACTCTAGCAGCATTTGGACTGCCCCCAGCAACTCTTTGGACAGAAGTTAGTCAGCTTTATTCAAAGGGTGGGGAATGGGTCTATTATTCCTACAGATTGGCTTATGCCTATGGAATGGGGGGGTACCCCTTTTATTTCTTCCCTGACCAGCAGCTATGTAATTTACAGTAGGGCTACAGGAACTTTGTGATAGCTGGCGGCTCGATGAAAGAACATCGGCTGTGATCCTGTAGCTGGCCAGATCCTGTAGCTGGCCACCTTTAATTCAGTCATCAGCTTATTCTGTACTATCTGTCTCCCCATGGAAGGTCATCAACCCATGTTTGGCTGTCCATTTGTTCAGTCTCCCCTTTTTCCTCAGAGGAGTCAACTTGAATGTATCTGTATGAAGCTGCCATGGTATTTATTGTAGTGTATCTGGTATTGTAGTGTATCAGCAGTTATCTACAAGGAAAAGAATTACATCAGCAATGTGTTAAATTTCCTTAACTTTGGGTTCAAGTCAATGTCTATTTTCTTTTTTTACATCCAATTCAGGATGGCTAAGAAAATCTTTCTTTTACCTCTAGAACTTGGATGATTTCACCCCATTTTGTTCCATTTCCCATGTAGTTCCAAGTCTTTCCTATCACTACTGTTCTCTGGGTTTTCTGACTATTCTGAAGATGTTAATGTATTTTTAAAAATAAAATATTACTATTTTATTATCTAAAGGAAGTAATATAGCCCAAAAGCAATGAGATATGAGAAGTGGAAAATGCAGCAGAAATTCCTCTGAAATTCTGGGCCCAAGCAGTGATGGACCATGGTGGGGTGGCTAAGTCCAGGTCAGTAATGATTAGTTTCACTTAGTTTCACTTTAATTGCAGCAGCAAATGGGTTTCCTACCAGGAGGCAGCCTTGAATGAAGTGACCAATATAGATAAGTTTTACTCATTTAACTGCCTGTATATAAAGTAACTGTTCCAGTATTTTTATAACCCAACAATAAAATCTGACCTAAAATGAATGCCTTACTAATGTGAACAGATTGGGATATAGTGAGGATCATGTCCTTGGCTCTTGATGGATTTTGAAGGAATTGCAGGGGATGGGAGGAGAAGGGTAATGTATTGAATGATCATAGGCTCCAGCTACCTCACCCTGATGGAAGTACTCGGGTATGCAAAGTTTTAAAGGTACAAGATGAAAGGGGGTAGGGAATGAATATGGAGATTTGTTGTTGTTAGATTTAAGGTAGAGGCTCATTTTTCATAATGCACTGGTCTCCCAGCTCAAGTGTATATAGCACTCAAGGAGGAATAAAGTCCTATGAGTCACCCATGGTTTCTGAAACTGAAATTCTCCAGAGTGCTAGGAAAGAAGGGAAGATTAAGTACTTCGTTAAGGCAGCAGGTGCAAAGCACATAAGAGAAATACACTGGAATTTAGTAGCAACTGAATAGCAATTTGCTATTCCTGGAAGAGCGTCTCTTGCCAAATTTACACTGGACTGCAAGCAGAAATGGCAAATCAAAACTGATGGGCAGTTGCTTTTTGGTCTTGTCAGCCTCATAGGTGTATAAAAAGTGTACTGTGGCTATGCTGCTCTAATCTGATTAGAGGACTGCGCCGAAGTACACACAGAATGGGCTTCTGCAGGAAATCTTTTTTTGCAATATGTATTGCATGCAGTCTCACTCCTATGACATCACAGAATCCACTGCCCAAGTGTTTGGTATGGATAGAAGTCATCTTGCAAGCTCTGGCCACACAGTCCTCAAACATTTTGGAGCATCACCTTGAGCATGTAGGACAACGGCAGTAAAACACTGCCAGGAAATAACAGCTTATTACATCAGCTCTAAAATCCACCTTCAAACCACCTTAGTTCTGACATTCACATAGGTTGGGTTTAGGTGTGACTGAGGCAACCCAATAAGCACTTTTGACTATATGCGCAAGATGATGTAGGTGCTGACTAATCCCTTCCAAAGCTGTTGGGCTTGGACATCATTCCAGTATCTAAGAACAACAGCTGGGGCAATGAGCATCCAGACACTTAAGCATCTGTCAAAAGGTCTCTTTAATGGAATAAGTATAATTTTTCACCTATTTTATTTCATTTTCATGCTATCCTTGGCATCCAGCTCTCAATGGATTCATGCAAGTGAATTTTTGCTACAAATTTTTATTCTCATCCATTTGCCCCAAACCCAACACTATTTTCCCATGTGAACCTTCACTTGTGGGGAAAAAAAATCCCCTAAAGTAACTTGCCATGTTAGAATATCAGTTTCATCTGAATTGCAACCTTTGGGCTGCTCTGTTTTAAGCCTAACAAGCTACTGGATGGTCATTACTAGAAAGGAAAAAGTATTTAATTCCCAGAAAGGAAAAAGTATTTAATTCCCATACTTTTTTCCCCCACTTTCCCCCATGAATAATTTCTAAAATTTCCCCATAAACAATTTCTAACATTTTAATAGTTTTTATATCTAAGTTTTTTAATGTATTAAATACAAAATGGGGAAAAACAAAATGCCTTATGTACACAAAATATGTAATTTGTTTCAAGAAATTTTATTCAGAATGGTCCATCTTTGATTTCCTGTAGATTTTTTATCCCATTATTTTCCTCCCCTTTTCCCCACAACTTCCCCCAAGCAGGCTACAATTATTTATGGAAATATTTATGTATACACATGTATATGAAAAACAGATTGTATGTTGTATCTCTAAAAGTGGATATCCTTTCTAGCTCCAAGTTTTTTTCTAAATTCACGTTTCAGCAATATTCCAATCTTAGTAATACTATCTAGTAGTTTTGAATAATCTAAATTATGATTGACTTAATGTAGATCTCTCTAGGCTTTAACTTTTGAGATTACCCCGACTTTTTCCTTCCTAATTCCATTCCCGATTACAGTGTTTATATCTCCTTTCCTATCCCTGCTAACTTCTTTATTTTTACCTCTAGTTTACCATACTGTTACTTTTTCTCCCCATATTTTTCCTCCTTTATCCCAATTCCTATTAAACACATCTTTATCCCACACCCATTCATCTACACACTCATATGCCCTTATTCCCTCTCCCACTTATAAATTTTGGAGAGTTTTATACTCTGTGTGTGTGCGCGAGCATAATCTCTCTTTAATCCATTCCCAATGTGATAATTAACAGGCCTCTAATTTCTCTTTATAATATTCCAAGACCTGTATTTTATTGTAGCTGCTGATTGGTCTTCTATGATTCTAATTGTGATTCTAATTGTTCCGGCATATTTGAATTTTTGTTGTTGCTTTTCCCCCTTTCTACCGAAACAGCACCGACACCTTCCTACTGACCACCACAAATGACCTGGGGAACGAACATTCGGGCCATCCAGGTGTGAGACAACAGTCGGCCCAGCTGGTACCTGAGCAGGGTCAAGGTCGAAAACTCTCCAACCCGCACATCTGGCTCTTCCTCTGCGGGACCTGGCTCTCAGAGGAGACACGGGAGCAGACTTTTGAGCTGATCAAAAGGCGCAAATTATCAGCAGGAAGGACTACTTCCTCCTCCAGCCTCCAACCTGCTCGGCACCAATCACCTCTGGCTGTCCGTCTTCACCAGCGTATTCAGGTGGCCCTCCAACCCGCTACGGCCGTGCTCCCGAGCTCGCTCCTCTGTAATATGCTCTTCAGCTGGGACAAGGAGGGGGAGCCGCTTCCCAAGGAGCTGAAGCACCTGCGGGGCCGGATGAGGGCCGTGGAGAGCGCCCTGATCTGTGGGGCTCTGGAGGTGGCCATTCGTGCTCTCTTCACCTACTCTCAGAGGAAGGTCTCCTCCGTGCCTGTGGCCCATGTGGCTCCGCGTCTTCACCCCTTCAGGAGGGCTGACTTCCCAAACTGCAACGAGCGCCTGGAGATATGGTCCTATACTGAGACCACAGATTCAGGGCCACCGCGTCCCCACAAAAAAAGGCCCTGAGGAACAACGTGATGCTTCCGGAGGCAGCAGCCAATGTCATCACAAAAAGCAAGGGGAATATCCCCAACTCTGGACTCCCCAACAGAACGCTGCTGCCCTTAAGTCAGTTACTGCAGTGAGGGAGGCCTCTGACACCCAGGACCAGACCTTCCCCGAGCCAGGAGGCGGGGCCTCGACTTCGGCGTCCTGCCAAGGAGAAGAACTTGGGGCCAAATAAGGACAGACAAGTTTGTCTTCTCCCAGAAGACAGGTCTAAGAAAGTGAAGCTCTTTGCAGCCAATCCCTGCTTTGTCCTCCCCTAGTGGTGCGTCTATGTGGCCTGGCTCCTGGTCCTCTGCAGCTCTGGGTGTTTGCTCCTTTTTCATCATCCTGTATGGGCTAGCGGGCGGACATCAGGAGGACTGGCTGCTCGCCTCCGTGCCCTCCCCCAAGCTGGTAGATATTTCTGATCCAAGTGACCAAGATCTTGTTCTTGTCCCGCAACAATTCAAGCAGAGCTAAGTACTGTGGCAACATCGCTTGTACTACTAGGTACAATGACATCAAGATCCAACTGCAGGACATGAATTTCGATGCTGATGGGTCTAAACAAATGCCATGTTTAGTACTATGATACAAGATAAACAGTACTATGACATCATCCGGATCCACAACACTAGAATATATCAACTCTTGCTGGAAGCTAAAATCAGAACATTCAAAAGGAGGAAGAGAATTTAGAAGAACGCCATCGTAGTGAGAATCATCAACCATTTCATCTTTCTCGCTCCCTTGTTGTGCATTCATTGTCTTCCTTATTGGGCACTCCCACAGCTTCCCCGATAGTCAGGCAGTTCCGAGGCAGTTCTCCAGGAATCTTGAAAAGATCAGAGAACTGAATGACAGCTGCAGGTGGCTCCCTGGTGTCTTGTTGCCATTGGTCCATAATAGCCAGAATCCAACTTTTCTGTCTTAACAGCTAGCTCAGGATTCTGGGTTTGCCCAGGATGCCACAAGTGAGCACCAAGTCTATCAAAGTCCTGCTGCTTCTCTGGTACCACAACTGATATGTTAATGAAAAGGGGCAACTATTTTCAAAGCAGCAACTATTTTCAAAGCCAATATAGCCAGGCAGTGGTGGATCAGAAAAAGTAGCATTTTTTTTGGACTGCCCAGATGACATTTCCAAAGAAGCCAGTCAACTTTACTGAAAGCTTGAGAATAAGACCCATTATTCAGGCCCATTATGGATTGGCTCATGCCTGTGGAATGGGGGACTGTTTATTTCTTCTGTGACCAGCAGCTGTGTAATTTGGCAATAAAACCGCAGAAACTTTGAGAACTGCTGGCTAAATGACAGAACATGGGCTGCGATCTTGGAGCTAGTCACATTTAATTCAGACACTAGCTTATTCTGTACTATCTCAATCTCCCTATGGAGGGTCATCAGCCCATGTATGGCTGTCCACTCATTCAGTCTCTGGTGGAGTCAGCTTGAGCTGTATCTGTATGGAGCTGCCATGGTGTTTGTTTATCAGAGTACATCTGGTAATACAGTCATCATCATCTACAAGGAAAAGGACAGAAATGTCAGGAATGTATTCAATCTCATGACAATTCTGAAGGAGCAATTTTTTTTTGGTTTTTGTTTTGCTATTTTATTATCTAAAGGTGATGATACATAGCCCAATAAGTAAAAGCAATAGGATATAACTGGAAAATTGTCCAAATCTAACAGAGTCACCCCATAGATCATTATGGGGTGGATCATCATTCCTTGGGCCAAGTCCAGGTCAGTAATGATGAGTTCCATTTAAATTGCAGCAGCAAATGGGTTTCCAAATCAGGAGGCAGCTTTGAATGAGGTGACTAAGTGGAGATATTCAGTCTGGACAAGCTTTTTGCCTGATCAACTTTTAAGCATTTAACTGCCTGTATAAGAGCTGCTCCATCCTTAAGCTCATTTCTATGACCCACAATAGACATCTATTACCCACAATAAGACATGATATTCAAGAATTCTGGATCAGATTTTAAAGGGAAAGTCTAAGTAGTACTAAGAGATCTGGATGAGATAGGGAAGGGAGTGTGTTCCTGGATCTTTTTTGATGAGGATGGCATTTGAAGGAATAGGTGGGCAAAAGGTGATGAACTGAATGACTGAAGGCTCCAATTACCTCACCCTAATAAGTACACTCCCCCAGAGATACAGGTGGTTTTACAGGTACATGGGCATTTGCTTCATCTTGCTGTGCAGATTTAAGTTGGATGCCCATTTCCCACACTTCATGTTCTCTCAGGTCTAGTATATAGCACCCAAAGAAGAATAAAGTCCTTTCAGTGTAACTGTAGCCTCCTTCAGAACTGAAATTCTACAATCTCCAGTGCTAAGAAAGATGATTTCCATCTATTAGCCACAGAGAAAACTACATAGGACTTGCCACCACATCTACCTTCCCTTGAGACTTAGGGCAGCACACAATCCCAATAAACTCTGAATAGAAAACAGAAAACACATCTGTATCCAGAAAGAGAACTATAGAGATTGAATGCTAAAACATCTGTAGCCAGAGAGCTAGAGAGATTGAATGCCAAAACATCTGTAGCCAGAGAGAGCTAGAGAGATTGAATGCTAAAACATCTGTAGCCAGAAAGAGAACTATAGAGACTGAATGCTAAAACATCTGTAGGGAGAATGAATGCTATGTTCACTTTTGTTTTTTTTTCCTTTTCTATGTTTTTTTCCCTTTTATTCATAAATGTGATATAAAAAGTTAATATACATGTATAACTAGAAAAAGATTTAGAGCAATAGGTGGCAGTAATTAGAAATACACCAGGGCTCAGGTAGCAACTGTGTCTCTAATCAATGTTCTTTGGGGGAACCATATTAAAAGGATCTTTAAATGGTCCTATGGCTTCAGGTGTTCTTTGCTACTAGAAAGCTCTCCTGGCAAATTTACATTGGAGTACAAACAAATGGTAGCAATTGATGCTAAAAAACACATTATTAGTTTAAATACAACTATTCAGGCTTGGCAAGCTAATAGGAAGGTGATCACTCCCTTGTCTGCATGAAGTGCTCCACAAGCACACCAAAATTGATTAGTGATTTCACATGGGCCAGTTTTTCTTCTGGCTGGCCTCCTAGGCATAAAAAGAACAAGAACAAAACGGTGTTCTGCAAATCTAGGATATGTGTTCGTGTGTTGTGTCTGTGCATATACAAACTATGCATACACACACACATCTGTATGTAATATCTACCTCCATGAGAGCAAAGATTGTATTGCGCACTGTGGTACTGGACGGAATGCAGTACCTTTTAGTCAGTGGCAGCAAAGTTGCTGCCCTTCTCTTCTACACATGGGATGGGCTTCTGCAGGAAATACATGACAGCCTGGACCCACCAGCAGGCTGCCATCTTTCTCCAGCTCCGGGGAACAGAGGCATCCAGTGAGGTGCACTGCCTGAGTCACGCCAACTTTACCCCCTTCTCCGGGGGCAGCACAAACACCTTCCTACTGACCACCACAAATGACCTGGGCAACATCTGGGCCATCCAGGTGTGGGACAAAACCCAAGGCAGCCGGCCCAGCTGGTACCTCAGCAGGGTCAAGGTAGAAAACTCTCTAACCCGCACATCTGGCTCTTCCTCCGCAGGTCATGGCTCTTGCAGGAGCCAGTCCACTGGCTCAAGGACCACTCAGCAGGAAGGACTACTTCCTCCTCCAGCCTCTAGCCTGCTCATCACCAACCATTTCTGGCTATCCTTGTTTGTCAGCGTGCTCATGGGGCCCTCCAACTGGCTGCGGCGGCTTTCCGCCTGCCTGACCATGTTCCTGAGCACACTCCTCTGGCACATCCTCTTCTTCATCTGGGACGAACAGAAGGAGCCCCTGCCCGTGAAGCTGCAGCACCTGCAGGTTTTGATGACAGCCTTGGAGCGGGGGCCTGATCTGTGGGGTTCTGCTCTCTTCACCTACTCCTACAGGAAGGTCTCAGTGGTGCCTGTGGCGCACGTGGCTCCGCGCCTTCACCCCCTTCAGGAGGGCTTCTTCCCAAACTGCAACGAACGCCTGGAGATGGGGTCCTATCCTGAGACGGGCCGAACGCAGAGTCGGGGCCGCGAAGTCCCCATAAAAAAGCAAGCCCCGAGGAACAACGTGATGCTTCTGGAGGCGGCGGCCAACGCCGTCACAAACAAAGGGCAAGCTCCCCAATTCTGGGGTCCCAGAACAGAACGCTGTTGCCCCTAAGTCAGTTACTGCAGCGAGGGAAGCCCGGGACATCCAGGAGCAAACTTCCCCAGAGTCAGGGGGCGGGGCCTCGACTTCAACACCCTAAAATTTAGGAGAGCGAGTTCCAGAAGTCCACCGTTTTTCAGGTGAAGTCCCACAAGACAGACCTAAGAAAGTGATGCCCTGTAAAGCCAAGCCTCGCTTTTTCCTCCTTTGGGGGTGCTCCTGCGGAACCTGGCTCCTGGCTATCTGCAGCTCAGCATTTGCTCCTTTTTTATTATTCTGTATGGCCTAAAGTACTGATGCCAGAAGTCCACGGATTGGACTTTGATTCCTGATTTAGGAGACCAACATTCCAGCATCAAATCAAGCCCAGCCAAGTATTTTGAGAACATTTCTTGGGACAAGCAGGTACAGTGATATCGAGGGCAGACTGCCGGCCCATGATGCTGATGACCCAAAAGAACTTCACTAAGATCACCTGGGTCTGAAACCAAGAATGTCGTATTTGGAGTCTTCCCACTGGGTGGCAACCACTCACGTTTGCTTGTCCACTCACTCAGTCTCCATCTCTTCTCAGAGCGGAGTCAGTTTGAGCTGTATGGCAGTTTGTCCTGGTGTTATCTGGTAGTGGACATCATCATCTACAAGGGAAAGGGAGCGAACTTTTTTATGCCAAGAATGTGTTCAGTCTCTTTAGTTTTGATCTCAAGTCAAAGTTTCCCTTTCTTATTTTTCTTAATATCCAACTCAGGATGACCAAGAAAATGCTTGCCTTTTAACTCCAGAACCCAGGTGATTTCATTCCCTTTCAAGCCATTTTCCATGTGGACCCTAGTCCACATCACTCTGGGTTTTCCTGGTCTTCCTGACTATTCTGAATTTTTTTAAATAAAAACTTATTCTTTTATTATCTAAAGGTGCTAATACATAGCCCAATAAGCAAAAGCAATAGGATATGAAAAGTGGAAAATTGTCAGTTTAACAGTTTGACAACAAACTCCATTTCTGACCCACCCCATAATGGTCCATCACTCCTTGGGTCAAGTCTAGGTCAGTAATGAAGTTGCACTTTCACTGCAGCAGAAAATGGGTTTCCAAATCAGGAAGCATCCTTGAACGAGGTTAACTAAGTGGAGATCCACAGTATGGACAGGAGACTCTTTTGACCATAACCCTCCCCTCAGTATGAGCTCTCTGCCAGACCAAGTTTTAAGCATTTAACTTCTAAAGTGAAAGCTTAAGTAATGTTAACAGATGGAGTGGGGAGGGGGGATGTTCTTGGATCTTAAAGAGGATAGAGTTTGAAGAAATGGAAGAACAAAGGATGATGATGTACTGAATGATCACAGGCTCCAACTACTTCACCCTAATGCAAGTACTCCCTTAAGGATGCTAAACTGTTTTAGAGGCACATGATTGGGGGGTGTGGGCATGAAGAGTGAGACATGGGGATTTGCTTCCCTCTTGTGCAAATTTAAGCTGGAGGCAATTCACTGGTCTCCCAGGTCTAGTATATAGCACCCAAGGATGAATAAAATCACTTCAGTACAACTGTGTCCTCTGGGAGGAACTGAAATCCTCCAGTGTCCAGTGTTAGAAAAGAAGGATTTGGTCTATTAGCCACAGGGAAAAGTAGGGAGGACTTCCTACGCTTGAGATTTAGGGCAATTAGATCAAGTAGATCAAGTAGAGAAATACACCAGATTTAAGTAGCAAGTGAATCTCTATCAATGCCCTTTGGTGGAACCATCTTAAAAGGACCTTTCCTGATGCCATAGCTTCAGATGGGCTTACTCCTGAAAGAACATCTCTCCTGGCAAATTTACGATGAAGTGCAAGCAGAGACAGCAGCAATCAATGCTAAAATACTCAAGTTATACAATAGTCCACGCTTGCCAAGCTAACTAAGAAGGCAACTACTCAGCATGTAGTGCTCCCCAAGCATACTATAGGTCAAAGTTGATTATGGATTTCATATGAGCCAGTTTTGTTTTTGGTCTGGCTGTCCTAAGCTTAAGAAGAAAAATGACAAAACAGTGTTCTTCAAAACTGGGATTGGTGTGTGCATATGTATGTGTCTGTGCATGTACAAACTCATGTGTGTGTACATACATCCAACACACACACACACACACATCCGTTTTAAGGAAAAAAGATCTAGCTCGATGTTAGTTAAGGCTTTGTATAGCACTGTACACAGTATAGATATGCTGATGGCATCTGAATGATAGGAAAAAAAATTGTTTTTTAGTCAGTGGCAGCAGAAGTTAGCCATATGGGATGGGCTTTGTCTGGTGAAATTTTGTGTTCAGGCAGTTAACATGTGGGGTAGAAGTCTTGCCAGCTTTATCCAGAAGGCCCCTGGCTGGGCCCTGGCCACATAGGAGATCAGTGTCCTTTGACCCAGGCTAAGAGCAGCATCACCTTGAGCATGTAGTGTTCGGGGGAGCAGTGGCAGTGACCCTGCCTGCCAATAACAGCAATCTAGCAGCTTGTTGCATGGGCCCTGAAATCCACTTACAGACTTCATCTGCCAGCATTCACTGTTACACACTTTTCAGGCTTAAGGATTTCTCCTTTTCAAGGATGACCAGTGCTTCCAGTCTTCAAAAATATAGTTGCCATGGGCCTCCATGGCTGGCACACCACCAATTCCTCCTTCTTAGCTCTGACACCTTGCTATCCTTTCCGCAGTACCTATGAAGAGTTTAGATGTGATGTCAGGGAGGTACCTGAGGCAGCCCCGGAAGCACTTCTGACCCCCACTTCATCTCCAGTTGCAGGAGAAAAGAACTATCAGGTTGCTTCAGGGAATAGGGATACCCTAGGAGTTTCTCTCTGTTGATGACATTAAAAGCCTCTTCAGCACCAATGAGACACAGCTCATTGCTGTTTCTGTGGGTTCAAGTGCAGGTGTTGACCAGGTTCCCCTCCAAAGCCACCTGTTGGACCTGGACCTGGATCCAGAAGCTGACACACATCTGAAAATGCCTACTCATCAAGCAGCTCCAAGCTCCGCAGGATCCAAGAGCAGAGCCAGGGCACTCAGAAGCACCGGTCCGCTGTTGATAATGGAAATGCTGCTCTAGATGCAGAATTAGTCTGTATACACATTGTTTCCCCCTAATAGAAATGTAAGCTCCTTGAGATCAGGGAATGTTCATTTTTCAGCAATCAGCACAAAGCCTGGCACAAAGAGGTGGTTAATAAATGTTAGTGAACAAACTTGATCCTTGGCCCTTGATGGTTGATCTTATAGGCAGTGAAGACACCTTGCATCTTATCTTCTATGTTTGCCCCCGGGGTCATCTTCCTGCTCTCCAGCCCATTCCAGTCCCAGTACCTGAACATTCAAAGCTTGGGAAATAACCCTATTATTCCTGTGGGTTGGCTAATATTAAATTCAAAAAATTTAATTTTATTTCTTCCCTGACCAGCAGGAATATAATTCCATAATAAGATCTTGAATAAAGCTGCCGATTTCCTCTTTGCAGAAGAGTCACTGGGTGCAGTCCAAATGTTGCTAGTGTTTTTCTGATCTTCATCACCTGCCTGTATTGGCTTTGACAGTATGTCTTTTTTCATTAACACATCAGCCATGGTAGATGAAAGCAGGACTTTCTGATAAGACTTGAAAAGACATTTGTAGCATTCTCGACAAGCTAAGAATCCTGAGACCAGGATTAATTCAACAGGACATCAGGATGCCACCTGCAGCTGTCTCCGAACTGTCGGGTTATGGTGGAAGCTGGGGGAGGAGTGCCCAGTAAGGAAGGGATGCACAAGGGAGCCTTGGCAGATGATGTTTCTCACAAACATGATGGGAATCTTCCAAATCCTCTTCCTCCTTTTGGATATTCCGATTTCATCTTCCATCCAGAGTTGGTACATTTTAGTGCCGGGGACCTGGAGTTCTGGTGTCATCAGCATCCAAGTTTGTGGTCCGCAGTCTGATCTCGGTGTCATTGTACCTTGTCGTCCAAGAAATGATCTCGGAGGACTTGGCTCTGCTTGGCCCAAACAAGAACAAGATCTTGGCCACCTGATCACAAAAATCGGCAGGCTCAGGGAGGACAGAGGCCAGCGGCCCTTCCGCGGGCTTCTGGTACCCCTACGTTAGCCCACGCGTTAAAGTCTATTTTCCAGGAGTTCACGGGAACCAAGTCGCACTTCTGGGATGCGTTCTCCCAAGACTGAGGGTGCTGATGTCGAAGCCCGGGCTGGGAAGGCCTGGTCCTGGGGGTCTCCCTCTCTGCAGTACCCGACTTTGGGACGGCAGCGTTCTGGCCTGGGAGCTTTCCCTTGGTTTCTGGGGATGGCATTGGCTGCTGCCTTCGGCCCTGCTTTTTTGTGCGGACTCGGCGGCCCCGACTCTGCGGTCCTCCCGTCTCAGGATAGGACCCCATCTCCAAGCGCTCCTTGCACTTTGGGAAGTCGGCTCTCCCGAAGGGGTGAGGGCGCGGAGCCCTTCCTCTGTGACTCGGGGAAGAGCGCACGAATGGCCGCCTCCCGAGGCCCACACATCAGGGCGCTCTCCATGGCCCTCATCAAGCCCCGCAGGTGTTTCCGCTCCACGGGCGGGAGCTCCCCTCCTAGTCCTTGCTGAAGAACAGAGGAGCGTACTCAGAAGTACGGTCAGGCAGCAGCCGGTCGGAGGGCCCCGGGACCACGCTGGCAAAGACGGACAGCCAGAGGTGGTTGGTGCCGAGCAGGTTCGAGGCCGGATGAGGAAGTAGTCCTTCCTGCTGAGGGGCCGCGCCTTGCCGACCAGCTCAAAGATCTACTCTGTGGTCAGTAGGAAAGTGTCGGTGCTTCCCGGTAGAAGGGCATTTTGTCAGGGTGACTCGGGCAGTGCACCTCACTGGACACCTCTGTTCCCCGGAGCTGGAGAGAGATGTCGGTCCGGGTGCCCGAGCCCAGGCCGCTCCCTGTGTAGGTGGTGACCAGGTGGCAAATGTGATCGTGGAGACCTGTGAAGGGATGGGTGATCACGTTATCCCGGAAAAACTGGCCTCTCTCATCTTTGTGCATCGCCCAGGAAGCCAGGACCAAGGAGGTGAAAAAGAAGATCACATTGCACGGGTTTGGGGGCAGGGTCTGCATAATGTCCACGCGCCTGTCAATGCCCGAGGCGGGCAGTCGGGTATTTGATCCTGGCCTTGTGGCTCCACGCTCTCTAGGCTCGGTCTCATTCGTCGGTTCTGATCTGAGAGGAAGGACACGGTGCGCTGGCCTCCAGCTGCTACTCTCCCCTACCTCGCAGTCCTTTCCCCACTGCTGTTGAATCCTCTCCAGTTTGTCATTAGCCTTCAAGATGCTATAGGTAGAGTGCAAAACCACGAGATGTGCCACTTGGCGGAGACGCTGCCTCTCACTACAGCCTGCCAGAGACACTGACTGCGGCGGGTGAGTTAAGGGACCTAGACTTGGTAGGTGCGGCCAAGAGCGCTCTCACTGGCCACCCATGGCACGTCAGAGGTTTCTAAGAAAGAAGCGATCAGGAGTGTGGGAGTGACACCTCCAGTTACCACAAAAGTAAAGACTCCTGTGGTCATTTTGAGGAGGTCCCACAGTGAGGTTAAATAATAAAGAAAACTCCAGTTTTTCCTTCCTAAGGATAAATGCTTCACCTACTTCTGGTTGGACTTCAGAGATGTCCCCATTTTCTTGGGTCTCTCTCATCTGGAAATGACCAATACCCAGAAGGGTTTTCTTCCTTGCCCAGCCAAAGGAAAGGTTCATCCTTAAACTCATCAAGGATCATTCTTAACTCATAAAACAGTGAAAATAGGACTCTTGCTAGCCAAGCCTATGGTGTTTCATTTTCTCAGATTGAGTAAAAACAATTTTGAAAGTCTTTCCTGGCCAAGAAGGCCTCAGTGACATTTTGCTTTTCATCTTTCTTGACATGCATTTTGAAGTTTGGGGGCAATATAACTGTCTCCACTTCTTCTGAATCCCAAAGTCAAGCCAGAACTTTCCTGGGTGATTTCCGCAATGGCCACTGTTACTTGGTTAATTTCCAGGTTGTAGTGGACAGGTAGTTGCAAAAGATGAGGCACTCCTGGATTTCAGTAGTTCATATGTACATTGAGGTTTTACATCCTTTGAAACAGAGGCCATTAGATAGACAAGATAATCTGCTTAAACAAAGTTCTCTTGCTGAAAGAGTGGTCAGCACTGCACCAGATGAATTCTGAGTAAGGTTGTAACAAGAGACTCAACATGGTATTTCGTATGTTTCTGTCCAAGGGAGAATTCTTAGCAGCATACAGGGTCATTTTGGGAGAAGGCATCCAGATAATCATAGACTTAAGCATATTATCACCACCAAGTAGTTACTGGTTGACCTCACAATTGCAAAGAGTCATCATCACAGGCTGAGCCCCAAAGTATGTCATAGCCCCAAAGAACTTTTATCATTCACATCCCAGAAATTCAAAGCTATGATTTTTAAACAGAGAAATAAATTATAGTCTCTAAAATTGCTACACTGGACTGCAAATTTGGTCACTAGAGCTATGCCTTTGTCAAGGTGAGTGTTGCAGTGACCACAAGGGGTGGAAAATTGACACCTCCAATTTGACAACTTAAGAGAAATGAAGCAGAACTGATCTGGAAAACTCTTAAAAGCAAAAGCCTTGATGGACAAGGATTGGTAGGCCCAGTGATAACTTGATGCACCCAATCAAACAGGCTCTTGTTTCTTGAGTAACCCATGTGACCAGAGATAGTAGACAGGAGCTACCCCACAGCCTGTGCGCTTTCCAGACAAGAAAATTTGATCTGTTTTTAATTAAATGATTTTCACAATTTTCAATGCATGGAAACCTTATGTATGGCAGGTGGGGGACTGGATGACTGTCATATTGATTCTTTGATCAGTAAATCATTTCCTCTCCTCCTCCTAAACCACCAGGTGGTAATAAAAGACCTGGTTGCCTCTTGAGTGTTCTTGGTTAACACTGTATGCACAGGGTCAGATTCCTGAATCCACCTCAGAAGGGTCTCTGAACTCAGAATCTAAGTAAGCTGACTCCTCCAAAGTCCAGCTCTGGTTGAGAGCCACCTCTCAATAACTGCTACCAGTTCCTTTTCAGAAATCAAAAGAAACATAAAAGCAGAGGTTTTCATCAGCTTCTCAGCAGAGGTGACAGACACGGGGAAATTGGCCAGATACAGTGCTTGCGCCAAGACTAGCTCAGGAATGTGGAAGAAGGAAAAGTGCTTCTTTTGATTCCTGCTCCAGTCTGGAGTGGTGTTTGCATTAGGGATGGGGTACAAGTTCCATTCCCGAATCATTATGGATCGGGATGCTGCAGTTGACCTTCACAGCAGTATTCAGGGGAAGGGGGTGGTTCCCTTCTAGCTCTAACAAAACAAGATTGCCTTCCTTGATCCTCACCTCATTGATGAAACAGGGCTTCTGGATACACCCCACTGTCGACTTGAGCTCTTTGGAACCATACGTGTCCAGGGAGGCTTTTAAGATGGCTGGCTCCAGGTTGCTTGTGGGGTATTCTGCTTTCTCCATGAAGTCTGCATGGCTGTCAGGGTGGAATGGCAAGACTGAATAAAGAATGAAGCAGGAGGCTCTGGGGTATGTTGCTGTAAGTATATGGCTGGTTGGCCTTGAAGCTAGCCCCAGGAAGCTGAAGTTTTCTGAAAAGTCCATTGGAGGAACAGGAGAGGATTCTCTAAGTCCTCTTGCTGAAATAAGAGTGGTCAGCACTACCCAAGGTAGATGAGCCCATGGGACTCCAAGGGACCACGGTTCAAGTGGAATTTCAGGTCTTTGTGAGCCCTGATCCCAAAGAAGGCTCCATCTTTGGGGCTGAGTTAAAGATATACACACCAAAAAGCCCAAATTAAAAAGCCGATACAGGCCTTGCTGCTGATAGAAAAGGAGATGGGTCTGGACTTCCTGGGGACTTCTACTACCTGCAGCTGTCCTGAAGTAATAGATGCCAGGGTTAAGGGAGCCTGTCTGGAACTGTCAGATTCAGACTTTGAGCTCTGTTCATCATTGCTATGCCAAAAAATGGGCAATATGGGAGTATTGACTAGGTGCAGGTCTCTCTCCAGGGTCTGGAGGATCCAGTCCCATCCCTGATCTGCAAAAGATAAGTCAGCATCCAGTTGGGTTTCCCTTGTCCAGGGGTTACTTTCTAGACCTGGCAGAGAACACAACCTGGAGGCTGATACAGCCTGAAGGTCAGCCTGGATGCTGTGAGCTGGAGACCCCAAGAGAGGTGGAGGGCCCCAGTGGGCCTCTGGGACAAGGAAGGGGAACTTACAGTTAGGGTGTGAAGCAAGGATCCTTTGCAGGCCTCCCAGGAACGGGGCTGGGATCTGAACTAGATTTTAACTGGGGAGCCAGGAATGGGGCCCCCTGGCAACCTGAGCCAGGAACTGGCTCTGAGCCTAGGCTGGGCGTAGATGCTAATTCAAGGCCTAGAGTCAAGTCCCATCGGAGCCGGGAGCTGTGGAGGAGACAGGATCCGGACCACCATCAGACTCACGGTCCGGAGTAAAGGAAACCCCGAATCGGATTCTGGAGATTCTGGAGAAGGGACCAGGAGTAAAATGGAGCCCGGAGTGGATGGGGAAGGCGTACAAGGGCAAAAGGAGCACTTGGAGGCATGAATGGAAACTCCTCCCGGAGGCTGGTCCGGCTGGAGCCGGAAAAGCAGGGGCAGAGCTGGGGCAGCTCCTGGGAAGCTGAGGCAGCAGCATCAACAGCAAGAAGCCGTCGAGCGCTCCTCCTCGCACCGTCATTCCAGCGAAACTGGCTCCGCTCGCTCCTCCGCCAACGTTTATCACCTACAGGTTCACGCTCCATCGCCCCGCAACGGGTGTGCGTGCGAACGAGTGTGTGTCTGTTTGTGGGAACCTCGCTCTCGCCAAGGCTCGCGGTCCAAATCGCCCGCGGGCCCGAGGTCCATTTCCTCCACAGAAAAACGGAGGACTTCAGAGCCCCCCGAGGTCAACACGCGATCGTTCTACCTACTAGAAAAGAAGAAAAAAAAATCTCAGAAACCTCCCCCAAAACCTGTCCCCGCACCTTTTCTACACAGACTGAGGAGCCGATTTCCAAACTACAGATAGAGAAACGCGGTGTCAGAGACCCTTCCCCCACTCGTGATCACAGCTGACCACCCCACCAACGATACCCCCCTCCTCAGAGAGATGGGGTGCAGAATTAGGCTTTTAACGGACGGGATCTCCCACACCGACCAGCCCCAGCACTATCAAAGAGAGGGTCCTGCTGCCCTGCAAAAGAAGCTTGAGACAATCCCCTTTGTGCCCCAGGAGCTGAGCTCAACTTTTAAAAATGGTCAATGGCGAAGTTTATTTTGCTTAACTATGAATTATTTGTTATAAAGGTTTTGTATTTTGGGTTTTTTAAGGGATAAGGAAGTGGAAAGGAAAGAAAATGGATTTTTGTTAGTGGAAACAAATTTAATTTAAAAACAAAATATTTATAAGCAGTTCTTTTTGTTTTCTTAGAGGACTGGAAACTAAGGGAGTGATTATCTTTGGGATATGGCTAAGCAAATTATCATATATAACTAATGTCATAAGAAATGAAGAGAAATCTTGAAAGATGTAGATGATGCAGAATGAGATGAGCAGAATCAGGAGAATAATGTATGCACTAATGACAACATTGTAAGAAAAAAACAAAACCATTCTGAAAGCAATAAGAACTTTTCCTAAGGTTGGTGATCAAGCCCGCCACCCACCTCTTGAAAGAGAAATAATAGGTTCAGAGTACCATTGAGATGTATGATTTTGGATATCGCCAAAATAGAGATTTGTTTTCCTTACTATCTGTGACAAGGGTTTTTTTTTTTTTTTTTTCCTTTTTTCCAAAGAGGTTGTGAGTGTGAGAGGGAATGAGCTAATTTGGAGCCCTGGAGTGGAAAATGGGGCAGGAGGGCAAAAGGAGCACTTGGAAGCATGAGTGGAGTTTGTGAGGGATGTAGAAGACCCTTACCCAAAATGATTACTCAGAGATCACTCAGTAGAAGGCAGAAAAGTTGTTTATTGAAAACCTCCGGAGGATGAGCTGTCCCATCCCGAGATAAGAAAGAGAAAGCTCGGGGTAGGAGGGCTAAAGAAGTAGTAAAGATACATAGCTTTTATACAAGAAATTACATCACAAGTAAGAGAGCATTGAGAAGGGGAGGGGGAGGCATCTAATTGGTTGTTGCTATTTGGGGAGATTGGAATGGAAGGTTTCTGTTTCCCCGAAATCTCCTGATTTCAAGGAAACAGAAAGTCAGGCCTTCAGGCTTAATCAAGCAGACAGTGGTCTAGCTAATAGACTAAATATCGATAAATGTCAAATACCAATAAATGTCATCAGCTCAGGTTAAGTAAATATGTTTCTAGCTGGCCAAGGCTCAAGTAGATATGAGCCTGCACATATTATACAGGTCATAGGGGAAACACAGAAATAATGAAAATAAAATACAGAAAAAGAATTCATACATCCCTGTAAGTTCTTCACCTTATGTCTCTCTATTCCATACAAGTTTCTGTCCAGAATGGGCCGGAACCAGAAAACAGGAGCTGTGCTGGGACAGGTCCTGGAAAACTGAGGCAACAGCAGCAGCAAGAAGAAAGTATCTGCTCCTCCTTCCCAGTGGAAACAGATTCTGCTGGGTCCAAGGTACAAGGCCAATGTTTGTCACCTACAGGTTCACACTCCATCACCCTAACTAGTGTTTGCTAGTGTACCTTCGTATTGTGCATGCATACAAGTAAAAAGAAAAGGAAAGAGGGCATTTAAGTCATCTTTTTAAAAAAAATCCATTAACTACACATTTTTAAAGCATTTATTATGTGACCAGCACTGGAAACAGAACAAAGCACAAAAGGGAGCACAGAAAAGTAGGACAGTTTTTGAAAGTGACATATTACATTTATTATTTGTTGATTTTTTAAAGAACAAATTATAAATAATAGACACAGGCAGTTTCATATATAGTCTTTTTCTATTATACTACATACATGGAAAATACCTATTTTATTTGGTGTTATGTTCACAGTTAAAAAAAAAAAAAGGTTTACCAGAAATGGAAGGATGCCCAGTCTTCCCACTATTATTTGATATAGTTCTATAAATGTTAGCAATAACATAATGGGGAAAAAAAATGAGAAAGAAACTAAAGAACTAATTCTAGGTAAAAAGGAGATTAAACTATCCATATTTGCTGATAATGATGGGTTACTTTGAAAATCCTATCGAATCAATAAAGCTACTGAATGAGACAACAGCTTTAGTAAAGTCACAGACCATAAAATAAATCCTCAAAAATTAATAGCATTTCTATCTAATATTAACAAAACATAAGAAGTAGAAATTGTGGGCAGTACCAAGATGACAGAGATTAGAACATTGCCTGAACTTTCTCCAGCTTCCTTCAGAAACAACACTAGATCAAGTCTCTGAATGAATTTTGGAATGACAGAATCCACAGAGTGTAATGATTTTTCAGCTTAAGATATCTTGTAAGGACTTCAGAACAGATTTATCTCAATTTGCCTGGAGGAATGGGGTATGGTGAAGGGAGGCCTTGTTTAGGGAGTCAGAAAGGGAGAATATTAGCCAAAGTACAGCAGCTTTGTCTACTCTGTTCAGAAAGTCAGTGATCAGCATCCTCCAACACAATCACAGAATGCAATTTGTGAGCCTCCAAACTCCAACATAACAGTCGGGATTTGGCCAGGACCACCTAGAACCAGGGAAAAGCCTACAACAGCCCCAGCACTATCAATGAGAGAGTCCTGCTGCCCGGCAAAAGAAGCTTGAAACAATCTCCCCTGTGCCCTAAGAGCAGAATTTAACTTTTAAAAATGAGCAAAAAAGCAAAAAAAAGCTCTGACCATAGAAAGCTACTATGGAGACAGGGAAAATTCAGAAACCCAGAAGAAGACAGCAAAGACAAAATGCCTACCAAAAAAAAAAGCCTCACAGGAATGACCTGAAGTTCAAAAGGCTCTCTTGGAAGATTTCAAAAAGGATCTTAAAAGAGAGAAAAGAAAATGGAGTGGGGATAAATGGGAGTTATAAAGGAGAATTATGAAAGGGGGTGCGGGTGGGGGGAGCTAGTAGCTTGGAAAAGGAAGCACAGAGATTGACTGAAGAAAGCAACTCCTTAAAAAATAAATTTGGTGAAATGAAAAAAAATTTTTTTAAATAGCTATTTTTCAAAATACATGCAAAGATAGTTTTTAGCATTCACCTTTGCAAAACCTTGTGTTCCAAATTTTTCTCCTTCCTTCCCATCCTCCCCCCTCACTTAGACAGCAAGCAATCAAATGTAGATTAAACACACCTCTCAGAATGGTTAATATGACAGGAAAAGATAATGACTAATATTGGAGAGATGTGGGAAAACTGGGACACTGATACATTGTTGGTGGAATTGTGAATGAATACAATCATTCTGGAGAGCAATTTGGAACTATATTCAAAGGCCTATCAAACTTTGTATGCCCTTTGATCTATCAGTGTCTCTTTAGATCCTAAAAGAGATCATAAAGGAGGGAAAAGGGCCTGCATGTGCAAAAATGTAGCAGTCCTCTTTGTGGTGGCAAAAAATTGGAAAATGAATTGAGGCCCGTCAATTGGGGAATGGCTGAACAAGTTGTGGTATACGAAAGTAATGGAATATTATTGTTCTATAAGAAATGATCAGCAGGATAATTTCAGAGAGGCCTGAAGAGACTTGCATGAACTGATGTTAAGTGAAATGAGCAGGACCAGGAGACTATTGTACACAGCAACAAGATTATACATTGATAAATTCTGATGGACGTGCTCTTTTCAACAATAAGATGATTGCTATACTATACTATAACTACACCATACTAATGGGAGATCTTAACCTTGCTCTTTCAGAACTAAATTAATTGAACCATAAAATAAGAAGTTAAGGAGGCAAATAGAATTGTAAAGTTAGGTTGATAGATCTTTGGAAAAAATTGTTTGGAAACAAAGGAGTATACTTTTTTTACAGTGGTTCATGGAACCTATACAAAAATTGACTACATATTAGGGCATAAAAACCTCACAATTAAATGCAGAAAGGCAGAAATAGTAAATGCTTCCTTTTCAGATTATGACGCAATAAGAATTACACGTAATAAAGAGCCAGGGAAAAATAGACCAAAATTTAATTGGAAACTAAATAATCTGATTCTAAAGAATAAGTGGGTGAAATAACATCATAGATACAATAATTTCATCCAAGAGAATGACATAATGAGACAACAAAATTTGTGGGACACAGCCAAAGCAGTTCTTAGGGGAAACTTTATATCACTAGATGCTTACTTGCATAAAATAGAGAAAGAGAAGATCAAGAAATTGGGTATGCAACTAAAAAAGTTTTTAAAAAAGAACAATAACGAGACGATTGAGGCCAGTTCCAATGGTCTTGTGATAGAGAGAGCCATCTACATCTAAAGAGAGGACTGTGGGGACTGAATATGGATCAAAATATAGCATTTTCACTCTTTTTGTTGTTGTTTGCTTGCATTTTGTTTTCTTTCTCATTTTTTCCCTTTTTGATCTGATTTTTTCTTGTGCAGCATAATTGTGGAAATATGTATATAAGAATTGCACATGTTTAACATATATTGGATTGCTTGCCATCTAGGAGATAGAGGAGAGAGAAGAGAAGGGAAAAAATTTGGAACACAAGCTTTGCAAGGGTGGATGTATATGCTTTGGAAATCAAAAGCTCTAATAATTTTTTTTAAAAAAACTGCCTGTTGAATGTGAATTCTGAACCTAGATTAATCTTATAAAAGAGTTCAGATGTGTATTATAAATGGGATGTGTGTTTTCTCAAGAAGGGCTTGACTCTTGTAAATATTTTTCCTACCAGGATGTCCTTGGACTGAAAGTCAAATTAGGTGAATAATCAAACTGAAAAAAAAAAAAAACACGAGGTTGGCATACTAAGGAAAACACTGATATATAAAATTTTAATTTCATTTTTAAAAATATATATAACTCTCTATAGCTGAGAGACCAGACTGCTGCTTAGAGAGCAGGTTTAATGTTTAAACAGGACTACAAGTTACACTGACCAGGAAGACAGGTCCATAGATTGGTGTATGGATTTTTATCCTTTTATTCATCTCAATCAACCCACATTGGAAACGTCTGGAAACTGTCTCTATGCAAGGCCAATCAAATTCAAATGTTGTTTCCTTATTCCTTTTTTGAATCCTAAATAATGTGTAACAATAGACACTTGGAGGAGCAGACCACCTTTTTTCAGCTCTCCCCCTAACTTCCAACTAAATTTAATAAACTTCTAAAATTTTTAAAATCTTGGTATCTTCTCTGCCAAAAATTTTTGTTGGTGTCAGAAATAGAATCTCTGACGGTCAATTTCAAAAACTCAAAATAAGGCTGGATTGAAGTAGATGTGATCAATCTGTTACCTTAAGATCCAAGTAGAATGCAATAATTTTTCCTTTGTTTGAACTCTATATAATGTGGAAGGCTGTGTGACATCTTGATTCTAGAACTAGCCTAGCCACCTTATCAATAAATGATTAGTCCTTTAAGAGTGCTTACCTATCTGATAAAGGCCTCATTTCCAAAATATAGAGAGACTTGACTCTAATTTATAAGAATTCAAGCCATTCTCCAATTGATAAATGGTGAAAGGATATGAACAGACAATTTTCGGATAAAGAAATTGAAATAAAGATGCTCCAAATCATTATTAATCCGAGAAATGCAAATTAAGACAACTCTGAGATACCACTACACACCTGTCAGATTGGCTAAGATGACAGGAAAAAATAATGACAAATTTTGGAGGGGATGTGGGAAAACTGGGACACTAATACATTGTTGGTGAAATTGTGAATACATCCAGCCATTCTGGAGAATGATTTGGAACTATGCTCAAAAAGTTATCAAACTGTGCATACCCTTTGATCCAGCAGTGTTACTACTGGGCTTATACCCCAAAGAGATCTTAAAGAGGGAAAGGGACCTGTATGTGCCAAAATGTTTGTGGCAGCCCTGTTTGTAGTGGCCAGAAAATGGAAACCGAGTGGACACCCATCAACTAGAGAATAGTTGGGTAACTTATGGTATATCAATGTTATAGAATATAATTGTTCTGTAAGAAACGACCAGCAAGATGATTTCAGAAAGGCCTGGAGAGACTTACATGAACTGATGCTGAGTGAAATGAGCAGGACCAGGAGATCATTATATACTTCAACAACAGTATGAGGATCAATTCTGATGGACATGGCCGTCTTCAACAATGAGAGGATCTAAATCAGTTCCAATTGATCAGTATTGAACAGAACCAGCTACACCCAGTGAAAGAACACTGGGAAATGAGTGTGAACCACAAAATAGCATTTACTCTCTCTCTGTTATTGTTTGCATTTTTGTTTTTCTTCCCAGGTTATTTTTACCTTTCTAAATCTGATTTTTCTTGTGCAACAAGAGAACGGTATAAATATGAACACATATATTTTATTTAAGATCTACTTTAACATGTTAAATTTTTTTTTAAAAGAGGGCTTACCTAAAGACCTTAGGAACAATGCTGCCATCTGTTAAATTTGACAACTAATAAATTCTGTTTCAATCTTTGCTTCCTTTTTTCCCCTTTTATTGTATTTCCCTTAATCCACCTATGGCCCATTAGAAAAAACCTGTGTCTGGTGGCAGTCACCCTAATGTCTTGGTGAGTATGGCCCTGATCTAGGACTAAAATGCAAAGGCCACTAGTTGAACCACATGAACCACTGTCTATAGGCCAGTGTTGTCTTCTCATATTCTAACATCTCTTTAATTGATTGAGCTTGATGAATAGCTTACCTAATAAGCTTCAATGTGCATTAGTCAAATAAACTTTTGACCAGGATTGGACATATATGGGCCAAATACTAGTACCCCAATAGTAGGAAACCCCTTTCCTACTCTACAAGGTCCTCAGGAAAATGTGTTCTGTCATATCTAGTATTATTTGGAGATTTTGCTGCCTTGGAAGATTTCTAAAGAGAAAACGCAGCTGAGCAATAAAAACAGGGGGAAAATTTACCAAGAGGGAGAATGGAGGGAAAGACTAATGAAGTTTCATATATGAACAGTTTTCCCAGATTTCTATAATTTTATGCAAAATTCTCCTTCCTAATAACCAGAGTTTTATTCCCACTTCAGACTTTTAACTCAAGATAAAGTTTTAGGAATTAAAAAAAAAGGAGAGAAAAAATTTTTAAAGAAAGAGAAAAAATTTCAAAAGACTTTCTCTGTCATTTCAACCCTAGTCATATTGGTGTTACAGAGATAAAGACAAATAAAGAAAGAAAATCATTTTTTCCTGGTTTGTAGAAATTTATTATAAATTAATTAGAAAACAAATTTGTAAATGTAATATATTTATTGCAAATTTCCAAATTACAATTTAAAAGTTTTTGTAAATGCTGAAATATCTTAAGGAGATAAGAACGTGAAACTACCATTGTGAATCTTTGGAATAGAGCTAATTTAAAGCACGTGGTGCTATAAGTTGAGTTGCCAGCACCTTTGGGAAATTGAAGTTTTGAATGAGATTATTTGTGATTGTAAATCCAAACTAAAGTATAATGTAGTTCATTTAAAATGTAATAATCCTAACATTTTACCCTTTATGAGTGGACCATACCTTAATGAAAAAAAAATTGATATTTGACATTAAGGTGATTTATTTAGAAACTTCATGAATAAGAATTAAAAGTGTAACTGCTTCATACTGCTCTTTTGAATGTAGTTAATAAATGAAACCTTTTTTATGTAAGATGGTTTATACATGGATTTAACCAAATAGATGATATTTGACTGGCAATAAATTTAAAAATCCACCATACTGATTGTTATTGTTAGACCTAAAAGCTTAAAAGATTTATAAAATAAATAATGATTTTTAATAGATTTGATTGATTTTTTTGATAGATTGCTTGGTCATTAATTATTAAAATTATGAAAATGTACCTGAAATTGTATTTAAATTATATCTTCTTTATTAAATCGATCCCAGATTTAAAGATTTTATTTTTGCCTTAGGGTTTACCTCAGATATAGATATTTGTCCGTCTTAAAGCTTATGGTGACTAGTATTCTTCATTATTTATGTGTAATCATAGAATATGATTACTTTCTTAATTGCTAATCCTTGATTTGTGCTCCAAGAAGGATTTAAGCTAAAAAAGGATTGTTATTATTATTAATTTTTTTTTACAAATGAATGACTTACTTCTGTACCCCATTAGTGGCAAATCACAATAGATTACAGAAGTTATACAAATTAGTACATTCATGTTGAATGTGAAAGCAGCTGAAATGAAATTATAAAGAAATGAAGAGGACTGCCATTCCTAGGACAGTTTATCTGCAGTACTATATAAATCAAAATAAAGAAATGATCCATGAGAATTAAGGAGATTAAGGAATTGAATACTTACAATTAAAGAGGATATCAACATATATGCTGAAGTATTTACTATAATGATACGATCTAAAGAAAGAGGAAAATTGGGAGTCTATTGACTTATTCCATACAACTTCTGAGTAAAGGTTACCTTTCTTGGGAAATAATAGTAGATAAAATTTGCACTACTGCATGAAAAGTAACTGGTAAACTTTGAAATGCTACATAAATGTGTACCATTATATCTATCTTATTGGAGCAGGAAAGGCAGAACTTATAATAATAGAATAGAATAGAATTAAAAATAGAAATAGAAGCTTTAAACTAAGTCTTAGTATAGAAGAGTGGTTTGATCATAATACTAGATTTCATTTCCATGAAAATCAACCGAATGTCAGCTATTTCTTTGAGAAATCTGCAATGCCTCGGGACCACAAATCTTCTGAGTCAGAACTCTATTAGTAATCATCATTAAAAGGATAGTTGATATTATCTTGGAATCTAAAAAGGAGAAACAAATGCATTTTAGGTATTAAGGAAATCTCTCCAATGTACTAACTCAAACACCTTCCCTTTCCCCAAACCCAACCTCCTCAAATACACCCTTTCTCAGATTAAGAAATTTATAATCTTTGTAGTAGTTTGTTTTCTTTGGCCCCTGTATCTAAAAACAACTATAAATCTCTCTTGATTTGGATTCAATCAGGTTTTGTTCAGTTCCCTAAACAAGAAAGCATTTCTGAGATACAAGACAAATAAATGGGTGGTCTAATAACCTTGAAGAAGAAAATGTCAAACCAGCCCAGTATCTTTGCTAAGAAAACCCCAGATGGTATCATGAAGAGTCAAGACATGGCTAAATTGACTGAATAGTAAACATAATAGGTCCTAGTCCTGAAAGCAGAAAACTTGGGTCTAAATTCTGGCGCTCTCAGTTATTGACTCTGGATTTATAGACATAACCATAATGTCTCAGAAGCTCAATTTTCTCATCTTTAAAATGAGTAATAATACTTTTGGACTATATAGGTTATTATAATATACTACAGGGTTATTGTAAAGTTCATCTGAGACTATAGGTACATAGTACTCTGAGATCATAAATCACTATATTTCAACTCTTCATTAAGAAGGGTCATATAACAAGGTGTTTTTGGAAAGGTCTGTCTTCAAAGATAAAAGATTTAGAAAATTGAAGTCAACAGAAGGAAGTTACTTATCAAGTCAAACTGGTAGTGGCTGAGAGAGGAATCAAAGCCAAAATTTAAGATTTCCAATTAAGCATTTATCCCATAATACACCTCACACTACCTCCCCACACCATGGCATACAATCAACATCAATCAACAAAACAGCCTTTGCTCCACAACAGGGAGGGAATTTAGAGCAGGATGAATAGAGTAGTGGACTTTAGCCGGGCTCTCTTCATGACCCCATTAAGTTCTGATTGTATAGAATCAGAAGGAAGAAATAACCCAAGCGCAATCAAAAGCATAGAAAATATTGCACTCTGTAGTAAGTAATCAGTCAAGAAACATTTAGTATGTGTACTACATGTGAGGTCCTGTGGTAAGCAATGGGGATGCAAAGAAAAGCAAAAAACACTCTCTGCTCTTGAACAGCACACAATCTAAAAAGGGAGACCACAGGAAACAAATATATATGTAATACAAAAAAAAGGACATAATAAAAGAAGGAAGGCACTAGAATTAAAAAGGACTGGAAAAGGTTCCTATAGAAGGTCAAATTTTAGTTGGAACTTGAAGAAAGCCAGTGAGACAGGTGAGGGGAAGAGTATTCTGAGAATGGATGAGAGCCAGAGAAAATATTTTTCTTTGTTTATAAAAAGCAAGAGTACATGACAGAGAGTGAGATGTGAGAAGACTGGAGAGGTAGGGAAGGGGGAGTAGGTTATGAAGGACTCTTAATGTCAAACAAAAAAATTTATGTTTGCTCCTGGAGATTAGAGGGAGCCATGAAAATTAGGTAACAGTGACTCAATGGAGTATGGGCTGAAATGGGGAGATTTACATCAGCCAGGCTCACTAAAAGTCTATGTAATAGTTCAGATATAAGGTAATAAAGGCCTGCACTATGGGGGTGGCTAAGTCAGAATAAAAGGCAGTATATTCACATAATGTTGTAAAAATGAAATCCTTGGATCTCCAAGGAAATCGGTGTCCTTGACATAATAGGGCAAGGTTATCCTAGTGCATGGAGGAAAGATAATTCAATTTTAGACATGAAAAACAAAAGTTGCAAAGGTAGAGACAAAACCCAAGGATATATACCATGCTTACTTTAATGATTATGGTTATAAAATTTCCCAACATCCCTACCATGGGACCAGTCAACTAATGAGAATAAAAGCAGTTATGGAAAAAGGCTTTTCAGAACTTTGCTTCTTGAGGAATGATAGAGGAGTACAAGAAAGATGATAGGAAATGGGTTTTCTTCATCTATCCTTGCATGTCTATGACTACTCCTTTCCATGATAAATTAATTTAAAATGTTTAAAATTTAAATTAATTTACAATTTTAAAATTTAATTTACAATTTTTAAATTTAAACTAATTTTTTAAAAAAAATTTAATTTAAATTAAATTTAAAATTAATTAAAACTAAAGAGTTCATCTTCACAGAATCTATGCCCAGGTTAAAAGTCTAATTTGAAAACTTTAAAGATCACCTAATCCAAATGCTGCTTTTTCCAGATTTTCTAAGAAACTTGAGATCCAGAGAGGTTAAGGGATTTGTTCATTGTCTCATAGCTAGTAAGCAGAGACATAATTAGGATTTAAGTTTCTGATATAAGATACATCTCCTTTTGTATGGGAGAACTGAACAGTCATGTTTGAGGGCAGAGAAATGACTCAAAGTAGTGAATGCCTTATTGCAATTTATCCTTGAGCTTCTAAAATGGCTTTTTAAAGACCTGACCCAGAATAAGTACATAGGAGAAGTCCAGGATGCTACTTCATATAAAAGGAAGAAATTTATGACTATTGTAAAACATTATACTTCGTAGATTTATAACTTCTCCATTAAGGACTTGAAGAAAGAACTTCTTCCTTTAATGCATTGTCCTTTGTCCCTCCAGTCACAAATTTCTAAGATAGAAAATAAGATGCTAAGAGCAAACACTCACATATCAAGAGTCAGATAGCGCAAGTTTCTGTTAAGGCCATCAATGACTTTCATGTCTTCTGAAGTTAACTGGAAATCGAATACCTGCCAGGGAAGAGAAAATATTATAGTAAGTAGCACCTCAGAAAGGAACAGGCAACTTGACTAACTGAATCATTCACATTCTCTCCTGGGACTTAAAATTCTGTCTGGTGTTGGAGGTGTTTAGGATACATGAAAACTATCTTACTTCCACTTAGATAGCCCTCATCTTCTTGGGTGGAGTCGCCCTTTCTGATATCCTCCTTTTAGGGTTGTAGGCTTTCCCTTAATCTAGAAGTTTTCACTTAGCTGTTCATGGGGAACCACTTGAAAACTCTGCATAATGGTCCAATAGGTTCATATTTTTAAAAATTTAATTCTGCTTTAAGTAGGACATAATTACCCAAAATTTGGTGCAAATATATTTTCCCCTGTAACAAGGATGTGGGTGTTTAAAGCAATATAAGTTGTTTCTGAAAAATATTCAAAACCATCATTCCCACAATGATTTCTGTGTCTGTACAGCTGCTAACAGCAAAGGGATCACTTCTGACTTAGACAACATATTCTTGAAGTTTCTCAACCTGTCAAATTGTTTCCAAACAGTCATGGCCATGGAAGTCCAATATTTGAGTACAGATTCCCAAGAAGTGATCAAATGCATGAACATACCCAAGTCAAAGAGCTCCTTCATCCACCTCTGTTAACATTTATAGATCTCATCAGTGGTATAATCAGGAGATCAAGATGCTGATATTTGCATTCTTGCAGTGCAAAAAAAAAAAAATCAGACTGTTTGAAAACTATAGTCACTTACAAGCCATTGCAGATTCTCACAAGCATTCAGCAGAAAAAACAACAACAACAACAACAACAAAACTTATATTGCTTTTTATTTCTGTATGAAGACTGTTTCCTAACTGAAATATCCTCTGCTTTTGGTACTATTCTTAAGTTTGAGAAATTTTCAAATGAACTAATTGCCAACACTGATGAGTGTTTTGGCAGTGTTTCTTTGAGGCACTCCACCAATGATAGAAAAGGATGAAGTTTTATCTGAAGAGATTCTCACCCTACAAAGGATTACAGTAGACTTGTGATGGAGTCATCTGCATCCAGAGAGAGGTTTGTGGGGACTGAATGTGGACCCCAACATAGTATTTTCACTTTTTTTGTTGTGTTGAAGTCCAGCTCCAATGTGTGACAAAGTGCCACAAGCAATAAAAACAGACAATGGTCCTGCTTATACTTCGAAACATTTTGCACACTTTTGTGCACAGTATAAGATTTTGCACACCACGGGCATACCTTTTAATCCTCAAGGACAGGCAATAGTGGAGAGGAGAAACAGATATTAAGACACTACTCCAAAAACAAAAGAAAGGGGGAGCCACAGGTCACCCTAGAGAACTTCTAAATCTAGCTCTTTATACTATTAACTTCTTGATTTTTGACAAAGATGCACTGGCTCCGGCTGACAGGTTTTATAACCCACCGGAAGGTCAGTGTCCAGTGCCAGCAGCTCCACTATCTTTAGATAATCGCCAGGTGATGTGGAGAGACCCAGAAAGTGGTGAATGGAAAGGACCAGATAGGCTAACTGCTTGGGGAGAGGGTTTGCTTGTATCTCTACAGGTGGAGAAGGAATCAGATGGGTGCCAACAAGCCATATTCGCCTTGTCCATTGCAGAGAGACGGAGCAGACCTTTGAAACAAAGGAGAAGACCCAAGAAATATCGGGTGGTGCTGTTACTGATTGTGCTCACCATTGAAAGAGCGTGGCAGTTATGGCGTTTGACTCATGGACATCAAAGATTGTTGGACTTCAAAACCCTCAGGAATCATTGGATTCTCTGAGCCATAGGACTTGAAAACCCTCAGGAATCATTGGATTCTCTGAGACATAGGACTTGAAAACTCTCAGGAATCATTGGATTCTCTGAGAAATGATAAGACTGTTACAACACTTCAAAATCTGCTGGAATCATTGGATTCCCTAACACATAAAAGACTTTTTCAGGACTTCAAAAACTCAGGGGGATCATTGGATTCCCTGACATGTGAAACAATGGACAATAGATTGGTTTTGGACTATCTCTTGGCTGCTGAAGAAGGTGTATGTGTGACTGTTGTTTACATACCCACCTTCTAGGACTTCTGGTGATCTTTTCCAACACCATGTTGATTTATATTGTTTGCTATTCCGCTACTTGTGTGTACAATTCATGTTTGTTACACCACATCGAGCCTGCACTGACTGAGGGGAGGGTCATCCCTAATAGCCTCTGCGTTATTGCTATGTGCTTGTGTAATACCTCCCATGCTGATGGGTTTGTGCATAATAAGACCCTTCAGCCCAGAAACCCTAGCAACCCCATTTCCTTTGGTGCTTTTCATCTCCCTTCCTGAGATGTCAGGTGAGGGCGTGATCATCTCCTTTTAGTGCTTTCACCGCCTTTTCTGAGAAGTCAGGGAGGCTGTGATCACCTCCTTTTCGGTGCTTTCACCTCCTTCCCTGAGAAGTTAGGGAGGCTGTGATCACCTCCCCTTGGAGGCTCTGACCTCCCTGAGGAGTCAGGGATGGCATGACCACCGGTGTTCTAAAATAAAAGAAAGCGGGAAATGTAATGGGCTGAGGTTTGAGCTGATGCACTGAGGTCCCAAGTACATGAGGCTAGATAGTAATTGGGCTATACTCTATTAATATACAGGATTGGATAAAGAATGGTCCCTGCCCACTCTCTGTGCAAGTCCTGATGTGTTGTATAGGAAATGATGATTTTGGTGGGTGGAGGCAGAGGGAGAGACAGGAAGAGAAGCTAGGAGAGATTGGGCTGGGTTCGAGACTCTGAGCTGCTGGTTGTGTGGCTGCTGGTCGAGCTAGCTTCTTGACTCAGCTGCACACATTGCTATCGATTCTCTTCCACCTCCGATCCTTCTTCACTGAGAATAAAGACTGACGATTTTCCCCTAACCTGAATTCCTGTCTCGTGCTGATCTTAAAATACACGATCTTCACAACAAAGGGTATGAAATGACAGTTGAGGGCCAAGTGGAAGACTGTCTTATGTAATCTTCAAGTTTATTGATCAGAGAGTCTATCTATCTATCTATCTGTATGTGTATGTGTGTTTCTAATGTTTATAGAGTCAATACCTAATACATTTTTTTTATATTCCTGTTATCACCCTAACAATCAGCCTGCTCCAATGAAATGCAAATGGTTAGATCCAGATTTTGGCCACTTCAACAGAATTGCAAATAGTTGTGATACCCAACAGAGCAAAATGATCATACCAATTTCTTCACTCCATTTCTCACAAATGTCTTTGATCTCCATTGTGGACTGCTTTTTCTTGTTCTAAGTTCAAAGGTATGTCTTTGGTCTATTATATAGTCGAGTTGGCATTTTGTTTCAGTTGTAGGAATCTCTTATCAATGTATTGAACAAATCTGTCTCAGCAAATATTTATTGGAAAGGGAATCTGAGCCAAGTTACCTTTGGTTTCAAAACCTGAAATGAACTCTTTCCTTACCCTTTACAATGTTGTTGTTGTTTGCCTTTTTGTTTTTTTGTTTCTCATTTCACCCTTTTGATCTGATTTTTCTGTGCAGCATGATAAATGTGGAAATATATTTAGAAAAATTGCACGTTTAAGCTATACTGGATTACTTGCTGTCTAAGAGAGGGGAAAGAGGAAGAGAGAGGAATAAAATTTAGAACAAGGTTTTGCAAGGGTGAATGTTGAAAAAATCTTTTCAATATTTTGAAAAATAAAAAACTATTATTTTTTAAACATTTATATCTTAACTAGCTATTTATTTTGTTAATTAATTACATGGTTAAAAATTTTAAATGAACTTTTATTTTTAATAAAGAGAACATGTAAAATTCTCCTACTATTTTCTACCATATTATTTTAGGGGGCAAAAGTTTTCACTTTATTCTTATTTTAAACTAAAATACAGAAATAAACTTGATGTGGAAATAGTTTTAAAATGTTTTATTGATTGTTGAGTCAAAACTCAGTTCAAATAAAAGAGCTCAATATAAAAACTTAGTTTGCATAAGACTATGTAATTCCACAGTAATTTCACTGTTTTTCTTGTTCAAAAACATGTAAAAAAAAATGAAGTCTTGCAGATAATTGTAATCTTACTGCAATACTCTTTAAAATTCTTAGTGAAAAAAATAAAAATAAATAAAATTTTTAGTGAATGACCCACATAAAATTTTCAGAATTATAATTTTAAAGTTTTCTATTTGAAGTTTTCATAATTTTAGGTAGAATATTTATGCTTTATAATTACTTAATATAAATTTCCATTTGGAGTTTTTCGTGCAAAATTTTATCACTGTTATTTAAAGCCCTTAATTATTTGGTGATTCACAACACATACATGTTGTTGGAAAGGGTTGGTGAAACAGTTGGGAACACTTTCACAGTGTAAGAAGTAAATGTGCCTGAAGCATCCTTATAATTATTCTTTTTCCTAATGTTATTGCTTTAACTTCTGTTTTTCTGGTTTTGAGGGTTTTAGGAGGTGGAACATGACAACTTAATTCATGTGGGTTGTCACCTAACTTGCAAAATTTATAAAATATTTTAAAAATCATTGATTTCCTCTCATTTGTCCCCATCCAGCTCTCTAGTAAAATCAGGTTAAAAGATTCTATATTCTCTCTCCACCCAGTTATCTTTTTCCTAATCAAATATCAGTATCAAAGCCCTATACCTCTTCTTTGTACTCACTGGAGACAAATAATGTAGCAAAGAAACAAAAATATTTAGGATTTTTAAATTAGTTTTACTACTAATTAAAACAGAAGATGTCAGAGTAAGGCAGGAACTCATCTAAACTGTTCCAAACTTACCTCCAAACAATTATAAAATAATGCTTCAAAATAAATTTTAGAACATGAACCAATGAAAGGACTGGGAGAAAAAATTTTCCAGTCTAAGACAACTTAGAAAGTCAGTGGGAAAACTGTCTCAGGTAAAAGGGGAGCACAGGCCAATGCAGATGACATCCAGTCATGTCAGTAGCAAGGCCCTGAGTCAACAGCCCCAACACACCAACCCTTTCAGTCCCTGATCAGGCCAGCTGAGAGATTCTACTCCCCCAGCACAGCAGACCAGTGGTGAAATGCAAGAAGCTTGAAACAGTGTCCTTTTTACCTTAGGAATAGAGGCCAACTTTAAGTCATGAAATAGACTGGGAAAATCACCACAAAAAAGAATCGCCCATAGAAAATTACTACAATGGCAGAAAAGATTAAAATACAAACTCAGAGGAAGACAATAATGTCAAAACATGTGCAAACTCTCAAAGAAAAAACTGTGAGTTGGTCTTACTCAAGCCCAAAAAGAACAACCAGAAGAGCTCAAAAAGGATTTAAAATTTTAATAAAAGAGGTAGAAGAAAAACTGGGAAAAGAAATGAGAGTGAAAAAAAAATGAGTCAACAGCTTGGTAAAGGAAGCAAAGAAAATAATTACAATTCAATGAAGAAAACTACTTGAAAGGATTCTGAGAAGATGGTAGAGTAGGTCAGAAAATTCCAAGCACTCCAGATTTTCCCCACAAACAAAATAAAATTGTACCTCAGGGCAAATACAGACCAATAAAAAGCAAATAAGACTTGGGAGGCAGAACAGGGGTTCTCTTAGGACAATGGCTAGCTCTGTTCAAACAGCAAGCAGGGAGCCCTTGGTGGCTGGCTAAGTTCTGAGATAACCTCAATCATTATCACAGTACTTTTACCTCCTGGACAGTGTGGAGAGGGCCTGAGTCCTGGAAGACTGAGGGAACTTCTTCATCTGATAAAGAACCCCAAACCCAGCTGAAGAGTAATGTAAAAGAGTTATTTGCTCAGAAAGAATTTATAGAAGAACTCAAAAAAAGATTTTAAAAATCAAATGAGATTGAGGAAAAACTAAGAGCAACCCAAGAATAACAAAATTATGAAAAGAAAGTCAATCAACCAAGAAGAAAATGACTCTGAAAATTAGAATTAAGCAAGAGGAAATCAGAGAAGTTATAAAAAATATTAAGAAATAATAAAACAAAATATAAAGAATGGAAAAAACAGAAAAGAATGTGAAACATCTTAGAAGAAAAACAACAGATATAGAAAAGATTAAGAAAAACATTAATTTAATTGGATTATTTGAAAACTATATATAATTTTTTAAAAAGAACTTTGACTAATAATACAAAAAATAATGAAAGAAAATTGTTCTAAAATGATAGAACAAGAGGGGAAAGTAGAAATAGAAAAAAAAAAAAAAGCCACCAACCACCTCAAAGTGATCCTACAAGGAAAACACAGGAATATCATTGCTAAATTTTGAAACTTACTGATCAAAGGAAAAAATTTTACAAGCAACAAAAAGAACAAAAAATTCAAATATTCTAGAACAACAATATGAATTGCACAGGATTTATCAGTGATTAAAACAAAAGGCTGTAAGTCCTGAACTATTATATAACCATAATCAAAAGAAGTAGGGTTGTGGCCAAGAATATATCCAGCAAATTTAAGTATAATATTGAATGGGAAAAAAAAAGACATTCAATGTACCGTCAAATTTTCAGGATTTTGTCTCCAAAAAACCTGAATTCAATAGAAAAATAAACAAAATCCAACATCAAAAACTAATTTCAAGAGACTCACACAGGACAAATTGTTTATGTTTTATACATGGAACTGCAAATCATTTATCTAAGATTGGCAATAATAATTGTAATCCAAAAGAAAGATTGGGGTAGAACTTACTATGATGTGACTTTAAAAAGCAAAACCAGCTAGGAAAAAATAAAAATAGTTATTATGTTATACTATTAAAGTGTAAGAGCAAGAGCCAACACAGAGGAATTAGATGGGGAGGAGAGTTGGTAGTTCTGAAAACCTTCTCACATTGGGAATGGGTTAAAATGGGAATAATACACACACACACACACACACACACACACACACACACACGTATGTACAACAAGAAGGGTATAGCGCCCTCCAAAATCTATAAAGAAATAAGGGAAGGGGGGCAATGGGATAAGGTAGGATATAGAAGAGTGTGTAAAGCAACAAGAGTGGGATAAGATATGTAGATTAATGGGAAGGGGATAATGAGGGAGGGAAAGGGGACATAGAATAAGAAGGGGTACAGGAGGGCATCTCAAAATTAATGGGAATATGATGAGGTGTGTAGATTAATAGAAATAGGATAAAGTGGGGGAAGGGAAGGGTGGGGAGAGAAGACAAGGGAGAGATCCACAGTGAGGGAGGTGCAGAGAGATTAAATAATAGCAAGGCATGTTAACAAGTAGAAGTAAAAAAGAAGAGTTTAGCAGGGATATGAAATAAGAGATATTCACAAACATAATAAAGATTAGTACAATTTATTAGGGAAAAAATGTCAGGGTAGTAATCATTGAGTTCAAAATCAATAAAAAAATTCAATCAAGAGAGAAATTTATTGCAAATTAAGACAACTCTGAGATACCACTGCATACCTCTCAGATTGGTTAAAATGCTAGGAAAAGATAATGATGAATGTAGGAAGGGAAACTGGGACACTGATACATTGTTGGTGGAGTTGTGAATGAATTCAACCATTCTGGAGAGCAATCTGGAACTATGCCCCAAAAGTTATCAAACTGTGCATACCCTTTGATCCAGCAGTGCGTCTACTGGGCTTATACCCCAAAGAGATACTAAAGAAGGGAAAGGGACCTGTTTGTGCCAAAATGTTTGTGGCAGCCCTGTTTGTAGTGGCTAGAAACTGGAAAATGAATGGATGCCCTTCAATTGGAGAATGGTTGGGTAAATTGTGGTATATGAATGTAAACTATTTGCATTTTTGTTTTTCTTCCTGGGTTATTTATACCTTCTAAATCCAATTCTCCCTGAGCAACAAGAGAACTGTTCAGTTCTGCACACATATACTGTATCTAGGATATACTGTGACGTATTTAACATGTGTAGGACTGCTTGCCATCTGGGGGAGGGGGTGGAGGGAGAGAGGGGAAAAATCGGAATAGAAGTGAGTGCAAGGGATAATGTAAAAAATTACCCTGGCATGGGTTCTAGCAATAAAAAAGTTATAATTATTTTTTAAAAAAGAAGGTCTAAAAGCTCACTAAAGAAAATAATTCCTTAAAAATTAGAATTATACAAGTAGAAGTTGCATAATTAAGGAATTATTTTCATTTCATCAGAAAACAACAAACCTGGGAAATAGATCTAAGACAGACAATTAAAACTATTTAAAACTTTGATCAAAAAGAGCCTGGACATCATATTTCAAGAAAATATCAAGCCTCAATATCCTAGAACCAGAAAGCAAAATAGAAATTAAAAGAATACACCAATAATCTCTTGAAAGACATACCCCAAATGAAAATTTCAAGGAATATTACAGCCAAATTCCAGAACTTTCAGGAAGTAGAAGGGAAGGGAAATAAGAAGCAGGGGTATTGATACAAGGGAGGGTGGATTGAGGGAGATAATGGTCAGAAGCAAAACACTGTTGAAGAGGGGCAGGGTGAAAAGAGAGAAATGGATAAACAGGGAGAAAATTGGATGGAGGGAAATATACAATAATCAAATTTATGAATATGAATAGGATGACCTCACCTATAAAATGGAAGCAGATAGAGGTGTATTAAAAACCAGAATCTTACAATATATTCTTTACAAGAAATACATTTAAAGTAGACACACACACACATATACACAGAGTAAAGGTAAGAGTATGGAGCAGAATCCATTATCCTTCAGCTGAAGCAATAATTGAAACAAAAAAGTTAAAAATTTTAAAGAACAAAGAGTTCTTTAATGTCAGCACTCTCAAACAGCCAGAAGCATGGGGAGACTGATTGGAAGGGTGGGAAGAAGAAACAGAGTTTACTTATTAGAAATCCTCAGAAAATTGAATCAAACAAGTAATTTCTTGGATATCTCTTGAGAATAGCAGAGAATGAAGGTGAATTTACACTTCCAGCCATCAGATTGATCACTTCAGGTCCCAACAAGACTCTTCAGAAATTACCTTCCTAATGAACAGCTTTTTAAACTTCTCAATTTTTCATCATTTTCTCCAGTATTCCATTTAGCAACACTAATGTTTGTGCATGCTTGTATACCTGAAAGTTCTCTTTGATCCGCTTTTCACTGAAGCTCTTTGCCAAGACTACCACTCCTCGCTGAATCTGGTATCGAAGAGCAACCTGGGCTGGTGAACGATTGTGTTTCTTGGCAATGGTTCCTAGGACTGGGTCATCTAGCAGAACAGGAGACTTTTCATCTATCCTGTAAGAGAAAATAAATGTTTTGAAATCTGTGGTCAGAACAGAGTTCTATTGATAGTAATCACCCTTCATATTACTCTAGTTTTTTAAATTTTAAAAAGCATCTCTAGACATCTCATTTGGACCTCCTAATACTACCATGAGGTGGGCAGAGCAAATGTTATTAAATTCTGTTTACATATAATGAAATATGGCTTAGAAAGGTTAAATTATTTCTTCAAACTATTTCTACTCATATGAAAAGATGCTCCAAATCATTACTGATCAGAGAAATGCAAATTAAGACAACTCTGAGATACCACTACACACCTGTCAGATTGGATAAGATGACAGGAAAAAATAATGACGAATGTTGGAGGGGATGTGGGAAAACTGGGACACTGATACATTGTTGGTGGAACTGTGAAGGAATCCAACCATTCTGCAGAGCAATCTGGAATTATGCTCAAAAAGTTATCAAACTGTTCATACCCTTTGATCCAGCAGTGTTACTACTTGGCTTATATCCGAAAGAGATCATAAAGAAGGGAAAGGGACCTGTAAGTGCAATGTTTGTGGCAGCCCTCTTTGTAGTGGCCATAAACTGGAAACTGAGTGGATGCCCATCAATTGGAGAATGGTTGGGTAACTTATGGTATATGAATATTATGGAATATTATTTTTCTGTAAGAAATGACCAGCAGGATGATTTCAGAAAGGCCTGAAGAGACTTACATGAACTGATGCTGAGTGAAATGAGCAGGACCAGGAGATCACTGGGATCAATTCTGATGGATGTGGCTCTCTTCAGCAATGAGATGAACCAAATCAGTTCCAATTGATCAGTGATGAACAGAACCAGCTACACCCAGCAAAAGAACTCTGGGAAATGAGTGTGGTCCACAACATAGCATTTTCACTCTTTCTGTTATTGTTTGTTTGCATTTTTGTTTTCCTTCTCAGGTTATTTTTACCTTCTTTCTCAATCCGATTTTTCTTATGCAACAAGATGTATACATTTGGATTTAACATATACGTTAACATGTTTAATATGTAAGGGACTGCCTGCCATCTAGGGAAGGGGGTGGAGGGAAGGAAGTTTTTGCAAGGGTCAATGTTGAAAAATTACCCATGCATATATTTTCTCAATAAAAAGCTATAAAAAAAAAAGACTTGGATCCCTCAGGGATTGCTGAAGGATCAAATGAGAAAATCCTATAAATCAAGTTGCAAATCTTCAAAACCTTTATGATAATAACAATAACAATAACTAATAATAGCAGTTAGCAACTGTTTTTCCTAGACCTTAGCAGATTAACAATAGAAAATTTAAAGAAAAAGAAAAACTTGGCACATTGGTAGTTGTAACAAATGACAGCTGGAAAGCTGAAAGAAAAACTAGCAAAAAGACACAAGAAATAAGAGCATGCCAGTCATCAGATATTTAGACCAGCAAAAGATGATTCTATATATCACCTAATAGTCTCTCAAGTCATACTACATATATATATATATATATATATATATATATATATATATACACCTTGTTTATAGGATATAGGGAATTTGGTACTTATTATTATTGCCTGGGCAATCAAGAAAAGGTGATACAATGTTATGAATTAATTGGTCAAAGAGGCATGAGGATTTCTATAGATATATATTTATATCTCTATCTATATCTACACATATATGTATATGTAATATATTTTGTAATGTTTTTATTTAAAATGATAAAAAAATTGACATTTGAATAAAGTAAGTTTCAGAAAATAAAAAAAATTATTTCTTCAAGATCATACAACTAGGAAAATGCCAGAGTTGAGTGTTAAATCCCATTAAGTATAATCCCTTAGTCAATACTATTTCCACTACTCAACGTTGCGTAATTTGTAAACATACAAAATTTGGAATCAACTTTATGAGTGATTAAGAAATCCATTCTAGACCCCCCTTTTCTTACTTACCATGGAGACTCTCTGTTGGATCCCAAAGCACTGTATGCTACTAATATGATGTCATTTGACTTGCAGAACTCCAATAATTTGCTCTGGTTTAGGTAAGGATGACATTCCACCTGTAGTACAATAAATACTGAAGTTTTAGCTAATAAAAATAAGCTGTGTATGGCCCAAAAAGGGCAATATTTAGCATTTTAGTAAGTAAAGGACTTGAAAATTTGCTGGTTACACTCCAAATCACAGAATGTTAGCATAATATATTTCCACTTAAGGCTCCCTCTTTTCAAGAAAAATTTTTTTTGCAAAGCAATTGGGGTTAAGTGACTTGCCTAGGATCACACAGCTAATTAATTTTAAGTATTTGAGCCCAGATTTTTACATAGAGCAGTTAGTGCTAAAATGGACAAAAAAGTAGTTTTATGCTAAAGAAAAAAACTTTAAACCAACTGATAAAGGTTATAAGATTCAGATACTGCCACTGGTGAATAGTTTGACGTTTGAAAGTAGGAAAAGAACTTTGGTTTAATGAAAATTGTTTATAATGCTGAATGAAGTAAGCAAAATCAGGAGAACATAACACATAGTAATAGCAAGATTATATGATGATCAACTATGAAAGACTTAGCTCCTCTCAGCAATGCAGTGATGCAAGACTTGGGATGAAAAATGTTATCTGCATTTAGAGAGAGAACTATGGAAACTGAATGTGGATCATAGCACAGTATTTTCACTTTTTGCTTGTTTTTTTCTTTTGGTTTTTTCCCTTTTAGTCTGATTTTTCTTGCACAACATGATAAATCTGGAAATATATTTGAAATGATTTAAGTGACTTGCCTAGGATCACATAGTTAATTAATTTTAAGTATTTGAGCCCAGATTTTTACATAGAGCAGTTAGTGCTGAAAGGGACAAAAATTGATTCTTCTTGTGCAAAATGATAAATGTAGAAATATGTGTAGAAAAATTGCCCTTGTTTAGCCTATATTGAATTGCTTGCTGTCTAGATCAGGGAGGGAGAAAAATTTGCAATACAGGTTTTGCAAGGGTGAATGCTGAAAATTACCTTTGCATGTATTTTGAAAAATTAAAAAAATTATTATAAAAATGAATGTTGAAAACTATTTTTACATGTATTTGAAAAAATAAAATACTTTAAAAATTATTTGTAAAGCCTTTTATTATTTATTAATGAATCACTTCATTGTTGAAAAGAGCCATGTCCATCAGTATTGATCATCACATACTATCCCAGTATTAAATTTTTTTACAATTTTTTTTATAAAATTCAATTTAAGCAAATACGTATTTATGTAGATATATTCATATACTAATACACAGATTAATGTAATATGATATATTTATGTATATAGAGCATACATTTATATTCCTCTATCATATAATTAATATACATAATAATCATATATTACTAAATACATTAATATAATATATTATTAATAATTAATTAACACATTCATATCTCTTACTAATATAACTCATAATAGTACATTATACATAATATGTATATATTACATAAGACATATAATGTTGGCGTACATAGACATTAACTCCATGGACCGAGACCAGTAAGACTATTTCCTCTAGCAGATCATCACCATTGTGGATACCTTAATCCCCAACTCACGAGAGATCAGCAACCCGCCATCTGAAGATACAACATCCTTCAGAGCAAGCCCATAACTTGTGGATGAACCTTCTTTCCTACGACTGGCTATTGGTTGCTACTTCAGGCCCATTCGTTCCTGCTTCAGCTAAACCATGCTTTTCGTCGAGGCATTTGTGATGGTAACAGTGCTATTTAACCTCATATCGCGGCATCTCCAGTGATCATTACGGCATTAGGTAGTTCTTGTTGTTGCCATGTATAATGTTTTCTTGATTCTACACTTCACTTAGCATCAGTTCATGTAAGTCTCGCCAGGTTTTTTTGAAATCAGCCTACTGATCATTTCTTAAAGAATAATAATATTCCATAACATTCATATCTCATATCTTATTCAGCCATTCTCTAGCTAATAGGCATCTATTCAATTTCCACTTTCTTGCCACTACTAAAAGAGTTGTTACAATAATTTTTACCCCTGTGGGTCTTTTTCCTTTTTTTATGATCTCTTTGGGATATAGGCCCAGTAGAGACACAGCTGTATTAAAGGGTATGCACAGTTTGATAACCCTTTAAGCATAGTTCCAGATTGCTCTCCAGAATGGTTGGATCCATTCACAACTCCACCAACAATGTATCAGTGTCCCAGTTTTCCCACATCCCCTCCAACACTCATCATTATCTTTTCCTGTCATCTTAATCAATTTGAGAAATGTGTAGTGGTACTTCAGAGTTATCTTAACTTATACTTCTCTGATCAATAGTAAATTAGAGCACCTTTTCATATGACTAGAAATGGTTTTAATTTCTTTATCTGAAAATTGTCTGTTCATATCCTTTGACCATTTATCAATTGCAGAATAGGTTCTTTTCTTATAAATTGGAGTCAGTTCTCTATATATTTTAGAAATGAGGCCTTTTATCAGAACCCTTAAATATAAAATTTTTTCTCCATTTTTCTGCTTCCCTTCTAATCATAGATGCATTGGTTTTGTTTGCACAAAAACTTTTAAACTTAATATAATCAAAATTATCCATTCTGCATTCTGTAATGTACTCTAATTCTTCTTTGGCCACAAATTCCTTCTCCACAGATCTTTTAATTTGCTTATAGTATCACTCTTTATGTCTAAACATGAACGCATTTTGATCTTATTTTGGTATGGGGTGTTGAGTTTGGGACAGTGCCTAGTTTCTACCATACTATTTTCCAATTTTCCTAGAAATTTTTGTCAAATAATGAGTTCTTATCCCAGAAGCTGGAGTCTAATAAAATACTCTTAAGAAAAAAAATTTTTAATAAAAATTCTTTAAATGTGTGTAGAGAAAGTTTTTAGGTAGTAATTATTTGAGCCATTTTAATAGGAAATCAACCATGTGATAAAAATATATTCATTTGATATGTTCATATGATAAAAATATGACCTCATGGATTATATAGGATGAAACCTTGCATGTCTGTTAAAAGTTTTATTGTCTAAAGGATCAAGGACATAAATTTTATTTATTAAAAAATTGAAAAATATAAATAAGAAGAAATAGATTCAAGCACCAAAAATGAGATGGAGCACCATGATGAAGATAGCATTATAAACAATTTTCATTAAACCAAAGTTCTTTTCCTACTTTCAATAAGTCTCTCCTTTCATTTGAAAGGAAAGCTGAAAAGAAAATAATTGCACAAGAAAAGGGATTTTTTTACCTGGTTGCAGACAGGTTTATATTTAAGCCCAGTTTTGTTCAGGATCATTTCCAATTGCCTGCGGTTGAAGTTGGAAACTCCAATGGACTTTACAAGGCCTGCATCCTTACATTTCTCCATAGCCTGAGCAGAGAAAGATTGTGAACCACTGTGAAATATTGGAGGACACAATGAGTAGATTCCTTCTCCTACTCCATCATGTAGCCTTTGTCTTTTTTATTTCCTCTCCTTTGATTTGAAAAAAGAATCCTCATAGAATTTAAAACTAGAAGGAGCTTTAGATAAAATTTAGTCTGATTTCCTCTTTATTCTTAGTCAAGGAAATCAGGATCTAGAGAAGTTAATGACAAATTCTATCTAGGTAGTTAAGAGACCAAACCATAATGTGAGTTCAGGTCTTTTGACTTTATTACTATGCTGATTCAGAGGACAGCTCTTCACTAGGTATCTTTCTAGTTTTAAAAGAAATATATTTACTGACATTGAATCCCATATGCTTTTTCAAGAAAAGTATGAAAATTTGGAAGATGTCGCTATTTCTACATGACATTGAATGCCATATGCTTTTTCAAGAAAAGTATGAAAATTTGGAAGATGTCGCTATTTCAGTGAATGAAATTTAAAATCATAAGACTCAAAGTCAACATACTCAGAAATTTCAAATTAGCCTTTCATTCCTTGATATGTGTAACAAAATCTATACTGCCAAGAAACAGAAACAGCAATAAGCACCAGAAAAACAAATTCCCCAGTTATCTACTTTCTATTGTTTCCCCATGCTTTTTGGTATTTTCTCCCCTGCTATTCCCTTTCTATTTGACCTGGGACTTTTCCTTTTATCTGATCTGACAAGATGTCTAAATTTCTTGGAGTTTGGGAGAAATTCTGGGAGTGTTCTCCCCATTCTATGATACAAATCAGAGAAGCCAAGATCCCATTACCACCAACAGAACCTGCTTCAACAATATCTTGAAGTCCACAATTCCTTGGATTTTCCAGTTAGCCTCTCAATAATCATTTAATCCACACATATTTTTGTATTAATATAGAATAATAAACCATTAGGGTCTATATTTTAGTCCAATTGTCCTTATTCATCAGATTGTTGAGATCATTCACAACATCCCCAAATTAGTGTCAAAGCTAAAATTCTAAGTATAGATTTCTAGTTCTGTACTTATGCCATTTAACAAGTTGTCTTTTGTCTTTTCCTTGATAAAATTCACTTCCAACTACCTGAGGGTCTCCCTCTCCAGGCACAATCATTTTTAGGCAGAGTTAATTGTACCTCAAAGCCATAACATGTTTTTGGTTATCCATTGCCACAAGTCACCTACCTCCCAAGTGTCCCGCAAATCCACAAACTCAAATATAATTTTCTGATTTTCATCCTGTGGGATCTTAGTTTTGCCAGGCTGTAATTAGAAAAGAGAAACTTATCTTTCTGAGATGGTCAAGCAAGTGAATGAGTCCATCAAGCAAGTGAATGAGTCCATTCAAGGCAACAAACATTTATTAAATACCTACTGTGTTTATTGTATAAGGCGTCATAAATAAAGTGCCATAAATAAAACATAAAATGGTGACATAGTTCTTGCTTTATCAGTGTTTACCTTCTACTAGTAGGGAATCAATCAAGTACATGAATAATAACACTACAACTCCAGAAGATAAGAAATGTAGATCTGAAAAAAAAATATTAGAAATCATCTAATCAAACCTTCTCTTTGTTTAAAACTTTATTGATAATTTGTGACACAAAATATTTCTTAACAAACCCTAATAGGAAGCACATTTCCTCAAACAATTAAGCAAACCACCTAATTTAATAACATGGCTATGACTGATAGCATGTGCTACTTTTTAACTTGGTAGTCTACTGATTTTTAAAAAGAAAAGAGGGGTCCTTTTTTTAATTTAAATAGCCTAGTATTTTTTTTTATATTGTTGGATTCATTTATATCCATTCATTCAATTACTCATAAAGCATTTATTAAGCACCTGTGATATTTATATAGCAGCTCCTAAACTAGCTTCTGGATATACCAAAAGGAATTATCTCATTTCTAGATAGTTTTAGTAATTCCTGTTTTGTGATCCTTGGCTCAGAATCAAAATGCTAAATCTTCAATTCATTTTTATGAATGGTTATTCTCGTTAAAAATTCTCCCCTTCCCTAAAACATTCATTCCTCTTCCCTCTCTCACTTCCCTTTTGTCCCCATTCATTTTATCCTTTTTTTCTTGTACTTCCGTTCCCCAGAAGAGATAATGTTATGATTCGTAAATCCCTTCATCCCCCAACTCTCTTTATAGGTTATCTCTTAAATACCCATACAATTTCTCTTTCTTTCTCACTAACCAATATAAGCAGGGTTTCCCTTTTTAGTATGAAAGCACTGGGACATCACCCAGTTTTTTTAAGCTATATAGACTGTTAACATTGCTCAAATTTCTTTTGTCCCTTGCATTTTTTTTTTTGAGGCAGTTGGGATTAAGCAATTTATCTAGGGTAACAGAACTACTAAGTGTCTGAGGCTACATTTGAATTCAGGTCCTCCTTATTCCAGGGCCAATGCTCTGCAACATTTAGCTGCCCCTGTCCTTTGCATTTCAAAGACTATTGAAGATAACTTCCTAAATATGTTTAGGAGAATTGCACGTTTTTAACCTATATTGGATTACTTGCTGTCTAAGGGAGGGGACAAGTGGGGAGGGAGGGAGAAACATTTGGAACACAAGGTTTTGCAAGGGTGAATGTTGAAAACTATCTTTCCATGTGTTTTGGAAAATAAAAAGCTATTTAAAAATCCAAAAAAAAAAAAAAAAAAAAAAAAAGATGGCCTCCAAAAGTAGAAAAAAGTACCCCAGCTACACCTACTTACTCTTGCAAAACCGAACTTTATGTCACACTGAATAATGATCAAGAAATTAATGAGAAACGATAAGTGAAATCTTACACTCCAGAACTGCAGAAAAAGTCATCTAGCAGTCCGAAAACAAGTAAAGTACACTCTTCCCCTCTCTCCCAGGCAAGGCTTCCCAGAGAGATGTGGCATCTGTAGCCTGAAGGGCTCTGGTCTGGATTCATCAAAAATGGAGAGTTTGCCTGAGAAAGTCCTGAGGTACAGACCTTGGAAACCCTAGGGAGGAACAACTGGAAGAACTACTAAGTTGCTTGAGTCAAAACAGCCAAGGCCAAAGCTTAGGGGATCCAAACACTGTTCTGCGATGTCAGAGATGTCAGCTCTCTGAACTTCAAAGAACCTTGAGGAGCACGAGGCAAAACTAAACAGCCCTTCATTAGCTCAGGACTCAAGAATCTACCTGCCTTAGCCTCCCTCCCCAGGGCCAGGTATGGAAAAAAAAATTAGGCAACACAAATATTATGTGACATCTTAATAAACTAAAAATTAGAAATTAGAAATTCCCAAAACTTCTAGTGGGCTAATATTAGAACGTCCCTAACCTCTATGCAGAGACAAAGTATGAGCTTGAAGATGGATTTATGTCATTGTCGTAACTTCTTTCTGTCCATTAATAAGACATATCAATGTTTTTTTTTTCTTAAAAGATTTGCTTTCACAATTATCAAAGGCTAATTATAAAACCTTGTTCTTTTCCTCTTATCCCCTGCTCTTGCACATTTTTTTAAATTCTGATAATAAATTCTGCTACATATGTTTCAAATACTCTTGTTTTTCTCCTTGGACTAATACCCCAATCTTTTTCTGTGAAATGCTTTTCTTTTCTATCCTAACTTGCTTTCCAATGCTGCTGATTTGGCTATAAGCATCCTGAAAGTTAAAAAAATCAAATTCATACAAAATTAAAGGAATATGAATTTGCTACCAGAAAGAGCAGATTCCTTAGCACACTAATGTATTTCTAAGTTTTTTCCTCCTTATCTTTGACCCACAGTCATTGGATCTTGTTGGCAAATATACCTTTCCCAAGAATTCAAATAAATTCCCCAGTTCAGGGACTACAAGCATACATCACCATGACCAGTCTCATCTCTTAAGGATATTCTTTGCTTGCAATATTTAGGCATCTAGTTTAAATATTAGGACATTGCCCACTCCTATCAACAAAGGCTTTTTTTTTTCCTGTCAGAACATTAATCTGCAATCCTCTAGACCAAAGCTTCTTAAACTGTGAGTTGTGGCCCCACACGGGGTCTTATAACTGAATGTGGGGGTTGCAAAATTATGATGTATTATCAGCAAATGTTTTATTTGTATACCTATTTTATATAGCTATAATTCCACATGTTAGGTCTGTAACTGAATGTGGGGGTCATGAAATTATGATTTATTTTCAGTAAATATTTGATTTATATACCTATTTTATATACTTGGGGTCATGTAAAAATTTCTCAAGGAAGAGTGGGGGGGGTTGCGGGGCGGTGAGTAGAAAAAGTCCTTTTCTATACAAAGCCTGAATAAGGACAAAACATTCCTCTTCTTATAGAAACAGGATTAAAAAATGCTAAGGCTGAATGAGAAAAAAGTTTTGCATACCTCAAAGCGGTTCTAATACTTACTTTAAGAGAGACAGGCCAATGGATAATATAGAGGTCGATGTAATCAAGCTGGAGGGCCTTGAGGGTCTCTTCCAGGGCAGGCCTGACCAAATCAGGGTGGTGGTGTGTACTCCAGAGCTAAAGAGACCCAAGGAGTCTTCAGTTGTGTATTCTTTATCAAAGCAATTCCAAACAGACCAGACAAATCATGTCAATACCAGAACAGCAAGCTGAGTTCCCAGAATGGCCAATTACCAAAACAATCTTAAAGCAGCTTAAGTTTTTCCTTGTCACTTAATCTCTCTATGTCTGTTTATAAAACGAAGGATAATAAATATTCCCTCCAAGAGTAATTATGAAATTCAAAAAAGATGTCACATCCTTTGAAAATTGCAAAAGGAACCTCTTTGAGGAGAAATTTTACCCACTAAAACATGGGTCTGAATGGTCCATTAAAGGAAGTTGGGAGTGAATGTTCATCCACTATAGAGACATCTCTGAATGGAGATGGGAAGTGGAAATATGGCTTAAAAGAAGTAATAGATAAGCCTGGAACTAGAAAGGTGAGAAGGAGAAAAAATAGTCATGAAGTGAAGTGCTTCTCCTCGGCTAAACTTTCTGGGCTGGACCTACTGAACTAGTGAACAATAAAGTATCCTCTCAACTCATGTTAGTGCTGGAATTTTAATAAATTTTAATAAAACTGTGTTTTGATAAGCTTTTGAGATTTTTTTCCATCTATGTATAGTTATAGAATCAAATGTCAAAAAGAGAAGATAAGGAAGTAGGCATTGAAATCCAACACCTTCACTTTTACCTTATGTATTGGGTAGGTGCCTAATTTACCTTACATTGTTTCTTAAAATGATGGAACACAAAATTTAGATTTAGATTTAGATTTAGAATGATTTAGAAGCACAGGACAGACAATATGCTAGTTTTGAAACTTTCTATGCCTGTAGTTTGGGAGGAGGTTTTAGGAAATGTTGCTATTACTTTAGTATTTTATTATTTACTTTTCTATTTCATTTTAGGACTTTTCATACAATTTCATTGGAATAAGAAGTTTTGATTGTTCTCGTATAAATCCCTGCCTCCAATAAATTAATGTAATAACTAACACTTTGGCAAGTTTCAAGGACAAAGTGCTAGAAACTAGTTACAATAGAGAACCAAAGGAAAAGAATGAAAATTGAGCTAGAAGAAAAAAAAACTGACGAAAGTTTATTTTAATCCCTTTCTTGTCTAAATCCAGTTATATATGGATGGCAAGACAAGACTATGAGAACACCTTTAAATTAAGCATATGAGATTGTTTTATAAGTTTGTTTGTTTTCAATACACATTGCTTTATGAATCATGTTGGAGAGAAAAATCAGAGCAAAAGGGAAAAACCATGGGAGAGATTAAAAAAACAGAAATGAACATAGTATGTGTTGATTTACATTCAGTTTCCTTAAATATTTTTCTGGATACAGATGGCATTTTCTGTCCAAAATCTATTTAGATTGCTTTGGATCGCTGAACTGCTTAGAAGAACCAAGCCTTTCATAGTGCACATAAGACTTTTGAATTAAATTACATAATAGTATGTTGCTAAATTTCTACCAAATCTGAGGGCACATTACTACAGTTCAGAAGCAGTTAACTCCATGTTACCTTCCTCAAAAAGAAGTCTACTTCAGGCATAAACCCACACCTAACACCGTATACCAATATAAGGTTTGATTGAGTTCATGATATAGGCATAAAGAATGATATTATAAACAAATTAGAAGAACGTAGGGAACCACTACATAGAATTCCCAATCCCTCTATTTTTGTCTGCCTGCATTTTTGATTTCCTTCACAGGCTAATTGTACACTATTTCAAAGTCCAATTCTTTTTGTACAGCAAAATAACTATTTGGACATGTATACTTATATTGTATTTAATTTATACTTTAACATATTTACCATGTATTGGTCAACCTGCCATCTGGGGAGGGGGTGTGGGGAAGGAGGGGAAAAATTGGAACAAAAGGTTTGGCAATTGTCAATGCTGTAAATTACCCATGCATATAACTTATAAATAAAAAGCTATAAAAAAAGAAGAAGAACATAGGGTTTGTGGAGGAGGAAGGAATTTTTGACCAAAGAAGAACTAGAGATCATTATTGATCACAAAATAGAGAATTTTGATTATATTATGTTAAACAGTTTTTGTACAAACAAAACTAATGCAGACAAAGTTAGAAGGGAAGCAATAAACTGGGAAAACATTTTTACATCCAAAGAATCTAATAAAGGCCTCATTTCTAAAATATATACAGAATTGACTCAAATTTATAATAGTTCAAGCCATTCTCCAGTTAATAAATGGTCAAAGGATATGAACAGACAATTTTCAGATGAAGAAATTGAAACTATTTGTAGTCAATTTAAAAGTTGCTCCAAATCACTATTGATCAGAGAAAAGCAAATTAAGACAACTCTGAGATATCACTACATACCTCTCAGATTGGCTAAAATGACAGGAAAAGGTAATGGGGAATGTTGGAGGGGATGTGGGAAAACTGAGACATTGATTCATTGTTGGTGGAGTTGTGAACGAATCCAACCATTCTGGAGAGCAATTTGGAACTATGGTCAAAAAGTTATCAAACTGTTCGTACCCTTCGATCCAGCGGTGTTACTATTGGGCTTATATCCCAAAGAGCTCTTAAAGAGGGAAAGGGACCTGTATGTGCAAAAATGTTTATGGCAGCCCTTTTTGTAGTGGTAAGAAACTGGAAACTGAGTGGATGCCCATCAATGGGGGAATGGCTAAATAAATTATGTTATATGAATGCTATAGAATAATATTGTTCTGTAAGAAATGATCAGCAGAATGAGCAGGACCAGGAGATCATTATATACTTCAACAATACTATATGATGATCAATTCTGATGGACCTGGCCATCTTCAGCAATGAGATAAACCAAATCAGTTCTAATGAAACAGTAATGAACTGAACCAGCTATACCCAGCAAAAGAACTCTGGGAGATGACTAAGAACCATTACATTGAATTCCCAATCCCTATATTTTTGCCCACCTGCATTTTTTTGATTTCCTTCACAGGTTAATTGTACAATATTTCAGAATCTGATTCTTTTTGTACAGCAAATAACAGTTTGGACATGTATACTTATTGCATATTTAATTTATACTTTAATATATTTAACATGTATTAGTTAACCTGCCATCTAGGGGAGGGGGTGGAGGGAAGGAGGGGAAAAATTGGAACAAAAGGTTGGCAATTGTCAATGCTGTAAAATTACCCATACATATAACTAATAAATAAAAAGCTATTAAAAAAAAAGAAAAGAAACAATCAGCAGGAGGATTTCAGAGAGGCTTGAAGAGGCCTACATGAATTGATTCTAAGTGAAATAAGCAGAATCAGGAGATCATTATATATGGTAACAACAAGACTATATGATGATCAATTCTGATGGACATGACTCTCTTCAACAATGAGATGATTCAAACCAGTTCCATTTGTTCAGTGATGAAGAAAGCCATCTACACCCAGGGAGAGGACTATGGGAACTGGGTGTGGACCACAACATAGCATTCTCACTCTCTCTGTTGTTATTTGCTTGCATTTTGTTTTCTTTCTTAGTTTTTTTCTTCCTTCTTGATCTGATTTTTCTTGTTCAGCAAAATAACTGCATAAATATGTATAGATATGTTGGATTTAACATGCATTTCAACATATTTAACATGTATTGGACTACCTGGCACCTAAGGGAGGAGATAGGGGGAAGGAGGGGAAAATTTGGAACAAATGGTTTTGCAAGGGCTAGGGTTGGAAAAATTACCCATGAACATGCTTTGTAAATAAAAAAATAAATTAATTTTTAAAAAAAGAAGTCTACTTTTTTTTGGTCTCATCTTTAAGGCATTGTTCTGTTTTCCCAATAAAAAGATAGTTTTAAATAATGATTAATAATCAAGTACATGTTTATGATTTATTATTCTTTGTATTAAATCTGGAATCTAACTTCCTGTTAGACATTTTGTCTCTAATTTAGGGAAAATACAAGTTTGTCAAACATTAAATTCTTTTTTTTTTTAAATTTAATGTTAGGTGAATGACTTTCCTAGGGTCATACAACTAATACATGTCAGGTATTCAGATTTGATCTCAGGTCCTTTTCACTCCAATGCTGGTACTCTATGTACTGCACCATCTAGACAACCCCACTAAATTTCACAGTAAAAATATCATTTTCCCACAAACTCTACTTTTGATCCACTGAAAAAAAAATAAAAAATCCACTAACTGATCATCCCATATATTCTTCTCATGGTTTAGTCAAGAAACTTACATTCTGGTTGCAAATAGGAATAATTTATATTTTAGTCTTCAAAACTAAATTTAAACTGCTATTATACAATTGTCAATTATGCAACTGACAGATAAGAACAGTGAGTCCTTTAAACACACACAAAAAAATGACATTTGGTGCTTCAAAATAAAAGTAATCTCACAGCTGTTCATTCAGAAAATATGGTCATTGTCCTAGTGGTAATTCATTTTCTTTGTCCTTGCAGAGATTTCTTAATTATTTATTTGGGAAAATCAAATATCTAATTATTTATACTACCTTATAGAAGTATAAGCTCTTGAAGATCAAACAGTATCTATTCTTTCTTTAATAAAGATACTTGTGAAAATATATATCTTGCTCATTAGCTAAGTGACCACTCTACTTTCAAAAAAATTAGATGGGAGTTAAATTCCATAGTTTCTCATCAACACTAGCTAGACCTCTTTTCTCTTTTAAAGAATAATTCCTTTTTGCTTTTTAAATTGTCTTTGTTGAGAGGATATCTTTTTGTTCCCCATAAGCTATTATTTATATATCATATTATTTTTCAATTCAAAAAAAAATCCCACAAAACTCAATCGCTGATTTCCTCCCAACAATACCTTCCCTGTGTAGAATATCTCTTCTCTGGTCACTGTCCCATCTGCAATCTTTGTTCGGATTCCCTGTCCAACTTCTTTTTCATTTTCATATAGGAAAGCCCCATCAATATGGCGGAAGCCCACGTCAATAGCCACCTTTACAGCCATCTCAGCTTCATGTTTGGGAACCTAGAGATTCAAAGGGAAAGAATTTTTCAACCTGAATAAAAACTAAGCCATTGGACCTCTTTCCTTAAACATGGCTCTTTAATTATTGCTTCTCCTTTCCACTCTCTTTCTCATCCCCACATTCTTTCTTGCTTGTCTTTTTCCTGGTTAAATATTATTCAAGTTCTTCCATACTTAGCCACATTTTGCAATTTGTTTTCATTAGACACTTGTTTAATTTTTCATTTGGTCATTCTAGAAATGTGGGACTGTTGGGCAATAGAAGAATTAGATTATTTTGCCAAATAGACATCTACCCAGGTCAGCTGAAGTCTTTGGCTTAGACTTTGGTTTTTAAACTTTCAGTTTTAAGATCTGCTGCTATATTTCATGCCTTTCTTAGAATGTTGTAAGTTTGCTGAGTTTCAGGCTATTGAAGACAGCAGAGTACTATGCCAGAAAACTGAGCAATACTGATTTACATTGCAAAGATAATAAAGACTAAAGAAGGAGAAAAGCTTTCCCCAGCTACTCAACCAATAAGTCCAGACAGACCCTCCCACTATGTAACCATAAACAATCATAAAAATTTATTTAGATAACTGCACTCTGCAATAATAACTCCACTCTCTCCAAAAAAAGTTTTCTTTTCACCTCAGAACCTAAAGGGAAGAGGCAAAGAATTTCTGATAAATGGACAGTGACATCTAAGGATAGAACAGGTTCAGAGCTGTGGTTGTTGGTCCTTTCTACTTACTCCCAAGAAGTCAGGGTAATCATCCACCCACTTTCAAACACCCACATCCCTCTAAAGTGCACAGGCTCATTAAGTAATCTATGTCCATAGAGTACAACCAGTAATTCTGTGGTACAGATTTACTTCAAAAATTAGCAAATATTCATGCTTATGCTATCAGAGCAAAAAGGACTTCTTGTCTTGGGCAAAATTGCAATCAAAGAGTTAAGTATCAAGTCATCCATAGCTGCAAAATATTTAAAATTATATAATTAAATTTAAATGTCATATAATAATGATTCCTTATATAATTCATACAATAATTTATAAATGTAATTAAATGTTAAGCAAATATTATTTTTAAAAAACACAAACAGAAGTAAGGGGGGGGGGGCAGAATATCAACACTGCCGGTTCCTCATGTTTTTTTCTTAGCACTCAGGCTCCTGGATCTAACGTGCAAAATATATAGCCTCACATCTCTCCTTTCATCTATTTAAATATCATCTCTCCTGAAAATGGAAAGTTTTGAAGATGGGAAAGACAGATATAGGAGACACTGTCTGACCAAGATGTTCACCTCTCCTCTTACACTCTCAAGAATTTTTTCAAACTCTTGACTTAGTGAAAAACCCTACTCCCTCCTATCTGAGGGCTAACCCCATGATAGCTTTCTTTTCCAAGCCTACGAAGAACTACAACACCCAGGGTGTCTGTGGCCAGCCCATGGTAGTCAAATTCAGTTATGTGCTACATTTAGCGCAGTCACGTTTTACAGAAATTCACTATCCCACATTTGACATGTAAATGTGTATTTGTAGCCAAGAGTCTCTAGCGCCACACTGGGTATTATGGGGCCAGAACGGAATAAGGATAGTGTACTTCATCCACCACCCCCACCCCCCACCTCCCCCGAGTAGAACTCCTCACTCACAAACACCAGTCCTCCCTGTACTTACGCTTTTGGGTGCATAAGTACCAAGTCCGAGCGCTGGGATAGTATTCCCATCATTCATTGTCACCCTAAATCTGGAAAGAGCCATTTCTTTTCAGCCCACCGGTCAGGTAGATCAAGTGCAAAATCAGAAAACTCCCGCACCCGAGCAAAGACCAATTCACTGAAGACCTGACTTTATATTTGTACCCCATTGCCCAATGAAGCTCAGAGGGAGTGGCTTGGTTTTTTAAGTTAGTCGGAGGTGGGGTGGGGGACGGAGGAAATATCTAACTGAATTTCCTCCTTATTGCTTCCCCAAAAACGTAGCCGCTTTGAGCTGTGGGAAAAAAAGTAAACAAAATCTCCATTTGACTTAAATTTGATTGCTTTTCTGTAGTTATTCCTAAAAAATAGTGGGATCGGGGTCCTAAAAAAATGGTGGGGTCAGGGTTGGAGGACCCAGAAAGGGGCGGGGGGAGATTAGAAGAGGAGAAGAGGACGAGGAGGGAGAGATCATCCGTAAGGGAGTGGATGAGGAGGGAGAGCTCATCTATCTGGAAGGAGAGAGATGGGAAGGGAGAAGGGAGCTAAATCAGAGGGCGGATTTGAACAGCCTTTTGCTCCTTTCACCCATGGTACAAACTGTCAATCTTTCCACCCAGAGTTTGGTCTCAGTTAAACAAAACTGTTGGCTTGTATCCGTGACTTTATTCCTCCTAAGTGAGCAGACATGTACGCATGAAAGCACAGTTAGAAGCGAGCTCAAGATGAGCGCTGGCAGAAGCAGTTAGGAAGACTAGAATCACGGCGCCGGGAAGGGACGAGGAGGAGTGTGTAATTTTAAATAGTCTAAACAAGGTCTCCAAGCCCTGCGTTGTTTTCCAGAACTGAGAGTTGATAAATCAATCTGAGTTGCTTATCTGGCATAGCAGGGGAAAATCTGGGTTCAGTACGGCAACACATGCGTGAATATTGAAAGAACCCTCTGATACGCCTAGCAAAGAATGCTCGATTTTACCCGACTCTCAATTCAATCTGGTCTTCTGCAAGGTAAAGGAGCTCGAGCAAATCAAGGTGATTCGTAAAGTCATTAATCATTCCATTTTCACCACACTGAGTCTGAAAGGAAGCAGTTTCCCCCAAAGGAAAGAACTCTCCAGGAAAGAGAATGGCTTCATGATCTGCAGACATTGAGACCTTGCTTGCCAGAATCTCCTTTTGGTTAGATACTGGGTTAAAGGAAGTAACTTTTTTTCTATTTTTAGTGTTTTTAAAATAGATTGTTCTAGTGTTTTTATAATAGTAAAATTGTCACTGAAAATGTTTAATTTTTTTTCTTTAATTTTGATGCTTTTGAATTTTGAGCTGCCTTCCGCTCAGCATTTTTATTTTTTACTTATTTTCTTTTTGCTGAGGCAATTGGGGTTAAGTGACTTGGCCAGGGTCACACAACTGGGAAGTGTTAAAGTGTCTGAGACTAGATTGGAATTCAGGTTCTCCTGACTTCAGGGCTAGTACTCTATCCACTATGACACCTAGCTGCCTCAGCAGTTCTTAGTATTTTTGGATAATTTTCTTTACTTCCTTTTATAATGTTTGATGTATGTATTTTTTTATTATGGCTTTTTATTTACAAATTATATGCATGGGTAATTTTACAGCATTGACAATTGCCAAACCTTTTGTTCCAATTTTTCCCCTCCTTCCCCCACCCCCCTCTTGCAGATGACTGGTTGACCATACATGTTAAATATGTTAAAGTATAAATTAAATACAATATAAGTGATGTGTGTATTTTTTTAACAGTTTCACTGATATTACAGATTGATTTTTTTAATCTAGTTTTGAATTTGTTTTCTTTTACATTGATTTAGTTTCTGATGAGCATTTCCTCTATCAGGTTGATTTACAAGATTCATATTATAAATGGCATTTCAAAAGTGCTGTTTCACTGCTACTAAAATATCACAAGTAATGTTAGGCTGAGATTATATATTATGCATTGCAACATGCTCTCAGTAGCATAATAAAATCTTTGCCCTTTGATTTGGAGAATGTCCAAGCCTACAAATTCTTTTTGAAAATGTCTTTTATTTTTTATTTTAAATAATAGATTTTTATTATGAAAATATATGCAGATAGTTTTCAATATTCACCCTTGCAAAACCTTTTGTTCCAAGTTTTTCTCCCTCCCTTCCCCCTACCCCTAGAGAGTTAACATTCCAATATATGTTAAACATTTCCACATTTATCACAGTGCACAAGAAAAATAAGATTAAAAGAGAGAAAAATGAAAAAGAAAACAAAAAGTGGGCAAGCAACAACAAAAAGGTGAAAATACCATTGATGCTGTTTGAGTGGTCTAAATTAGTTGTGAAGATCGTGTATTTTTAAATCAACAGGAGTCAGGAATTCAGGTTAGGGGAAAATCGTCAGTCTTTATTCTCAGTGAAGAAGGATCGGAGGTGGAAGAGAATCGGCAATAGCAATGTGTGCAGCTGAGTCAAGAAGCTAGCTCGACCAGCAGCCACACAACCAGCAGCTCGGAGTCTCGAACCCAGCCCAATCTCCCCCAGCTTGTCTTCCTCCCTCTCTCTCTGCCTCCACCCACCAAAATCATCATTTCCTATACAACACATCAGGACTTGCACAGAGAGTGGGCAGGGACCATTCTTTATCCAATCTTGTATATTAATAGAGTATCCCAATTACTATCTAGCCTCATGTACTTGGGACCTCAGTGCATCAGCTCAAACCTCAGCCCATTACAATTAGTGGCTATAAAAGAATTGTTAAGAATCCCCTTTAAATTGGCCACAGGTTTTAGGAGTGAAAGAATTCACTCATTCCCGAATTATTAGTTGCAAAATGAAAGTTTATTGCTTGATAGAAATCAGTTTAACCAGAGACTGACTTCTATAATGACAGATGTATGGGGAAATGGAGTTTTGCACTAAGAATACAGAAAGTGGACAGTGGACAGAAAGTCCTGGCAGCTGAGTGAGCTGAGTGAGAGCCATCTGCAGAAGACCTTCATTGATGGAAGCTATTATATTGAGTGTCTTGGTGGGGGGTGGGACAGCCTGAGCAGGTCAGACCAGGTGGGGTCTGGGACAGCCCAGATCTCCTATTGGAATTAACAACATGTCAAAGGGATGCTTTTTGACCCGGATTTCTAATTGAATCAAAGGTCCTGGCATCCTGGAAAGATAACTTATCTAGGGAGGATATGCCTCAGGAATATTATTGTTCTGTTAGAAATGACCAACAGGATGATTTCAGAAAGGCCTGGAGAGACTTACACGAGCTGATGCTGAGTGAAACAAGCAGGGCCAAGAGATCATTATATACTTCAACAACACTACTATATGATGACCAGTTCTGATGGACCTGGCCACCCTCAGCAACGAGATCAACCAAAACATTTCCAATGGAGCAGTAATGATCTGAACCAGCTACGCCCAGAGAAAGAACTCTGGGAGATGACTAAAAACCATTACATTGAATTCCCAATCCCTATATTTTTGTCCACCTGCATTTTTGATTTCCTTCACAAGCTAATTATACAATATTTCAGAGTCTGATTCTATTTGTACAGCAAAATAACGGTTTGGTCATGTATACTTATTGTGTATCTAATTTATATTTTAATATATTTAACATCTACTGGTCATCCTGCCATCTGGGGGAGGGGGTGGGAGGTAAGAGAGGAAAAATTGGAACAAGAGGTTTGGCAATTGTGAATGCTGTAAAGTTACCCATACATATAACCTGTAAATAAAAGGCTATTAAATTAAATATATATATATATATGCATGGATAATCTTCAACATTCACCCTTGCAAAACTTTGTGTTTCAATTTTTTTATCTTCCTTCCCCCCACTTTCTCCCCTAGAGGGCAAGCAATCCAATATATGTTAACACGTGCAATTCTTCTTTACATATTTCCACAAATATCATGCTGCACAAGAAAAAATAAGATCAAAAAGGGAAAAAATGAGGAAAAAAAATGCAAGCAGACAACAACAAAAAGAGTGAAAATACTATGTTGTTATCCACAGTTCTCATAGTCCTCTTTGAGTTATGCTTAATTTTATAATCAGTTGTAGGAATATGCAGATAATTTTATATTGCATAGCTGTTTAATTCTTTAAGTATTCATTGTATGTTTCATTATTAGTGCATATTACACTGCATGTTTTAACATATGATAAGAAACTGATTTTGACCAGGGGATGCTGGGTCACTCTCTCTCCCTACCGGGTCTCTCATGTGGACTGAGGGGTGCAGAGAAAAGCTAATCTCTAAATAAAGGCTCTTTCTTTTATCTTTAGTTCTTTATACTCTCCATTCTGGAAAACTTGGGGAAATCATCTGAAGCTTAAATATGGCTCATGTCAAGGATCTCTACAAAAAGGGATTGAAGAGATAATCAATGTGTATTGTAGATAAGAAATTGATAGAAATATAGAAATAGATAAGAAGATATATAAATATAAGAAATAGATAAGAGCTATTGATTTCCTCCTCAACAACAACAAAAAGCTTAAAATACAAAAGAATCAATAGGTAGACATTGACAGAAACCTAAAAGGTGAAACAAACCCATAACTCTTAGTCTTCTCTCTTGAGAGGTTGATACTTAAAATATTAAACTACTAAAATAGGTAGTGCATGGATAGAGCACTGGCCCTGGAGTGGGGAGATTCTGAGCTAAAATTTGGCCACAGATATTTATTAGCTGTATGACACTGAGCAAGCCACTTAATCCTGTTTGTCTCCATTTCCTCATCTGTAAAATGAGATGAAGAAGGAAATGGCAAACCACTTCTGTACCTTTGCAAACAAAACAAAGCAAAAAAACAAAATGGGGTCAGGAAAAGTCAGACATGACCAATCACAGAACAACAAAAAGAACTTGCTGAACTTCCATTTCCTTTTATTTCAACTCTAAACAATTCTATCAAGTCCTATCTCCTAACAAATTAGGTTATAGCTTGGGGTTCTGCCAATCAACTCTGACTAAGCAATTCTGGAATACCAGGTCTTTCAAATTCACATTTGCTGTCAAGAATGGAAATATTCATCTCAGGGTCACTAAGCTTAGTTACCTGTTCAGCAAAAAAATTCACAAAGCAAAAGAGGCAGTTAGGTGCCTAAGAGTCAGGCTTAAGCCTGCTAAAGCATCCCCCTCAACATTTATTATCTTCCTTTTTTGTTATCCTGGTCATTCTAATAGATGGAATTTCAATAAATGGAATTTCAAAGTTACTTTAATTTTCATTTCTCTGATTATTAGTGATTTGGAGTATTTTTCATGTGGATATTAGTTTAAAGTTGTTCCTATAGTTTGGGATTTGCTACTATTAGACCCCTTTACTATTTCCTTTTTGAAGTTCTTCATTTTTGTTCCTTCAGAGTAGGAGGTTCTAAAACTCAATATATCAACCATATATAGATGCTCATAGATAGATTTCAGAGTGGTCCAAGAACTTGAATGAGAAAAATTATGTGTTTATTTGAATATAATTTATTTCTTTTGTAATCCTATGTATTTTATTTTATGCAGTTAAAGATATTATTTTGAGAGAAGGTCCCAGGTTTTACCAGACTGCCAAAGGGATCCATGACACACAAAAAAAATTAAGAATCCCTGTTCCAGATGAATGTCATTGTCATTTTTTCTAGCTCTTTAAAATAATTCTTGGGTGGTTTGCTTGGTATGACATTAAATAATCACTTTGTAATAAATATTACAAGATCATCACAATCAATTAATAATAATATAGCTAATAAATATAATTATTTATTACAAATTTTATTATATTTATGTCACATTTACCATATTAAGAAAAGATTTATTTATCACTTTGTTTCCAGGGTTTTTAAAAGAAATTAAAGTTGAATTTTGTCAAAAGTTTTTTTCAGTATCCATTGATATGATCATGTGATTTTTAAATTATTGTTGCTAATAATATGGTTTATTTTAGCTTTAGTTTTCTTAATAATGAACCATCCTTACATTCACAATATTAATCCAATCTGGGCATAGTTTATATATTATAGCTAATGTTTGATTTGAAATTATAGCTAATGTTTTATATTGAAATCAATGTTATTGTTTTGTCATTTTCTTTTGTTTTGATTCTCCCTAGTTTAGACATTAAGACCAAAACAAAACAAAACAAAACTCTTTCACTCTTAATGATTAAATTTCTTCTCACTGCCTTAAAAACAAACTGAGTGATTTAAAAAAAATTCTAAACTTAGACACACACACACACAAAAGAGCATTTCCAAACAGTGGATAAAGCTCTGAGTCTAATATAAGGAAGATTAGATTTTTAAATACATCCTAGAAAGACTTACTAGCTGAGAGATACAGGTAAGTCAATTAAACCTCTCTCTATCTCAGTTTTCTCAACTATAAAATAAGGGTAATAATTGCACTTACTTTTCAGGGGTGCTATAAAAAGGATCAAATGAGATAATATTTCAAAAGTGTTTAGCACAATGCCTGGTATATAGTAGGCACTTAAAAATGATTTTTCTTTTCTTCCTTCCTTTCACATAGCAGAAAACAAAAAAAAGGAATATATATGAAGCCATGAATCTCCATAGCATATGACTTTTTAAAAAATTCACATAATAAATTCTATACAGTATTTTCAAAATTACCCTGCTTATCTGTGCTTCCTTCTGATCTCTTTTTTTTTTCTGCACATTTTAAACTGATACAAGAGCTCTTTTTTTTTTTTTTACATCATTTTTGGTAACTACTTTCCTTCCGTTGCCCCTCCCCCAATTAAAAACAGAAAAAAAAATCTTGTAACAACTAAATGTTGTTCTGCAAACCGTATACCTAGTACCCATGTCTAAAAGAGCATCTCTGTATCTCTCAGTTCTTTCTCTGGAGTTGGCCATCTCCCCATCAGCAGATTTGCATAACCTAAAATCCATCTACCCTAGGACCTACTCTCCTGACTCCTATCTGGGATCACCAAGTCAAGTCAGACCACAAAACTGAATTTATCATCTTTCCCCCAAAAAAGTGGCTTCTTCTTAACTTGCCTGTTTCTCTCTGTATCATCATTCTCCTAACTACCTAGACTTGCAAACTAGATGTCAAATTTGATTCCTCCTCTTCTCATTCCTTATAAAAATTTGTTGCCAAGAACTATTGATTTTATTTTCTTAACATACAGTATATTCTTAACTATATTCCCCCCATCTCCTTTCTGACACTGCCATCACATAGGGCAAGCCCTCACCACCTTATTGCATGTTATCTTCCCCATTAGAAGGTGAGTTGCTTGAGAGAAGAGTGGTTTGGGGGGTTGGGTTTTTTGTTAAGGGGAGTTGTTTTTTGGTTTTTGCCTTTCTTTGTGTGTTCAGCTCTAAATACAGTGCCTCGCACGTAGCAAGAGCTTAATAAAGTCTGTTGACTGAGTGACTGACCCCAGCCTACACTCCCAGCTCAACTCACTTTTTGGAAAACTCCACCTCTTACCCTTGTCTATCTCAAGCTCCTTCTCTCATGAATTTTCCATCAAGATCTTCACTGCCTGTTTAGTATCTTTACTTGCAGCTTAACTCATTGTTCTCCTCCCCAGTTTTCATCTCCCCATTATGTTTTATCTTTCCCTATTAAAATGAAGAGGGATTTAATTAGGAATTAGTTCTTTCCACTATTAATTATTTCAGATTGTTATTTCATTAAGGTTCTTGGTATCTTAGCCTGTGCAGACAGTTGATATTATTTTGCCTTTTTTTGCATAATTATTATTTGGACTTGTGAGAAATGGAGAAAATGTCTAGTTTTTCATCTTATTTGTTCATTTCTTGGAAAAGTTTTACCTCTTCATCTTTAAACTACTAATTTTTCTACCACTTTCTTCCTTCAGAGATTTTATTTCCTTTTTTATTCCATTATATATCCTAAGTATTCATGTAGTCCTTGTGGAAAATCCATTATTATTATTATTATTTGGTTCTCGTAGTTGTTATTCCTTTTTTAAAAATTTCTAGGTTTATAATAATTGTTATACCTATAAATGTTTTCTTTAATTTAGTCATCTCTTCAGATTAAGTACCTTAAAGGTTGCCTTGTACTAGGGCCAGAGCCTTCCTTCTTGCTGCCCTTGTAGATAAGGATAAGGATTTTTATTCTGTTTGGTCTCAATCTGGATCCCCTGAATTTTTGCATTGTCCTCCTGGTTGGCGATCCCCAGATGGGACAGCAATGCATGGACCTTCGCCTCTTTTGGTCGGTTCCTTCAAGGGACCATTTTCACTCATGGCTTCCGCATGGATACCAGCTCTGGGAGATTGGACTCCCCTCAGTATCTGCACCTAAATTCTCTGAGCCTGAAATAAGTCTCTTCAAGATTGCTGAGTCTGCCTCAGTTTATTCTACATTAATTTTCACTAAGAAGGATCCCTAATTAGCCTAAGAGTGACTATTTAAATTTATGATTAATTCATCTTAATTTATAAGCTCTGGAGCACTCTATTTTTGTAAAAATTATATGGCCATAATTTTTTTTTAAACATAGATTGCTATTTACTTTTTTCCCCTTCATTTTGCTTAGTTTCACTTTGTTAAAACCAGAAAGATTTATTGGTGAAATTGCTAGTTCTGCATTTTCAGCCAGCTAGTCACAAGAACTTCCTGCAGTTAAAGTAGGCTTTTTAAAAATTCTCTTAATAAGATTAGTAATTAAATTATTTTTGTCATTAAATTGGTTGAGGGGGAACTATCAGTGATTTACAGTGTGGTATCTTATGAATTAAAAGTATTGGAGAATTTGTCAAAATAAATCAGTGTTAACTTGTAGGAAAGATGTCCATGTAGGTAGGTTTTGAACAGATAAGAAATGCCCCACTTGCTTCATATTCAAGGGGGTAATCTTCAGTTGAGAACTTCTCAGAGAAAGGGTCTTCTGGAATTATCCAATTCTCTCAGGGGAAGTTTTCACAGGAGAGATGGGATCAGGCATAAGGAGATCAATGAATGTATCTTACAGGATAGGACAGGGTAAACCCATTGTTGGGACATGACTAAAGAAAGAGTTATTAAGCTATGTAAAGTTTGGTGAGAACACAGGGTTTAGGGGATTGTATTGGCCAAAGCATGGAACTTTTGACTATTTAGAAAGCTTTGGAATTTTATTGAATGCTCTCCCAAAAATCAGCTTAGAACAAATGAACAATTGATATTGCTATATTCTTCATCATTCTCATTTTTTCTTCTTGTGATTATAAATTTTAAAAAAGCAATTTTGTATTGTTACTAAATTATATTTTTATAAGATTCTAAAAGTATCAACAGGAAAATTAAGAAATTAGGAAAGAGAAGGATTATCCTAGTCTGACAGGTCATAAATTTTATACTTAATAGAGGAGACAGATAAGATCTTGATCAAAATATTCTGGAGAAAAACTCAGAAGTTCAGGCTTGATTTAATGTTGTGTCTTGTCATATGTTCTGTGTGTGTCTTTTTTGTAAATGATGAAACCATGATTAGGAATGGTGGGTTCTTTACTTCAGATAGAAAAGGACCTTATACAATCAGGAAAATATGAGAATGGGAAATATGTGTCTGTTTGGTCTATATTCTTTGTGTTTTGTACTAAACCATAGCTAAATGGGTGTTTTACCTAAGCCATTTCTTTTGATATGATCAAAAACAAAAATAAAAACAGGCTATTTTTGTAGTGGCAAGGAACTGAAAACTGAGTGGATGCCCATCAGTAGGAGAATGGCTGAATAAATTGTGGTATATGAATATTATGGAATATTATTGTTTTGTAAGAAACGACCAACAGATTTCAGAGAGGCTTAGAGACTTACATGAACTGATGCGAAGTGAAGTGAGCAGAACTAAGAGAACATTGTACATGGCAACAAGATTATAACTATTGTTGAAAAAAAAATAGGCTATAAGAAAACTTTAAAAAAGCTTAAAAGAAGACAAATTCATCTTTTTTGTTATTGTTTGCTTGATTTTTGTTTTCTTTCCTATTTTTTCTCTCTTTTTGATCCGGTTTTTCTTGTGCAGCATGATAAATATAGAAATATGTATAGGAGAATTGCATATGTTTAACCTATATCAGATTGTTTGCTGTCTAGGGGAGGGAGTGGGGGAAGGGGAAGAGAAAAATTTAGAACATAGGGTTTTGCAAAGGTGAATGCTGAAAACTATCTCTGCATATATTTTGAAAATAAAAAGCTATTGTTGAAAAAAATGCCATAAAAAAACTTTCAAAAAGCTTAAAAGAAGACAAATCTCTCTTTTTTTCTCTGTTTTCAACACTGGCCATGTTGAAAATTGATGAGAGAAAAGACAGATACAGAAATTAATTGAAAACTAAGATACCAAAAAAGAAAACTGGAAACCAAATTTGTGGGAAAAAAAGAATAATCAAATTTCTTTCATTTCTAAATTATAATTTGGATGATTTTATAAAGTAGTTTGATGAGCTAATGGGATACTGAGTGAATTATTTTTAGTCTATTTACAATTGGGAGAAAAGTATGGTAAAATCCTCTTAGGACATCTTTGTCTGTGAAGTTCCTTGGGATGAGCCCTATAGACAGGGTACTGTGAAACTGCAGCACTGCCATTCGAGGAGCTGAAGTCTCTCCCATCCATAGTGGAGAAATGATTTTTTTTAAACATTTCTTCATATATATATATATATATATATATATATATATATAATAACTTTTTATTGACAGACCCATGCCAGGATAATTTTTTACAACATCATCCCTTGCACTCACTTCTGTTCTGATTTTTCCCCTCTCTCCCTCCACCCCCTCCCCTAGATGGCAAGCAGTCCTATATATGTTGAATATGTCACAGTATATCCTAGATACAATATATGTTTGCAGAACCAAACAGTTCTCTTGTTGCACAGGAAGAATTGGATTCAGAAGGTAAAAATAACCTGGGAAGAAAAACAAAGATGCAAACAGTTTACATTCATTTCCCAGTGTTCTTTCTTTGAGTGTAGCTGCTTCTGTCCATCATTGATCGATTGAAACTGAATTAGGTCTCTTTGTCAAAGAAATCCACTTCCATCAGAATACATCCTCATACGGTATTGTTGTTGAAGTATATAATGATCTCCTGGTTCTGCTCATTTTACTTAGCATCAGTTCATGTAAGTCTCTCCAAGCCTCTCTGTATTCCTCCTGCTGGTCATTTCTTACAGAACAATAATATTCCATAATATTCATATACCACAATTTACCCAACCATTCTCCAATTGAAGGGCATCTATTCATTTTCCATTTTCTTGCCACTACAAACAAGGCTGCCACAAACATTTTGGCACATACAGGTCCCTTTCCCTTCTTTAGTATCTCCTTGGTGTATAAGCCCAGTAGAAACATTGCTGGGTCAAAGGGTATGCACAGTTTGATAACTTTTTGGGCATAATTCCAGATTGCTCTCCAGAATGGTTGGATTCGTTCACAACTCCACCAACAATGTATCAGTGTCCCAGTTTTCCCCCATCCCCTCCAACAATCATCATTATTTTTTTCCTGTCATCTTAGCCAATGTGACAGGTGTATAGTGGTATCTCAGAGTTGTCTTAATTTGCATTTCTCTGACTTATAATGATTTGGAACACTCTTTCATATGAATGGTAATAGTTTCAATTTCATCGTCTGAAAATTGTCTGTTCATATCCTTTGACCATTTGTCAACTGGAGAATGGCTTGGTTTCTTATAAATTAGAGTCAGTTCTCTATATATTTTGGAAATGAGGCCTTCATCAGAACTTTTAACTGTGAAGATGTTTTCCCAGTTTGTTGCTTCCCTTCTAATCTTGTTTGCATTAGTTTTGTTTGTACAAAAGCTTTTTAATTTGATGTAATCAAAATTTTCTATTTTGTGATCTATAATGGTCGCTACTTCATCTTTGGTCACAAATTTCTTCCTCCTCCACAGATCTGAGAGATAAACTATCCTATGTTCCTCTAATTTATTTACAGTCTCATTCTTTATGCCTAAATCATGGACCCATTTTGATCTTATCTTGGTATATGATGTTAAGTGGGTCTATGCCTAATTTCTGCCATACTAATTTCCAGTTATCCCAGCAGTTTTTGTCAAATAATGAATTCTTATGAGAAATGATATTTTTGAATAGTAAAGTGGGTCTCATTTGGGATCCCTTGGAAACTCATGTGTTTTTTAATGCCATTATTGAAGCAATTATTCACAGTGTATGAACTTGGAGTAAAGTAGAAACAGCAGTACATTACTAAACAGGTTTCTTGGATCTGGGTAATTGAGGAGACATTCCTTCCCAGAATTTCCATCACCAGATATATTTTTTTTAATTCATAAAAAAGTGTTATTTTTCTCACAGATGGTAAAATAGATTTGATTTAGACTTTAGACAACCTCTGTAGTAGTAACCCACATGGCAACTTTCTGCAGCTTTAACTAATTTGCTTTTCAAGTCATATTGGTCATCAGCTAGTTTGTATCCCTTTGGACATTTATAGAAGAAGATTTTAATTGTGCCCAAGTCACTTCTTGACTTGATTTGACCAAGGTTGAATCATCCCTGTTTCTGAAGCCAAAGCTCTCTCTGATATTACGATAGCCTTCACCAACGAAATTGTGCACAGGTATGACCTCCTTGTCTACATGAACTGTGTTAAAGAAATTTCATCTCATGTCCATCAGTTGGAGAACGGCTGAATAAATTGTGGTATATGAATATTATGGAATATTACTGTTCTGTAAGAAATGACCAACAGAATGATTTCAGAAAGGCCTGGAGAGACTTACACAAACTGATGCTGAGTGAAATGAGCAGGACCAGGAGATCATTATATACTTCAACAACAATACTAGATGATGACCAGTTCTGATGGATCAGGCCATCCTCAGCAACGAGATCAACCAAATCATTTCTAATGGAGCAGTAATGAACTGAACTAGCTATGCCCAGAAAAAGAACTCTGGGAGATGACTAAAAACCATTACATTGAATTCCCAATCCCTATATTTATGCCCACCTGCATTTTTGATTTCCTTCACAAGCTAATTATACAATATTTCAGAGTCTGATTCTTTTTATACAGCAAAATAATGTTTGGTCATGTATACTTATTGTGTATCTAATTTATATTTTAATGTATTTAACATCTACTGGTCATCCTGCTATCTAGAGGAGGGGGTGAGGGGTAAGAGGTGAAAAATTGGAACAAGAGGTTTGGCAATTGTTAATGTTGTAAAGTTATCCATGCATATAACCTGTAAATAAAAGGCTATTAAATAAAAAAAAAATAAAAAAAAATAAATTTCATCTCAGTCTTATCCCAAATCTATCTTAGAATTGGTCTGATGTTCTCTTTGACTTTATCTGCAGACCAGGAGGAGGTGGTATTTGGGGAGGGGAGTATTTGGGGAGGGAATGATAGTTTAAAAAAAATTCTAGATGAGATTTTGAGGCTAATATATTAGAAAAACAACAATTATCTAATCCTAAACTATTATAATTAGTGAAATTTTGCTGTTTGAGGAAGAGTCTCTTAGGACTTCAATTTTCTGCTATTTTTAGTCTTGAGTATAGGTATAAGTGTCTTATAGTACATCAACCTGCTGCTTCATGATTCAAAGGAAATGTCATGTGCCCCTGCAGTCTGAGGACTGCCACATTGAGGACATGTGATCTTTATACTGGAACATATCTGAATTATTACAAAAAGATACAGGCATAAGCTGTGAGCTTATGTTCTGTTAATTTAAGGATAGATTTGGATCGCTCTTATAAATAGCATTTTTTTAACTCAAAGTGAAAGTAAAATTTATTTATACAATACACAGAGTAGATTGCCTACAATAACGACCAATACAGTAAATAGTGCATAAAAGACAAAGAATAAGGAAAACTATGATTAAAATAGGAGAGAGAGAGGTAAGATACATCACCGATCTAGGAGCAAAGCTGGGGGTCCCATTGCAGCCCAATTGGGAAAAGTCTTATCCCAGGCAGAATAGTATCTCTGTGGGTGAAGCCCAATGAGGATTAAAACGGTACTGAATTTATAGTGCTTGAAAATAAAGAAGGCACAGAGCTAACTTGCTTACATATAGAAAGTTAGGCATAGGAGAAGGAAATCCCAGATGAGCTTCCAAGATATGACTTGATAAATGTAGATGTCAGGGAGGGGGCCAACCCTCCCTGGCATCTATTGTGTCCCAAGAAGTGGCTAGTTCTTGGGATTACAGAGGTGAAGCCAAACACATGTGGCATATTCCCGGTCTCATAGGGTTAAAGAAAGGCTAAGTTCCCATGGAGAGAGTCATGTTCTTGAAATGATTTGAAATGAACTTACTAATAAGAAGGCATTTTTTATTCATTTGGCCTTAAGTTCATGAGAAGCATAAGAAGATGTGACTAGGAGGGTGAAATTAGAATAAATACTTTTCATTTTAGAATACATATAACAGTTACATAAGCATAAGGATAATAGAAATATAAATAATAATAATATTGGGATAGCTAGACTGTTAAAATATGAGGTAGCACTTTTAGATTTAAATAAAAAATCATACCAATGATGATTAGTATCAGAAGTAACTAAATGTGAGGCCTCGAGTAGCTGTCCTGACACTATATGAGTCTGAATTCGATGTTCATTCAAGGTGCACTGATTAGACTGTAATAATTGCTTCAGGACATGAGATTGATTCAGAATATTAATTAAAGGTTATAAAGACAAAGAGGTATGGGGAAGAGGCAACAATTTGGGTACCCAATTCAAATTCTCCATCTCATCAATGTCAGGGGAAAAATAGAAATCATCACCCTGCCAGTGTAAGAAGGAAACATTAGTTAAACAGCCAGAATAAGGAGGAATCTGAGAAACAGAGGCTAGATCAGTATCATTATTAGACACAACATATATGTGTTGGGCAGAAACTTCATATAGCATAGAAAAGTTATTTAAAGGATATAGAGTTAGATCACAAAGATTAGAAGAATGTGGGAGAAGGCAGGGCTCCATCTGCCGGGTCATCATCCCACATATTCTACCCTTATTAGTTAGTACACAGTCAGCTAAGGTATGAGTTACATTATTATGATCTATATAATTACTTTGTATGTGAGGCAGTACAAAGTAACCATGTAGTACAAAAGGAATAACATGAAATTGTTACATAACAGTCCAGACATATACTTGGTAATATACGATGGTTCCCGTGCACCAATAAGGGTTGCACTGTGCATTTTCAGGTTTAAGCTTTCTCCACATGTCAGCATGTTGAGGGAACATCCAATCCCATATATGTGTGTCTCCTTCTTGTAGGAGACGTTGAACATTCTCCTTTTGGATCAAGGTATACATATTTTGGAGAGAACATTTAGTCCAGCTGAATGGTAACATTGTTATCAAAGTGTAAATTGGCTACCGTACTATCATCAAATACATGTAGAAATTGGCCTTGGTAATTTAAAGTATTTTGGTGTGGTAGGATCGTCGTGGGTAGCCATTGTGCATTAATAGTTAAGGCTTGAGATACATCCTGTCCAGCACTGCGCAGTCTGCTGGCCAGGGTCTCAAGATCTATGGAATTAACTATACCCAAACCAGTTCCTGCCCCACCAAGCAAGGTGTCATACCAAGCTCTTTTCCTTCTGTTACATAAGGACAGGGGAGGAAAAGTAACATTATAGTATAATACTATTTTGTGTTGTGAAATGGAAGTATTGGTACAAGTTTTAGGAACTCTTACAATGGACGGGGGATGCCTTGTAGGTTTTTTTATCCCACTTCAACAGGTGATACCACAAGACACAGAAATCATCAGTTATAGGAGTAGAATTAAAGCAGATCAAAAATAAACCATCATGTCTTGACATATTGAGGGAGAAAATAGTTTTGTTAATGACTACAGTCCAATTATTACTTTCTAATACAGAATCTCGAGCTTCTCTATAGGTAGAAGGAGTAGAGTAATTAATGGGCTTTATCCCACAATTTAGAGTAACATTAATGTATGGGATCACGGTTATATTAGTGTAAGAGTCTTTCAACTTCAATACACAAAGAACAGGCACAGGTGCAGTCCATACAGACATATCACTGCTATAGTTCCGGGTCATATAAGGGCAACGTTGGTTAGCAGAACAGTAGAACAGTCCTCAAGAAGTTTTCTGTTCTCTTGGCGTGGTGGCATTGGTTAACCAAATGGTGAGTTCCCCATAGGCAGCGCCATCCGTGGATAACTTTGCGAATGGAGGATCTTGAAGTCCAGGTTCATCCCACGGAGTAACAACAGGATATCACTAAGAGATACTTAATTTCGAAGGAAGATCTGGGTTAATAAGACATGATACCATTTATCATCTCCTGGATAAACAACAGTAGCAGTATTTGTATTCCCTCGGGCAATTAATTCAGCTTGTCTAGTTTATCAGTTGGGTATTTTTTCATCCACACTTTAGTTCCTGGTATTATTTTTTCAAGGATCCAATAAATGTTATTGAAACTGCCAAATCCTTGTTCCCCTCTGTCTGTAACATCAGGGGATTGATTCATTTGAGGCCATTGACCTTTCAAATAAGGCAATATTACTAACTGACATATTCTTTCTCCTGCTTTACAAGAGTAAGTTTCACTGACATGTGAATTATGCAAACATACCTTAATTTCTCCCCTGTAATCATTATCTGTGAAGACCGTGTATTTTAAAATCAGCCAGAGTCAGGAATTCAGGTTAGGGGGAAATCGTCAGTCTTTATTTTCAGTGAAGAAAGATCGGAGGTGGAAGAGAATGGGCAATAGCAATGTGTGTAGCTGAGTCAAGAAGCTAGCTAGACCAGAAGCCACATGACCAGCAGCTGCTAGCATGGAACCCAGGCTCAATCTCTCCCAGCTTCTCTTCCTGTCTCTCTCTGCCTCCACTCACCAAAATTGTCATTTCCTATACAACACATCAGGACTTGCACAGAGAGTGGGCAGGGACCATTCTTTATCCAATCATGTATATTAATAGGGTATAGTCCAATTACTATTTAGCCTCACATGCTTGGGACCTCAGTGCATCAACTCAAACCTCAGCCCATTACATCTCCCGCTTTCTTTTGTTTTAGAACATAGGTGGTCATGCCATCCCTGATTCCTCAGGGAAGTCAGAGCCCCCAAGGGGAGGTGATCACACCCTCCCTAACTTCTCAGGGAAGGAGGTGAAAGCACCGAAAAGGAGGTGATCACAGCCTCCCTGACTTCTCAGGAAAGGCGGTGAAAGCACTAAAAAGGAGAGGCTCACGCCCTCCCTGACATCTCAAGAAGGAAGATGAAAAGCACCAAAGGGAAGTGGAGGTTGCTGAAGGGTCTTATTATGCACAAACCCATCAGCATGGGAGGTATTACACAAGCACATAGCAATAACGCAGAGGCTATTAGGGATGACTCTCCCCACAGTCAGTGCAGGCTCGATGTGGTGTAACAAACATGAACTGTACACGCAAGTAGAGGAATAGCAAATAATATAAATCAACATGGTGTTGGAAAAGATCCCCAGAAGTCCTAGAAGGAGGGTATGTAAACAACAGTCATACATACACCTTCTTCAGCAGCCAAGAGATAGTCCAAAACCAATCTATTGTCCATTGCTTCATATGTCAAGGAATCCAATGATCCCCCTGAGTTTTTGAAGTCCTGCAAAAGTCTTTTTATGTGTTAGGGAATCCAATGATTCCAGCAGATTTTGAAGTGTTGTAAGTCTTTATCATTTCTCAGAGAATCAATGATTCCTGAGAGTTTTCAAGATCCTATATCTCAGAGAATCCAATGATTCCTGAGGGTTTCAAGTCCTATGTCTCAAGAGAATCAGTGATTCCTGAGGGTTTTGAATCCAACAATCTTTGATGTCCATAGAGTCAAACACCATAACTGCCACGCTCTTTCAATGGTAGAGCACAATCAGCAACAGAACCACCCTGATATTTTCTTGGGTCTTCCTCCTTTGTTTCAAAGGTCTGCTCCATCTCTCTGCAATGGACAAGGAAAATATGGCTTGTTGGCACCATCTGATTCCTTCTCCACCTGTAGAGATACAAGCAAACCCCTCTCCCCAAGCAGTTAGCCTATCTGGTCCTTTCCATTCACCACTTTCTGGGTCTCTCCACATCACCTGGCATTATCTAAAGATAGTGGAGCTGCTACTTTACTGGACACTGACACTTCGTGGGTTATAAAACCTGTCAGCGAGCCAGTGCATCTTTGTCAAAAATCAAGAAGTTAATAGTATAAAGAGCTAGATTTAGAAGTTCTCTAGGGTGACCTGTGGCTCCCCCTTTCTTTTGTTTTTGGAGTAGTGTCTTAATATCTCTGTTTCTCCTCTCTATTATTGCCTGTCCTTGAGGATTAAAAGGTATGCCCGTGGTGTGTAAAATCTTATACTGTGCACAAAAGTGTGCAAAATGTTTTGAAGTATAAGCAGGACCATTGTCTGTTTTTATTGCTTGTGGCACACCCATAGTGGCAAATGCTTGTGTGAGGAATTCAGTGACCACTCGGGCTGTCTCTTTTGCTGCTGGTATTGCAAAAGTGAATCCTGAAAATGTGTCTACCACAACGTGGATAAAAGATAGATGACCAAAAGATTTATAATGGGTCACATCCATTTGTCAGATTTCATTGGGTCTCAAACCACGAGGGTTCTTCCCTAGAGGCAGTGTAGGAGTGTGGAAAGGAAGGCAAGCCATACAGGCTTTTACTATGCTCCTAGCTTCCTCTCTTGTTTATTCCAAATTGTAAACGTAAAGCTCAAACAGCCTGATGATATTTAGAATGAGATGCTTGGGCTTCTTAGAATAAAGGGGTATTGACCAACATAGTTAGAAGGCTATCTGCCTTTGAATTGCCATCAAAAATGGGACCTGGAAGTCCACTATGAGAGTGGACATGTAATATATAGATCTTACCTGGATGCTTTCTCACTTGCTCTTGAAGTTTCTTAAAGAGCTGATATATATTAGAAGCTGCAAATTTTATTTGGGCTGTGGCAATTCTTTGTACCACACCTACTGAATAGGCCGAATCAGATATTATATTTATGTCTCCTGGATAATAAGTAAGAGCTAGAATGATAGCATACAATTCATTCTGCTGAGTGGACTGAAAAGGAGTTCTGACTACTCTCTTTATAGTTAGATCATGAGAGTACACAGCAAAAATATTATGTTTGGATGCATCCGTGAAGATAGTTGGTTCTTTAAGAGGAACTTTAGAAACTTTTTCTTCAAGAATCCATTGCCAATTATGTAATAGTCTGGTTATCTTTAATGGAGACCCATGTATAAAATTTGGAGCCATGGCTAATAAAATTTGCCACTCTGGGATGGTCTCACAACACACATTAATTTGTGTATTGGTATAAAAGGTGTATATCTTGTCAGGTCTTGTCCCAGATAATTGCACTGCTCACTTAATGGCCTTTAATAAAATTCTAGCCACAAGCACTGGGTAGGGAGTAAGGCTTTGTTCTGGTTGTGCTGGGAGGTTCACCCACTCTATCACACTGTCTCCTTGATGAAGGACTGCTGTGGGTGCCTCTTGTGTGGCAAAAACTGATATTTCCAAGGGTTTTTGAGTGACTCTTTCAACCACATTGGATAAAGCCAGTTCAACTTCTCTCAAAGCCTCTTGAGCTTCTTTTGTAAGCTGGCGTGGTGAATTTAAAGCACTGTCTCCCCTTAAAATGTCATATAACAGTTGTAACTGATAGGTAGTCAAACCTAACACTGGTCGCATCCATTGGATATCTCCTATCAATTTCTGAAAATCATTCAATGTGTTTAGCTTCTCTGTTCTTAAGGACAGTTTTTGAACTGTAAGCACCTTAGGGTATACTTCATATCCTAAATATTGAAAAGGAGCATGTCTTTGAATTTTTTCTGGTGCTATGTATAATTTGTAATTCCTTAGTGTTTCTATGGTCTTTTGTAGACATGCTTCTAACATTTGTTCCTCAGGTGCACATCCCAATATATCATCCATATAATGTAATAGCATAACTTTTGGGAATGCTTTTCTTACTGGAGCAAGAGCAGCAGCAACATACATTTGACACATAGTAGGGCTGTTTTTCATTCCCTGTGGCAAAACTGTCCATTCATATCTTTTATAAGGCTCAGCTAAGTTAACGCTGGGCACTGAAAAGGCAAATCTTTTCATATCCTCCTTATCCAGAGGGATAGAATAGAAACAATCCTTAATATCTATGACCCAAAGAGGCCATTCTCTAGGCAATTGAGTAGGAGATGGAAGTCCAGGCTGAAGAGTTCCCATAGTTTCCATCTGTTCATTCACCTTTCTTAAATCTGTTAACATCCTCCATTTTCCAGATTTCTTTTTTACAACAAACACTGGGGAATTCCAAGGACTTAGAGAAGGTTTTAAGTGTCCTTGGTCAAGCTGCTCCTGTACTATATCTAATAAGGCCTGAATTTTATCGTTACCTAAGGGCTACTGTTCTATCCACACTGGTGTATCAGTTTTCCATTGGATAGGAACAGGTGAAAGTGTTAGCAGGCCTTCAACAGCAGCCCTGCTTAAAAAACGGAAGTACTCATTTTTAACCCTAATTGCTGTAAAACGTCTCTTCCCCACAGATTGATGGGTTTTTTCAACTATAAAAGGAGTAAAAACTCCTGTTTTGCCTTCAAAAGTCCATCTCATAGGGGCAGCACTAACTTCAGCTGCTATTGATCCTCCTACGCCAGACATGTAGGTGTCTGCTTTAATCTTTGGCCAGTGACTGGGCCAATTGGCACCTCTAATGACTGTCCGATCTGCACCTGTGTCTACCAATCCTTCTAATGGTAGGCCATTTATATAGATCGTGAGCATAGGTCGGTCAGTTGTTACAGCTGCTGTCCAGTATATTGCTGGATTTTGTGATTTGGAATCAGAATCTGGGTGACTATCACCAGGTTGCTTATTAGGATTCTGTATGAGTAAACCTGATGCTACTATTTCTCCTGGGTGATAAGTCACACATTGTCTGCCTGTATTGGTGACTGGGATATTATCTACACATTCCCCAGTTTCCCACATCAGTGTGTGGATGGACACTGTTTTGTACATACTCTCAGGAGGTAAAATGGTCAAGCCTACTGTGCCTGGAGGCAAGGGATCCATAGGCTGGAGAGGAACAGATGTCACCTCTCCAGGGGGTATCTCAGTTGTCTCAGCTGCATACAACTCTATTCTCCCTAATTGTAATCCTTTTCTCCCATCAGGCTGCTTCCTGGGTGATTGATTGTGTAATCCTTTTCTCCCATCATATGGCTTCCTGGCTGATTGATCATATTGGGGTATTGGACTTCTAGGTACTTTCTGGGTGCACCATTGGCTGCCATCATGCCCCAAGTGTTTTTTGCGGCTGGGCCCCTCATTCCGTTTCCCTGAACCTATCTACATTCTGAGGCTCAATGGAAGCCTCTGTTGCATCTTGGACATGGGGTACTGGGTCTCTTATTCTCCCACCCTGTTTTCTCACTCTGCCTCTATACCAACATTGAGCTTTCAGATGCCCTACTTTACCCCACTGAAAGCATTGACAAGTCTCTCTGGAAGCGCCTTGCCAGAAGGGACCCTGTCTTCCCATGTTGGGATCTTGGGAAGTCTGCATCATAGTCTGGCTATAAAAGATATTTGTGCCCACTGTGGCACAGCGTCTTATGAACTCCTCTAAAGGAGCATCCTTGTGCAGTCCTAGTATAATTCTTCTGCAGACCTCATTAGCATTTTCCTTAGCAAGTTGCCTTATTAAAACATCTGTTGATGCATTTTCCCCATTAGTTCTTATGATAGCAGTCTGCAAACGTCCCACAAAGTCAGCAAAGGGTTCATTTGGCCCTTGTGTTATTTTTGTGAAGGCCTCACCTCTGTCATTTTTATTGTGAATCAAAGCCCACGCTTTGATAGCATTAGCAGCAATTTGCTCATATGCTGCTACTGAATAATTAATCTGTACTGTGACATCTGCATAGGGACCTATACCTGTTAGTAGGTCATAGGTGATTGCAGCATGAACTGCATTTTGACTATTTTGTTGGGCTTGTATCCTATCGAGTTCACTATATTCAGAAAGCCACATGTAGTTTTGTCCAGGTTCTAGGCATACTCTTGCTATAGATTTCCAGTCATTAGGAGTCAAGATTTCAAAAGCTAAATTCTGTAATAGCATCTGATGTAGCCCCATAAAGAGTGCAAGCCTTTTTCAGGTCTTTGAGGATTTCTATGTTAAAAGGAACATATCTTCAACTTTCTTGACTGGAGGAATTAAACTGGGAAATTACAGGAAAAAATATGGGGCTGTAGTTCCCTCACATCTACACCCTTTTCTTTGGCCTTCATTAAGCCCTGTTGTAATCTACTCATAGGAATAGTTGGATGCTGAGGGGGAGATGCTGGTGCTGTCACTACCCCCCCTCCCCACTACCCCTCCTCCCTCCATCCCAGAGAGTGTAGTTGATGGAGGAGAGTCAATCACTTGCTCCTGAGGTGGGGTTGAAGCTGCCTCCTGAGGTGGAAAGTCACCACACCCTTGTTCACTTAAGTCTCCATGCCCTGTGGGGATATGGTCATTAATCTCTTCATTGTCTTCCTCCTTAACATCAGGCTTCCCTATTTGGCTACTGGGAGCAGATTTTTTCTTTCTTCTAGGAATAGGGTTTCTTAGTGCTAAGTGAATTATATTGTATAAATAGAATGCCTCGATGGAAATTGAATGAGGACTGTTTTCACTGTAATATGCAGACATCTATTGTCCAACCAGGGACCAGTTATCTCGAGAGATCTGCTCCTCCTGTACAAGCCAAGGGGAGATGTGATTTAATGTACTCACAAGTCTAGCTACCTGTTCCCAAGTTATAAGTAGCCCTTGTCCTTCTATCAGCTTAAGCATGCTTTCTATAGCACCACTCTTGGGTGGGGTTGAAGGGGTTGGGGGCGGGGATGGAGAGTCTTTAGCTAGCATTTGTCCCATTTCAGCCAAAAAAAAAAATTACTGGTTTAGTTTTTAAGAAAATAAGTTCCCTGTTTGTCTATTAACAATACTCACCCAAGTTCCTGGTCACTGGAGACTTCTTCAGTCTTTGGTTCCCACCATTGGGCTCCAAATGTGAAGACCGTGTATTTTAAAATCAGCCAGAGTCAGGAATTCAGGTTAGGGGAAAATCGTCAGTCTTTATTTTCAGTGAAGAAAGATCGGAGGTGGAAGAGAATGGGCAATAGCAATGTGTGTAGCTGAGTCAAGAAGCTAGCTAGACCAGAAGCCACACGACCAGCAGCTGCTAGCATGGAACCCAGGCTCAATCTCTCCCAGCTTCTCTTCCTGTCTCTCTCTGCCTTCACCCACCAAAATCATCATTTCCTATACAACACATCAGGACTTGCACAGAGAGTGGGCAAGGACCATTCTTTATCCAATCATGTATATTAATAGGGTATAGTCCAATTACTATTTAGCCTCACATGCTTGGGACCTCAATGCATCAACTCAAACCTCAGCCCATTACAATTATCAATAACACCACCTAAAACATGTACTTGGTGCTTTAAAGCTAGGCTAGATCTAGAAAATAATTGTCCATAATATCCAGAGGGTAATTTAATACCAATACCAGTATGACATAATTGTTGGCCTTGAAGAGAAATATTCACATCATGAATTACATATAAATCATATCCTGATGATCCTAATGAAGCTCGCCAAGGTTGCCTAGCATTCTTATTTAGAGTCCACCATTGAATAGTGGGAAGAGATGATAGCTTTCTTATTTGTAAATTAGGAGTCATCATTCTAGAGAAAGGAGTACCTTCTCCATCAGCTAGAGGTCCATTATTCAGTTGTTTTAGAGCTTCAAATAAGTTTTCTTTCCATTTTCTCAAATTATTATTATCACTTAATTTCTTTAATTTTTCCTTCAATAATCCATTTATTCTTTCTATAAGTCCTGCTGCTTGAGGATAATAAGGAATATGATAAATCTGTTCAATATTATTATAATTACAATGTAGTTCAATTTATTTTCCTTTAAAATGAGTGCCATTATCACTCTGGATTTGCATAGGGGTGCCATAATATAATGAAACAATGTCTAAAGTTTTACAAGTGTTCTTTTGTGTAGCTTTCTTATATGGACAAGCAATAAGTATCCCAGAGTAGGTATCCACACAAGTACAGGCATATTGGCACCCTTGATTCATAGGCAATGGGCTTATATAATCAATTTGCCAGATTTGAGCAGATTGTGTACCCTGAGCCAGCTCCCCAGTCACCCTCCTGGGTAAAGGGCACTGACTAAAGAGCTGACACTGGGAACTCTCTTGAGATATTTGTTTAAATAAATCAAGAGGAATATTGATTCCCCTATCTAATGCCCACCTGTAAGAAGTAAGTACACCAAGATGTCCTGCAGCAGTGTGGATCCTTTTCCTAACATTAGGTCATCATCCTTAGTGGGAATCACTTGCAGTGCCTTTCCTTGTATTTTGGATAGTTCATCTGCTCATGCGTTATACTCACGTTCCACAGAATCCGTCTTTACATGAGCATCTACATGAAACACAGACACATTAGTATTCTGACACCAATCCCATATTTGTAACCACAATTTCCTGCCCCAGAACTCCTTATCTCTTATCTTCCAGTCATATTCCTTTCACATGGGCATCCAGACCACTAGTCCGTTGCCCACTGCCCATGAGTCAGTAAACAAATGACGCTGATTTCCTTTTTCAGTCTGTATTGCTTGATAAGCAGCCCACTGGCTACTTTGGCCTTCTCCTGTAGCCTCCAAAACAGTATTTTTTACTGGATTATATGCTATTGCTTTCCATTATCTTTTGGAGAACTATGTACTTGGCTGAACCGTCAGTAAACCAGGCATGGTCTTTTTGCTCTCTGGTTAAGGAATCATAACCTTGACTCCAAGATACTGGGGACTGCTCATATATTCTGGGTGTTTCTACACATTTCTGCTGCTTTGGAAGTTTTAAAACCTTCTCATGCAGTGCAGACACTCCCTGCCACCCAGTTTTTACTCTATTTTGTAAATACCACTTCCATTTAATTATAGAAGATTCTTGAGCATGTCCAATTTTGTGGGAAGCAGGTATCCCCAAAATCCAGCTCATTATGGGTATAGCTAGCCTTAAATTTACTTCATGATTTAAAGTTAAATGCTTAGTTTCCACCAATGCCCAATATGCTGCTAATAATTTTTGTTCAAAAGGAGTATAATTTTGTCCTGCAGGGGGCAATTTTTGGGGACCAAAACCCTAGGGGAACATTCTTCCCCTGCTGTTTTTGCCACAAACTCCAGTCTGCATATCCATTTAAAACAGATGCTTGTAATTCTACAGGCCCCTCCTTTACAGGCCATAAATCTAAGGCAGTCTGGATAGCACCTTTAGCTTCCTCAAAGGCTTGTATCTCATCTCCCCAATCAAATTCGTATTTCTTTCTGGTGACCTTATACAAAGGTTGCAAGACCTGGCCTAAATGGGGAATATGATTCCTCCAGAATCCAAATAAGCCTATAAATTTTTGCATTTCTTTCTTATCCTGGAGAGAAAAGGTCCAATATTTTCTGCTGGCCTTTGGTAATATTTCCCCTGTGCCCTTTTTAAATTATCCTAAAACTTTTATGCTCTGGGCGGTCCTTGTATTTTATCAGGATTAATTTCCCATCCTTTCCCTTTCATATGTTCTATAAGCTATACTAGTCGTTGTTCAGCACTCTGAGCAGTAGTGGCTTGTATCATAATATTATCAATATAATGGGTTAATTTCACATCAGACCAATTAAGTTCATCCAAAGTGTTCAGCCCCTATCCGATGACAAATAGTGGGACTATGTAAATAACCTTGGGGAAGTCTAGTAAAGGTATACTGTCTGCCTGCCAGGTAAACACAAATTGGTCCCACTGCTTAGGTTCTATAGGAATAGTAAAAAATGCATTAGCTAAGTCTATTACTGCATACCAAGAACCAGGATATGACTGCACAGCTTCTATTAGAGAAATGGTTTGGGACAGCTGCAATTAAGGGAGGATGACTTATTCAATTGTCTATAATCTCTGTCTCCTCCAGGATCTGTCAGATTTCTTCTGAGCCAAACTGGATTATTCCAGGCAGTAGTTGTAGGAATTAACACTCCAGTCTGCACATATTCCTTTATGGTTTGAGTAATCTCTTCTGTCCCTCCTAGTATCCTATATTGCTTTTGACTAACAATTCTTGAGGGAACAGGGACAGAGACTGGGCATAATAATTTCTACCACTACAGCTATTTGCAAAGTCATATACAAATTGAATTGTCCTAGGTAAATGTAAGGTCATCCCTTTTAATATATCAATTCCTATTATATACTCAGGAATGGGTACAATATACTCCTTTTTAGGAAATGTTCCTATCTTTATATTCAAAGACACCACTTGTCTAGCCCTAACTTCATATCCACCCAACCCCGAAATAGTTATTGGAATTCCATTTCTAAATTTAGTAGAATTCCCATAAATCAATGTGGCTTCTGCCCCCCGTGTCCACCAAAACATGGGTTTTAGTAGTAGATCCATTTTTCCAAAATATTACTAAAGGCACATGGGGTCTATGATCAGTATGTAAGGCATGGACACATAAGGATTGACCTTTATCCTATTCCCCTTTTAGATGATCTAGGGAAGGATAAAGGGAGGTGGGTGGTGCAGTGGGAGTTAATTCAAGCGATTTTGTCCTTTATTTCCCACCTTCTTTTTTATATAGCTGATACAATCAGAGTAGTAAGCCATCTATCTCTTCTCTTTTTCTCCCTTTAACAGCAGAAAATTTCCTTCTAGACTCTATTCTATTATTCTTTAGAATTAAACCCAATCGGTTTATTCATTCTCTAGGACAGGATTCACCCATCTTTAAATTCCCAGATCTCCCCAATTGAGATAACACCTATCCTTTGTCCCAAATTCCCCGGGCTGCCACTAGGGGTCAAGTTAACTGTTTGTAGGCAGGAGGAGCTAATTTTACAATAGGAGCTCTATGTAAAAGGCTATCACTGGGGTGTCAGTGTATGAGTCAGCATCTCCCACTAAGACTGCAGTTTTCATGACTTCCTCTTACAGTCTTTGAATTCCATCTCTCAGAGTATACCAGGGGCGAGCAGCATTAGGCCACATGGAGGAGTCAGGATACTGATTTCTCAAACCCAGAGCAACTAGTTCCAAAAGATTGGTATTATTATCATTCTGATTAAGCCCAATTTGACTATGGTCTCTAATGGCTTGTTGTACAAAAGGGTTTGAAGTTAAATTGATGAATTTTAAACAATCCTGAGGATCTAGCCAGACTCCACCAGCTCCTCCATCACTTAATCTAATTAGTCATGAGATAGCTGGTTCCCCTGTTCTCAGAGAAAACCTGCTAAGTAAATCAGTAACTTCCCTCTGTGAAAAATCCTCAGTTATCTCAGTAACTCTTGGTTGATTATTGCCTTCTCTTTCAGCCCTTCATCTAATAATGGGTCTAGCCTCTTCCTCTGCCTGAAGAATTTCGTCCTCTACTATTTCTTCCCCTCTTTCATCATCCTCATCCCATATATCTCCATCCCATTTGTCAGGATCCCAATCCATTTTTTCAGAGGCAATTATAGCATGCACTTTCTTTTTGTTAACTTTCCCTCTCCTGTTCCTATACTTATATTGAGCTACTTGGACAGCCTCTTTTTCAGCAATGCCCTGGTAATTACGAGCTTGATCTCCCAAAATGAAATTTTGGCATTGTAACATTGACATTAGTCTCTGCAATTCAGACATTTCTTTTTCCATCTGAATTTTTTCCTCCTCTTTATCATCTAACTGCTGACACACCTTCCTTAACGCTGTTAACAAAGCCCATCCTCTCCTACAGATACCATTCATTTCCTTCCCTTTCTCTATTGGCATGTTAATTAAGCATTCAGCTAAGTGAGCCGGCTTGCCATTTCTTACTCGACCATTCCAGTTCTCACACACTCCCGAGTTCTCTGCCCAAATCTTCACTAAGGAAGAAAAGGGCATGTCCTCCCAACCCGGAACTTCAACCGGTGTGGGGGAATCGCAATTCTTCTTTAAAAAAGGCATTTATATATAGCATATCCTGTTCGTGATACCAATTTTTGTTCTGTTAATTTAAGGATAGGTTCGGATCACTCCTATAAATGGCACTTTTTTTTAACTCAATTAAAGTGAAAGTAAAATTTATTTATACAATACACAGAATAGATTGCCTACAATAACAACCAATACAGTAAATAATGCATAAAAGACAAAGAATAAGGAAAACTATGATTAAAATAGGAGAGAGAGAGGTAAGATACATCACCGATCTAAGGAGCACTGGAAAGTGGCTGGGGGCCCCAGTTGCAGCCTTCAAACTCCATCAGGAAAAGTCTTATCCCAGGCAGAATAGTATCTCTGTGGGTGAAGGCCAATGAGGATTAAAACGGGACTGAATTTATAGTGCTTGAAAACAAAGAAGGCACAGAGCTAACTTGCTTACATATAGAAAGTTAGGCATAGGAGAAGGAAATGCCAGATGGGCTTCCAAGATATGACTTGATAAATGTAGATGTCAGGGAGGGGGCCAACCCTCACTGGCATCCATTGTGTCCCAAGGAGTGGCTAGTTCCTGGGAATGTAGAGGTGAAACCAAACACATGTGGCATATTCCCGGTCTCATAGGATTAAAGAAAGGCTAAGTTCCCATGGAGAGAGTCATGTTCTTGAAATGATTTGAAATGAACTTACTAATAAGAAGGTATTTCTTATTCAGCTTGTTAGCCTAAAATTTTAGTCCTTCCTAAAATTAATGTAAGGATAATTGAGTATTGATGGAAGAATTTGTAGGACCAAATTGTTGTTTTATTAATTATTTAGAAGAAACATGCTTCTTTTTGGTTTTAAATATAGAGAATGACAGATTATCTTGTGTTCTAAATGGGCAAAATCTACATTATTTGAGTTTATTATTACCACCTTAAAGGTGAATGTGTCTTGAAAGGCAATGTTTTGCACATGTTTGTACAGTCTTGAAATTGATTACTCAGTGCTTTTATCTACCCTTTCCCAGAACTTTTTGCCACAACTAAAATTATTCTGACAACTTTTAAATGAATTCAGTTGTGCATTTTTAAAAAAAGGTATTCTATTAATAATTCCCTAGCAAAATCTCATCCTCCTAGAGGAGGGATGAGCAGTTAAAAGAAAAATAATCAGAGTGATAATTTTTCAGTTGTATTAATAAATAGTTACAACAGAATTAGCTAGTTATATATGCTGAATGTAAAAATGGGTTGAGAATTTTTTTAAATTTTTCAGTTGTTTGAATTTGCCATCCTGAAATATAATTCTCTGATCCAGTGATGTGTATATTACTTCTATTAAGATTAGAGTTGGCTCTCAATACCTGACTTGGTTATTATAATAGCAGCCTAGAATTGTATTTAGATCTATTTTTGTCCAAAAATTTTAACAGAGAAGGGACCTGGAAAAGCAAATGCACTAGAAGCTGTAGAGAAGCCCCATTCATTTCAGTGTGCTTGAGAGGAGAAATCTCCAAAGGACAAGAAGACCAGGGCATTGGATCAGAGGTCTCTGGAGTAACTGTCAAAATTGCTTAAATATCTTTCACAATCACAGAAAATTTCCAGAACTCATATGTAAGACAGAAAAAGCATTATTGTGCTGGATCAAATGCCTTATGGATTCCCAATTGTAGGACATGTTTTATCAGGAGGTACCTGTCCCTCATGATTATTGATTAATGAGTCATCTCAGATATTCATTGTAAACTTAGGTTATTATGAGTTAATATATAATCAAATGGAACATAATCAGTAGGGATTGTTATTGTTATTAATTGTGTTATTGTGTTATTAATTGTGCCCATTTCCCTCTTCTCTAATGTCATCTTTGTATCACAGTAAGGGAAGTGGTCCCTTCTGATTTTGCATTGCCCATAGAGGACTGCCCTCCATACATTTAAGTTATAACAATCCATTCTGTAAGAAACCACCAGCAGGATGAATTCAGAGAGCCCTGGAGAGACTTACATGAACTGACTGAAATAAGCAGAACCAAGAGATCATTGTACACAGCAACAAGATTATATGATAACCAATTCTGATGAACGTGGTTCTCTTCAACAATAAGATAATTCAGACCAGTTCCAATGATCTTGTGATAAAGAGAGCCATCTGCACCCAGAGAGAGGAGTGTGGGAACTGAGTGAGCCACAACATAACATTCTCATTCTTTTTGTTGTTGTTTGCTCGCATTTTTTTTTCTTTCTCATTTTTTTCCAGTTTGATTTGATTTTTCTTGTGCAGCAAGAGAATTATATAAATATGTATGCATATATTGAATTTAATTGTATTTCTACCATGTTTAACATATACTGGGTAGGAGGTGAGGGAAAGGGGGGAAATTGGAACACAAGATTTTGCAAGGGTTAATGTCGAAGATATCCATGCATATATTTTGAAAAATTAAAAGCTTTAATAATAAAAAAAAAAAAATGCAAGTAAAAATAAATAAATAAATTATAACAATCCATAGAAAAACTAGTATCTTTCTATGAATCGAAGGGAGGCAATGAGAGAAATAATTCACTTTGGACCTTTACTCCAATCATTATTAATCAATTTGATAGAATCATATCAAAAAATCCTGTCAAAAAAAAAAAAAAAGCTATGAGTTGCAGATTCTAAGTTTACTTGCTTAACTATAGGAATTTAACTAAAGGCCTTCCACCCCTGTTTTTCCTTGTCATGATGAACAAGACCATGTGACCAAAGTGACTCAATTCATGGAAAATCCTCAAAAATATATATTTTTTTTACCTCTGGACCAATCATGTGTCCAATAGGAGCAAAGAACCATCTTATAACCACTATGATAGCTTGTACCATTTCCTCTGTCCAAATTAAGGAGAAACCTGTCCATCTTATCTGGAGATATTCCTTGTTTCGCCCAACTTGTGATTTTGCTTTCATATTATTTTGCCTATTCAGTGGAATTTTGAGGATCAAAGCACTGCATTTTTGGTGCTCCTTTACCCCTCTCCCCCCTTTTTTGGGGAGACACAGTATTAGAGACCTCAAAGCCCAAGAATCTTGGATTACCCCAGTGTTAACACTGTGACACAAGCTATTTGTTGTCTTGTGCCTCCTACTCCTCCCCCAGGTTTTTAAAACCCTCATTTTAGGATTTGTTTGTTTGTTTGTTTGTTTTTAACATCCTGGAGCTTATATTCAAATAAAAGACTACTGAAGTAAGAACTGACTATATCTAAAGGGTTATAAAAATGTGCATCCCCTTTGATCCAGCAGTGTCTCTACTGGGTCTGTATCCCAAAGAGATCTTAAAGGAGGGAAAAGGATCTACATGTGCAGAAATGTTTGTGGCAGCCCTTTTTGTAGTGGCAAGAAAATGGAAACTGAATGGATGCCCATCAGTTGGAGAATGGCTGAATAAATTGTGGTTTATGAATGGTATGGAATATTATTGTTCTATAAGAAACAATCAGCAGGATGATTTTAGAGAGACTTAAATGAGCTGGTGTTGAGTGAAGTGAGTGGATCCAAGAGAACATTATACACAGCAACAAGATTATATGATGATCAATTCTTTTCAACAGGTGATTCAGGGAAGTTCCTATAGTCTGGAGAGAGCCATCTGCATCCTGAGACTTATGGAGACTGACTGTGAATCAAAGCATAGTATTTTACCTTTTTTTATTGTTGTAAGTTGTTTTCTTGTGTTTTTTTCTTTTTCTTTCTTTTTTTTCCCTTTTGATCTGATTTTTCTTTTTTGCATAGCATGATGAATATGGAAATATATTTAGAAGGATTTAACCAGCATCAGATTATTTGCTTTCTTGGGGAGAAGGAAGTAGATAGGAGAGGAAGAAAAATTTGGAACACTGTAGTGTGCTTTCTGGAACCCCATGTCATGATGCCAAAATGTACCATCCACACTAGCTCTCTGGAGGATCTCAGGACCAGCCCCAGTCCTTGGTCTTAGAGGAGTAGTGATGAGGCTGGGACCCATGTGGATGGTCAAATATGGAGTCCGTTTATTTTAAGCTCTCTCATCTTAAATACCTTAGTACAATTACATCACCACAGCACACTGAGCATGTGCTTACTATAAGCACCTTGCTTTTATCATGTAAATACCTCTTTACTGCTAGTATCTCTGCTTCAAGTAGAACACAGTTTGCAGATTCCCCCTTCTCAGGAAGGCTAAGACACCCAAAGGGCAGATGAGAGCCAAACCAGACATTGTCAACAGGGTCCCTCTGAGCTGAAGGGTCTCATGCCTCACTGAGAGTTCCCCCACTGTCTGTGGCCCTCTACAAAACACAAGATTTTGCAAAGGTGAATGTTGAAAATTATCTTTGCATGTATTGTATTTAAAAAAAACCTTGAAGTTTTTAAAATCCTTTTCCTCATTTTATTTGCTAATTCAGTGATTTTCTGAATTTCAATTTTGTCAGGTGCTTCTTGTGTTTTTCTATTTTGGTGTTTAATTGGAGAAAACAAGACTGGCCCAAACCACTTAGCCATAGCAGCTCCCTTGATGAAGGTCTCTGCTCTATCCTTCAAGATTCTCTCACATAACAGCCATGCAGCCTTATCTTTTCTGCCTGACCCTCTCCACATCTTCCTTCTTCCTTCCCCAGCATAGGTTTGCTTTTGTCTTAAAGAACTTGCCCCCTTAAAGAGCTCCATATACCCTAGAAAAGTAGCTCAAGTTCCCCTTGATTGGCTGGTTTCCTTTCCTTCCTATCCACAGTAACATGCATAGAAGCTGAACGTGCTGAAAGGGCCCACACAGATACTGTGCCCGTCATACCTTTTCCCTTTATGGACTGAGCTACATAGATTAGCCTCCTCTAAATGATCCAAATGGATCTGGGACAGAATACCTCAGATTTGAGAGGGACTGAAGGGCCTCTAAAGCCTAGGACTTTGGATTGCTTTCTTATCAATGCTAAATTTCAAGAGCCATACCCAAATATTCCTCTAGTGGAGATGGTCAACCATCTCAGGCCACCTGGCAGATAAGCTGGGTATACTGTGACCTCTCACCATTCCCAGGATGCCTTTTGTACAGAATATTTGCTCATATTTCCAACCTCCTGTTCATATTTCATTGATTGATCAAGCCCCACTTGTATTGTTGTGGGAAATGGGAGATTCATTCAAAGATATGGTCAGAACCTTTGGAGAAAGAACATTTGGAGAATCCAAATGCCCCTGAAATAGGTTAAAGGTGGGATGTGGCAAGGAGAGATTGGGGCATACAACCTACTTCTTTTAGGAACTTCCTTCCCATCCAAACAGATTCCCATTAGAATCTGGCTGCAATGGGAATTCATCTTAACAGGGTTAGATCTGACTAACTCCCATCTCAACCATCTAAGAGCCAACAAAAAATATTTGCCTTCATGAGGTTCTAATAAATTTAGTTGGCTGTTCAACTTTTATGACATTGAAGGATGCATGGGCTTGCTCCTTAATTGCAATTTGTGAAAGAATTATTTCTCTGTCACTCTGATGTAACTTTGCCTATAAGAAGTGTGTTTAGAATCCTATAATTGTTTAGATATATTCTATGCTTGAGCATAATAATAAATATAATAATTATAATAAAAAGAACATAACAAATAATAAAACCTAGGGTTGTTTGAAGGTTTTTTGGAGGCAATTTGGGTTGTAACTTGCCAGAATACTACAACCCCTCTCTGTCCCAAATCTAAGTTTTTACCTCTGTAATTTCTGAGTAGCAGTAACTATATATTTGGCAGTAGTTACCTACCACATAGGGTAGCTACATGGGGCAGAAGATAAGCGTGCTGGGCCTAGAATCAGAGACAGAACTCAAATTCTGTCTCAGTTACTAGCAGTATGACCTGGGCAAGTCATTTAACCCTATTTGCCTCAGTTTCCCCATCTGTAAAATGAGGATCATGGTGATGAGGCCCCTGAGGCAAGCAGGGAAAGGTACAGAGGGATCATGATCAGTCTTAAGTAGGACTTTTGTTCAAATAGACTTTTGATTGTAGTCTCACCTCAGTTGGAGCACTCTAGAAACCCCATCTTTACTATTTCCAATCAGAAAGCCAAGTTATGATGTTAACCCCATCCCCACCTCATCCTTATATTTCCCCTATAAGAGATTTGCTCATTCTGTAGATCTTTGCTAATTTCTCCAAGTTCAGTCTAGCAGTCAATGTTGTATTTATTTATCTCCCTTTTAATGGCTTCTTCGTCCTGATAAACAATTAATTGTTAAAATCCCATTTCTTTGCTAAAGAGTGTTACTGTTTTGGGGTCCCTTCCCAACCTCAATAGTGGGACTAAAAAGATAGTCTTGTTTCTTTTCTTTGGAAAAGGCTTACCAGTCCATCTTCTATAAGAACCACATTGAGCTTCCAATTATAGGAACCCAGTCTGATCTGATAATCAGTTTTTCTTAAATGACTGAAAAATATCCCATTGGTTATGTTTGCTAAACCGTGCCCAAAGTGTATGGCAACATAATCAGGTACCATTTCCTGATGAGCTGAGATTTGTTATCATCAGCAGCCTTCCTCGAGTGCTAATAAGTCTCTTTTCTTTTTAATTTGGTTTACTCCCTTAATTTGACTTCTATTCTGACTAAGGACCCCAGACTGGAAAAACACTCCTAGGAGAGCCAACTATCTCATGGCTGAGAAATTCTCCAGCAAACAACTCTTGTAATGATGGAGTCTTAGCTGTGGCCCCAGCCCCAATAATTCTATCACTTATTCTTCCTCGTGGAATAAAAAAAGAGCCTTTTACCTTTTTCTAAGCATGACAGTCCTATTGATGAGGTTTAGGTTTTGGGGTTCCCTTTAGTAGGGAACCAAATGATGAGGTCTAGATTTAGGGAACCAAAATGAGATTGGGTTTCTGGTGGTCAGGGAGTTAAATGATAAGGTCTAGTGCAGGTTTGGGGTTCATGGAACCAAATGGAGGGATTTGGCTCCCCTGCAACCTCTAGGGAGTCAGCGCAAGGGTAGGGAGTTTTGCGGAACACCCTTCTGATGGCACAGAGATTCTCTGTAAAGGAACTTACAAACCCAAAAACCTCTTCATAAAAGAGGTTTATTATAGGGATTGGGAAGTAAGGTTAGAAATCCTGACAGAGGCATAAAGTCTTATTAGGGAAATAGGTGATGGTAAAGAGCAGGTGACACTGGAAAAGAATATTATTCCAGTGGGCAGAGACCTTCTTGGCATGGCATAGCATAGCATGGCATGTTTGGAACCTCTGCAAAGAAAGGATTTTAGTTTGGCTTTTTTATAATGGGAGCTTTGGCTACAAGCTGAAGGGGGCTTGTGGGTGGAGTCCCAAGTTGGCTCCTCTATGAGCTGGGTTTCAGCTTGAGCTGGAATTTGAATAGATTGAGTTTCTTGAATAGAGTTGGAATTCTTTTCCTAAGAACTAAAATCAGCCCCACCTAGATAACAGCATGAAACTGTTTGCTTTCTCCAGGGCTGGGTCCCTCATTGAGGGCAGAGTTGAAGGAGATTTTCTCCTTCAAGGAGTTTTAGAGTTTCAGGGTGAAGTGGAAACGCACCCCAAAATGGGACTGTGAGAAACATAATCTTGAATCTTTGTAGTTAGAAGTTTATGGTAAATACCTGTTTGGGATCTACCTGAAACTTTGTTCAATGGAATTTGTTATTGGAGGTAAAATTTGTTGGGCTTATAATTAATATTTATAGGGATTTTTTAAGCTCCACCCTCTGATGGTTAGTTGGACAATAATCTGAGGTATGACTGGCTTAAGGTTTCTTTATCCTGTGTCCTGTATGTGCTGAAGGATCAGTTTTTATATTATGTTATACTCATATTTCTGCATTTTTTTTTCTCCTCCTGTGCCTAATAGGAGCCAATGGTCACTAGAATTTGTTAATGCAATTCAATTGTGTCATACCTTGCTGTTTCCAGTCTGGTCATATGTAATCATTGTATCCTAAATACTTAGGCAAATGAGTGTTTAACCTGGTCATCTATCTGTTACTAGACATTCATGTCCAAAGATATTCAGGTTTTTATAGGTTTCTAAATGATGAGAGGACAATTAACAGTGGTCTGTGAAACCCAACTGTTGTTTTTATTGGGACTACAGCTGACAGGCGTTTGGCTGTCCTGTGGGACAAGCATGTTTCTTTCCATGGGTAGCTGCTGGCCGGTCTATTTTGGCCTCCTCACATCTTGCAGCAGTCCTTGTGGACCAGTCTTTCTATCTCAGACTGTCTTCGCCACTTACCAGCATGAAGCAATTTTTGGATGAGATGCTTCACCCCCTGCCCCTGATAGACTGATATGAGAATTGGAAAATGGTTGATGAATGACTGTTAAATCCTGAATGGGTCATTTATTACTGTATGTTGAGATTGGAATGGAAATTGTTAAAATTGTGTAACTCTTGCTGTTATGCTTGAATGATTTTTAGGAAACCCTACTGTGATATGTGCAGGAATTCACTCTTGGGATTTTTGTGGGATGGTTAATTGACAATTTATTTGCTTTTTTCTTTTTTTGGATGATTCCATTTGCCTGAGAGAAAAGGGAGGGAAGAAGAGATAAGAAATTGAGGAAAAGAGGAAGAATGGAGGGGCACGTTGCATCAAGTTGGAGGGCTGCCATCTGGAGGGCTCCCCGTACAACAAGCACTGTGTGGAAGTTGTCGTCCTTTCCCCACACAAAGATACTGTAAACTCTCTAATACGGACCCTGCAAGGTTCTATTTTGCATGAACTGTGGGATTAACCCCTTGTATCATTGACACCTTGACAACCTGATAAGAAATGCTGCTTGCTGCTGCCTGAGAATGACTCCCTTAGAGTGATAACTTTTTTTGCCTCCTGTTTAGAATAGAAATTCCTTTATTATGACAAATGTATCAAAAAAACTTTTGATTTCTCTCTCTACTTTCTTAAATATATGACCATGAGGCCACTCATTACTGACCCCTCCCATGTTGGTGCTGGGGTTCAGTCGCTAGCTAGCAATAAACACTCTTAAAACTTCATTATTTTGGCTGCCCTGTTTTTCTCTCGCCTGGGCACTTCAGGGGTCCTTTCTTTACTATCACAGGAATTTTTCTGAGATTGCTTAAAAGTATGCAAACATCTCCTCGGAGATCACCCAATTCTCCAGTTATATTTTTTCCCCTTATTCCCTACTCTATATAAACCCTCTCCTCATTCAGCTGTGTTGTCCTTCTACCTTAAGGAAGAAGCACACAGAGTATGTCACCCCTTACCCCAAGTAGATGCCCAAATAAATATCATGCTTGACTTGGAGGTAGGTTCGATCATGATTCTTCTTGACCTTTTGTTTTTCCATATGAACTTTGTTGTTATTTTTTCTAGGTCATTAAAATAGTTTTTTGGGAGTCTGATTGATATAGCGCTAAATAAATAGATTATTTTAGGTAGTATTGTCATCTTTATTATATTTGCTCACCGTATCCAAGAGCATTTAATATTTTTCCAATTGATTAGATCAGACTTAATTTGTGTGGAAAGTGTTTTGTAGTTTTGCTCATAAAGTTTCTGATTTTCCCTTGACAGATAGATTCCTAAAAATTTTATACAATCAGTAGTTGCTTTAAATGGAATTTCTCTTTGTAACTCTAACTGCTGGGTTTTGTCAGTGATATATAAGAATGCTGATGACTTACATGGGTTTATTTTGTATGCTGCAACTTTGCTAAAGGTGTGGATTATTTCTAATAACTTTTTAGTAGAATCTCTGGGGTTCTCTAAGTATACCATCATATCATCAGCAAAGAGTAATGATTTGGTTTCCTCATTACCTACTCTAATTCCTTTAATCTCTTTCTCAACTCTTATTGTCACAGCTAGCATTTCTAATACAATATTGAATAGTAATGGTGATAGTGGGCAACCTTGTTTCACTCCTGATCTTATTGGGAATGGTTACAGTTTGTCCCCATTACATATGATGCTTACTGATGGTTTTAAATAGATGCTACTGATTATTTTAAGGAAAAGTCCATTTATTCCTATACTCTCAAGTGTTTTTAATAGGAATGGAAGTTGGATTTTATCAAATGTTTTTTCTGCATCTATTGAGATGATCATATGGTTTTTGTTAATTTGGTTATTAATATTGAGCATGATTCTTTCAGAGATAATACTGAAATCCACATCCTAATACCCCCAAATCTTTGGCTTATCTCAACATTTCCACATACATCTGAGTCAAAAAGAAAACCAAACCACATTATGATCAAATTGCATCTTTATTTATTTCACTTACCATTACTTTATTTATATCATGTATTTCTCCACAGTGAATTAACTAATTAACTGGATAAGGTACATTTAGGTACCATAACATACAGATTATTGGTGATTTATAGGTCAGTATTCTAAAATATCTCAATATACTGTCTTCAGTTGCTTAGACAGCACTAGAAACTGCAAAAAAATGCAAAGTCTGGCCACCCTCCAATTCTTTATATTTCCCAATCAAAGCTGCTCCTCTATACATTTTTTTTAAAACTACAAATCACTTTCTGGGGTACGGGCAGTGGAGGAAGTTTTCTAGAAGTTGAGATTGTTGTCTTTGCATTCTGCTGGGAAGGGCAAAACAAGAAGGCCAATGGAGACCATCTTCAGTATTCTATGTTGAAAGGATAGTCTTTGTGATTTTTAGCACTACAAAAAGAGAAAGAAAAGATCTTGGTATGAATTTAACAAATAAGCATTTGAACTGAATAATGTGCATCGTTTCTATAATGTGTATAAAGTTAGTCTTAACAGCCCTTAGTAGCTTACATAGGTGTTAATGACTGGACATGGGAAGGATGAGACTAATGATTTGCACTCATACAGGGACCCGTTGGTGAAGAAACCTCCACCTTCTCTGTAATTTAGAGTCTTAGAAAGCTGCTTTGAGTAGGGGTCCCCTGTCTGTTTTAAAAAAGAAAAACACTTTAAAAATGTAAAAAACATTATTAGTAAATTATATTTAGTATATTTAGTAAATTATTGGTAATATTATTAGTAAAAATATATGGGAGGACAGTTTTGGTGCTCAGAACCCTAGTTTGCCTCCCACTCTCCACGCCCCACTGTACTTCACCTCAGCTCCTCAAAGGTGAAGGGACTTGCTCCATTTGTCAGAGCCAGAGATTGAACCCATCTTCTTACCAGGGGTCCTCAAACTTTTTAAATAGGGGACCAGTTCACTGTCCCTCAGACTGATGGAGGGCCAGACTATAGTAAAAACAAAAACTTTGTTTTGTGGGCCTTTAAATAAAGAAACTTCATAGCCCGGTGAGGGGGATAATCATCCTCAGCTGCTGCATCTGGCCCGCAGGCTGTAGTTTGAGGACTCCTGTTAGCTTTCACATCATCTCTCTATCCAGCACACCATACTGTTTCTTAAACAGTTTAATCAATCCTAATCATTATATAAGATCCTATTCCATGTGACAGTTTGCAAAGCATGGTTACATGAACAAAACATCCCTTGGTATATACCTTTTAACTCCCAACCTAAGAAAGATTTATTGTTATTTTCACTGTTGTCATTAGTTGGTTCTGCAAAGACCAAAATACTGATGCTATTGAATTAGTTCCAGATTAATGGTATTATAAAATTGGGAATCAGCTGAATATAAGAGGGTTATATTAATGCATAGTATTTAGGGCTATGAATTATGGGTGTTCCCATATGAATTGTTAGCCACTTTAAAAGATTTTGGGGAATTCCCCAGGCTGGTGTTGCAGGTTTTACAAGCAGTCCCAGTCTCCAAGTTGGGTTTTGGCAAAAAGGGCTTATTGACAGAGCAGTTCTCAGTGAGCTCCTGATTAGGAAGGTAACAGCGATTTGGGATACAGAGTTCAATTTTATTTATCTTTCTGTGGCCTGACGCTAGGGATGATCTCCAGGTGAACAGAGGGAGTGATCTCTAAATCAGCATTGGGTGGTGATTACTCTGGAGGCCAGGATCTCCAAGACAGTTGAAAGTGGGGATTATTTTAGGAGTTTCCTAAAACCAAGTAAAAGAGTAAGGAGGAATTGTCAGGAGATTCAGGGTTTTCTGACCCAGGGCCCCCCACAAAGATCAGGAGACCAAAGAGAACTAATATATCAATTGACTGGAAGGAAAAATAATATACGTTATAATGATGGAGAAACTGAGCTAGATAGAGATTAGACAGTATTTAATAATTTATTTAAAAGGGAGAGATTTACTGGAATCAATGGATCCATGGTTTGGTCCCAGGGCTGAATGAGACTATCGTCTCCAAGAATCCAGCAAAGAATGTGAGTTCTCAATGACATATATACACATGGCTCAGATGCAGAGGGTAGATCGAGGCAGGGGCAGAGTCAGGGTGCTGAGAGCCGGATCAGGACTCTGAAAGGGTGGGGGGAGCCTCCGGAGATGAGATGAGATAATCAGGGGGAGGCACCCCAACATGGGGAGAGGCATCTTGATAAGATGGTATCTGACATTCCAATAGCTTGGAATGGGGAGAAGCATTCTGATATTCTAAATTCTAAAACATAAGATCTTTTATCCTTATCAAGTTTTCTGATAAAGAGGGAGGGGAGGTTTGGCAGGACTGAGAAGCAGGGAAACTGAGGCAGGACTGAGTCAGGATAATTAGGGAAATTGAGTCAGGATACTAAAAGAGAACTGTGGCATAATAATGATGACTACAAAGAATATTACAATAACTGAAACTAAACATTATGAAATGATAATTAACACATCTGGTCCCAAAAAAAGATATGTGACAAGATAGTTTCCTCTTTTCTTTGCAGAAGGGTGGGTTTAAGATACGGAATACTGCAGATATTAGACTTTTTCTATACATTGTTTTTAATAAGTTTTATAAATTTTGATTATAAGATAACTCCTTGGTGGAAAGTGGCAATAGAAAATGCTGAAGAAAATATGTTAATAATTTTTTCTTTAGTGGAGGAAGTTTCCATGTCAAGAGTCTTCCATAATGACGAAATCAGGGATTCTTCTGAAATCATGTGTGATCTAAACAAGTATATGATGTGCCTAAACTGAAAATCCACAAAAATCCAGAAAATACACAAAATAGAATCATTTTCAGAACAGCTTTGACGTTTGTCAATGACTTCCTTGTAGTGTTCAAACTGAACTAAGTAAATTTACAGGTGATTTACATCTTCAATACCTACTAAGTTTGTGCAGGCATTTCATTGACGCAGATTCTTGTCTGTGGTTTCCCTTTCTGTTCCTAATGTAAATTAAGTTCCTGCCTTGGACCTTAAGTTCTAGACTGTGAGAAATGACTCAATTGGACTTCGGAGTCCTGAAATTAAAAGTTTGTAATTATACTGCAGAGGGGAAGAGAGGGGTGTTCCATGGAATAGTAATGCTTAGAATCAATACTTGTTCTTTTTCATACCTTAAACCCAAGCCCTTCCCTTGATGCCTTATTGGCTAACTACCAGAGGTCACAACCTATCAGGCGTGAATAATTCTCCCTCCTCCCTGCTCCTACCCCCCCCCCCCATGAGTGAATCTCCACCCCCTGATTACATTATCACTCTTCCCTCAGTGGTCTCCTCATTTGGATGTAGTTCACTCCTTCTCCTGATTCCCTATTGGCTATCCAATCTGAAGAGTCTAATTCCCCTATTAGCCCCTTCTTCCCCTTGTGGAAATGGTTCTCTATTTCTAATTACAATCATTTGCTGAATCCCCATCCTTGATTACATTTTTCCTTTTTATATTTTTATTTCCTTGTTCCTCATTGTAGCATTCCAGCCTCCATCTAATTCTCACATAGACCAAACATGATCATTTATCCCAACTCTACTACCTTGCCTTGATTTTGCCATTGAGAAAGGATAAGTGGCCAGAACAGTCTTGACTTTCACCTACCATTCTATCTGGTACTAATTGATCCACCATCAGTCATTCACCACTAAAGCATGATTGCTGAATCCTGTCTCAGGATTGGGTTAGAGTTAATCCCATGATTCTTGACTCCAGCTGAAACTCATAACTACTGCTTTTTGTTTACCCAGAATAAGATATCATTTGCTTAACTATAGGAAGTTAACTAAAGGCTCTCCACCCTTGTTTTTCCTTGAAATGGTGACCAGGATGATTCAACTGCATGGAAATTCCTCAAAAATATTTTTGTACCTCCAGACCAATCATTTGTCCAATAGGAGAATGGGGTCATCTTATAATTATTTAGGTCACTGATTCTGAAAACTTGTACCATTTCCTTCTGCCCAAACTAAGGAGATATTCCTTACTTCACCCAACTTGTGACCCCACTGCTATATTATTTTGCTTATTTTGGTTTATACATCACATATCAATGGATGGAATTATTCTGTATTTGGTATAGTTGTTCCAGAACAACTGGACATATAGCCCTATAAAAACAGGACCCTACTATCAAACTTTCCATACTTTTTGATCCATCAGTATCTCTACTGGGCTTATATTCCAAAGAGATCATACAAAAGGGAAAAGGACCCATATTGTACAAAAATATTTGTGGCAGCACTTTTTGTAGTGGCAAGGAACTGGAAAATGAATGGACGCCCATTAGTTGGACTGAATAGGATATGGTATATGAAAGTCATGTTGTTCTATAAGAAAAGACCAGAATTACACATGTAAACATATACTGGATTACTTGTTGTCTAAGGGAGGGAGTGAGGGAAAAGGAGGGAGAAAAATTTGGAACAGAAGCTTTTGCGAGAGTGAATGTTGAAACCTACTTTTGCAAGAATTTTGAAAACAAAAAGCTAACATTTAAAAAGAAAACTAGGGCCCTGGAAGGAAGAGGCATTTCAGATTCTGAGGAAGATTTGAGGTCCACGTCATAAGAGAGGGATATAGACTCTTTAATAAAATGCCATTGGCCCAGAGCTCTGCCTTTATTGTAAGTGGCATAATTTTAATCACCACAAGCATTACAAATTATCAGAAGAGCCTTTTTGATGCTATCCCTACTGCCTCTATCCTCCAAGACAGTTCCAAAACCTTGAAGTAGAAACTGAAGGAATATGGCTTTGGACTTGCTCTAAAATATCCTGACTTTTCAAATGGACAATAACTCATGGGTATTTCAACAACTATAAACACTTGTTTAACCCCACCCTATGCCATATCTACATTGGCAAAGTAAAGTATATTTGTATACCACCTGTTTATACATTTCTGAGATGTATGTTTAGAAAATAAGTGGGAAGGTTTCTGGCAAACTGATAAACAGTCATTCATTAAGTATTGATGAGCCATTAGACACTGTGGGAATGCTGAGATTACAAAGACAAAAGGGAGAGAATTTCTCCCCTCTTTCTCCCTATCCCAGAAAAATACAGCACTTTCTACTCTCATAATTCTATTAGAGTGATATAACATGTACAGAGAGAAGTACATATGCAACATAGAGAAAATGCTAACATTTGAGGAAGGGGGTATTAACACTTCAGGGGAATATGGAAAAACTTTTTGAAAGAATCTAGGAGTTCCAAGTTACTGAGCTGAGTGTGATATGAAGTAAAGTGACATCTGAGGCAGCTTGTACAATGACAAGGAGACAAGAGAGGGGCAGATGTTACAGATGAAGGTAACAAAAAGTTCAACTATTTAGACAGATCAGAAGAAAACTGCCCCTTATTGATTAAAATGCAACAAATACAAGTTATGCTTTTGTCTCTGCAAAATGAAAAACTTGGGCAGGCAATGCCCCACATCTGGTCCCTAGAATTTGATTTTCTGAAAATGGAAATGAAGTTGGAGTAAGCAGTAGCATGCAAGATTCCAACATCTGTCTTTACATTTGAAGCATTTCAAAGCTCATCCTCAATTTAAGTGATTTTTGTTATGACAATAAAACCAATAAAATCCTCCTCCCTGCTATAAGCAATCATGTCCAATGATTATCATTGACGAACATCTCGCTGTTTAAAACAGAAGGAAGGGAAGCCAAACTTACTAAGGAAATGTAGCCAATCGAAGATTCCTATTCAGGCTAAGGAGGGAATCCATGTCTTCTTTTGCAAGTTCAAAATCAAACACCTAGAACCATAGAATATCATAAAATGTGTTATTGAAAAAAAGACCCTAGACATAATCTAGTATAGAGGAAGTTGGGAAGACCCAGTGTGGAACACCGTGTAATCTTAGATAAATCATTCCCTAAGTCTCAGTATCCTCATCCATTTAATAAGGAAAATAATAGTTGCCTTGCACTGGATTTCTATAATTATGGAAGCATAAGTAAAGTTGATGATTTTGTGCCATTCTGTGACATTTAAATACAATTCATACTTAAGATATCACCTGGAATGTTAATTGGTTCTCTTTGAATGAATGACAGACACTACCTTCCTCAAAGGGTCCTTATGGTCCTGTTCCCTGGTGTCTTATTTCCTTATTGGAGCAGCCCAGCTGCATTTGAATAAGTTGCCAAAATGAGGAATACCAAAGGAAAGAGGAGAGGGACAGATACATGTTTTCTAGGCCTTTTCGAAAATTTGGAATGGTTCCTTTGACTACATATATGCAAATATGCAAGAAAGGTGATATTGTAGATATCGAGGGTATGGACACAGTTCAGCAAGGAACACCCCATAAATGTGACCCTGGCAAGACTGGTCTATAATGTTACTCCACATGCTATCCGTATTGTTATCAACAAACAAGTTAAGGGCAAGATTCTAGCCAAGAGAATTAATGTCCATATTGAACATATTAAACATTCTAGAGCAGAGATAGCTTCCTAAAGCAAGTAAAGGAAAATGATCAGAAGAAGAAGGAAGCCAAACAAAAAGGCACTTGGGTTCAACTGAAACATGAGCATGCTCCACCCAGAGAAGCACATTTTGTGAGAATCAATGGCAAGCAGCCTGAGCTGTTGGAACCAATCCCCCACGAATTCATGGCATAAATGACTATTTAAAAAAATAAATAAATAAATCTTTTATATATATAAAAATAAAATGTTTATTTATCATGGATTGTGGGGGGAAAAAGCTATTTATAAAAATACAGTGAGGTCATGTAAGCAAGGGATTTTATAAACCTTAAAGTGTTAAAGCAATTATCACCATCAAAATCACCATTCCCACATGGTTCAGACTCTTCATTTTGAAAATAAGGTGAGGCTAAAATTGCCACATCTTTTACAGTCTCTGAAATTAATTTTTCTTAATCCCAAAATAAGATTTTCCATTTATCCAAATGAATGTCATCTTATTAAATTCAGTAAAATGTCCTAGCCATCAATCACATTTGCCATTTATGCCTTTAGTCAAGCCACTAATACAAATGGCAAAATGCACAGAGCCAAACTTATTGTTCCCTGGAGAATTATATTAAAGAATTAAATTAATTAGATATTTATTTATATTATTTATATTTATATTAATTATGTTATTATCATTATATTTATATAAATAATTATATATTTATATCATATAATTATATAATGTTTATATTATATAAATAGTAATTTAAATGTTATATTAACATTAATTATATTAATTAGATAGTAAAATATTAAATATATTACATTAATTAGAATTATATTAAAGAATGACTACTCTGGTTACAAAACTAGTTCTGAATTCACCTTAACTTCACTGTTGTCAACATGCTATCCTTCTACCTTATCCACTAAAATAGTTTGAGATATTTTGTCATATGCTTTCTTGAAAACTAATTATACTGTGTTTACTGCATAATCTAATAATCCTTTCCAAAAAAAAAAACTTCATTTATTCTAGAATTTAATATGGTTTGATTTGCAACTGCCAAGTATTCCAACTCTACTGCAGAAAATACAATTCTGTTAAGTTAGTCATATTGTTAGAATGCCAAATGTACACTTGCCCCCCAAAAAACAATATTTTAGGGAGAATTCACAAGGCAAGTGCTCACAAGATGGTCAGAAAAAGTGACACAAGGACACTCTCAAGATCTTTTTTAAAAAAGAACTTTAGAATCAATTGTACAACATGGCACAGGACTGCCCAGCATGGAGTGCCCTCATCAGAGAAGGTACTGGGCTCTATGAGCTAAGCAGAATTGAGTTAGCCCAAAGGAAATCCGAAATATCCAAAATTAGAGAAGCTGCCCCAAATGTTCACATAGACTATTTGTATCCAACCTGTGGCAGAGCATTTCAAGCTCATATTGGTCTGATCAGCCACAATCAGATATATTTAACTCAGTCCTAACATAATGATGTCATTTTGTTCCTCTCTGAAGACTAAGGACAACAACAATTTAATCATATAGAGAAATTTTTAAAAAGAAAAAGAAAATGAGATGAGGCCTAGACTCAAGTGGTAAGTGATAAGCATCAGAACCAAGACTTGAATTCAAGTCTTTTGACTCTAAGTTGGGAGGAGCTTTTTAATTACATTGTGAAGAGAGGATTTAAAGCCAGGAAATGAAAAACTGGCTATAAATATTTATGAGGTTAAATTTTAATGAACACAAACTAATAATAGCAATTCAAAGTATTATAATCCAGGAAACTAGTCCATCCCTGATCAGATGATTGCTTTCAAAATCAACTCCAGAATATTATATATCTGTATACTTAGAAACTTACTTTAATGTCATTTGTTCTGAAATAAACAATCTGCTCTTATTTCTAGCAATTTGGACAAGAATGATGATTTCTGACCTGCTCTGACCTGACCCAATCTGACGTTCTATTTCATATAGGATAGAAAAAAATGTTCCACTGCTAAGAAGAATTAGCTTGCATTTTGCTGTTTACAAGAGATGTCACATTGATGACTGATATTCAAACAAGCATTGTTACTTAGAGAGTAGTTTTCCAAAGTCACCATTATATAACCAGTGTCCTAAGAGAATTTTAATATAGCTGTTATTTTGCCTGAGAAGTAAGTCACATAACAGGCTGGAACTTAGAAAATTTAGCTGAGACATGAAACTCTGGCTCAGATTAGTGAGAGAAGAATTTCTGGTTTAGCTTTATTATACCTATTCAATTAAGCTGAGACACAAATTACAACCTTGACACTGTCTGGTCAGTTCTTTCTCTATTTTCAAAATTCCAGCTTAAGATATTAGCTTTAGCTCAAGTATTTGCTAATCACTTTGTTAATTTACCTGATGTGATCTTTTTGTTATCCATTCTTTGATGTATAAATTTTTACTTTCCCTCTATAAAATTCCTAATAATCATCCTGATTTGTCTTCTATAACACTTATAGAAATGTTATTTATTTCTAAATTGATTTTTGAATACCATGACACTCTGCTCTGAGTATATAATAAACCAGTTATTAAAATGTCTCTGCATGTTGACAAATAAGATTGGCAGCAGTACTTATCGAAGAATTCCTGGATATTTTTATATCCCCGGTATTTGGATACAATTTCCCATTCAAATATGAAGATATCAAAAAATGCAAATAAAAGTTTACCAAAGCAGACTAAGAAATTCTTTGTCCAGGATTTAAGAGTCTCAGCCAATTCCACAAAGGTCCCAAGCTGTATTCTCACTGTTGGAGTACTTACAAAGTGACCTAATTACTGTAATAGTTTACAATTATCATCTCAACTTTATGAGTTCTTATAATGTTCCCTGGATTGGGAGAAGGGGGAATGAAGGTGGTAGATTAGAGAAAAGCAATAGATATGAGAGAGAAAAAAAAAAAAAAAACATCAGAAATACATTTTTCAATGCTCAGAAGAGAAAATGGCAAAAAGGTGGGGGGCAGTTTTGTTACTAGTTTGTTAAATTTTATATATTTCTTTAGAAGCAAAATATAAAGTTCAATTTCTTGTTTTTGTTGTTGCTTAGTTGTTTCCAACCCTTCATGACCTCATTTGAGGTTTTCTTGGCAAAGATACTGGAGTAGTTTGCCATTTTCCTCCTCAGCTCATTTTACTATATGAGGAAACTGAAGTAAACAAGGTTAAGTACTTGTCCTGGCCATAATTAATAAGTATCTGAATATCTCTCTCTCTCTCTCTCTCTCTCTCTCTCTCTCTCTCTCTCTCTCTCTCTCTCTCTTTCTCTCTCTTTCTCTCTCTCTCTTTCTCTCTCTTTTTCCTCCCTTTCTCTTTCTCTCCCTCCTTTCTTCTCTCTATCTCTCTCTTCCCCTCTCTCCTTCATATTTAAATGTTTGATATGTTTGAAATGATGATTAAGTTCACACTAAAAAAGAAATTTTTTTTAAAATGGGAAAGGAAAAGAAATAAGCATATTCATATAATATTTATTACAGTCCAGGCCTAGTAATAAGCATTTTATAAACTTCATCATTTGGTCTTTTCACTAGCTTTGATTTGGCCAAGGAGATGGGGTTGATACCTTCTAGAAATTGTTAAACCCTGTTCATCTGCCTTCCTTGGGTAAAAGAGCAGCCTGAAGGAAAAGGAAGCTGTCCTGACCCCCCTTAACAATCTCTCTCCTTTTTTGGTTGGATGGGGTGGAGAAGGGAAGGCATCCAGGCTCATATTTCCACTGATTTATGCAATTCCTAGCCTGGGAGTTCCTATCTTAGAGCTGAAATTAAGTGATTTGTCCAGTGTCACACATACACATAAAATATGTATCAAAAGAACTAAATCCAGGGTTTTTTTTACTCCAATCTGGCTCTCTAGGCACTTGAGCCAGACTAATTTCTATCTTTCATATACAATCTATCAATTAGATATTCATTTGATTTAAGAAATTATTTTTTTAGTCCAATCAATCATTTACACCCTTACTTCAAGCAGATATAATGTCTCAATCCTTAATACCTAGTTATTAAACAGTCCTGTTACTCAGAAAGAAAGGAAGTTTTGAATAGAGGATAAAAGAAAGTAATTTAATATTCAGGAATTCAGCAGGAAGGGATTTTTAAATACATAAATGAATGGAGGAAAATATGAATGAACCAAAAACAAAGGTTTGAGAAAAGAGTAGCAACAACATCTCAGTGAAGACACTGCCCTAGGGTAAACTCCAAGAGTTTGATGGGAGCTCTTCCATGGTTTTTTTCTATTATCGAAGGAAAAACTACATTTTCCCTGACATAACCCACTCCACCCTCCCCTGAGCTGACTTAGCTGAGGCTGCCCCAACACCTAGGGGACCATTTCTTCTATTGTGGCTTCAATCACCCCAAATTTCTTATAACAAAGTCATAAAGATGGAATCTATGACTCCATCACAGGATCATAGATTGAATTGGAAGGAAACTTAGAAATTATCTGGTTCAAACTCTTCATTTTTATAGGCCTGAAGGAGTTAAATGATAGCAGAACTAGGATTTGAACTCAGATTTTCTGATTACAGGTCTAGTAGTACCTGTCCCACTCTGTCTATCTCTATCTCTACCTCCCTGATCCTGAAATCTAAGGAGATTGCAGGACAATTCCCTTCATACCTTTTGGCCTGATGACTAGTAAATTAATTGTTGGCCCAGTCACCTACCAGTCAGCAATATTTACCTGAAAGTTCTCTTTTATTCGACTTGGTGTGACAGATTTAGGGATTACCGCCACATTTCTCTGTATATGAAATCGGATCAAAACCTATAGAAAAAACCCAAACATAGAGAGATTGCTTGGTGTCAGCTAATTATAGTTTTTTTTTCTCTACAAAGAGTAAAATTTTGTATAATTACTTTAATACCTCCCTACCCCCAAAATAATCCTTCCAATAAGTAATTATTAATGATATTGATGTGGCAGATGTAGCACCAGTTGATGTGCTTCAGGTAAAGCACCAAATGTTGGGTTTTGATTACATGAAAGTATTCACAATGGCCATTCTCTTTGGCAAAATGTAGGTTTATTTGGGAGAAGAGATTACAGACAAAATGAATATAAAAGACGCCAGGAATGGTAAATATGAAAGAGATGTAGGGGTCCTCAAACTATGGCCCACAGGCCAGATGCAACAGCTGAGGACGTTTATCCCTCTCACCCAGGGCTATGAAGTTTCTTTATTTAAAGGCCCACAAAACAAAGTTTTTGTTTTTCCTATAGTCTGGGCTTCCAACAGTCTGAGGGACAGTGAACTGGTCCCCTATTTAAAAAGTTTGAGGACCCTTGAAATAGAGTAAGAGAGCATGTAGTTAGCAAGAAAGGAGTTTTCATAATTATTGATGGAAAATTCAAGTTCCTTAGTGCAACTCACAATTACCCAGCAGAAAGGGAACACCCTGTGAGCTTGGAATATGTCCTTAGCTGGTAGGCTAAATCCCAAAAACAAGAAATGAGGTTGAAAAGAGAGACACCATACAGCGGAGTGGAGTTAGCAGAAACACCATGTGACATGAGGGAGGTGTAAGGGGAAAGACATCCTGAGACAAGGTGGAATGGCAGACTGACCCATATGAGAGCAGTAGCGATGGCGTGGGCCATAAGCAAATTTGTAGGAAAAATTTAACCTCAGAAGACGGACCTCAGAGGCTTGACCTAACTTGAATTTCTTGACTGGACACAGCAATGTTCCGGGGGGACCTCCACAGGGAGTGGGGTTCCACTAAGCTAAACTGATCTCTATCAGAGCCTTTTCCCTGTCTGCCCTAGGGAACAATTCCATCAATACTCCAGTCTCTCTCTCTGCTAAATGCCCTCAACATTTAGGACCTTATCAATAACATCATCAAAGTCTAAATTAATTAGCCAAATTCTGTCACTATGTCATATGAGGAAGGTCAGTGAGCTTCATACTCTAGTAATTATGACAGTAGAACAAAATGAATTTTAAAAATAACTTTTGTCTTCCAATACACTTTTGTAAGATATTCTGAAGAAATTAGTTTTCTGGGGAATGCTACAGATAGCCCTGTTCTTATTCTAATATTTAGGGAAGAGGTTAAATTGTGAATTGTTAAACATGTAAACCACCACCACCACTACCACATCATCATCATCATCATTTCTCCTTAGGCTCTTGGGACACTGAAAGGCCCATGAATGATTTGCGGTCATTCACCAAATGAACCAGACTGAGACTTGAGATATAGTTTTTCAGAAAAGGAAAGAAAAATCTTAGGATTTCTAGTTTTTATTCTCCTTCATACTTTTGTTTTATTTTGTTTTTTCCCTTTTCCCCTTAGTAATGTCTATGCTAGCCAGACTGTCTAGTAAAAACCCTATAAGCCTTTAAATGATGGAAGGTCCTCTAGAAGATTCTTAAGACTTCACAACTAATGGATAGTATATGATAGGGCCAGCATTTCCCTAATGCAACTTCTTTCCATTTATAACATGGAAAGGTTTTATTTAAAAGAAAATAAATCTATTCCCTAAGTTTAACCAGTTTTACCTTTCTTAAAATAGTTTCCTTTCCTCCCACCCCTCTTCCTTCAATCAACACTAGGCAGACCTAGGACAAAACTGCCTCACAACCTGATTGCCTCCAGCTTCCTGATTATGTAGGGGCACAAAAAGTTCCATTCCTGTGGAGTCTCAGCCTCTCAGATGTGGTGGGTATTCAAGACCACAATAAGTTATTCTGATGACCCACAAATCATATACATTTCCAAAAGGAGAAAGCTTGTCCAGAGTAGTTAAGTACCACTTGTTGCATATTCTTGTTGTTTAGGACAAAGTAAATTTCCTTTCATAAATGTTCAACACCTTGTAAATGACTCATTTCATCCCAATTAAACCTGAATGAAGAAAGTGCTGATGTTAGAGCTGTACATTCTAACATATATGTCTTATTTCTTCTGAAAAGCAGGGATTGGGTCTTATTTATTTTTGACTCTACCAGAGAGTCCAGTAGAGTATATTTTACATGGAAGGGACCCAGTAAACATTTATCAAGTTTGCTGAATATTATCCAGCAAATATGGGGGAACTGTCCATCCCAGTACCTGAGCTACAGATTTCTTATATTTTTCTGCAATCTTCTTAATAATAGGCTCATTGAAGAAATCACTAGAGAGAGGGAACATAAGAAAGTTAAACAGTAGACTAAACACCAGTCTACCCATTCTCTTCCTTCATCACCATTCCTCTAGACTCCCTGCATCCACATTCTCTCTTCTCCAGTCTATCCAAATGGCTGCCAAGTTAGTATTATTAAAATAAGGGCCTGGCATTGGCACACCCCCACACAAAAAGTTTTAATAGTCTCAAGATACAAACTTCTGGTGTTTTATATTTCAAGTTTTCACAACCTGACTCCTACCTTTCTAAGCTTACTGTTCATTACCCTACTCCACACACTATACATTCTAACCACACTGGTCTACTAGTCCTATGTACACAATATTCCATCTCCCACCATTTTGCTTTTGTACAAGTTATCCTCCAAATCTGGTCTGTACTTTCTCTGCATAATCTTTAGCTCAGCTCATGTATCACCTCCTATGCAAAGCTATTCTTGATCAAGTTCTAGTATTCCATTCTATGGAAATTTCTTCATATATAATTTGCATTATTTCATATTATTTCCCTCAATAAAATGAAAGCTCCCTAATAAAGCATACTTACCTTGTGCCTCCCAGTGGACGATAGGCTGTCACAGAGATACCTTTTGAATGGCAATAGTTGATCAGCTTCTCCTGAGTGAGGAATGGGTGGCATTCTATCTAGAATCAGATTTACAATTTATATTAAAAGAGAGCCACAGGGATAATTTTTTTGATTGGGTCTGATAATTTTATGGAATTGTATTTTACTTTTATTCATAACTTTTGTTTTTAACATTGTATTTATTTCTGAATATATATACCTCTCTCCAACCCTTTGCAAAAGGCTTCAAAAGAAAGTAGGGGAGAAAGTGGTTAAAAAAAACCTAGCTAACACATTGACTATGTCTGATAATAAATACAATATTTTAGACTCTTAATCTCTTAATTACTTTTGCAATGAGAAGAGAAATCTTTTACCTTTTCTTGGAGACAAGGCTTTTTTACTTTAATTAAAAAGCATCTAGTTTATTTTTTTCTGTATACATTGTTTCAATTGTGTATATCATTTTATTAGTTCTTCTTATTCACTATGTATCAGAACAACTTCTCTCAATTTGTTATATTTCTCATTTCTCATGGTAAAATAATATTCCATTATATTCATGCATCAGATTAGTTTAGCCCAGTCCCACAATTAATATTCCTCATTTTAGTTCTCTGCTTCTTTGCTATCACATAAAATCTCTGGGTCATAGCATGTGACATTATCATCATTTTTTTTTTTTAGAACAAATTGGAAATTATTTTCAGGTAAATTGAAGGTCACAATACCAAGATTACTACAAATTGTACTTCCTGACTGAAAACACACTACTTTTGTCTTATGATTATCTCAAAGTGGAGTTCCAGACACCTCTGTGGACAGTGACAGCAGGTCTGGCAGTTGAGAACTGTGACAGGATCTTAAAGAATCAACTTTGAATCTTGTCACTTGCCTCTATCAGCATACCTTACTCTTTCTCTTCCTGGTTGTTGTTCGGTTGGTTTCTTTAAGACCCCATTTAAAATTGTCTTGGTTTACTAAGCCTGGACTCATTCTCAAATGGCTGTTACTAAACTCATGACAACCAAAAAAATGAATCCTCCTCTCACTCTAGCCATCCTTTCCCTTTCTATCACTCACTATAATCCTACCTCTTACAAAGTCCCAGGTCCACTCTCCCCTTCCATTGTAGTCTCCAAAATGCTTAATGCAGAATTAATAAACTTATCTCATATCACTTCCTTTCTAGATCTGTCTTATGGCACTCACTGAGACCTGGCTCCTTCCTGATGAAACTGCATCTCTGGCCAACCTTTCCAGTAGCTGGTTATGCTTTGTTTCACACTCCATCATGGTCTTGGTAGAAGCAGCCAGAATATTTCTTGTTCCCTATAGCCACTTCCAACTCTCCTTCTATAACCCTCCTTCAGCAATCACTACTTTGAAGTCTGTGCAACTTAAATTTATGACAGTTCTATCTGCTAGTACCTGGTATCTTCCAGCAATGAGGATAATCTCTCTCTTTTCTCAGTGATTCAGTACTTGACTCATAGTCTTTCTTGCTACCTCAATTCCTGTTTTCATTCCAGGGGAATTCAAGAAAATATTGATGCAAATATATTTATACATTTATATATATACCCTAACTTTAAATAATCCAACTTTCCAGATCTTCAATCTACTCAACTGCTATGACCTACTCTTCCACTCTACCTTAATTACCCATGCATAGCGATAGTCATAGTTACAAGTGTTTTCTTCCATGTAAAAGAACCTTGAATTTCCTTTATCCTTTATCACATCAAAATCTTTTCCCTTTCTGTTTTCTCAATGCTTTATTCCTAAAATTATTCATCATCTTCATAAACTTTATTCCTTCCATCCCTAAGAGCTATCATTCTTGTGTTACTACTTTTTTCCCCTTCCTAATCTTGAACCCTTATTGCAGAAATCACTGGAACTCCTTACCCCCTTGTCCTATTGCCAAATTCAATGGTGTCTTCTCTAACCTAATTGTTCCTGACCTTTTTTCAGTCTTTGCCACTGTGGATCACTCTTTTCTCTTGGATTACTTTCCCCTCTCAATGTCTTCAGAATACCAGAGTTTGAGTGGATGGCTGGTAGAACACTAGGATTAATAACCAGGAGGTTAGGTTTGTTAATACTCATACCCAGCATAGTATGAAGAGATGAAGAGCAATTTCTGCAGGGATAGAGCTATATGCAGCCTTCTTCACATATGGCAGTATGCAGACTTGCAGGGAAATATACATCAACGACAACTGAAGACAGAGCTGCTAATTGCCTAGTTTATATAGATTTTCAAAGTAGCAGCTGTGCTAGCTGTCATATCACCGGTGGGGCAATAGTTTTAACATGGACCAATAGCAAAAGTGGATCTCTAAAAATGAGCAAAAAAAGATCAATTCAAAAGGAGAGAGAGGGAATTATAATTGTGACTCATTAGTAAGTTGGAGGGATTCTTTCAGGAGTCAGTTCTAATTAGAACTGAATACAATGAAGGCCTTAAGTACACTGGCATTGTGTATTAGGAGCCAGGCCCTGGGAAAGTAGGGTCATAGACTCCTTTGGTTATCCATGATCTAATCCATTGCCAAATTTCATCCTTTCTGTCTCCACAGAACCTCTCATATATGTTCCCTTCTCTCCATTTGTCCTCAATAAATCCAGTTCAGTCCTTCATTACTTTTTGCATGGATTATTACAGTACACTGTAGTGTATAAGTAGCCTACCTGCCTCACATTATCCCACTCCAGTCTATCTTCCATCTTGTTGCCAAAGTGATTTTCTAAAGCACAGATGTGACTATATTACCCTTCTATAAACTCCTATAGCTCCCTATTACCTCTAGGATCAAATCTTCATCTGATCTTTAGGGCTCATCACAACCTGACTCCTTCCCACCTTTTTAGTCTTTTAACATATTACTTCTTTCCATGTATTCTCTCTAGCCATACTGACTTGCTTGCTGATCCTCACAGATGGCATTCTAGAACCCATCTTTATATTTTTTTCATTGACTCTTCCCCATCCCTGGATTGGGTAGAATATAATTCCTAGCTATTAAAGGCCATTTCTCTCTGTATTTGTATCTCCAGCACACTCATGGCCCATGATAGATGCGTAATAAATACTTGTTTATGATTGATAATCACATATGGTAACACCTCATAGAAATACAAACTGCAACCACAGTTGCACAACCAAACAGAGAATTTCTGTTCCATGGGAATATGATGTCACAGGACATATATAGAAAGAAATCTCATCTGACTTCAGATAAGCGTTTAACCTTGGGAACAGGATCTTATCTACTTGGCTGTTAGTGTGACCAACAATTTATCATGGGCAACTAGAAAACATTAATTCTGGTAGAACATTAAAACTAAAAAGACATTTTTATCTACTGGCAAATTCTCTAACTCGTTTATAAACTCACCTGGTTGTTTGTTGGCTTGTACTGTAAGCCAGGCTTATTCAAAAGTCTCTCAATTTGTTTGTGGTTGAAGTTTGAAATCCCTATAGTTTTCACCAGTCCCTCATTCACCAGATCCTCCATGGCCTATAGGATGACAGGAAGTTCATTTAACATGAAGGAAGGAAAGAAAGAAGGAAGGAAGGAGGGAAGGAAGGAAGGAAGGAAGGAAGGAAGGAAGGAAGGAAGAAGGAAAGGAAGGAAGGAAGGAAGGAAGGAAGGAAGGAAGGAAGGGAAGGAAGAAAAGAAGGAAGGAGGAAGGAAGGGAAGAAGAAAAGAAGGAAGGAAGGAAGGAGGGAGGGAGGGAGGGAAGGAAGGAAGAAAGGAAGGGAAGAAGAAAAGAAGGAAGGGAGGGAGGGAGAAAGGAAGGAAGGAAGGAAGGGAAGGGAAGAAGAAAAGAAGGAAGGAAGGAAGGAAGGAAGGAAGAAGGAAGGAAGGAAGGGAAGGAAGGGAAGAAGAAAAGAAGGAAGGAAGAAAGGAAGGAAGGAAGGAAGGAAGGAAGGGAAGGGAAGAAGAAAAGAAGGAAGGGAGGGAGGGAGGAAGAAAGGAAGGAAAGGAAGAAGAAAAGAAGGAAAGAAGGAAGGAAGGAAGGAAGAAAGGAAGGGAAGAAGAAAAGAAGGAAGGGAGGGAGAGAGGAAGGAAGGGAGGAAGGAAGGGAGGGAAGGGAAGAAGAAAAGGAGGAAGGAGGGAGGGAGGAAGGAAGGAAGGAAGGGAGGGAGGGAGGGAAGGAAGAAAAGAAGGAAGGAAGGAAGGAAGGAAGGAAGGAAGGAAGGAAGGAAGGAAGGAAGGAAGGGAGGGAAGGGAAGAAGAAAGGAAGGAACTCCCTCCCTACTCCCTCTTGAGTTCAAGATCTAGATTATGTGGTATGGACAAACTGCTTTATATCTCTAGGCTTCAATTTATCCATCTATAAATGAAGAGCTTAAATTATACCATTATTAAGATTACTTGGAAATGTAATGTTCTGTAAATCTACAGAAAAGGCTTGGTTTATTGAATAAAGCAGCTATTCTGACATTGTGGTACGCATACCCTCGGGGGATCCCAAGGCCGGTTTTAGGAAATCTAGAGGTCAAAACTATTTTCATAAAAATACTAAGATATTACTTGCCAATTAAAGTGTTCCTCTGATTTCCAAATACATATCTTTGTGAATTTGGATTTTCTTCATATATTTCCAACCAAAACAACATGCAACAGATTGAATGCAGAAGCAGACATGAGCATACAGGTATCTTCTATTAAATAAAATATTAGATATTTGTAAAAAATAAAAGTAAGACAATGCCATTCTTTTTATGTTTTTGTTTTAAATATATTTGTTTTTCATTTAAAAAACATGCTATTTAACATGCAATAGTTTTAGTCATCTTATTTTTAATGCATTAGCATAAAATTTAATTCCTTTTCTTTTTTGAGAATTGGGGTTAAATGATTTTTCCAGAGTCACACAGCTAAGTATTAAGTGTCTGAGGCTGAATTTGAACTCAGGTTCTCCTGACTCCAGGACAGGTACTCTATCCGCACCATCTAACTGCCCCTAAATTTTGATTTCTAATATGGCAAATACTGATAAATATACCTCCTCAGATCCTCAATAACTTTTAGAATATGTAAGGGTCCTGAAACCAAAAAGTGCCAGAACTGTTGATCCAACAGAACACTAAAGACCAAGAAATCTTAGTTAATTAATCATCTTTTAATTTACCCTTCTTTGAATTGATGGCCCATAGCAATTGGGGGGCAGGGCATGGAGGAAGCAGGGCACAAGTTGGGAGGAGGTGTTACTGTCCCTAAAGCTAATGCTATAGATTAGAGTAGAATTCAGGCTCATTCATAAATAGTAGCATATAAAGAATAGTTCCAAGATTTTGGATTTTTCAGCTAAATGTTCTTTATAATTCATGTAGCAAAGTACCTGTTTCAAGCTGACAACTCCACTTTGTAGAAAGCAACCACTACTGGTAAAAAAAACCCTATAATTTTCGAATCTGGACTTACCTCCCATGTGTCCAAGTAGTCTGTTTCACTGGCAATAATCATCCCATTCTGATCTGTTGGTATCTCATCATCTCCTGCCTGTAGAGATAAGGAGACTAGCTTAATACAACTCTCCTTTCCTTAATGTTGCTAATAAAACAAGAGTTCTCTCTTCTCCACTTTCCACATAAAATCAGTTCCCAACACCCCAAAATTCTCCCTCTATAATATCGTCATAGTAATTTCTTCCTCTCTATGCCTACAGTTAACACTATAATTAAGAACTTTGTTACTTCATATCTTTTAGTCAGTCTATTTTCCTTTAGTAGTCTACTTTCCTACTCTGCCCTTCCAATCTATCATTTTATTTTTTATAATAGCTTTTTATTTTTCAAAAAAGCTTTCAAAAAGCAAAAGATAAGTTTTCAACATTCATCTTTGAAAAATCTTGTGTTCCATATTTTTCTCCCTCCCTCCTTCCTTTTTCCCCTCTCCTAGACAGTAATTCAATATAGGTTAAACATATGCAATTCTTCTAAACATATTTAGACTCAATCTATTATTTTTTGAAAATAGATATTTTGTTTTATATATCAATATAACTTCTGGATAATTCCTCCAATAAAATCCTCTCCGCACAAAGAATACTAGCCATACAGGAAAAAAAAAGATCACAAAAACTGTGTTTCTGTGCATCAAAAATACATTGATGTATTGTTGTGTATCAGATAATATACACCACATTCTTTGTGGTACAAAGTCAGGAAAAATGTATCATTATCAGTGCTGTACAGTCAAGATCTTCCAATCAATCCACTAGCAAATTAATTTTTTCTTACATATAGAGCCTCATTATCAGGTTGGCTCTAGTGTGATGAATTTTTTTTGTTTTGATACCTCTGCAAAATAATTCCATGGTGTGAAATAATTCATTTGGATCACTACTCTATTTCAGTCAGAACTCTGCTTCCTCTTCCTCAATCTCTTTTATTGTGGTGGGACAGTTTTAATCCCCACAATAGAGAGAATCTTTTGGGAAACAACCAAATTGACAAAATTTACACATTATAAATGTATCAATGTGTACATAAATCAGCTTATCTTTGCACAATTTTTCAGACACCTTATTTCCTGCCAAAATAAATGACCAAATTCCTCAGCTTGATATTCAAGCTCAGCATGTCAGAGTTGGGAAATAAAAAACCTCAGAGGCATTTTTCTCAACCTCTTTCTGAACAAGAAACTCTTCTTCAATATCCCTAACAAGGAGTCTCATACATCCTTTACTTGAAGACCTTCAATGAAGTGGAAGACAAGCATCTGTCTTTTTCCTATTTCCAGTTGTTAGGAAGTTTTTTTCCTTATATCAGTCCAAAATGTTTCTTTTTGCAGCTTCCAAATATTTGTTCTAGTAATCCTGTGGAGCCACAGAACAAACTGATGAAGTGACCAAATGAGAAGAATAGAGACAGAAGAAATAAAGATGGCCTTGATGTAACTCACAGTTAGGAGATAATGATATGGCATAAATGCCATCTAACAAAGGAGACTGAGAAGTGGTCAGAAAAATAGAAGGCAAACAAAGAGAGCCCTGTATTACGAAAACCCAGCAAAGAGGACTAAAACATTGTAAAAAATTAGATATGAAGGCTAGTTATTGTTCTTCATTTTTGAAGAAGACCAAAATGATATCACTATGTCAGAATCAAATTACAGTGTGTCCAATTGTGGCTGATCAGACCAGTATGAGCTCAGAACGCTCTGCCACAGTTCAGACACAAACAGTCCATATGAACATTTGGGGGAGCTTCTTTTATTTTGCACATCTTGCATTTCTTTTGTGCTAATTCAATACTTCTTTGCTAACAGGATCTAGTCAAATGTTTTTAAAGATGATGAGATCTGGACATGTTTGTAGGCAGCAAGGAGTAAACCAGTAAGAGGGAACTAGATGAGATGAGAAAGGGATAATGGAAAGAGAAATGGAGAGAGAAGACAAGAGGAAGGGCAAGGTTAGAATCAAGGGCATCTGTAGAGCTGAGGACCTTGTCAAGGAGAAGAGTCATCTCAATTTCAGAGACTGAAGTTAAGGAGAAAATAGTGGAAGGAAGAGGCAAAGTCTTCAACTGAGATCATGGGAGAAGGGGGAAATGTAATCAGTTAGAGGAGAGAAGAAAAGGTCTGTAATAACCTCGGTGGAAGTTGGGGAAAAGAACAAAGAAGGGAGGAGGGGAAGGATATCTGGCTTTTCAAGACCCATCTGAATTTTCTTGGCAAAGATATTGAAATGGTTTTGCCATTTCTTTCTCTAGCTCATTTCACAGTTGAGGAACTGGGGTAAACAGGTTATAAGCGTAAATAACATAAACTTGTAATGACCCAATAAGCTCAGTTGTAACATGTCCTTCAGATCTATTCAGCAACAAATAAGAGCAAAGGGGAAAGAGGAGGAGGATGGAAGTTAAACAAAATTCCATTTGATGAGACATAAATAGCAACATAATTTTCTATTAGAACACTGGAGGTCACAAGTTTTACTGCTGACTCATTTCTTAGCTTTCACTTCCTGTGAATTTTGGGAATCTCTATTGCTCCTGAATTGTAACTAATTTCTATGCTTAGCAGATAGATATGAAAACAATTTTATTTTTCCTTTTCTGTTAAAAGTCCTTTTGATTTAATTTGTAAGCCTAAAAGCAAATGAATTTTTTCTACTCCTTATTAGGTGGCCACTATTGCTGGCCAAGAGCCTATCATTTCTATACTTCAAGCCAGAAATCCAAATCCTGTTCTCAGGCCCCAATCTTCTCATTTAAATGTTCACTTCCCATAATTGTATCTTTTATAAAGTTCTCATTTTCCCCCAGCAGCAATGATGAAAGTATCATTTTTTGGCTTTAAGAGCTTTGATTTTCTTGTCTAATATTTCATAATCCTTATCTACCTCTGATACTTATTACCTTAGAAACCAAGGCAGGTAACTTAATCTCTTTGATTTGTTTTCTCACTTGTTAAATGAGAGCATTGGATTGTTTAATCTCTGAGGTCCCTCCCAACTCTGTTTCTTGAATTTATGATCTTAAAACCTAGTGCCTTCTATATTCCTTCTAACATGTAGCTGTTGCTGTGTCTTCTGTGATTCTAATTGTGGTTCCACAGTATTTGAATTGGTTTTTTTATTGTTGTTTATAATATTTTCTTTTTGATACAATCTGTTCATGATGTTTCTCTTAGTTTTTCTCATAAGATCTTTTTCTTGTGATAATCAGTGGATTTTGTCTATTTCTATTTTCCCCTCTTGTTCTAACACTTTAGGACTTTCTTTATTTCTTTCATTATTTCTTATATTACTGGATCAAGATTCTTTTTTTTTTTTAACACAATTTTCAGGTAATCCAATTAGCCTTATGTTTCCCTTTTTGATCTGTTTTCCAAAGCAGTTGTTTTTCTCGTGAATTGTCTCAATTCTCTTCTACTTTTTCATTCTTTATATTTTGTTTTATTATTTCTTAGTCTCTTATAACTTCACTGATTTCCCCTTGCTCAATTCCAATTTTCATTTCACCAATTCTGTTTTTTAGGGAGTTATTTTTTTTTTTCTATTTTGCCAAATCTATTTTTTAAGGAGTTGTATTCTTTCTCCTTTTCATCAAATTAATTTTAAGAAGTTTTCTTCAAATAATTTGTTTCCTTTTCCAAACTCTCCTATCTATTATTATAGGTTTCTAACCATATAAACTGTAAGAAGAGCCTAAGCTTCAGAAAAGCTTTTGATAGTAATTAATATTTTAGAGGATGAAAATTAGAGAATGTTAAAGGTGAGAAGGATCTTGAGATCTAATCTAAACCCCACCCTTTCTCATATGAGGGAATTGAGACCCATAGAAATGAAAAGATTTATATGACAGCTAATTGGTGACCAAACTGGGAATAAATTTCAGGTATTCCCACTCAACTTAGCTCAAATCAATAAATATGTGTTTAGTATCTACTATGTGCAGGATAGTATTCTAGAGTCTGGGACTATAAAAACAAAAATGCCACAGAATCAAAGGGCTTACTTTCTACAAATAAGAAAGTGTAGAAGGTAATTTATGGAGGAAAATTTCATTGCCTCTTCTGAAACAAATTCTGAGGCTGCATATCTAAGTAACATCCTGTGCTTAGAGTTAGGATAGGGACTAAGTCTGAAGGATGAACTTTATTACTATAATGTACCTTAAAACCCATAGGACAATGAACAAGGTAAAGGTCCAAGTAGTCCAACTGGAGATTCTTCAAGCTATTTTGGCAAGCACTTTTCACGAGGTCCTTCTCATGGAAGGTATTCCAGAGCTATAAAAAGGGAAAATAAAAATATTATATAAACATGCTTAGAATTATCAGGATAAGGGCTCTCCTAGTCAAAGATGAAATAGATTATCTGAGACAACAAGATCAATAATCTAAAGAGATTGATACAAGTTAATATACAAAAGGAATAAAGATTAAAATTAATATTCAAAACCTAACATAGTGATGAGGTTAGTCTGATCTACATTTATACAAAAGAGTTTTTTTAAATAGGCATATTAAACAAGTCTGATTTTACAAAGAGGTACATATCCAATTTAGCTTGTTCAATGTAGGGATTCAGTCAATCAAAGAAGCATTTATTAAATGTCTACCTTGTAACAGTCACTATTAGAGGCTAAATTCAAAAGAAAATGAAACAATTCATGCCCACAAGAAACTTAGATTCTACTGAAGGAAGATAATGTGAATATATAGAGATATGCAATATATATAGATATATATGTACATACACATTTATGCACATATCTATATATAGATATGTATCTATGTCTAGGTGTATATTTATATACTATAGACACTTTATATACTTTAGAGTATATACTATAGAGTATAAAGTATACTTTATATACTTTATAGAAAGAAATGGCAAAACCATTTCAATATCTTTGCCAAGAAAATTCAGATGGGTCTTGAAAAGACAGATATCCTTCCCCTCCTCCCTACTTTGTTCTTTTCCCCAACTTCCACCGAGGTTATTACAGACCTTTTCTTCTCTCCTCTAACTGATTACATTTCCCCCTTCTCCCATGATCTCAGTTGAGGACTTTGCCTCATAGGTATCTTCCACTATTTTCTCCTTAACTTCAGTCTCTGAAATTGAGATGACTCTTCTCCTTGACAAAGTCCTCAGCTCTACAGATGTCCTTGATTCTAACCTTGCCCTTCCTCTTGTCTTCTCTCTCCATTTCTCTTTCCATTATCCCTTTCTCATCTCATCTAGTTCCCTCTTACTTACTGGTTTACTCCTTGCTGCCTACAAACATGTCCAGATCTCATCATCTTTACATACTATATATCTAATATACATACATATTTATAAAGTGTGTATGTGTATGAAATAGATGCAAGTCAGTGTGGGGAAGTAGCAAGACTTCATGAAGATGTCTCTTGAGTTGAGTCTTACAAGAAGAGTATGATTTCCAAGAGTCTAAGATGAATAAAGAATACATTCCAGGGATGAGGGATAACCAATGCAAAAAGAAGAAGTTGCAAAATGAAGTAGCATAGATAAGGGACAGTATTGTTGTGGTGGCTGTGGTTGTTGAGTTGTATCCAACTGCTCATGACCCTATTTAGGGATTTCTTGGCAAAGATACCACAGGAGTGGTTTGCCATTTCCTTCTCCACCCCTTTTACAGATGAGCAAACTGAGGTAAACAGGGTTAAGTGACTTGCCTAGGGTCACATAGCTAGTAAGTGTCTGAGGCCATATTTGAAGTGAGGGACACTAAGAAGGTAAGTTTACCTTAAGTCTTTGGTCATGTTACTTTGCCTAGGGTTGGACCAGTGGAACACACTATAAAAAAGAAGTTCCTGACCAACAAAGATGATCAATTAGTCAACATAACCTTCTGGACTCTAAAAAATCCTTCTGCCAATTCTACCAACTAGGAGCCCAGGGTTGTTTTCCCAGAAGAAACGACATACCTTGGTCACAATGAAAAGATCCTCCCGTTTCACAGTGCCTTCTTTGATCTTTTGCTGGATACCTTCTCCCACCTCCTTTTCATTATGGTAGAAAAAGGCAGTGTCAAAGTGTCGGTAACCCAAGTCTATAGCAGTCTTTATTGCTTCAGTCACTTCCTGTGGAGAAGACTGCAGCATGAAAAAAATAAAAATAATTCTATTATATTCATGAGATCCCAACCTTAGTTATGCCCTTTTAACTTTGGTCCTAGCATTCAGTGAACAGGTGAAAAATCAATTCTATAAGTATATCAATAAGACTTAAGGAAAATACAAAGAATTAAAGATAAAAATTACCATGTACTGTGATAGGTACTGTGGATTCAAGTTTAAAATCCCTTCTCCCAAGGGGTTTATATTCTAGTAAATATAAATTTACATATTTATATAATTGTATTATATTATGTATTATTATAATACATCATATATTTATATTATTCTTATATAAATATGAAAATACTTATATCACAAATATAAAGTTAAACATATATGCATACATCTAGAAGGGAGTTTGGGAAGAAGAGTACTCAAAGTTGAGGGGATTCAGGAAGGGCTTCCTATAAAGATGGAACTTGAGTTGCATCTTCAAGGAAGACAGATTCTAAGACAGAGATAAAGTCAGAAGCCCCTACCTCAAGGAATTTACATTCTAGTTAGTGAAAGAATCAGAAACACCAATTGCGAACAATAAAAAGCAGTGCAAATTACAGAGGGGAATCATACAGAATCTAAGGCATTCTTTCAGAAGAATGGAGCATGTAGGTTGTGCAGTGGATGCAGGGGATTTACACTGAAAAACATATTTCTTATTCCTGCCATCACTCTTTTGCTTTTTTCCCACAACCTAGAAGAGGGGTGAGGAATCTCTGACTTGTGGGCTATGTAAGGTCCAGCTCATAACCAACCCAAGCAATGATGAGCTGAAAGCCAGATACAACAGCCTCCCACTCCTAAATTTGTACAAGTTGATAATTTTGTATGGCCCTTGAATGATGTTATAAATATTCAAATGGGGGGAGGGGGCAGTTAGAAAGTGCAGTGGATAGAGCATGAGCCCTAGAGTCAGGAGGACCTGAGTTCAAATGCAACTTCAGACACTTAACATTTACTAGCTGTGTGACCCTAAGACTCCAATTGCCTCTCAAAAAACAAATCAAAACAAAATTTAAAAAACAATAAATATTCAAGTGGCCCTTAGCAAAAAAAAAAAAAAAAAAAAAAAAAGGTTCTCCACCTCTGGCCTAGATGTCTCCTCTCAGCCTTTTTGAGTACTGTCCTTTTTCACAATCCTAGTTTGTGACCCATCTCTTTCTCAAAGCTTTCTATTATCAATAGTCAACAGCAAGTATTCTCTCTCTCTCCCTCCTGAATGGTTGTTTTTGTGTTTGTTCAATTGTTTCAGTTCTTTCCAACTCTTCATTATCCTACTTGGGATATTCGTGGCAAAGATACTCAAGCGGTTTGCCATTTCCTTCTCCAGCTCACTTTACAGATGAGGAAACTGAGGTAAACAAGGCAAGTGGCTTGCTCAGGATCTTAAAGTAAATGTCTGAGACTGGATCTGAACTCAGGTTTTTCTGTCTCCGGGACCAATGCTCTATCCACTGCGCTTTCTAACTGCCCCCCATTTGAATACTGATAACATCATTCATTATAACACTATAACATCATCTATCTACCTAGCTGCACCTTCTGCTTTTAATATAATTTGAGATATGAAATAGTGATATTTAGGCTTGACAATGGAGTTCATTCAGTCCTGATGTGGAGGGACATGGAGAATGACTAGCAAAGTTCAAATCAAATCAAAAAGAAATTCCCTATAAATGGCAAACTCTCCAGATGTTCATATTTGTGGATAGCATTATGCAGATTACATCAAGTACAGAAAATTGCCATGAAATGAAATTCGAAGTCATTTTAATTTAATAATATTATTTGGCCACCCAGAAAAAAAAATCAAGTAAATGAAGAAAGCCTATTGTCAGACTATGACATTTAGTTAGGCAGATATCCCACAGATTTATCTGGACACATCAATACATATTTTAGACTGAACCTGTATATGAATAATAAACTAGAGTGAGGATTGAATAGAAGGAGAAAAATAGACTAGGTTTCATTAATAAATTATACAGAGCTATTAGTGATCACCAAGCTCCTCTTTGAAAGAGAGATTTATCTTAACGCCAATATTCTTCCAATCTTTAAAGAATTAAAGGACTTGGTCACTGAAAGGGCAGCAGAGATGTATGGGATCACATAACATATTGCTACTTCCACATCAGGAATAACATTAAATATATCATCAAAGAGATGGATTTCTGAAAAAAAAAAGTGGGCAAGAGCAAGAAAAGATGGACAGTGAATGTGCTCCACTGGCATCAATATAATGTCAAGATATCTATGGAAAGGCCTTCAGCAGGATTTACAGGAGAATGTGAAAATGGAAAAGAAATGAATAATGTGAGGAAGTATGGATGGCTTCCTAAATCAAACACTAGAGAAAATATCCCTATTGATGAATTCACAGATCGATTTAATGACTGAAATAATATGATAGCAAAAAGGGAAAATCATTTAAGGTGAAATATAATAACTGGAAAGTTGCCATCTGCTTTGGCACACAATCTGTGACCCCACTCTGAGTGGGCATGAGTAAAATCACGAACCTCTAAGTCACTTCTCAAGTCTAAAGTTGGAATAGATGAGATACCAAAGGGAACCTCATCAGACTTTTTGTACTATTAACATAATTCAAGACAATCAAGATGTCAGAGGGAAAGAAAGCATTTTTTGCCTAGCTCACAAAGACTGAATTCTGATCAGGGAAGCCAAGAAAAAGTCACAGTGAATCATGTTCTCCAGCTCAAGACAGCACAGGGAAACCACACAGAGAGTTTGTGAACACCAGGGATGGGGGCCATCCAGGAGACCACTTATGGAAACAGCAGAAAGAACATTCTAATACTTGAGAACAGAAAGGGGGCCAAGACAAAAAGCACGCCAAAAGAAATTCCAGAAGATACTCAAATTAGCACTGGGTATAGGAGCTGGCAGCTTTGTTAATTACCCAGTCTCTGGGTCAAAGATCCAAGGCTTCACAAGGTGGGTACTTAGGTGTACTTTGCACCAAGCAAAGAACAAATTTTGGAAGCACAGCCACAAAAATTACATTCAATAAAAGGACTTTGAAGCATAAATTAAAAATTAACTAGAAACTAAATAAATTTATCCTAAGAATAGGGGGTCAATGAACAAATCATGAAAACAATAATTTTATTATAGGTAATGGTAACAATGATATGACATACAAAAATTTGTGGGATATTGCCAAATATTGTTTAGGAAACATATTAGTAAAAGAGTGAAAGAGAAGTTTGATGAATTGGGCAACAAATTAAGAAAACTAGACAACCAACTAATTTAAACTCCCAATTGGACATCAGACTAGAATTCTAAAACTCAAAAGAGAGATTAACAAATTTAAAAGTTCAAAGAAATTGAACTAATAAAACAAGAAGCTGTTTTTATGAGGGAGAAAAAAACTAATAAAATAGATAAGCCATTAGCTAATTTAATTTCTAAAAAAATGAATATTATCAAAAATTAAAAGGCAAATTTACAACCAATGAAGATGAAATAAAAGCAATAACTATCTTAGAAAAAGAAATTGAACAAGTCACAAATGAACTTCCAAAGGAAAAATTTCCCAGGACTAGATGGATTTACAATTCCAAATCTACCAAATATTTAAACAATTAATTCCAATACTAAATAAACTGTTTGGGGGGAAAATATATATAGGTAAAGAAGGAATCCTATTAAATTCCTTTTATGCAACAAATATGTTCTTGATACCTAAACCAGGGAGAGTCAAAGCAAAGAAAGAAAATTATAGACTCATTTCCCTGATGAATATTAATACAAAAAATTAAAATAGTAAGAAGGAGCAATATATCACAAAGATCATATTTTATTATGACCAGATTCACTTTATGCCAGGAATGAAAGACTGGTTTGATATTAGGAAAACTATTAATCATAATTGACTATATTTAATATCAAACCAATAAAAATCATATAATTATTGCAATAGATGCAGACAAGGTTTTTTTTTTGACAAAATACAATATCATTGTTAAAAACACTAGGAAACAAAAGTCAAAATTTCTTTATTTGTAGAATTATTAAATGTCTAATAAAAAGTCTAGTAATATCAAAATTTCTTTATAGAATTGCCTAGTGTCTTACATTTTTAAAAAATTTCTAATAAAAACACTAGAAAGCACAGAAATAAATTGGACTTTCTTTAAAATGACAGGTAATATCTATCTAAAAGCAAAAATATAAAGTGTAATAACAACAGGCTAGAAATCTTTCCAACAAGATCAGGTTGAGATAAAGTAATGACTTCGCTATAACTATTTAATATTAACTATAAGATAAGAAAAAGAAATTGAAGGAAATAAAAAGGAAACAAAGGTAAAAAAAAAAAAAAAAAAACCTTTAAGTTGGTTCACTTAGAGAACCCAAGTCAACTAAAAAATAATTGATTTAACTAACAACTACAGCAAATTTTCAGTATATATAAATAAACCCACATCAATCATCAGGATTTCTATACATAACAAAATACTGCAGGAAGAGATAGAAAGAGAAATTCCATTTTAAATTACTATGGACAGGATTAAATAATACATACAGGAACTATATAAACACAATTACAAAACACTTCACATAAATAAAGCTACAGAGAAGCAGGGACCGAGGAGACATTGGAACACAATTCATCTGCTGCCTGCACAGGTAACCAGAGTTAAACTGTCAGAGAAGGTAAACATGCCTGACCAGGGAACTCCTTGTTAATCTCAGCCGACCAAGTGAAGCAAGAGCCGAGAGCCTCCCGCTTCCAAGTCAGATTAACCTTCCGAATAATGGAAATATCCCTTACCTTCCAGGTGCCAAGACCCAAAAGAGGGATTTTCTCCATTTTGTTCCAGGCTCATACAGGTGATCACTGAGCCACTCACTTCGAGCAGCTCTGGAATCAATACGACCCTAACTGCTCTCTGATTGGCTGTTTGGAGGCTATTCAGGTTTTGATTCATTTATTCATTCTTCTACTTTGTCCTTTGTTTTTCGAGTTGGCTGATAGGCAGTGACTAAATCTGATCTAGAATTGCTCATCTCTCGTGAGGGGAGGATAAAGGTTTTCCTAAGGGTGATAATCTGCTAGAGAAAATAGCTTTATTGATTGTCTTTCATGGATGTTATGTCTATGTACGCCAACATATTATGTCTTATGTAATATATCCATATTATGTATTATGTACTATATGGGATATATTAGTTAAAGCTATGCATTATTTAATGATTATTAGCAATATTTATATTAATGTATTTAGTAATGTTTACTTAATATGCATATAAATGTATGCTCTCTATACATAAATATTTGTTTATACATAATATGTTAATTACATGCTTATATGTCCTATGTATAAGTATGTCTTATAGCATAAATATTATGTAATAAATTCTTTTGAAAAAAATTAATACTGAGATAGTATCAAATTAAAATTAGTTAACTAATCAAAAAAATTTTTTGATGAAGTGCAGGAAGTAGTTTAAGGAGAATATCAGCTTTGGGTATTGATGGTGGGGTGTAATGCCTTCTTCCTGATGTGTCCTAGGAAGAGATGTACCTTCATTACAAGGCCAGTATTTTGGTTAAATCACTTGGACTCTTCACTTAGGTTTTAATATATAGTTCTCAAATAAGCCGGCTAGGGATATGAGGACAATGATGAGTAGGAAGTAGAAAATAGAGGCTAGCTGGCCGATGATGATAAATGGTTGTTCTGCAGGTTGCCCGTCAATTCAGATGAGTGTGATCAGGTTGGCAGTAAGGATCCAAAATAGTGTTTGGGATAATGGTTGGAACATTGTGCTTCGTTGGTTGACTGTGTGGAAAAGGGGGGGGGGGCGATTAGGAGAATTAGGACTGAGGCTAGCAGGGCCAGTACGCTGCCTAGTTTATTGGGGATTGAGCAAAAGATGGTGTATGCAAATGGAAATATACTCTGGTTTGATGTGAGGAGGGGTGTTTAGGGGGTTGGCTGGTGAGAAGTTGTCTGGGTCTCCTAATAAATCTGGTGAGAACAGGGCTAGAATAAGAATTCTGTACAAGGAGAAGTAGGATTAGGCCCAGGGCATCTTTAATGGTGTAGTAAGGGTGGAATGGGGTTTTGTCTGAGTTGGGGTTAATGCCTGAAGGGTTGTTGGAGCCTGTTTTGTGGAGGAAAAGGAGATGGATGATAGCTAGTGCCATAATGATGAATAGGAGGATGGAGTGGAATGTGAAGAACCGGATGAGGGTGGCTTTGTCTGCTGAAAAAACCCTCAAATTCATTCTGCCAGGGTGGTCCTGATGTAGGGGTTGGCTGACAAAAGGTTTGTGATTATGGTGGCACCTCAGGGGAGTACATATCCTGAAAAAGCGGTGGCTATAACAGGAGGAGAATTACTCCGATGTTTCATGTTTCTTATAGAGGTAGGATCCATAGTAGATACCACAGCCAACATGCAGGAACAGGCATAAGAAAAATATTGAGGCTCCGTTATCTTGGAGGTTGCGGATTAGTCCTCCATGGTTGACGTCTCGGCAGATGTGGACTACTGAGAAAGCAGTTAGGGTGTCAGAGGTGTAGTGTATAGCGAGAAATAGATCTGTCAGGATTTGGATAACTAGGCAAACTTCCAATAAGGATTCAAAATTCCATCAGGCAGAAATGTTAGAGGGTGAAGGGAGATCAATGAATGAGTGGTTAGTGATTTTTATAAGTGGGTGGGTTTTACATAGGTTGATCATTAGTTTTTGTAGTTGAATTACAACAATGGTTTTTCATGCCATAGGTTTGTGGTTAGAATCCATACTAAAATTATTATGGAAATGATGGTAATCTTTGTTATTGATTTTTGGGTTTGTTGCTTTTGCTTCTAAGCCCTCTCCTATATACAGAGGTTTAAATCTTGTAGCTAGTGGGGGTTTAGGCTGTACAATTGTTGTAAGTTTGAATAATACTTTTTTAGGCTTAATTGTTTTTTTGATCTACTTAGGAGGAATATTAGTGGTGTTTAGTTATACTGCAGCTATGGCTAGTGAAGAATACCCAGAGAATTGAGTGGGGAATTCGGTAGCTTTTAGTATGTTGTTGCTTACTTTGTTAATGGAAGTAATTTGGTATATGATGTCGGGTGAGGTTGAGGTTGTCACAGCTGTTGAGTTGTTTGAGTCGTTAAGTAATTATTGTGTGGGTCAGGATTGAAGTGGGGTATCTTTGTTGTATGGCTGTGGAAGTATTATTAGGTTGAATTTTGGGAGAAGTATAAGTAGGCCTCCTATTTTGCGGATGTCTTGTTCATCACTGAGGCTGTGGATAATAGAGACTGAGCATAGGAAGAGCATTACGTTAAAGAAAGCGTATGTACAAATATGGAGGCACGCTAGGTGCGCCAGTTGCAGCAATAAGTCCCAGCAATGCCAGGGTGTTGACGTTTGTTATGAAGATATGTTGGATGTCTCAAGAGTTGTGTTATCAGTCATGCTATAGTTAGTATAAAGCCAATATTGTCAATTCAGTTATAGAGAACGGCCTGTAGGACCGCAATGTTTGCGTCTGTTCGACCAAATCACCATCCGATGAGTATGAATGATATGATTCCTACGCCTTCTCATCCGATGAAAAGCTGGAATAGGTTGTTTGCAGAGACAAGAATGATTATGGTGAATAGGAAGGTGATTAGGTATTTAAAGAAGCAGTGGATGTTATGTCTGCATGTATGTATCATGTTGAGAATTCTAGGATAGATCGTGTGACGTACAGTGCCATAGGGATGAAGATAATGGAGAAGTAGGCTAGTTTGAAGCTTACGATAAGATTAAAGGTGTTTATTGAGAATCATTGTCAATTGGTGACTGTGGTTTCTTGTCCTGAGTAGATGAAGAGGGTGAGTGGGACAAGGCCGGTAAAGAAAGTGAGTTTAACTGTGTTTTTACATAATGTGGGGAAGTTGTTAGTTTTATGTGGGAAAATAATGTTATGGATTAGAGGAAAAGTATGATAGTGAGAGTGAAGAATTTAATAGATGATTAATTACTTTTATTTGGAATTGCACCAAAAATTTTGGTTCCTAAGACCAATGGATGACTTATTATCCTTTAAAAGTAAGAAAGCCATGGGTTTTAGGCATGGGTTCAAGAGTTAGTAGTTCTTGTAACTTTCTCAGGCATATAAGGAGATTTAAACTCCTAAGTTTAGACTCATAATCTAATGTTTTTGTTAAACTATATTTGGAGTATGTCGGACTCAGGATGAATTTGGGGTTGATGGAAGTAATTAGGAGGGATAGGAGGTGAGTGCCATTAGCATATGTTCTCCAGTGAAGGTTGGTTCCACTGGGTATATGTGATGAGTAAATTTACCCCGTTGTGAAATAATTAGTATGTGGAGTGAATAAAGGGCAGTAATTATTGTGTTAATACCTAGGAGAATAAAGGAGAAGTTAGATCAGGAGAATGAGGTTATGATTACTATTAGTTCACCTAATAGGTTAATGGTAGGGGGTTGGGCTAGATTTGCCAGGCTGGCAAGTAACCATCAGGCGCATATAAGTGGAAGTACTATTTGGAGGCCTTGGGTTAGGATGCGTTCATATAGGTTTTGATTTTGGCTTGCAATTATCATTAGTGGAAGAAGTCAACACAATAGGACTAGGAGTGGTCCTGATAGAGAATCTAGTGAGAAGGAGTTGTAGCCTAGGTCAGAGCTGTGGTAGAGAAGAGTTAGGGTTCAGATGCCAATTAGGAAGCTGTGGGCTGTGGTGTTGGTTCATACTCAGGGTTTTTTTGGAGTATCAGGTTAGTGGGATAAGTATAGGGTTGATACAAGGATTTTTAGCATTGCAGCAGATTGAAGTTTTGAATGTAGTCATTACCGTGAGTGCCAGAGTTTGACCAGTAGCGCAAGACCAATGGCTGCCTCACAAGCTGAAAAGACCAATAGGATTAGAGGGGTTATAGATACTGAGAATATGTGGAAGTGGGTAATCAGGAGGGTTATAAGGATGAACAGGGACAACATTATATCCTCTATCATAAGAGGATAGATATTAGATGGGATTGATAGATGAAGACTCCTATGAGGGCCAGCAGGAAAGCCACAATTAGGTTTAGGTTGATAGGAAGCATAAAGTATTCATGGGGTAGAACCATGATTGACTGAGTCAAAATCAATTATCTTAATTAAATTAAAAACCTATTCGGTTCATTCAAGACCTTTTTGGAACCACTCATATGCTAGACCACCTGTGAGAACGATGATGAGAGAGTACCATAGGGCAAGCATAGTGTTGGTTGTTGGTAATTGGATGGCTCAGAGTAGTGGTAAAAAGAGGGCAATTTCTAGTTCGAATAGGAGAAATGTAATAGCAATTAGGAAGAATTTTATGAGAATGGGAGTTGGGCAGAGCCTAGGGAGGTCAAACCCGCATCATTGGGGCTAGATTTTTCCAGGTACAGGTAGAGTTGTAGTAATCAAAAGGCAATGACAACGATGATTGTTGCTAGGGCAGAGTTGATCAGGAGAGTTAGGATTAGGTTAATTATTTTTTTCTGGTTTTACCCAGAACTTAATGATTGGAAATCAGTAGTACTAATTATACTAGAAAAATACGAGCCTCATCAGTAATTAGACACATATAGGAATAGTCAGACTACGTCTACAAAGTGTCAGTATCAGACAGCAGCTTCAAAGCCAAAGTGGTTTGTGGATGTGAAGTGGGAAAAGAGTTGTCGGAGTAGACATACGATTAGGAACAGCGATCCCAGGATTATGTGAAGGCCGTGGAAGCCTGTTGCTACAAAGAATGTTGAGCTGAAAATGCCATCTGAGGTGGTAAATAGTGTTTTATAATATTCTATGGCTTGAAGGGTTGTGAAATATAGACCCAAGGCAATAGTGATTGATAGGGCTTGAATCATTTGTTTGTGGTTTCCCTCTATAAGACTGTGGTGGACTCATGTGATGGAGACACCCCAAGCGAGCAGGATGGCCGGGTTTAGCAGTGGGACTTCTGAGGGGTTTAGTGAGTGAATTCCTACAGGAAGCCAGCAGCCTCCCAAATCTAAGGCAGGAGAAAGGCTTGCATAGTAAAAAGCTCAGAAGAAGCCTATGAAAAAGAAGACTTCTGAGGTGATGAAGAGGATTATACCGTTGTCATGTAAGTACAGGCTTACTAGTAATGAGAAGATATAGTCCTGGATCACAGCTATGGCCAGTTCTAGGACTGTGAGAAGGAAGAGGATGATGAATGTGATTAAAGACAGTGCGATGCTGATGGACGAGAGTGTTAAGGGGCTGAACCGATTAGGTGGATCAGGAAGTAGCCAGCTGTTTGTCATACCGCTAAGGCTAGTGGTTGAATAAGTAGGGTGATTGTTTGGATGATAAGTGGTAGGAAGTGAACAAGTGAGACTTTTGGTTTATTGCAAAAGCCTATTACTACTGTTTCTATTCAAAGGGGAATAGCCGTGCTAATATTTATTGAGAGTTGTGAAGTAGGGGTAGATGAATAGGGAATGAGACCAAGAAGGTTTGTTGTTGCAATAAATAGAATTAGGGATATAAGTATAAGGGCTCATGATCGACCAAGATTATTATGTATTGATATTGTGAGGGATAGAAATCCTATCCAAAAATGATTACTCAGAGACCTCTCAAAGTAAAAAGCAGAAAAGTTGTTTATTTAATTAATTCTCATGAGAATGAGCAGTTCCACCGCAAGGAGGAAAAGAGAGCTCACGGTAGAAGGGCTAAAGAAGGGGATAAGGTATACAGTCTTTATAGGGTCTTTTAGATTACATCATGTGTTTGAGGAACATTAAGAGGTAGGTGCCCCCCCTTTTTTAATTGGATGTTATTCGTACCAAAAACAGCAGACTCCTCGTTCCGGGAGGAACCACACATCAAGCAACCATTTGTTTAAACATCAATGGTTTGAACAGCAATAAATGCCATCATTCTAGGTTGGATACATCCTTTGAAATTCTTCACTTATCTTTACTGCAGGAAGCTGCTGCTGGAAGTTCTTCAATTACACACACACACACACACACACACACACACACACACACACAATATGATTCACTTGGTGATGAGGTGGATAAGTCAAATTTATAGAATTTGGATTCGATTTGGGAGTCAGCCCTTAGACGTTGTAAAGACTAGAAATGGAAATAGGATAATAATAGGTAGGGTGGAAATGCCTATGATAGTAGGGCAGATGAAAGGGGCAAATAGACTTTCGTTCATTTTTTCTCTCAGGGGAATAGAATTTCTGGAAGTTTGAGTATATCTTCTGGTGGATAAATATAAATTATTTTGATACCGATGATTTGGAGTTGAAATGAGCAGAAAACACTCAATAGGGTGAAGCCAGCTATGTAGAATCAAGTTGATGTGTCTAAGCATAGGCTTTGAGGAGATATTAAGCTCTTAATATTTAAGTAATATGTAATTTCTCAAAGATGTCTGCATCTGCATCAAAAGTTTTCCAAATATTTTAGGGTGGATATTTCTAGTACAATGGGCATGAAGCTGTGGCTGGAACCACAAACTTCTGAGTGTTGCCCATAGTAAACCCCAGGGCAAGTGGAGGTTAGGGTGGCCGAGTTTAGCCGTCCAGGGATAGCATCCGATTTGAGTCCTTGAGAGGGAACGGCTCATGCATGTTCGTAGTCGGTGTATCATTGATGGCCTATGGCTTTGACTGTGAGGTAGGGGTCAAAGATTTCGTCTATCATGTATAAGATGCGTAGGGATGGGAAGGCAATTAGCACAAGGATAACTGAGGTATGACTGTTCAAATAGTTTTGACTTCTTGGGCATCCATGGTGCTGGTATGGGTTAGTTTTGTTATGAGTATAAGAATAAGAACACATAGCACTAATGAGCTAATTAAGAAGATGCTTATTAGTGTGTGGTTGTGAAAGTGTGAGGGATAGAAAATCCTATCCAAAAATGACTACTCAGAAACCTCTCAGAAGTAAAAAGCAGAAAACTTGTTTATTTAATTAATTCTCATGAGAATGAGTAATTCCACCGCAAGGAGGGAAAGAGAGAGAGCTCATGGTACAAGGGCTAAAGAAGGGGATAAGGTATACAGTTTTTATAGGTTTTAGATACAAAGGATTACATCATGAGTTGGAGAACATTAAGAGATAGGTGCCCCCCCCATCACCACCCCTTAATTGGATGTTATTCGTGCCAAAAACAGCAGATTCTTAGTTCCGGGAGGAACCATACATCAGGCAACTAATTGGCCTGATGTTGGTTACCTGAATAGCGATAAATGTCATCATTCAAGGTTAAATACATATGTCTAAAATCTAAGTACATATTGGTTACCACTCAACATATTCATGCAGGTCACAGAGACCTAGAGAAACTAAAATATAGAAGAGGAATTTAAACATCCTTGGAAGTTCTTCACCTTATCTTGACTACACGCAGCTGCTGGAAGTTCTTCAACTGCACACACACACAAAAGTATATGAGTTTTTCCACTACATAGAATCCCCAATCCCTCTATTTTTGCCCGCCTCCATTTTTGATTTCCTTCACAGGCTAGTTGTACACTATTTCAAAGTCCAACTCTTTTTGTACAGCGAAATAACTGTTTGGACATGTATACATATATTGTATTTAATGTATACTTTAACATATTTAACATGTATTGGTCAACCTGCCATCTGGGGGAAGAGGTGGGGGAAGTAGGGGAAAAGTTGGAACAAAAGGTTTTGCAATTGTCAATGCTGAAAAATTACCCATGCATATATCTTGTAAATAAAAAGCTATAGCATCTTGAAGCCCCGTTGTATGGGATAAGGCATAATAAAATATAGAGGGTTTAAACCTATAATTTAATTATGGTAAAGTTATGTAATGGTTGTTACTAATATCTTCGTGAGAAAGTCATAAAGGTTATGGGGTTGTGACCTGTGACCTGCTACTAAGCCATGTTTATTTTAGATGTTTCTAAATTTAGCTGTTTCCAAATGGAGAGAAATGCAATGAAGTAATACCTTACCTTGTCTGAAAGGCATTTGGAGATGGGAAATCAATAACTCAGCAGAGTTTGAGTCAGGAGAGGTACAATTGAGAATCATCAGTACAAATCACTTGCTGGAAGAGAAATGATGAACTTTTAATGCAGATTGAAGCCCATTTTTAAAAGTTTTCTTTATTTTTCTCTTTGTATTTTCTTTTGCAACTTGGCTACTATGGAAATATGATTTCATGTGCATAATCCAGTTCAAATTGCTTGCCTTCTCAAAGAGTGAGGTAGAGGTAGAAAGGAGAGAGAAAATTTAAAACTCAAAACTTTTTAAATTAATGTTAAAATTTACATGTAATTGGAGGATTTTAAAAGAAATACATAGAATGATAGAATAGATACATCTATATTTTTAGATGAAAATCATCAGCTAGAAATGATAATTAAATTCATAGGAGCTGATAAGATTACTAAGGGAAGAAGTATAGAGAGAGAAAAGAAGAGAATCAAAGATAATGCTACTCCCTCCAGCTATCCTGTATAACCTACAGCAATAAGTATAAGGATTGGGAGGGGGGGTGGAGAAAGAGAGAGAGAAAAGAGAGGGTCCATTAAAAGATGCTTGGTTCTAAAGTAGTGGAGAGGTGGGGGGATAATCAACCCTCTAGGGATATTCAAAAATAAATGTCATTTTGCAAAGGCAAAGTATTGGAACTAAAAGGGTGTGTTTCAATTGGGAAATGATTGAACAAGTTATGGTATGTGAATATTATTTAATGCCATTGTGCTGAAAGAAATGGTGAAGGGGATGGTTTTTCTGAGAAGACTTGTGCAAAATAATGCAGAATGAAGTGAGCAGAACCAGAACAATTTATACAATAGCACCATTATTATGCTGAAAAACAACTTTGAAAGTCTTAAGAACTCTGATCAGCAGTGACCAACCTCAATTCCAGGAGACTCTTGATAAAGTGTGTTACCTATTTCCTAACAGAAAGGACTCAGTGCAAATTAAATATATTTTATTTCTGGATATGAAGAATGGAACAATTGTAATTTTGCTTGATTATACATATTTGTAACCGGTGGTTTTGTTTTGTTTTTAATTTCTTTCTCAGTGCAGGGGGAAATGTTGGAGAAGTGAAAAAATAAAATTTAACATTAAAAAAAAGTTGCTAAAATAGTGTTACATCCATCTTCCAAATTATAATGTATGGGGAAAATGCACTTTGAACAGATAACCTAACTAATATCAAAGTTTAAAAAAGGAAATAATAAATCAAAGTATGTAGTACTTGTAGGATTTAACAAAGTCAGGGATTATAGGGAAAGCTATGGAAAGGAAACTTTTAGTGTCTCTTGATCTCCTAATTGCCAAATCCAGTGGCCTTTTCTCAGTCCTCCTTCTCCTTGACCTTTCTGCAGGCTTTTGACTCTGCTAATCATTCTCCCTTCATACTATCAATCTGACTAGAATCAGGCTCCAACCTGTGGGAAGCCAGAGCCACACAAAACAGATTAGAAACAGGAGAATCAGGACACAAACAGAAATTTAATCAATTTCAGACGAAGGAAAATGGTGTTTGCAAATGGAATTCCCTTCCTTCTCCTCCCAATCAAAAGGAGGGTTTGATATGCTGACCCAAAAGCAGATCTTATATACCACAAGTGGACTGGATTATGATGTAATCATTTTTAGATCTTGAGTTACTGTTGTCACGGTTCTGTGGGGAGCATAGTGTCTCAAGTCCTGATGATTGTGCCTATCTTGTAGGGTTCAGAACCAGAGTTCTATAATGGAATAGAAGTACAGGACCTATCAGTGCCAAGAAACAGGGATTGTGAATGTATGGTGGATGTACCTGGGAAATAGGAGGAGCTAAATTCCTCAGCAAACACCTGATGCTAGAAATACATCTTGTCAGAAGGTGACATCATCCTGAGTGCAAAGCATTATTGTTATAGCAAGTTCAGGACAAGTTCTGGACACTAAAATCCAGCAAGCAGGCTGTGTCAATATTTTGACAATATTATCTTTTTTCTAGAATTTTGGTTCATCATTCTCCCGATTCTAGGGCATTTTCTCTGGCTGGAATTCTCTTCCAATTTTGCTCTAACTTCTGACCTCCCTGGTTTCATTTAAGTTCCAACTAAAATCCCACCTTCTTCAGGAAACCTTCCTTAACACTTCTTAATTCCAGTGTCTTCCCTCCTTTAATTATTTCCTATTTTTCTGTATATAGCTTGCTCTGTATATATTTTATTTTTCATGTTGTTTCCCCCATTAGATACTACTATCCTTTAGGGCAGGAACTATATTTTGACTCTTTTTGGATCTCAAATGCTTAGTGTAGTAGGACCTAGCAAATAATAGGCCCTTCATAATTGAATAATTGACTTTCACCATGTTGCATGCATCCTTCTTTCACTGTCTGACCAGGGAAAGAGAAAAGAAGAGAAAGTTGAAAGAAAAATGAAGAGAGAAATGTTAATGATTAAAAATTGCTATTTAGAATCCCTAAATCCTAACACAGAATAAAATGTCAGTTGGTCAAGTGGCTAATTTGCTTTTGTGGGAAGGAAGTGAGGTGAGGTGAGGGAAGAGAAGAAGTGTTTATATAATGCTTACCATGAGCTAGCACAGTACTAAATGCTTCACAAGTATTACCTCACTTGATTCTCACAACAATCTTGGGAGGTGAATGCTGTTATTATCACTATTTTGTATTTGAGCAAACCAAGGCAAATAGAATTTAAGTGACTTTCCCAGAATCACACAGCTAGTGTCTGAGA